>NC_072874.1:2796666-3479583 GCF_028858705.1 Grus americana
AAAATCAATCGCTTGGGTATGACGTGCAGACGAGCGCTAAGGCAACAGGGAAGTGAGGTGCCTTTATGTTTTGATTGGAAGTGAATATATATCTTTCCTGGAAAGGAATCACAATTCTCATATAATACTTTCACGTATTTCAGTGAGGTGCAGCCTGGACGCGGGCAAGAGCGAAGTGTTCCGGCTCTGCCCGCCCAGCGCCCGCCGGGCTCAGGTGCTCGCTGCAGGAGGATGTGGCCCCGGAGAGATGCAATTACGTACCCTCGTGTTAGCAGTTTAAAGATCAAGTAAGGAGTAGTTTGACTACAGATTAAATATAAAGATACCCATTTATGAATTAGGGGAAAAAAAAGAAGAAAAAACCCTCCAAGTAGATTAAAGTCTTGCAGAACTGACTAATAAATCAACTGCTGGCGAAGCGTGGCAGCCTTGTCTGCTGCTCTGAAGGGGCTAAGGACAAGTTTAATAACGCTTTACAATTCAGAGGCTAAATGAAGAGCAAGTAAAGCGAGAGCAGCACACCCACTAACTCTGTGAAGGCGATGCAGAGAGACTCGGGAACGAGCACAAGCCTTGGCTGCAGCAAGAGAGGTGACCCCCCGGGGACCTCCGCTCCGCCTTGGCCTTTCCCGCTGGAAGGGGAGCACCCCATAAAATAGGTACTGAGTTTGGGCTGAGAGCTCCTGGGTGAAGGACCCAAATGCTGTGGGCAGCCAGGATTGAAGGGAAAAGCTTGGAGCTTCGTTTGTTTGTGGTTGTTCGTTATTTGTATTGCGGTAATGAGCAGCAATGCTACGGCACCGTTGCAGAGCAGTGCTTGAGCAGCCTGCCCGCTGCCGGAGGAGCTTATAGCTGCGTGCGAGGGAGTAAGACAACGGCTATGTAATTTTTCTTTATAATTTTATTTTGTTAGCTTAGAATGAAGACTTTTCAAAGGCATTAACTGCCTTTTAGTGCTGGGCTCTCAAAACAGGGATGAAGGGACATTCCTCCCTAGGCGAAATCACAGTGCAATGTCAAACTGGCTGCGGTCTGCAATGGGGACACGCTTGGGAAGCAAACGCTCCCAGAGTTTCTTGGGAAAGAGTTGCCCTTTACTGCAACTAGTAAAGTAAATATTTTAGGAATTGTGCTCTTCTGGAAAGAGTTAAAATGCACCTCATCCTAATTACTGCAATTTACTAGTTAGCTGAAGGTAACTAATAAGCCATGAAAGCCTTTGGGAAGTATTCCTCGGAGAGGAAGCAGCACAGCATCACAGCAGCTTCTAAGGCTGAAGGGTCTCATCTGCATTTAGTGAGGCGTCTGTAGATGCTGTCTGCTTCCTCCTTTACTCGCATCAAAGCATAACCCACCGCTTGTATTGCTTTCATAGTGAAACAAAAATACCCTCACACGAGCCTAGCAGAGGCTTGTGATCTGTCCTTCGGGCACAGGATAACAGCAGGAGCACGTTTACTTTTCTGGAAGAAAAGGCTTTGGCAAACTTGGCTTGTGTTCGTGTGCTGTGGCGATGCAGCTGGGAGGTGCTTAACAGAACAGCCTGGGGTTTTGGTCTGCTCCTTCCTGGGCAGTGAACTGTGCATGTGTGTCAGGGAGTCCTTGCAAATACACAGCAGAAATGGGTTCCGTGATTAATAAAACATCAGATCCTTGGGATTTTTCTGGGTTCACTGCATTGCTCTGCCTCGCACTGGTGGAGAACCTGGTGCGACTACCACTAGCAAGAGCAGCAACCTATTGCTTTTATTGGGTGTACGCTTTTAACGACTGAGTCTTAGGGGTGGGGAGACAGTGGGGTTAATTGCTGGCTCAGGGAGTAAACAGCTCTAGGTGAAGTCAAGGGTGATCAACCTCAGCTAGACAGTCATTTCCCAGGAGATGCTGTATGCCAAGGGTACCTCTTGCTATAAATTGCTTTGGATGTTTGAATATAGACCTCTTACAAACTCAAACACCGCACAAGACACTTGTGTCCTCGCACTGCCGTCATGCCCTTAATCACTGAATTGTTCAAGGTCACAAGAAGAGCCTGTAGTAATCCAGAATAAAATCCAGTTTGTTCAACTCCCATAATTTTGTCTTCTCTCTGCACCCAGTTTTCAGAATGCTTTTTCTGTTCTGTCCTGCGGGGCGTTCCCAGGTCTGACACAGCGCTGATGCATCAAACATCCTGAGCAATATGCAGACGCAAATCGGTTATTTCTGCAGCGCGCTCTCAGAACCTGCCAAAAGACAAAGAGCACGGTGCGGAGAGCCCGCTGGCGAGCAATGCACTCAGGCCCCTATTAAAAACAGCAGAACAAGTTTAATCTCTGGATGGTGGGGAAGTTTGCATTGTCAGCATTGTTTGATCCAAGTTTTAAAGGCAGAATTGAAATCGTTCTTCACCAGGCTCAACACATTGATCTCTAGAAAAGAGCACTTGTAAATAACCTCCTTGAGAATGTCACCCTCTTTTTTTTTTTTTTTTTTTTCTCCGAACTATACCCTTCTGTGAGAAGGGCAATCCCCCATGGATGCTCCAAAAGCAAGGAGAATAAGCAGAAATGGCTTCAGGGAATTTCTCTCTCATTCCTCCTTCTCCAGTCCACCATCGAACGTGCACATCACATGCTCCAGATCACAAGCCATCAATAAGGAAAAATACTGACGCCCTCATTTCCCCTTTCCCCAAAAGGGTTGACTCGCTTTCCTAAACGGTTCATCTCTGACTGTCAACAAGCTGCTGGGCAATTATTTTAAATTACAAAACTCTTCAGCAGAGTTTAATCAGTGTTTCCCCTCTATCCAGCAAACATCCCAACTACCACCACCTCCTGTTTTCCAAATCCTCGTCTCTTTTTGCACGCCCCGAGGAAACCCAGCCTTGCGGTGGCCCGTCCCTCCTCCTGCTGTGCCGCACGGCAGCAGGGACAGAACGGAGCCCTCAGCCCGGCTTGCGGCGTGGTGCCGCGGACGCGGTGCTCGGGCACTGACCTCTGGATGCGGGTTTACCTTCCCCTCGGTGCTGATCCCGAAAAGCCGTTCGCTTTCTACTTACATCAGCAAGGTCACTTCAGCGCAGCCTTTGGGGGAGGATGAATGATCCTCTTCTCTCGGGATCAATAGGACGTTTTGGGGAATATCTGCAATTGAAAGGAAGAGCAGCTGATGTTGGACTTGCTTTAAGCATAGTTTTCCCTGGCAGGGTTAGATATATTTAGGGCATCTAACTGCTGGAGAATTATAAAGTGATTTTTTTCTTCTTCATCACCAAATGAGACATAATGATCACTTTCCGTATTTGCAAATTGCGCTGAAAATGGCAAAGTTTGTAATTTGGAGATTTAAAAATTGTTTTGTGGTTTGGTTTTTTTTTTTAATTAGCCCACAGTAAACTTTGAGATAGTTTGTTGAAATGGCTCGTGGGGGTGTGCGTCCTGCCTGCACGGCATGCTCGCGGAGCTTCCATTAATGCCTGTGGGAGCTGCTGTGAGTAACGTCGCCTCTTGTGGGATTTGATCTTGCAAGACACTGAGCACTTTAGATTTGATCTTCAAGTATCTTTTGACTTCAATAAGTTGATTCATTAGCTTCAAGTTAAGAACATGTTTAAATGATCTGCAGAACTGAACCCAGCCAATGTGATTTTCAAATCGGATATATTTCTGGCAGGTTTTTTTTTTTTTTTGCTTAGGTTTATCGGCTATGTAAGAGGTTTGAGGCGATACTGTGGCAGTTGCTATGACCTGCTTCAGAGACTGGGTGAGTCTATCCAGGGCCTCTGTGCTGATTAACAGTGTCTTTCTAAATATGTACGCTTCCACTTGAATGTAATTTTCCTGTAAAGGAAAAAAAAATTAAAAATAAATGTGTTGCATAACTGGGGCAAATTCACAGGAAATGCATCTTTAACAGTGACAGGCATCTAATCATGCTCCCCTCTGAACGACGAGGAGGAGGTTTCTTCTCTCGCCCTCCTCATCTGATACAGACCAGGGTCAGGAGCAGGACTGTGCTCATTGGGGACTTTCAGCGGCAACACAGAGCATTTGATTACGTGTTGCTCCAAAATTAATATATTCTAGCTTTGCTATTGATCTGGAAGGATCGTCTGAGATGGATTGGGGGATGGAGGATGTTGGTATTGGGGGGGGGAACAAATCTATTTTCTTTAAACAAAGCTGTGTCTGTATTTGCAAGTGAAAATGATCACGATGCATTTTCAGAACAAAATCTCAATACAGAGCACGGAGCTGCCGGCGTGGGAGAGGCCATCCAGCCAGGGCCGAGGGGCTCCTGCTGCGGGTGGGCTGGCTGGGGGTGGCCCCGCGGAGCTGCTGGGCTCCCTGTGCAAGGCGAGGACGTGGGCTCGCTGCCGGCCGGGGGCTGGCGGGTGCACTGAGCACCCCTGGGTGCTGTCTCACTGGCGGCGGGAGCCCCAAATTTGCAGTGTCGAGGGCAGTTTGGGTGCAGAGCCCAGGGGCTGCCGGGACCCCCAAAGCGGGGTCTGAGAAAGCCTGGCTTGTTTTCCCGCGGCACGCTCTGCTGCTTGCGCTGGCCCAGCACCCAGGAGACCTCGGCGTGTCTGCTGGGACACCCGGGGCAAGCAAACCTCTCGCCTTTCCGTAAGCCTTATGGAAAACTGCGGAGGAACGCCCTGTGTTTGCGTAGCTCTGGATCCAAGCATCCAAAGATTGGAGCAAATAGATCCAGGAAGACGCAAGCAGGAGATGAAAGAGAAGAATGCATGATTTGGAACTAAAATGAAGTCATCTTTAATGAAGCACTTCAAAAATAGCTTTGTCACTTTTACCCACAAAGGAAGTTATTGTGGTGAAATTACATTATCATCTCGTGCTGGTTTTAAAAACCAAGCTGTGCCTCCTGGGGAAAAGTGACTGTAAAAAGCTCTTTGTTTTTTCCTTGAAAAAAACAACGCTGTGAAGATGTGTGTTTTCAATCAATGGGGGCTCATAACTAATGGATCAGAAAAGTTTAGGAGCCAGCAACAAACTGAAGGCATTAATAACTGTTGCTTTCAAGTCAATGGAATTGATCAGCAAATTCCGTTTATTTTTGAATGATCATTATAGAAAAGTGGAAAGCAAACCAATATTTAAAGATGTACCTGCAAGCAATAATACATGATTGCAGGCTTTGGCAAGCTGGGGAGCAGAAAAAGGGCTGGATGACATAACGGATCATTCATAATTGTCAGCCAAATTGTATAGCTGGTATCGAGCTTTAAAAAATGAACCATAAGAAGCATTTCTTATTGATTTTTATTTCGTTAGAAACAATATAAGGTTGCCTTAAAGAACTGGGAACAGGCTGCAATTGATTCTCTTTCCTTTTGAGCAAATTCCAGTAGAATTTGAGATTTTATTTTAATTTGGGATTTATTAATGCTTTTTCTTTCTCTTCTCTGTTAGCGTATGAGAGGTTGGGAGGCCTGGGAGCTGAACTGAAACTTGGGGAAAGCTTATGCCAAAGGGCACAAGCTCCACTGAAACTGGGTATTTCACAGATTATCTAGAGAAGGGGGAAAAATATATACATAAATCTGGAGTCCAGTATGACTTTTACAGGCCAGAGACTACTGAATTTTGGCAGGTATGCAGAGTTTGCTACCGCCAGCTTCCCAATTAATTTCTGCTCCTCTGCCGAATATTTAGATTATTGTCAATTCCTGCTCGCTGCCCTTCCTCTGCAGCGAAGATACTGTCACCGGAACTTCTCACCATCCACTATTAGATCCGTATTTGCAAACAGAGCGCTCCCTAGCTCAGATGTATAGTTCCCAAATGATCGTTAGGCTTTTCCATGAAAATGTCACTTTAACCAGAACGGCGTTGGCTCAGTCAGCAGCAGCCTGCATGCCCGGACACTTGGCTTTCCCTCCCCAGTGCCAGAGAACGATGTTACCTCTTCCCCTTGTGTGATTCAGCTCCCATACTTTCTTCTAAACAGATCTATTTGCTCTTCCATCCCTCCCTTGCTAGATAATAAATACACAGCCCCTCATCCGTGAAGGTTACACATCTATTTCCCCCCCCTCAAAACCACAGGCGAAGCCCGTAACACCCGATGGTATTCAAGGTCCTCTCACATGAGATGTAATCACCCTTCACAGGTGAGGTACCCTGAGGGGACCCATCTCACATTATTCTACGCTAAAATGGTTCACTTTACCTTTTCAGTGGCTGCCGTGGGACGGGGTGAGGCTGGCTGCCCGCTCGGCGATGGGGGGGTCTGGGCACGGCCGCGCCTGTCGCAGTGATGCCGATTCACCCTCTCGTCGCCTTTAGCCGATGATCCCTCTAAATCTGGGCGACGGGGGCTGGAGCCCCTGGGGTGGTGGCAGCGTGAGCTGGCCCAGCGGTGGAGGGAGCCGGAGGTGCCGGCCGTGTTCCCGCTCTGCCGGCACGTGCCGCTGGTCCCGGGCTGGGGCTTGGCAGCGTTCACTTGGCACGGAACGCGAGTCAACCTGCGCCCTTCCCCGTTTTCTCCCTTTTGGCCTCCTGCAAAGGCTCAGTAAGGCTGATGTGCACAGCAGCGGCGTTTGAGGTAAACTGAAACAAATAAACCCCAGCTCCAAAAACGTGAAACAAGTGCCAGTTATTGAGACTAACTTTGGAAGTGTTTATATTTTTCCTTAAAAAACCTTATCTGCTGCCAAAAGAAATATGATGTGAAACCAGGTTTTTTCTTTTTTTTTTTTTTTCTCCTTTCCTGGCATCACCTGCGGGGTGATGTGGCCCTAATGAAGGGGAGCTAATTGCATCTGCTGCCATGCTGGTCAGCAAAGATTTTACGCTGGGGCCAGGATGGCTGTTGCCTGGTGCTGAGTCCAGGGCTGGTCCTTGGGGAGTTCAGCTGTGGGTATCAAATTCCAAGTAATAAGGCAAATCTAAAATAACTTCTAGGTGTTTCTGTTTTCTCAAAATACCAGATGTGCTCAGCCCTCCAGAGGAGCAGGCTTTTCTTAAAGCGTTGATTTGTAGGGATTTGTTATTCAGATCTTCCTGTTATGTTAACAGTAAAGATTCAAAACTGCAAAATAATTGCAGGATCAAAATTAGTTACAAACACGTCAAGACCTGAAGCTGCTGCAAGTTGGTCAGATTTACATATATCATATGGCTGAATAATTCAAGCTAAACAGATTAACATGTTATGCTCCTGATGAAATGATCCTTGAATATACCCCAGCCTCGTGCCAGGGCCATTATGAGAAGGGGAAAATCCTTGTTTGCTGCCAGTGACATTCAAGTGACAATGAAGCAGAAAAACACCTGGAGGTGTTGCTTTTATAGTTATTTTAAAAAAATATATAAATTAAGGTGTTAGAGTCTTACCATGAGCCAAGGAAGGAAAAGCAGAGAAAGGTGCTTGTGGTTTTGATTTATCTCCTGACCTGAGGAGCCAGGAGACGACAACCGAGCAGCTCTTGCAGCCGGTGCCCTTCGGTGACAGCGGGTGGCTGGGGTCCGCTGGCACGGAGGGAGGGATGTACATCAGCCGTCGCAGGACTGAGCTCACCTATCACGATTTATGTAAAACAAAACCAAATCCGCTTTTGGTCCCTATACCAAATGTAAAGAGCTACTCACAGGCTTTAAGGTCAAGCATGTACTTCTGCGCTTGACTAATATAAATGGTGATGCACCTCATTTTGGCCTGAAACCTGCTCATTTGTCATTAAAAAGACACATAGTGTTTTTGTTGATTATTCATGAATACAATTTCCTTGGCATTGCCTGTCACAGATGTTGCAGTTAAATATCTCTATATACGTAGCTATTGGGTTTGGATAGATTTGATTTGGGTGAGAGAGTGAATCAGATAAAGGGATGATGCAGACCTCCCAGCACCAGCAAAGGTGGTGGAGTTATTGCCCCTCCCAGTAAAGGGAGGCGACTGGGAAACTTCGGCCAGTGGAACAGGGGAGGAGAGGACTGAATTCTGCAGTAAAGCTGGGAGCAAAGTGCCTTTGCTGGTCACTGCTCTCTGTGCTCAGCTCCTGGCAGCTTTTATGGCTGCTAGGAAACAGGAGATAGGGTTGATAAAAGAAAAGCTTGTTCTTCAGGATCCCTGTGGCACTCTGAAGAGAAGTGCGTGCGGGTGGGATTTACCCCCAAAGTATCGTTCACAGCACTGCGTCTCTAGGTGATTGGAAGAAACCCCTTTGATGGGATGGGGCGGTGGATTACCTGTCTGTGCAGGTGTCTGAGTACTCCTGAGGCTGGGAACAGGCGACCTTGGCCTCAAATGGTCTTTTGGTTCCGAGGGGGGATGTGTTTTGCCCCCTGGGAGCGCAGGAAGCGATGCTGCTGGTTACAGGAGAGTTCTTGGGCACAAAGCTCAGCCCGTGCGATAGCTGTGTAAATACAGCTGGCGGGTGGTCTGCTCTTTCTTGCTGTTTTATTTTACACAGATTTTTGCTGAAATGTTCTCCTTTCAGCACCATAATTTTAATACACTTTATAGGGAGCTCTTTTATGTGTCAATAAAAAGAAGCGGTGCTGGTGTTGCACGAGGCCGTCAGTGTGACGGAGAGCGTGGCAGCGGCTGCTCCAGGGCTGCCGAGGTTTAGGCAGAGCGGACTTGGCGAAGCATGGCAGGTCCCTCAGCTGGCGCGGGGCTGGCTCCCTGACGTGTGCTCACCGTACAGACTGGCACGGTCCTGCAGACCTGTCAGGAAGAAAAGAAAAATCCCTGGGTTTTCCAAGCACTTATGCCATGGTTTTGACTGGGGGTACGGTCACAGCCCCACTCAGACACGGCAGAGCAGCAGCACTCGACTCGCTGTCTTAGAGGCTTATGGTAAATGCATTGATGTTCCTGTGGTTATCGTGGCCCTGGCATCTAGACAGATATGGAGATACACATACAGCATTAGTGTAGAGCTCTGTTAGCATAAATTACTGATGAATTCACCTAAAAAGCCAAGCCCCAGCTCCATGATTAAAAACAGTGTCAGAACTTCAAAGGGGCAATAGGCATGATTTATTTTTAAGATAATGTGGATAACTTCAAGTACCAAAGGATCTTGCTTATGCTGCTTTTCTTGGTATTCTGCATAATCTGCTGTGTCCAGCTAAGATTAGATAAAAGCAAAAGCAGGATCATTTTTCCTTTCCGACATTAACTGTTTTGCTTCTCCTTACCCAGAGATGAGGTCTCAGAGCTTCACATGCAGAATGTTCCTCTTGGCTCCGGATAAGACTTTTTAGGGTTTGGTTTGTTGGGTTTTTTTCTGCATTGTGCTGTTTGTGGTTAGATCTGAGGGAGCACTGGGGGTACGGCCTTTGGCTGCTGGGGCTGGGAAGGGAGCGGTGGTGCCGGTGCCTCAGCTGAGCCGTCCGTTTGCGGTTCCGTGCCCAGGCTCAGGAGCAGAGCTGCTGACCAGGGGCAGTCCAGCTTCATAGCTCTTGCTTGTTTTTATCTGAAAAGTTTTATTTACTCACGTTTAATGTAAACGAGCCTTCCACGCAAACATTACCAAAGCTTATTTGCAGTATGCCAGGCATTTTGAAAAGTCCATTTGTTTCATCAGGCTTCTGACTGTTTGCAAACCGTTATTACTCAGGCTCAAAAAGGAGTAACCGCTTCTATAAAACTGACATGATCTTGGTGTCACTTTTCCTAAACTCCCATGCTTAATTTGGTGGAGGGTGTCCCTGCCCGCAGCAGGGGCGTTGGAACTAGATGATCTTAAAGGTCCCTTCCAACCCAAACCATTCTATGATAATTTCTTTTTATTACTAATATTGTGACAATCTTCCGTACTTCAGGAGCTCCTGGAAAGCGCTGACGGTGCTGGTGAGTCTGTTCCCGCACCAGTAACCTCCCCCGGGCTGTAGCACAAACCACAGTAACTGTGCGGTTCCTGGCAGAACGTCTGGGGCAGCGATAACTCCTTGCCAGGTTTCTGCAGGATGGTCTCGAGTGATGATCAGCTGGGCTTTACTTGCACTCAAGCGTTATGCAATGGGTTGTTTTATTTTTTTTTTTTATCCCATTCATATGGGAGAAGCCTTGTCCGTATAAATGAGCCCGTACCGTTGGCGCTGACCGCTCGGCGTGGCGAGCAGCCTCCTGCAGCAGCGGGGCTGGACGAAGAGGAGCCGCGTTTCGCTTGCGAACGTGCAAGTGCACTGCTGGCGTCCGGCAAAGGAGCACGAGGTGTGTCTGTTAGTTTGGGTTTTCCCTAAAAAGAAACGACCGGTCCCTTCAAAATTCAAAACTAAGCAAAATCAGCTTTCAGGGATGATCAAACCTTAGCTAAGAGCGTGCTCTTGCTGCCTCGGCTGTGTATGAAACCCAGCCTCTCCCGGAGCTCCGGTGCAGCCGCATCTTCCCCGCTCGTTTTCTTTTATGTTGTTAGTGGCAGTGGAGGGAGGATCGATGCTTTTGGTGTCAAGGCAAGACAATGTCTGTGCATTATTGCCATGATATTGACAGCTTGGCTGCTTTTCTTGTATTGTCTATACTTCATTTGTGAGAAGTACTGTAATTATCCCCTAGTAGTCATTTCAGGAATGGTGCACAACTTGAAAAGAAATCAAAATGGGTACGCTTGATTGCAAAGAAAACACTTTAAATATTGAACAATTTTTCTAAAGGTCTAAATTTTCTATTTGCCTCGGCACTTAGCATTTGTGCAGCCATTTTATATGAGCTTTAACAATGGACACTTTACGTTGAGGGCATTTATAGTGATAAAAACGAAGAGGGGTTCATCCCCCATACCTTTTCTTGCTATTTTACATCTCTCCTTCAATGTGCTCCCAGGCAATTAAAGACAGATTTAAGGGTTTATTTTCCCCCCACAGTCCATGCAGGCTTTCCCAACCTAATTGCCAGTCTAGCTTTCATTAAGCCAACTGCAGACTTTTGATCTACTTTGGAAAAGCTTTTGTGTTCAGCATTTGAATGAGCTAGTCCCCTGTTTACAAGATTTACATCAAAATAAGGTTTCTGGAGAAGAAAATGCAGCTTAGCAAAATAAAAAAATTGTGCAAACCCCCAAGAGAACTAATTCGTATAAATTTCAGCAATAATAATAATAATAAAAAAATAGGACGAGGCAGGCTGGCTTGGCAGTGCAGAGGTGCAGTAAGAATGGTGTTCTCCACCTCTTGGGCGCCTGTTCCGTATGCACCAGGCTGGGAACAGCCCCAAATCTGCAGGAATGGAGTGCCGCACTTCTGTGCGTCTTTCTCAGAGTAACTTGCTATGAAATCTTCTGGAAAATCCGTCAACCTGAAACCAGCTCCTTAGGCTTTGTGTTCAAATAACTCAGAGCGTATCCGTAACGCCGAGATAAGGATGGAGCTCAGCACAGCAGCCCCGAGCTGAAGGACGATGCCTGGGCAGGTGGCTCCAGGTGCTCTTTGCTGATCAGCGCAAGACCCTGGTGATGCTCGCAGCTCTGGGGTGAGGAAGTGCTACCCGTGTTCCCCAGCTGCCCTCCCGTGTTAGACACACACCCTGTTGCTCAGAGAAAAATCAGTTTAGGAGCTGACAGAAGCTGAAGAAAACTGCAGCAGTTAATTAATAGCCCCGTGTCTTGTGCAGTTGGCTCCAACAGCAGACTCTGGTATCGGAGCTAATTGGGAAATCAGTCTAGATCATATCCTACAGAATGCATTCATGTTAATAAGTGATTTCTGTATTCAAGGGTAGTTTTTATCCAATTTCCAGTACTTTATTTTGACTAGCGAGTCAAATATTCTTGAAGTATCAAAACAATCTTTGTAGCTGTGTAACAGGAGCATAAGGATGTCATTAAAAATGAACCCAGCTTGATCTGGATGCTGGCAAAACAACTTCAAAAGTATCCCAGTTATTCTGGGGGAAAGGAGCTGTGTTCTCTGAGGATGAAAGGATCCATTTGGGAGTAGTTTAAAGGCAGGATCGGTCCCAGGCGAAGGGAAGGCTGCCTAGGGATCCTCCCTGAAACCAGTCGGTAAAAATCTGACTGTGGATTTTGGAGAGCCTGTCAGTAACTGCTGGGGGTAGCCCCCGAACTCGCAGACCCGAGCGTTGCCTCGCGGCAGGAGCGAGCGGAGCAGCAGCATCCGGCGCAACGCTTTCCTAGCGCAGAGAGCTTGGGTTTGGCATCCTCCTGCGAAGAGGCATCCCGTGACACCTCTGGGCACCTGGTGTAAAAACGAGGGGAAATACTTGGCTTTGGAGTATGGAGATCTTTTGCTACCAGATGCTGTGGAGCTAGGAGTATAAACGGGTAGGGAAAGAGGCGAACCGAATGGAGGGCAGGTCCATGGGTGGCGAATAGCATCGACAACCCGATGGGCCAGAGAATTCCTGAATCTCTGCCAAAGCTAGAAGGGTCGAGGGTGGGAAATGTCCCTCTGTACGAAACACCTTTTACTGTCTCTCTATATGTCCACTTCAGCTACTATTGCAAATAGCAGTGCTAGGGCTCTGATTTAGCTCAATTTTTTATTATTATTTTTTAAAGTAAGGTTGTAGAAATGCCGCTAATGATTAGAAACAGGGGAATCATGGTGGTATCTATGGAGAGTCTGTGTTACATCATTCAAAACCATGTGTCTCTGGGTTTGAAAGAGCAGTGAACGAGTAGAACAAAAAAAAAAATTAACTTTTATATTAGGTTATTGATACTTTGATTCTCTGTATTCCTTCGATGTTTTGGGGGGGTTGTTTGGTTTTCTTCCTGGAGCATCCCTTGGATTTAAGCAAGAGCACTGCTGTTTATGGCTTTTCTTGCCGCAGCAGTACCTTAGTAAAAGAGAAGAGGAATGTCAGGTTAATTCAGCGGTCTTGTGGGGCAAGGCACTTCTCACTGGAGAACAGTTAAGGAATTTGGGCTGAAATTTCCTCGTTCTGAATGCTTTCTGGCAACATCCCCATATCCTTATAGACCTAAGCAGGAACCTCTGGGATCCCTCTACCCCACCAACCACAGACAAGCTTGTCTTTAACTTTAGGGTTAAGGCAGTAAAAGCAGGTCAGGATGAAGTGCTTTACAGGTTAATAATACCTTAATTTGTGAAGTAGTAGAGCAAAACCCCAGAGGTCTGAGAAGTCGATGAAGAATCTTCATTTCCCCCAATATTTTTCTTGCCACTGTAAAACCTAGTTTGCATCAATCATACACAGTTGTGCCGTTTTCCCAGAAGGTCACTGTGCAATGAACATGCAACTGCACAAACTATTTCTGCATATTTAAAAAAAAAAAAGGAGATGTTTTTCTCTTTGCATGCAATTTTTAAGAAGCGGAGAGCAAAGAGCCATAAAGTTTCCTTTTATAGATGTAGAAGACAGCAGCAGAGTGTGCTAAAGTGAGCGAGGAAAACCCAAGGTGACATTTAATTTCAGCGATAATAAGCTATGGCAAAACTCCTCTTATTAAAGACCTAAGGCAAAAATGTTCGGCTGGTATATTCTGGAGCAGAGACGCTGCAAGGAGCAAAGGGAGACAGGGTAAGACACCTTGAGCAAGATTCAAAGATCCAGGCATTAATTTTAGGGATGAAGAATTTGAGCACCTCTGCTAAGCAATAAATGAATAATGCCCATTGCAACGAGACGGAGCTGTTCTGCTTCTCGGGTTCGCACAACAGAAATTCTCCCTGGATGAGGCACGGCTGGGGTTTGGGGGCTGGGCTGGGGTAGGGCTGCAGCCCCCGTAGGAACGGTCTCCAGCTTCTGTACCCTAAGCATCCCTGTCTCTTATAGCACGCGTGAGCCTGCGGAAGTGATTTCCGACATCAGAAGGGCAGGGAGCTGCAGGCTGTGCAACTATAGCAAGGAAGGGCCGGAGTCTGGCTCGGGCGCTGCTGCCCCAGGTCCAAGCCACAGACAGGTCTCGAGGGGCCAGTCCAGCCGAGTTATCTTCCATGCTTCTGGATGCAGAACCTGCCACCTCTCATCTGAAAACCTTGCAGCCTCTGGATTAGGGAAAAAGCTGAGTCAGAATTTGAGTTGACAGGTAGAAAGCATTCAGGGTGAGGTATTTTCTTTAGCAGGTGATGGGCCAGCAGACCCATATCCCATCCCAGCCTTCTTTTGCAGAAATGCCTGTTGAAACCCCAACTGTAGAGTATGAAGAGACAGAATTTGTTTGCTTTTATAGGTTTAGAGGTGAAGCACCATCATTCTCACCTCGCACTCTGCTCCAGTGCACAGTGGTGCAATCACTGGAGATGGGCGTCTGATGATGGAGGGGGCTTCATCTAATGCCCTCCCTACTCCAGATCATCCCAGTTTGTTCTGAGTGCAGAGCCCTGACTCTGCCCCTCTGCTGCAGTCCTCTCACTACTATCCTTTCATTTGCTGTAAATTCTCATGACTGAATGCTTTCAAAGGGAGGAGGGCTCTTTCAGCAGGTTTCTCTGCAGATGTTTATTCCTGGTGCAGCTATGTCTGCAGATAATTGCCCAACACCTACTTTGGCAGCACTTTCTAGAAAGAATTAATAAAATCTAATAAGGCACTTAGAAAGTCATGCAGCTTCGCTAGCTGGCTGCACACCCGAGTGGGTAATGCAGCAGGATATTGAGTCTCTGCTCCTTAAAGGACTCCCACCTCCCAGCAGCTGCGAGAGCCTGAGCTGTTCAGCCTTGCGATGGCCCTCCTGGTGCTGTGCTGTCAATAGGCGCGTTGCAGAGAAGGTCCACAGCAGTGGTTTGCTAGTGAGCTCTGAGTATATTTGTTAATACAGGTGCCTCTGATTACATGTAAAATAGATCTAAATAGCCCGGTATGGCTGCTGTATGGAAAGAAATTTGGAGTTTCTACCCTCTCTCTGTACATGTTCTCCCGTTGAGCAATCCTGCGGCAGTGCCGAAAGTTGTGCCAAGGCTTTGAGTCACGATTTCAAATCTGGTTCCTTTCTGCTTCAACTCTGTGGTACGTTAGTGCCATATGATCTCTCAGCACCCTTCAGTAGAGGAAGGAAGACCTTGCTGGCACCCATAATAAGTTACCTGTACAGTAATTGCATTCACTAATGGGCGAGATGGCTGCTTGAATACTGAACACCTCCCATTTGTTGCCTACAGTGGTTTTCTCTCCTGAGGTCTGTGCTGCTGCTGTGCTGGGAAGCCCAGGGAGTGAGAAATGCCGTGCAAAACTGTCAGTCCCATCGGAGCAATCCTCATTTGGCTCTGCGGCTGTAGAGAAAGCGGTGACACACACCGGTATTTGTAGCAGAAGTCTCCAGCTGCGTCAGGTGTAATTCTCATATTGGCCTCAGCTAATGTGCTTCAGCGCCCAGGAGCGCGTTTCTGACCCACTAACACAGCCCAGCGGGGCTGCGTCTGCTGCTGGGGCAGGAACCGGGTCCCTGCTGGGGACTGGCAGAAATAGAGTGGGCAGCAGGGCACAACCTGAAGTGTCCCTGCACCTCCCACCCTCGGGAAGCCTTTCCTTCCCCTCTCCAGCTGGTAGGACCGACAAACAGCTCCTGCCTGGCTGCCCTTGGAGCCGCACTGCGGGAGGAACCAGGAGAGCGAGACCAAGGGCTCCCAAATCCACTGCTGAATCTCTGTCTTATCCAGCTGGATCAAAGCAAGGATGCCTAGCCCAGACCATGTCTCTGGATTTCTAACATTAAGCTGCTTTATAGCAAGTCTGTGAAAATAAGTCAAAGGCAACAACGGGCAGCCTGCTGACCAGCAACTTCTAAGTTCTTAGGTGTCTGTAGAACCAGACCTTTCTCTGCCAGCGTGGATGTGGATATAAATAGATGCACAGAGTTGAGGTGATGAGTGGGTTATACAATGAACCTCAGTGCTCACAAGAGCCAAAAATACCTACGGGCACGACGGGCAGTTTGAATGACACTTGCAGAATGCTGCTAATGGCAAAAAATTGCTGCCGAGTTTAACAGAGTCCCTGTCACAGAATGAATCATCCCATCCTGCCAGCATGGAGACTTGCACCCGTGAGCTCAGTTAATAGCGGCCCCTCCATCGCACTGTGCATTTGCTGCTCTCCCCGGTGCTTTTCTGCCTGAGGAGGGACGGGGACCAGCAGACAAAAGGCTTCCAGCATTTCATGGCATCCTCAGCCCCGCAGCTCAGATTTCAGGTCAACGTTATTTTCCTCTTCCATTTTGCAAAATGACAGGAGAACTGATCACGCTCACCTTCGTGAGGAAGCAAATCCTTCCATTGTTGCAGTATAATAAGGGACAATAATTCTTGGAGAGAGAGAGAAAGACAGAGTTTTTGTGAAATGCTCCCATTTTGTGTATAAACCTATCTCTATTTTTCAATCCTAAATGGCCCTTGTATTGAAAGCCCAGTGTATGAGCTGTCCACATTCAGTGTGAAAGCTGTGAAGAAATAGAAACTGTTCAGAATTGCTCAGCCTCTGGGAGAGGGGACATCTTTCTTTACGGATGTTTTTAACTACACCTTGCTGCAAAGCTGCGATGATTTTATGTTATGGGACTGGGACTAAGGCTATGGAGCTTCTTGTCTGGCTCAACCACGGACCCCATGCGGCCTTGGGCGATCTGTCTTGCTGTGCAGCGTGTCAGGTCCCAACCTGTGAGACGTGCAGGATCGGTGTCTGCTCACCGCGGGGGTCTGGGCGCTGCCGGGGACAGTGGCTGCGGGGACCCGCTGCGCGTGGGTCTGCCCGTGGGGGGTGAAGTGCTGCCTCCGCGTCCGCACAGCGTCAGGCAGAAGATGGGTTGTTCCTCCCCTCGCTTGCGTTGTATCGCAGATCCTCTTGGCCATTGCTTAGGTGGGAGCCTGAGAAGGTTCAAGCACCACTTAGGGAATGAGTTGTTAAATTCCTGCTGTCTCGAGGGGTGCGTGTAGCGTGTCCTTGTTCTGGCAGCGATCATGGGGAGGGGTGCAGGGTTGTGGAGATCCCTGCTGCTGCAGGACCAAGCTGAGGACGGGCGCAGTCAGTGCACTGGTGGCAAAGGGCAGGAGACAGACTCCGCGGAGACACTGTGCTGCGCTCTGCGCAATGCTCTGGGCCAAATCCTGCCACGTTCTGTGAAAGGCCTCTGCGCCCCGTGCTGGAGGTGGGGTGATGCACAGCACGCTGCTGCCGACTGGGAGGGTCGCAGCTGAGAACTTGTCCCTAGTGTTTGAATAACTCCGTTCTTCAAGAAAACCAACCCACCAACCCCAGCGCTGCCCCAAGGCCCAGCCCTGCGTGCGGACGGTTTGGAACTGCTGCGGGCACGGGGAGCCCCGGCTGGGCACAGCGGCGTGCAGGCGTCTCGTACGGGGTTTGCCTCGAGCCACTTTTGCTAACGGTAAATGGCAAATGGTTCTGTGACTCCCATATCCTGAGGCCCTTAACTGATACAAATAAACCCTGTTATTAAAATTGTCAGAGCAGAGTGAGTAAAGCAAACCCTTATTGTGTGCTCAGATGCTCTAGTCGTCCTTCCAGGGGCCGTTGGAGAGGTCTGCCTGGAGGCTGCAGAGAACTCTAACGTCGTGCTCTGTATTATTCAGCACCTCACAGTTGCTTGGGATTAACCAGCAATAATAGATATCAATACTTGGTGCAGCCGACATACAGAACAGCTCTAGGCGTATACTGCAGCTGTCAGAAGCATCGTCCCTCCATCAGGTTGGTTTGCCTGTGCTGTTAATTCTGTTAATGAGGAGCTGTTGGGGTGCCCGGGCAGGCCGGGTCTGATTCCCGACTGGGGCACGGCTCCCCCCTTCCTTCTGCGCAGGGTTTGGTTTTTCCAGACGCCGTTTTTCATGGCAGATGCTCTGCTCTGGGCAGCCCCGTTAAAAACCAATGGTGACGTCCGCTCCTTTCCAAAACACCAGTTCACGTGCTGGCTCCAGTCACCCCGCAGACAGAGGTGCCTGGATTGCACGTGTAGCTCACACACAGACTTGTGATGCTTTTTGATAATCCTGATGTTAGATGCTGGGAGTCACTCGTGTGGTGCTTGAGCAGAACAAGCAGCAGCTGGGACTCGGGCGAGACGTGCTTCGCTGCGGTTCTGTGCCGAGTTTCCATTGTCTGCAGTTTCTGGAGGTGTGGGCTCTGCCACTGTGGGTTTGCTCAGGATGAGGGGGAACAAACGATTCTCATCCCCTCGGGATGATGTAAGTGTTCCGCGATGGGATGCGTGGTCTGTTGGGAGCGTGTGTAGCGCAAGGAGAAGGATAGGCAAGGTCGTATCAGTCGGCGTTGGGCTATAAGAAATCTTCAGACATTTCTGGTGTTCAGCTGATTCTGGGAACGTTCTGCAAAAATCCTAAAATAAAAGGATGGAAACTTCCACCCACCTTGCAAGGAGGGAGTGCCCAATGAGAACTGCCTCCTTGAAACACAAGTCTGTAGAACTCAAATATCCTACTTATTTTCCTCTAATTTGGAGTGCTGAAATGATAATGGGCTCCCTTGTTTGTACCCGTACCTTTGCCTGAGCTCCTTTAGAGTGCAAAATCAGCGACGTGTCCCTGTCTGCTTCCAACCCTAGGCTCCACTAGACATATATTAGTAGTTGCATGACTCAATTGTATTAATTGTTGCATTAAATTATATGGTACTACTCAAAAAGAATGTTAATTTAGTTTTCTTACAACTGTGTTCAACTTAATTTTTAATCAGATCTGACAGCAAAAATTTAAATCAAGTGCTGCATCTTGGCTCTAAGAGGACCGAGTACATAATGAATGTACTAAAGCGATCAGGACAGTTTGCAACACTAATACACATTAAGCGTAGGCAGGCTGCTGAGCTGTAGACAGTAATTATTCCGTCTCTCCCACCAAGCTGAACTTCATGGAGGAAGAGCTGAACCGAGCTCTTGGGTCAGGGTCTGGCAGGCAGTCCTGGGATTGTTTAATGCTGACACCCTGTGAGCCAGACCTGGACGGACACGGACAGGTTTAACGGGGCAGATAACGAAGCCCTGGCGAACTCATGCTCCCAGTAGCAAACATAAAGCAAAAGTAGATTAGAAAGCAGACTTCAATCTTTGTAATTTAGACAGTAATGCAGGAAGGGTAGGGAAGGACCCAAAAGCAATTTGTAGCGGCAGAGTGAGCATGTAACTGCATTTTAAGTTGGAAGCGACAGTAAGAGTGTTTTCCAGGCAATTGCAGCGTTACTGAACTTCACCAACTGAAAGAGCATCTTCCAAACTAGGCCAGGTAGCAGCATGGTTTCTATTCAGCGTTTCCTAGAACTGATCTGCATTCAGCAGATTGAGTCCTGGAGATAAAGGACTACTAATTAGGAGAGCTTGGCTAATTAAAGAAAAAATAAAACACTAAGCCTCTAGCAAGCCACCGGTCTGTTAATCACAGTAATATAGTGAGGGGAGTTCAGGGAGCCATGCAAGTTCTTAAAAATCCTAATAGAAACACCACACTTCTCTGTTGCTTATTGAGAGCGTGGCGTTTGGAGTGTGGTAATCTCCTGAAAATACCGGCGGCCGCTCCTTCCACCACACGGGAAGGGGCGTTCGAGGGTTTGTGCTCGTGGGTTTCTCTCCTCGGCGCTTGTTCCACCAGCAGGCATGAAAGGGCTTTTCCTTTTTGGAAAGCGGTGTGCATCGCTGTGTGTCTTCTAATAGGAAAAGCGAGATCTGTATAAATTCCTAATGGCTGCAGTAATCTTTCTTTTCCATGAGGAGCTGGTATTAATAAGGAGTGTCACAAACTATGAATTTTATTGTAGTGATATTCATTATATGTGATATACAGGGAGAAAACGTGATGCAGCAAGTGCAATGAATTGTATTTGTTGCAAAGATTAGAGCTAAGTGGAAATAAATTGTGTGGTGTGTTTTAGGAGGTTCTATATTCTGTAGCAGGTATAAAAAACTGTCCAAAAACATTGATATGGAAAAGATTTCTAAGGTGCAAACGGAGATACAAACACAGAAAAAGAAAAATAAATTCATTTTGATGCAGAAAGACACATCCTTTGCTGTGCATTTAGAAGAGGGCTGCAGGAAGCAAATATTCCTTCTGTTCTAGAAATTTGCAGAACCAGGATAATTGCTACCTGTGGTTGCTGTGGGAACCAGAACTTTTCAATTCCAGATTTTAAGAGCATAAAGGCTCAGCCAAATGTGCCATATTAATGTGACTGCTGTCATATCACAGGAAATCAGCCAATTTGTGGTTAATATAAACACGTTAGGAAGGGAGAATTTTGTAAAAGTAGAGAATCGGTTGGTGGGGTTTTTTTTCCTCGAAGAGAGACTGGGATTTGGCAGCTGGGCTGGGAGCCATGGGCTTTGTTCAAAGGCAGAGCTGTTTGCACCCAAAATTGCCTTTTCACGTACCGAGGGCGGAGGGGTGGGCTGGGGTCCCTTCGCCCCCTGCCATGTCCTCTCCCTCCCGGGGCAGTGGTAGTCCTGGCCTGGCTGCAGGCAGGAGCAGCCTGCGCTCGCTGTGCGATGAGGCTCCCCAGTCCTTCCGCGTGTCAAATATTAGGACCACGAAGCTGGTCGGAGGGCTGGAGCACCTCTCCTGTGAGGACAAGCTGAGAGAGTTGGGGTTGTTCAGCCTGGAGAAAAGGCGGCTCCGGGGAGACCTAATTGTGGCCTTCCAGTACCTGAAGGGGCCTACAGGAGAGACGGGGAGGGACTGTTTATCAGGGAGTGCAGTGACAGGACAAGGGGTAATGGGTTTAAGCTGAAGGAGGGTCGATTTAGATTAGATGTTAGAAAGAAATTCTTTACTGTGAGAGTGGTGAGGCACTGGCACAGCTTGTCCAGAGAGGTTGTGGAGGCCCCATCCCTGGAAGTGTTTAAGGCCAGGTTGGATGGGGCTTTGGGCAACCTGGGCTAGTGGAGGGTGTCCCTGCCCGCAGCAGGGGGGTGGAACTAGATGATCTTTCAGGTCCCTTCCAACCCAAACCATTCTATGATTCTATGATTAACAGTTAAACCTCAGTCCGTGCCAGCTTCCACGACTTCCCTTTGGGAACATAACCCCCCCGGCTCAGGAGAGCTGTCCTGCTGGCAGCCCCCCTAGGCAGAGCCTGGGTCTGTGGTTGCGTCCCCCGCCGGGTACCACGGGCTGTCTCTGCACCAGAGGCCTCCTGCCCTCGGTCACCGTGCTCTTCCCGTCCGGGTGAGCTCCTCCCGTGTTCTGGCCGAGGCAGCTCAGTGCCTCCCCGGGGCTGCAGCCGGGAGAGCAGGGTGGCCGCTGGACCCCGCAGCACCCCCTGGTAGGAGCTGTGCCTGTCACGCTGGGTGCTGCTCTCCCTCTCACTTGTAGAACAAATGCACGCTTGTTTTATTTTTCTCTCGGTTGACAACAGGAAAAGCAGCAGAGAGGTAGATGAGGGCCTTGGCTTCTGCCAGCCGTACAAAAGCAGTGATGACTGGTAACGGCTCCTCGGCAGGGAGGGTGTCGCGAGGGAGAGGAGCCAGTGGCAAAGCAGCAGAGGAGCAGAGCGATTTGGAAGAGCAGAGGCACCGCACAGCCAAGCCCCAGGGCCCCGTGGTGGCGTGTTCCTGGAGACCCCCAGGGCAGCTGGGACCTGTGGGTCCAAGGCACAAGGGACGCTCTGAGGCTTCTAAAGCGCACGTGGGACTGAGGGCCAGGGAGCATTTTATTTATTATTTGACTGGAATAAAGTAGTCGGGATAAAAGGGTTCCCTAGTTAATAATTCAGTCTTGGTGTCTGGCGTCTTTTACATGTGCAGTGATTGTTTGTGCTCGTTGGGGCTTGTCAGCCTCCTCACACAGCGGGCTTCGCACCTGCAGCGAGCAGAGGGATGCTCTCCAGGCTTCAGGTGCCTGGTGCTGAGCCAGGCAGCATCATACCCAGTGATGCACGTTGCCAAATTTGCACGGTCATTTCTGACCCTTTCAGGACACAGCCCAGAACCATTGCAAATATATCTCCAACGTCACTGCCCCGGTAGCATTTTATTTTTAAGGGACACTTAAAAGAGCCTGTGTAGGCTCAGGGGAAAAAAAAAAAAACCCAAAGCAGAGGAAGTGCAGGGAGGATCACAGCAGCGCGATGCTGAGCACCAGCCAGAAATCCTCAGCAGCAGTGTGCTGGCTAGAGCACTCGTCAGGAAATACTACCTGAAGTGTGAAGCAAAGGCAAAGAAGGCTCCAGCTCAGATACGTCTGCAGTGATATTTTATTGATTGCGTAGGACCCTCAAGGCAATTTCGTTAGAGCCTGTAAAGAAGGATTTTGGTTTTGTTCCCCTGCCTACCATTGTTTCCTGGCTGCCACGTTGCCTAGAAAAGTCCTTCTGATTTCTTTTGTGCTACATGCTGCTGGAGTAATCGCTTTAAAACTTGGGTTTTGGTTTCTAGAAGATGCTGGAAGGAAAAGAGCAACTTAGCTAAAAACAGTTTTCCTTGCATCAATGTTGCATTTATGACTTTTATAAGCAATGCTTAGGATTTGCTGTGTTGGCACATTTAGGCTGTGTTTTAGCAACTCTCTCTAACGGGCACTTCAGAAGATTAAAAGCAGACCCAAATATTCCTGTACAGAAACTTAACTACGGCAAATAGACTGCGGTTTGTGCTTCCTAAGTCTCATCGGGTATTGCTAAGTGCGGTGGGAATAGGGATTATTGTGCGTAAATGGGACAAATTAGAAGGAACTCTTAGCTGCGCCTGAAACTCGGACACAGAAGATAGGGAAAATAAGTGACGTTTCAAGCAGAAGTAAAGAGGGTCCCTATCGAAACTGCTCTGGGGAGTACGGCCGTGCTGGCGGTGCATTGGCACCTGGTCTGAGTAACAAGCTGTGTCAGCACAAAGGAGTTCTTGCTGCTTGGAGTACCTTTGGAAAGTGCATGTATTATTTTATGTTCTTTGTATAAGCAAGGATTAAAAAGCATAGCACACTTATGAAACTTTTTTTTTTTTTTGTTCCTTCATTTGCAGAGCTTTGCTAGGATAAAACTGATGGACTATTTGATATTTTTTTCTATACTTTGAGTCCCTCAAACGTAGACACTTGCACAACTGCCTCACTCCAGCCAGACATTTCAAAGTGAACTTGGTGTTACTGGATGGTGGGTGCCTGGTGCTGCGCGCGGGGCTCTGTCTCAATGGAAGCCCGTTGCTGTTGGAGCTATGGAGTATCGTTTGCTGCCTAATGAAGGCTCTAATTAGTTCTCTGAGCAGTTGTTTTAGTAACTGGTTAAGAATCTAGTACACACTCATATGGCAATACTTCTTAGTAGATTGGATGGGAAAGATTTTAGGTTTCTAAGTTCATGAACAGATAATGAAAATTCTCAGTGTATTGGTAATACATCAGTGTTTGCATAAATAGCAGGAGTTATTCTAGTAAAAAAGCAATATACTTGGCATCATGCTAGGCATAGTGGGTGCTTTTACCTACTTTGAATAAACGTTCTCATTTTAAAACAAAGCAAGTCTGTGAATTCTTATGATTTGCTTATGAAAGATCTTACAGTACAATTAAAATACTGGCTTTTACTTAATCTTGCTGAGAAACGACAGACTGTTTATTGAGAAAAGGAAATAGCAATGAAGCTTGATGTTACCGTCACTTGGGCATTCTCATTTTCCCAGGAAGGCAATCTGACGGCGCAGGGGCTGGGACGCCTGCAAACCCCACTACCGATGCCGCGAAGGCAGCAGCGGGTGCGCGGGGTTGGGCTGCCGGTGCGGGGCCAGCGCAGGCACTGCCGGCACCGCTCGTGCCGATGGGCGCTGGCCCCTCGCTAGGGCTGGCTGGAACCCCCCAGCCTTCTACCGAGAGCAGCAGGAGAAAGGTTTCCCTGGGCTGTTTCCTCTGGAGAGAAACAATTCCTCAAAGCTGAAGCATTTCTGACGGGAGCTGGTGGGGGGGGGGGGTTGTGCTCTGTCCCCACGGCCGCAGGACAAGGAGTGACAAACCTGCTCGTGCAGGAAAATGGAAATGGAGATTTACACTGAGATCATTGAGGCTGGAAGTTAGATGCATTGAGTCAAAATGGCTTTTTCATTTTGAACATCTTTACTGCAGAATTTTAAGAAACTCAAACTTGATGTTTCCTTTAACACTTTCATTAAACACTTTTCTTCAAAACAGGTTTTGGGCCAAAGCAAATCTAACCAGCTTGGGTTTGGAAATCTAGTTTGGATTTTAAACCTGTGATAGTACAACTCTTTCCAAATTCCAATTAACTAGAATTTTTTCTTCGCTTTTTTTTTCTACATAAGCCTCTATTCTCTATGCATTTTTAATAAGCTTTATCCTGGGAAAACACGAGAGCGCTAACTGCAAGTGAAAAGAATAAAGGCAGTTGCTGCGTAGCTCTGAAAATCTGTTAAATACTGGAAAGCTCATAGTAAAAAGCAAAGCAATGAAGAAATCTTAGCTCTGTTCTTATTAGAAACTGTGAATGAAGATAAAACCTTTTCACAAACCTTGTCTGGCTGAAAAAAATGCGGAGTTGCAGCAGCAGATAAACCTGTGACGGTGCTCATACGTGTTGCCGATAGTGGAATAAACAGCACAAGACCTCTGTGTCCTTTTTCTCTTCCTAAATTGCAGAGCTTTGAGTTTGGGGACTGACTGATCCCCCCCCCCCCCCCCCCCCCCCGCCGAGGAGGAGGAGGGGAGAGTGCACTGGAGCAGTGTGAAATGCTGAAAGCACCGAGGAGGGAAAAAACCCACGTAAACCCGGATTGTTAAGGAGAAAGTAGTTATACAGATGATCTTTCCAGAATGTATAATTTCTTACATTTTTGTTTTAAGGAGAACAGATGGGCCCGGGGTACCCAGCAGACAGGTTTCTGTCTCCAGTCGGTGTGAGCGCGGCAGTGAGTCACTGGGAGCAGGGAGAGGCGGCTGCCCGGGGGGCTGAGCCCGCGGGTCCCTGTGCACCCACGGCCATTGCTACCGCTCTCTGTGTCCGTGGGGCACTGCTGGGTGGGAGGCCAGGACCCACGGTGAGGGGCGAGACCCCGCAGGTGACCCTCACCGGGCCCCGGCACTCGCTGCATTTGCTCACCAGCTGCTGCCACGTGCCGTAGCTCTGGGCAGACGCCGCGGTCCAGCCCTGCCACAGCCGCGTGCAGGCGAGCCCTCCCCAGCCACAACTCAGCCCCCTGAGTCTCTTCGCGGCTGGAGCAGGAGAGATGCCCCCGGGCTGTAAACCAGACCCCATTCCCACCCTCATCCCCAGCAGGTAGCCCGTCGCATGGCCTGGCGGGAGCCCCCCCAGAGACCTGGTCCTGCAGCGGCCGCTGTGGTGACGTCTGCCCTGGGGACCCAGGACGTGCCGGGTGTCCCTGCGGGGTGGGAGCAAAGAGCAGAGCCTCCCCGGGGGGGACATGGGGAAGCGGCAGGGTCTAAGCTAGCAGGGACAGGCTGAGGCTGCCCAGCCTCCCACCCTCCTGTTTTCCTTCCCACCTGCTCATGTTTTGGAAATACTAAGAAATAATATTTAGATGTTTAAATAAAACATACTCCTGATTTGAGACTAAGCATTTGTAATGTGTGGCTGGAGCCTCCAGAGCCGCTGTGCGGGGTGTTTGCTGTTTGCGTGCATTAGCATGCGCGTTCGTTTACCCGTAATTACACAATTCCAGTCTTGCTAGACGTGGGGTGCTGGAGCCGGGCCCCCCAGGTCACCCCAACCCACCTGGGGCACGCGGGGCAGGAGGGTGCCTGTGCTGCATGCAGGGGGTCCCGCGGCCGGGTGCAGCCGTCACCCCGTGCAGCGGATGTGGCAGCGGGGAGCGGGTGGGTCCCGCTCAGCTCCTCGGCCATCCCGGCGAGCGGCCGGTCCCACGGGCATCCCCAGCGCCGGGCGTGGGAGCAGCCTTGCTGGGAAAAGCTGCTGACCAGCCCTTTCCCCGTCAGAACTAATCAGCATCAGACAAGCTAATGGGGAACACAAAACCTATTTAAAAGCTACATTTACCACTTGGCTGATTCTATTACATCGTGTAATATCCAGGTGTCACGTTTCCTCTCCAAATGCCGGTTTTAATGCTCTTCTGGACTGCTAGGCTTAGCCGTGTGACGGGGGGTCCTTTCTCCGTCCGTCCTCCACCCGCGGGACCCAGGAGCTGCCAGGAGGAGAGGGGACCGATGGGGTGCAGGGCTGGAGGGGGCAAGCGGGAGCTCCGTGCTCCAGAGGTGGGGGTTGAAATGCAGTAGCTGGGCTGGATGTGACGCTGCCAGACCCAGGTCCCTGCAGTCCCGGGGACACCGAGCTGATGAGAAGATGCTGAAGTCCCTCAGGTTTCCAAGGTTTTCCCTGGACCGGCCTCAGCTCCCACAGCAAAGGTTTTCCAGCTGACGGCTCCTGGATGGGAAGCAGCCACTTGGTTATTTCTGAGATTTGAGGGCTGAGTGTGTTGGGTTTTTAACATCTCCATGTAGTCTCCGTTATCACTGAATTATGCATGATCACTTTCATTACAGGAATAGGTTTAAAACTATTTGCATTTGTTTTGTTTTCTTGGGGGAGACACCTATCCCTGCCTTCTCCGCACTGCGAATAGACAAACCGTCGCTTTCTGCTACCTCTGTAAATCCAGCACAGACAGGGGGACGTGGCAGCCAGGGCTGTGCGCACGGCTGCGTTTTGTGGCCTTGCTGTGCCACGGAGTGCTGCTCTTCCCATCTGAAACACGTGTGCCTTGCCTGGAGCCGAACCACTCGCCTGTACCAACGCGATTTCCCGCGGCAAGCATCTCATGGCTGAGCTTCCCGTCCGCTGTAGGCGATGTCTCCTCTTTGGTACAGGCTGTTCCCATTCCAGGGATGCCGAGTGTCTGGAATCACCTGGAACAATGAATTTCTGTTTTGCAGTAATTCTTGGTTTAGAGCAGATATTTTTGTAAGGATTCAGGTGCTTAGTGAAAAGTAAATATCAGCTGTGCTGCTCGCCCGGTTTCCCACACTGGGGTCTATCATGAGTGACTTCACGCAAGCACAAAAAGCCAACATAAGGTATATATATATGCTATACGAGTTCTGCTGGGGGACTGGAATAGGCTTTGTGGTGCTAAAATGAGATTTCTTAAGTCATAGCTAGTGCTTGCACTGTGCTGGATTGCACCCAAAGGGAGGGGAAAAAAAAAATCAGCAAAAGAAATGCTATGCACATAGCTCCTTGAGTTTCATCTCTTCCCCGTACTTATAAAGCTGAAGTTCCTTTCTTAGCTTTTTCTTTTCTTCTGTTTTCCTTCCCCTTTGGGCCCTTGAAATCTCACAGATCTGCAGTCGTATCAGTAAATGTATCTAGAATTAGAAGGAAACCTTATCTTGAGGCCTTGCTGATATTTTCTGTTCTTGGTACGCGAGTGCCAGAAAAAAAAAGCCTGTGAGTTTGCGACTTGCACTCGAGCTGTCTTAGAGGGATCTGAAATTTTAGGGAGTTCTGAAGCTCCTTTTTAGGTGTCTTCAGCCAGGCATCAAAGATCACGTCACTTTTACTCTTCTGTTTTGTGTTCGTGCTATAGTACGTGTTACCTGCGGTGGTTTTATCTGTAGCTACAGTTTTATAGAACAAGATTAAGGACGTAATTGCTTCCTTTGATTCTTAACAAGATCAAACAGAATGACAGAAATACCAGTAAAAGGTTTCGTAGAACGCTCGCTCACTCGAACGGGCGTATATATCCACCTCTCGCAGTTAAGAGGAGCGCTGGCTGTAGGGTGGTGCTCTGCGCACCTCCAGAAATTGATGCTGATAAACAAATGTGGTCAGAGCGTGGTTTTTTCCCACGTGCTTTTGCATGGCTCGGAGACTGCACACGCACAAAAATGTTGGGACAACCGATGGCTCAGCGCGGCCCAGGGAGCTGATCCCCGGGGACAACGCGGCAGCCTCTCCCAGCCCTGGGGCACGGCAGCTCGGGGACCCCCAGGCTGGGGCAGGCGAGGTGGCTGCTGGTGCTGAGCGCGGTCCCACGGCCCTGCTTGCCGACGCTCTGCCACGGTGCTCCGGGTGCTCGGCTGGCTGAGGGCAGCCTCTCGGGCTGGTGAAATATGTGTGGCGGAGGGAGAGCTGCACCCTCTTCTCTGTGCCTTTCCGTGGGTTGTGTTTCAGCTCGGCGTGCCAGTGTAAGATAAAACAGGTCAAGTAAATGAACAGACATGAGCCTGCTCAGAGTAAATGCAAGGATAACAGAGTAATGATGTTTAAGCACGACACAACTCATCGGCAGCATAACAGGGGTTTAGCATCTGATCTCACGCTGTACAACTGCTCAAGTGCTGCATGCACAAGCAGGAAGCTATCGCGCTGCTGTCTAATTTAGCCTTGCGTTACGTGTGATTCCCTGGCTCTAATGCTAAGTACGCGAATGATTAAATATATGGAGCTCTCAGTCTGCGAGGCTAAAGAAGAGTTTGCGGGGGAGTTCAGCTCATGTGCAGACAGAGGAGCCAGGACCCAGAAGCAGAGCTACGAAGGTGTATTTTGTGCCATCGCTGTGTCCAGGAGGTGCGATTGCTGGACGCGGATCCTCTTTGGGATGGGTCCTGTGCTCACAGCCAAGCCGTGACTTCTGAAAAGGCTGCGGTGAGAAACGGTGCAGGAGGACGAGCCAAAGCGCGGCTCAGGCAGCCGGCGCTGCAGAGGGGTCGCGTGCCTCTGCTTTGCTGTGCCGGAGGAGGAGAGCCCCGGCAAAATGGCGCGGGGGCCCGGGTCCTGCCGGGCAGGGGGCTGCGTGCGCTCGCTTTGGGCTTGCACGCTTCCAACGTCTTATTTCGGACATCCCTGGCCAAGGTGGGGTGACCCACGGCTGTCTCGCCTTCCAGTCCTTTGGCGTCTGTTCTTGTTTGGAAAAGGAAGGAATGATGAGATTTTGAAATGCTCCTGAAACTTCCTAGGGGATAAAGTCTCTTTCTTGACCAGCTCAGTGCTGTGTTCTCCACAGTGCGGGATACGAAATGATGTTTTTATTAAGAAAGATGAAGTTTTCAGGCTCAGCTAGAACGGCTTCTGCAAGGCTGGACGGCAGGGTCACTGAAACAGTGGTTGTCCTGAACTTAACATAAAGGTACTGAAAAATAGCATTAAAATGTTGGAGGAATACAGCAAAGGTATCTTATTTGATACACTTTTTAAACACAAATATTCAAATAAATAGAAGAAGAGCAGCGTGACAAATGGATATTGAAGAAAGCAGTTCTGGGTGCAGGTGCAGAAATGAACAGAAGGGAAGACACGGGATTTTGTTTTCTTCTCTGAAATATCCTCTGTTCCTCTGAGATATGGGAACGATAAGTCTCTGAGAAAAAAAACGTTCCTCTTGGTGACCTTATGGATTTAAGATCTATTTCTAAACCAAATTTTCATAAAAAACCTGCCACACACAATCTCCAGATTAAACCTCATTTTATTTTCAGACAGACATGACCTTTCCTAGCTTTGGATATTAAATATCACAAAACCTGCTGCAATTTAAGCTGAGGATTTTACATTTAAATAAATGTAACTTAAAAGCAAAACTAACTTCCCTGCAGGACACAGGGGAACGTGGGGCTGGGCGGGGGGAGCGCTCCCCTCTCCTCCCGAGGACGCCCCAGCGTGGTCCGTGTCCCCGTGCTCCCCTCGCCCAGCCCACGGAGAGATGCTCGTGTTGCTTCAACCTTCTGGCTGGTCTGCAGGACACGGCTGTTGGGGCATGGGCAGTCTCCTTAGCTCTTAGCTCAGAAGAAGCAGCTTTGCCCGGCAGTTTGGTCTTCTGTTAGTCACTGAGCTACGTACACTGTTGGAAAGGGGAGAGTGCATTCAGAGGAATCGTTCCCAGTGGACCACCAGTGCTGCTGGGATGGCCAGTGCTCAGGACAGGACCTGGATGGCCAGGCTGCCACCAGTGACCAGTTTTGCAAAGGGAGAAGAGAAGATAACGCCTGGTGTGAGGATGCTGGTTTCAGTATGCTGTTCACCGGAAGATGCATCGTTGCGGGGGGGAAAAGGCACCGACATCAGCAGATTTTGTCTCTGGCCGCCTCTGTGCTGGAAAACGTGTGCTTGGCTGTAAAGTTTGTCTAATTTGCAAGAACTTCAAACTTCAGCAGGGTTTTTTCCATCCTTCCCTCTTCAGCTGGAAATGCCTTTTGGTCAACAAATGCTTTGCGACAACAAATCAATGTTCTTCTGTGTAACAGAGTAACTCAACTCGCGCAGCTACAGATTTGCTCTTTGATTATTGTCAATAACCAATCTTTTCATGGGTGAAATGAAGGATCTCGGCTCATTAGCATGTGCTTTACTGAATGTCGTTTATCAGTAGAAGGAAGTTTAAAACCTCCAAAAGGGGTAAGCGCAGTTTAGATGAAGGTGAATGCTAAACAAAGAAAAATAATGCTGGACAAGGCTGGGGCATAGTAAATAATCTTGGTTTGAACTGGGATGGCAATTTCAGATGCTTTCCCAAGGCTTTGTTCTGTTCTTTTTTTTTTTTTTTTTTTGTCTTGCACTTGAAATTTCATGAGAATTAAATGGCTCATCTGATTTCCAGCATACCTGCTTCAGTAGCTGAATCCTAAATACCTCTCCAAAGAGTAGTTGTTGCACTCGTGCTATAAGCACATAGCTAGAGTGTTCTCGGAAAGATGGGGTCGGGAGAAATCGCTGCTGTGGGCAAAGCCGGGGACGACGGTGGGTTCAGCAGCAGAGACGTGTTGAAGATGACGGCCAAGGGCCGGGGGCCGCTCTCCCGTGACCCTTGCTGTCCTGCCCGGTTTATCCAGCCCCGAACTGGAGTGTCCGTCTCGGATTCGTCACGATGCCGCGTGCCCCTGCCCCGTCCCACCCGCAAAGCCGGTTTTCCTCCCCGAGACACCTCCCTGCTTCACAGCCTGCAATTCTGATTTACAGGGCTGATTTCAGCAAAAAATGATGGCGTTTGAAAGCAGCCGGGCCCACCGCCGCTCCCCGAGGCGATGCAGCCGGTTGTGGGTGCAGGGTCTGACGGGACTGAAACACCCCAGAAGTCCAGGCGACCCCCGAATTTCCCAACGTGTCTATTCAGGCCACATAAGCGAGTTGCCATGGAGATGTGCTGAGCGCGGGCACGATGCTCGAGTGATGGAGTCTCATAGCCAGAGGCATCTGTTAAGCTTATTTTTATCAATTTTTAAAGAGGGTATGATGGTGGTATCTTCCCCACCTTCCCCTCGTCTCTTGGAAAAGCTTGGCATTTGCACTTTGTTGAGAACACGGGCTTCAGCGACTTTGAAAATGAACCTTAACGAACATGAAGCGCCGGCTTGGGGAACGTGTGCTACGAGGGTTGGAATTTAGTAGCAGGGAGCTGCCACCTTTGACATATTGCTCTGGCTTTAATGAGGGGGAGATTGACAGCCCAAGACAGAGGTAAAAGGAAGATGTGCCTTTTGCCTTCACCTCGGGGGGTCACAGCGAAGCCGGGGCCCGGAGCAGGGTCAGGAGGAGGAAAAGGAGCTTTTATTTATGAAACTCTGACTCAGTGGCCGTTAATTGGCTTTTCCTTCCCCTTGTTCTGGGTGCGTTGACTCCAGCTGCCTGCCCGCCTTGTTCCCGGAGGAGATGGGCTGGCTGCGCGCTGGGATGGCTGCTGGGCTCACAAATACTTTTACTGACGTGTAAGGGGATGTCCAGCCAGAAGCGCTTCTTCCGCTTAACGTGGGTAGCGTGCACCTCGGCAGAGAGGTGTTGGACGTGCACCAGCATTTTGAAGTCCTTACACAAAAGCCACTGTAGGAGCATACGAATGCAGCGTAGTAATAGTGTTCAGAGGAAGAAGTAATTATTTAATACAAAGTGAATATCTGTGTTTTCCTCTTTTTTTTTTTTACCTGATTTTATTTAGCTAAGTGCCATGTGAGTCTCAACAATGGGAAAATTTCCACTTCAGCTCCAAGCAGACAAAAGCGAGCGCGTCTCTCGCAGAAGTAAATCACGGCTAACTCTGCTGAGGCTATTACAAGTCACTATAAAAATGACACAAAGAATCACATAGGGTGTGAGCCAAAAACAGCATGGGGGGGGGAAATAAAGCAAAGTTATGGCCCTTATCGCTCACAAACTACACTTTCCACAGAGATTCCCATGAAGAATAGCCCTGAATGCCTTGCTGAGAATCAGACAGCGATGATATGGTGATGTTACTGCTCACGTATTACGATTTTCAGCATCATGATGGCACTTGAAGACATTGATTAGGCTCTGGCCTCATAAACTGTGCAAACATGTAATGAAAAGCTGGCCTCCCGAAAAGTCTTGTACCCGGAGCTTCGAACAGAGCAGGTGGCAGAAGGCTTTCGGAGGGGAGATGAAGACAGCAATTAAGCAGATGTGTTTTTTAGGGAATCGGTTTCTGTCCAAATAGGACCGTGCTGGGCTGGGTACAGTCGTCATTTCACAGACATAACCATGATCATGGCAAGGAATTATTCTTCGCTCTACAAAACGAGGGTCGGCAGCACCCAGGGTTATCCTGTGAAGGGGGGTTGAGACCGTACCCAGGCAGGGAGAGATCGTGACCAGCCAAAACCTGCAGCTCCTCGGTGGCTGTGCCGGGGGGACGTTGCTGAAGCTGGTGCTGCTGCAGCCGTCTGCTCCGAGGCCAGGACGTGCCCGGTGAGGCGGCAGCAGCGGTGGGCAGTGCTGGGACAGCCGTGGTGCTGCCAAGCCGTGAAGCGATGCTCCAGAAGTTGGCACCCGCTGAGCCCTAATCGCTGTTCCACAGGAATAAGAGAACTTGGGCTGAGAGCAGGGGTCTGCGAAGGGGGGCTCTGCGCCCTGCCCAGACCATGTCCCGTGCCCGCTCCTGCCCGCGCCCCAACCACCTGCGGGGACACAAGTTTTTCTGCGTCTTTGCTCGCAGCTGCATGCAAAAGTGTTTCTGGAACCCAACAGGATTCGCTCTGGAACACATAATGCAGAATTATGAGAGTCGTTTGCCTGAGTATTATCTAATCGTGGAGCTAAACTGAGCTGTGTGATGATATGGGTACATTTTTTACATGAGTAATCTGCAAGGAAGATGCTCTACATAAATGTCACCTGATTTTGTTCTGATTTAATCCCCTTTATTTATTGCGCCGTTCTACCTGTTTATTATTTTCAATTTCTCTGCCTGGCATTTTACCTTGCTGCACCTGCCATGTCTGCTCCTGCGTCGGGACCTGCAGGTGAGGACAACGGAGCACCTTTGTGTCATTCTCTGATATGAAAGTAAGAGAGGGAATACAGAGAAAATAGATGCCGAAAAAGCTGCACCACGTGTTCTAAAAGCAGCACTACAGCTCTTTGCAGCGCTGGCAGCAAAGCGGTCTGGAGGCAGTCACCATGCCCTGCCTTGGCCGGCACATCTCGCTGCTCTCCTTCAGAGCAGAAATCCTCCATCAGATGCAGAGGCGTGGGTGGAATGGGATGGGCGCGCGGGGTCTGCTCTCCCCGCCTGCTCGTGCAGGTCGTCCCAGGGTTGGGAGCAGGCAAGCCGCTCCCCGGGCTGGGACCGTGCCTGCGGCATCCCTCGCACATCCCTGCCTGGGAGAGATCTCGCTTCTCCCCAGGTTGTCCAGCTCTGGTCCAACACAGCGTTGCAGCGCAACGGAGGGGCAAATTGCTTGGCTCGTTAGTGTGCGGCTTGCCAGAGGCTGGCGGCGTGGCCCATCACGGCCCCGGGTCGGGTCAGCCCGGAGCTCCTGCCTCGGAGAGATCCGGGGGTTCATCCCGCTGCAGTCCCGGGGCCCGGCCGCCTCTTCACCCCGGGCTGAGGATGCTCCCCGGGACCGCGGAGGCGGCTCCGCTCTGAGCAATGGTTGCTGTTGGCAATTTATCAGACATAATTATGCCAATTAGCCCACACATGCAGCTCCGGCTCCAGGAAGGCTTTACGACCTGACAATATATCTCTGCTGGGCAGAGAAGCACAAACCTTTTCCTCAGATTATTGCAAACTAATCAGCCTGGGTAATAAGTTTACAATTTAGCGCACAGCTCGGTAGTTTGGTTATAAATGCTTCGTTTTGTTGCTGGCTTAGTTGCCCTGCTTTGCAGGACCGATATCAATCCTCATTCAAAGCAACGTCCTTTTCATACATGCTCCAGTGAAGTGGAATTTTCTGCAGAATAAGGTGTTATTAACCTAGCTCCGCTCTTCCCGACGAGGAACGAGCCCTGCCACTGAAACCATTCCTCACCGATGAACCCTGCTTAAATAGCGATTAGCAGGCTTCCCAGCAGCAAGAAAAATGCAAAACCTGTGACCTTTCGAGCTCTTAGCTGCAGTGACTTTTAAGATGTGAGAGTATTTTCTATTTCTCTTCTCAGAGTTTCAGCAAACAGTGATTTTTATAGCTCTTCTCGACAGCACGTCGCTTTTCGATTTCTCCATTTCTCTTCAGTTTACTTCTCTCCCTCTTGCGTGAAGGTTTTCTGGGACCAGCTGGGGACCAGCTGACAGCCCAAATTCCCACCCTGTGGAGCCAGCACCGGGCTCCCCCCGCCCCGATAACCCTCGTGTTGCCTGTGGATCAGCCGGCACCGTACTGGCGGTGCCACGTCATGAAATAGGGCGATGATATATTTGCGCCAAGCCCGAGTTAAAACGAGGGTGGCGGAGGGGGGAGGAGGGACGCCCAGAAGCCAGGACGGCGTGTCGGTGCCGGGATGGTGCCACGGTGCCAGGACCCATCTGTGCTGCGCACCAGCACCCCCGGGAGAGATGCGCCGTCGCGTCCGGATGCACGGAAGGGCAGGCGAAGCGGAGATGGAAAGCACCGCAGCGTTCGGTGTCTGCTGCCAGGTTTACCCCAAAATAGCAGGAGTCAGCGGAGGTTTGAATCGACTGACGTGCTGGGGGTTTATCTGCACGAGGAGCCGTAGCGCTAGCTGAAAAATGGAAACATTAGTGCATGGAAAAACATTTGTAATTTAAAAATTGTTCCCATTTCAGAAAGTTAAAAAAGAAACAGCATTTTTATTTTGTCAGGGTTTTGTTGATGATGATTTCCCTCTCTTGCCACAGTGTAATGTAAAATGAATAAATGCTTTCTCGGCCTTTTTCTCCTACTCAGTAACTTCTACGTTTGCAGAAAAAAAGGAAAATGTGTTGGGAACCATCCTTTTTGTCTCTCTAACCTTATTCATTGTGGTGTATTCTTTCAGTAGTAAACAGAGGGGAAAATTTAGGGAGAGCAATATCAAATTACAGATTTCCCCCCCCCCCCCAAAATCCAAAAGGAAAAGAAACTGCTGCTCTCTGTCAAAGCTGTCAGACTTTAATCCAAAGTAGTATTTTTTTGGTGGAAGATGTTGCTTTCAGGTGGGCCCAATTTTTCTCAGGGAAAAATGTTAATTAGCTTTCTGTTTTAACCACCAAGGAAGAGGGAAAGGAGGTTCCGCATGGGCGACGCTGCGGCCATAGGAGCGCGGGAACGGCAGGTCCTTCTCTCCGAGCTGGTCCGTGCAGCATCGCCTCCGCCTGCGTCCTCTGCCCGCTCCCCCTCCAGCCCCGAGAGCTGGCTGGAGGCAGCAACCCTTAGCAGCCATAGAACCCGGTGCCGTTGCCCACATGGGCAGGAATAACGCTTTGCAGAACAGCCTGCAGCGGCAAACTGTGCTTTGGTGCGCGATCGCTACAGCGAAGGACCGAAAGCAGAACGTGTGCTGCCTGCGCGGGGGCTGCTGCCCTCCGGAGTCGGGCGCAGCATCTTTACCTGCTGCTGCGTGTTTCTTCTGAGAGCCGCCTCCAGTGCCGTTCTGCCTCCCCGCTTCTGACAGCACAGCTCTGCCCTACGGGCTGTGGGCACCAAGGGCAGCCCTCGGCACCTGGGAGGGATCCGGAGGGATGCCCTGGGAGCTGGGAGGGATCCAGAGGGATGCCCTGGGAGCAGGGAGGGATGCCCTGGGAGCTGGGAGGGATCCAGAGGGATGCCCTGGGAGCTGGGAGGGATGCCCTGGGAGCTGGGAGGGATCTGGAGGGATGCCCTGGGAGCCAGGAGGGATCGGGAGGGATCGAGAGGGATGCCCTGGGAGCTTCATCTCTCTCTTCTTCATATCCTCATCTGCCAAAGGGAGCTTTAATCACTGACAGCGTCGTGGTTTCTGCAGGGCACGGAGGGGTGGGTGCCCGACTGACTGGCGCCTGGGTGGGGTGGGAGCAGGACAGACAGACAGACGTGCAGAGCTGCAGAACGGGGCAGCGTGCAGGAGCCTTTCAGGAGCCGCTGAGATCTGTGATGGGACCGGCCGAACGCCCGTGTCCGTGAATGCAAGTGCTTGTAGAGGCACATGAAGAGCACACCCCAAAGCCCCCCCGTCCCTCCCGGCACAGGCACAGGCTGTTTCATGGGTTTTTGATAGTTTTGAGCTGACGTGAGCTGCTTGTTTTTACGTGGGTAAGTCACCTACAGAGCCGGCTGAGGAAAGCCGTGTCAGTTCAGGTAGCTGAGCTGTTCTTGTGAAGAAGAGCTTACATCAGAGCAAAGAACTAACAGCTATAATTATGAGCTTTAAAAATTCTAAAACTTTGAAGTGAAAAGAAAGTTTTGGTATAAACCAGAAATCTGTGTTGTAGGTATTGACACAGTCCTCACCCTCATGCGTTGTCATAAATAAGGACATGATAATTAGATATTTTTTAAAGGACAAAATTATTTTATTTGCTTCCCTGCTAGTTTTCATGAGACCATCAGTCATCCTCTGCATAGATAAGATTTCTTATGTTCACTGACAGGATAAATTATATGGTTCTCATCCAGCAAATCAGCATTACTGTGCAACATTATCTCTTGCAAAGCGATGTCTGAGAAAATCATAAATTCTGCCCAGGTTTATTAGATCTGTCTTTTATTCACATATTTATTTTATCCCAAGCTGAGGTGCAATTTTTTCCCCTAATTATTAATCATATTAATAAGGATGGGGGCGGGGGGGGGGATGTGGCTTTTTGTGAAACAGAACTGCTGCGGCGATGCTTGGGTGTTCACGGACTTTTCATTAGAGGGTGCTGTGAAGTCTGACCGTGACGATGGCACGGCTGTCGGTGCGGAGATAGCGCGGTGACAGATCCGGTGTGAATGCTCATCGGGGGGATGATGATGATGATGACGAGGCTAACGAGGAGCCGCTCTGCCTCGCTCTGTAGGGTTTGGAGGGAGAGGCGATGCTGCCCCAGCTGGCAGCCTGGCTGTCCCGGCCGCTGGTGCAGGAACGATCTTCGTCCTCTGTCGGTCTCCGGCCTCTGTCGCTCTTGGGGCGGCCGAGACGTGGCCGAGCCCTGGCAGGGGGGCTGGCCAGCAGCCACGGGGCCTGTGGGGCAGGAGCGGGTACCCGTCCGCCCTGTCTGAGCCGGTGCTGAGCATCCTCAGCATCACCACCTCGGCATCACCACGCCTTCGATGCAGCCTGGGAGCCTTTTGAGGCTTCTAAAATCAGAGCTCGCTGGTTTAGGAAATCCCAGTTATTTAGATGGCTTATTAATTATTGGCTTCCATGTTTCCCCCGGTGATCTCCTTGACAGCTCTCCAAAGATAAGCTCTGCAGTGGGGAAAGAGGGGAGTTTCTCCCCGCCATCCCCTGTGGGCTCTTTGCTGTCAAGGAGAAGGCTGGTGAATCCTAGAGCTCGTTATCCCAGACCACCAAAGTAAATGAATGTGTAACGGAGACGTGACGCTGTGGAGAGCTGTAAATGTCACTGCAAGTCAAGAGCCTGCCGTAAAGCGCAAGGCTTGAAAATGAGATTGAGAAGCGAACGGGGAGCAGCACTGGCATTTAGCGATGATGAGCCTCGTCCCCAGCCCGGCCGTGCTCCTCCGACACCCCCGCGGGAGCCGCTTTACAGCCGGCTGACAGTCAGAAATCGCCGTCTCACCGGGCTGAGGGTCTCTGTCAAGCAAAACTTTGCTCAGACCGAGCACAGGGACTGCGACGGCTCCCGACGCAGCTGTGAACTGGACGTGCTGAAATATTGCCATCGCGGAGCGTGGAGGGATGCTGCCCGCAGCGCCCCTGCGCCTCTGATCACAACGCAGGAGCCGTCGCCTCCTATTAGACATCTGCTCTAACAAAAGGAAACAGCCTTTTGCCAGGTGCGATGTGGCACACGCGTAAAGTGGAAACCACCGCTGAATTTATCGACTGAGCGAGCAGCTGGGCGCACGGGGGTTTGCGGCATTTTGCACACCGCTTGCGTGTAATACAGTTGGTGTAATTCAGCATCCTTTTATTCTCCCAGACTCATCAAAAACTCTGAGAAATGAGGCTGGATATGTGGGCTGGGGTGAGCGAGGCTGAATTATTGTTGAAGTTATTGATTGAAGAGTGGGAGAAATAGCATTAGAGCCTGGATCTCCTTTTATTCTGTTAGAGAGAGGAAACAGCACTTTCTTAAACTATGAGTCGATAAATAATTGTTTGTGACTTTTTTACCTTTTCTGATGATGGTATTATGTAGCTCTGAGGCATTTTTGGAAGGAGTGCAGCTTTCTTGGCCTGTGGAGGGGTAAAAGCTGTCAGATCATCAGCTTGGTTAATATGAAAAGGAGGAGTCTGGATGCTTTTAAAGAAAAGAAAATCTCTTTAAGCGGACACAGAGAACAGCAGCGACGGGAGCCACTTGTCAAACACAGGCACAGGTTAGACCCCAGGGCCAAGGGGCATGCTAATTCTGGTGTCCTCACCCAGTTTCTGCAAGGGCTCGACATCGGGGTGCGCTTGCCATCCTTGGAAGTGCTGGAGGGGCTGGGGCACCCCCCCGAGGTGGCACACATCTGGCAAAGTGCTGGAGGGGCTGGGCATCCCCCGAGGTGGCACACATCTGGCAAAGTGCTGGAGGGACTGGGGCATCCCCCGAGGTGGCACACATCTGGCAAAGTGCTGGAGGGGCTGGGCATCCCCCGAGGTGGCACACATCTGGCACCCCGGTGCCGTGGGGCTCCATTCCCCCGTCCCCTCTGAGCTCCCCCGGGGTCAGAGACCCCCTCCGAAAGGACAGCCTGCTGCCGAGAGAGCGAAGGGCTCGGTGCGTCCGTCCCCTCTGCTCCCCTGATCCAGCTGCCCAGGGCTCCTGCAACCCTTTCCCAGTCCGTACTTTTAATATGAAAAAATACGATTAATTCTAATGATGTGGTGCTCTCATTAATTCAAGTGATGTGATCTCTTCATAAGCTGAGAACGAAACCAATACTATACTTCAAAGAAATGGTGCAGGGCAACAATTTGTAAGGTGTAGTTTATCCAGCAAATTAAAGTTTTTCTCCACAGAGATTTCCATGAAGGAACAAATTATTTACTCCTTTGTTCAGTCATATTAAACTGATGAGTAAGTAGCAGGATCAGACTTCAGGTTTATGGAACCCTTACAGATTTTCATTTTATTTGATGCTCGCCATTCTAGGCTCGAGTTCAGGGACTGGCAGCCCGGGTACTATGCGGCTATTTCTTTTCCATGGCTGGTCTCCTGACATTTTTAAGGAAGCCCTGCTTCTTCCGGTACAAGTGAGTTTAATTTTGTAATTAAAATAAACTTTCACTTTGAGCCAAAGATTTGCTTTTCAAGAACGTAACTGAGAAAAGAACGGAATTCTCTTACTTCATCAACTCCCACAAAGTGAACAGCGGAACCATTTACTGTGATTAAATTAATCACTGAGCAGAAATTTGCGTGTAATAGCGTGCCACCAAAGCAGTCACTAATGATTTTAAGCATTTTACTCTAGGGGTCAGCAATTTCTCACCCCTCTGGGCTGGAATGAAGGGGCTGTCAGGCTCCTTGCGGCGACGTCTCTCTCATTAAATGAGAGGGGTATTTTAAGGATGCCAGGGTTATAACAGGTCAGAACGTTTTAACAGCAAAAAGCTGAGGGAGGCCCGGGAGATCAGGAATGCTGCCGGCTCCAAGCGTGCCCAGCCTGGCAGCACAGCCTCGCCGGCTCGCCGCACCCCGGCGCGGATGCCACGTGCCGCCCGGGGCTGGACCGCGCTTGCTTTATCTCCGTGCCGGCACCGCAGCCCTGCCCGTTGCCGTTTGCTGCTCTTTGGTTTGCTCAAGCAGTGCCAGGGATCCGGGGCACGGGGGTGTGCGTGGCCGTGCTGCGGGGTGCGATGGGGGCAGACGGGCGCGCGGGGTGGCCAGCTTTGCTGCTTCGCAGCTCCCCGGCTGGGCGCTGGGGTGGGTTCTCCCGAGCAGTTTATTACAGCCTCTTGTGTGGTTACAGCGAGTGCTGTTAACAGGAGCCACAGAAAGACCTGTCATCTCGTTTTCAAGGAATAATGTTCTCCTGCTTCTTCTAACTGGCACAGTTGGAGATAAAATTGTTTCTCAGAAACAGGCACAAGATCTGAACTGACATTCCCTGAGAAAATGAATTCTGCAGCTAATTTCCCAATGTACAGGTTGAGCTGAATAGTAAATGAATGATGCTAACGAAGAGGAGCGCCTGGGTTTTCATTAAGTTCCAGCTTCGATTGCTTTGCTTTATTCGTGTCGTGTCCTGACTGCAGAAAGCGGCAGCCTTGGTGCCACGGCGCAGGGAGCCCGAGGGGGCGGGAGGGGTATTTGGGAACAGCGTTGAACTGCGGACTGGTTTGGTTTTGTAGGCACTTTATATTGTCTGGTCACTCACCAAGATAATGGACGTTTTTAAAAGAAATGGCAAACGCTGCACGTGGAGAAGAGGCAGCAGACTTGGGGCTCTGCTCTTGGTTCTCCTTGGAGCTGCCCAGCTCCGACACCTCCGGCACGGCTGCGCAGCTCACGAGTAGGTGCTGGATTAGCGATCGCTCCGCACGCAGCCTTTCGAGGTACAAAAATAATGTCATTGCATCTCTCATTATCCACTTCATCAATCTCAAACTGTCGCCTAATGACACTCACCCACTCTTCCTCCTCCCCGGCAAAGTTAAGTAACAAACAGCCGCTCTCACCCCCGAGGGTACGGTTCTGCCGAGCCGCATACCTTGGGGAGATGCACGCCGTCCAGAATGGCCTTTGGAGCAGGCGCGACATGGTTCCCGGCCCCACAGATAGGTCCTGGCTTGGCTTTTAGGGATCTTGGTGCTTTGAGGTGGGGGGCTGCGCTCCCGGAGCAGGGGAGCAGGGAGAGGATGAGGCTGGGGCAGGGTGTGGGCAGCCGGGCCGTGGTGGTGGCAGCAGGGGAAGATGCGGAGCTGGTGCAGCTAAGGGAGCAAATCGCATCTTCTCGTTCCGCCGGGATGGGGAGGGCGATCCCAAGAGGAGGTGATGCTTTTCTGAGAAGACGGCAGGAATCACCCTCGTAGTCTACGGGGGGGTGTGTGTGTGTGTGTCGCGTAGGCAGGTGGGACATGACCATCCGTACCAGGCTTCGTTAGCGACTGTCGGTAGGAAGGATGATCACATCTCTAACAGCTGCAGCCCTAGGACGAACCTCTCCGTGCCTCAGCTGCACGCCGTCTAAATCCAGGGTGTACGAGAGCATCGTATCTCAACGGGAAGGGAGAGCGAGGGACAACAAGGAAGAGTCGTCCCTCGATACAACGCATTTACTCAGTTGAAGGAACTAAGTCATTCTCTAACTCAGGAGAGGGTCATGAAGGTCATTGCATTAAGTGTAGAAATAAATTGTCACATGTTTTATTGTTTCCCACACCTTGTTTGTATTATTATTACCTGCGTGGTATGTTTTATTGGTACCAAGTGCCTAATCTCTTGATGCTTTGTTATTTCGCTAGATTTACGTGACTGACAATAAAAATAATCATTTTAAAGTAAATAGCCTATCATTAAATCTCTGGATACTAATAGTGAGGAATTAACTCAGCATTAACGCGAATGCAATCTGCCATTAGTGCAGGTAGAGCAGCACCCTGTAAGTCACTAACTCAGGAACGGGGGATCAGCATAGAGGCGATGCGTAGGGGAAACGGCTGTACGGTGGCGCATCTGAAAAATGGATGTACTTCAGAGGCAGCTGAGAGACGGTCGGTGCGGAGGATAGCGGGTGTTTCCCGGAGCCCCAAAAGCCAACATTTTGTGATTTCCGACACATTCCTGTGCAGGTCCTCTTTGTCCTGGCTGAACCCAGGGTCTGGCGTGAAAGAGAACTGTCTGGAGGAGAAATTGCTTCTGTGAATCGCCTGGACCTGGGTATTTGCACCGGGAAACTGCCCGCAGAGCGGGAGCAGCTCTCTGCTTTTCGCAGGCAAAAAATCCTGTATTTTCATCGTAATGAAACGCTCACCTCTTGATTCTGTCCCTAATGTCGTCCCCCATCATCATGTACTCCTCATTGTACTGGAGCATAATCAAAATTTCAAAGGGCTTGGATGAAGCTGATCGAAGATGGATGGGGAATGTTTTTCTCCCCTGACAATAGGCGTTGTTAAGGCTTTTGTGTGCAGCTCCTCGGCTTCTGAAAAATGAGCGTGTAATCTCCATCCTTACATGCAAAGGAAATAGAAAATCCATACAGGCCATTTTAAACCCTATAGATTTCAAAAGCTTTATTCCCCTAGGGGTGCTGAGCAAAATGCTAGTCCTCTATTGAAAGCCAGGCACGCCGCTCTCCCCCGTATTTAGGGGCGCAACGAGGGGTCCTGCGCACGCCCGCAGCGGGGGAGGATGCTCGCTGATGGGGCCGTTTTGTGCTTGCAATGGCAGAAGCGAGGGGGGAAGTTGTTTAACGGATCTGCTCTTCCCCTGGAGCAACCAGGGGACCCCGGAGCTGGTTTGGGAGAATCCGATGGGATCTCCTGCCCTTAAGCGTTTTGCAGGCTCCGAAGCGATAGGGAGTAATCCAAAATGCTTTGAAAGGATCCTTGGACTTCAGTGGCCTTTCTTGAGGCACAACATTAAGTCCTAAAAGGTGAATGCTCCGAGCTGGTAACCGCTACTGCTTGCAGGCTGGGGATGGCGTGGCATGGTGTGGCATGGGATGGCAGCTTCCTTCTGACCTCTAGAGTCTGTCAGAAACTCCAACATGCATGCTCTTGGGAAGATTTAATTTTTAAAAGAAACTGCTAAATGGAACCATCTCACTGGCCTGTTTAGGTAACAGGTAAGTTGTTCTGGACAAGAATATAGGTCTCTATTTAAATGAAATACTTGTAGCAAAATAATAAAAACTGAGGAAGAGAAAGACAATGTTCATCAATTTGATCATTATGATAGAATTATTTAGTAAAAATTAGAAAATAAAGTGCAGTGATCAATTCTTAAGACTTTGTAATACTTTAGATAAGTAGCACAGAGTTTTCTTTCCTTTCTGTTTATATTTAGATCAACCTCGTGCAACAGAGGTAAAATCATGTTGGTTAATTTTAGAAGCCCCTTAATTTCCTCATTACTTTACCCGCATTTCTCACCAGCTCCACGGCCTTCAAGCCCAAGACAGTTGACTAAAGACAAATTAGAGCCCGTGCTTTCTTTGTCTGCTTTAATGAGTGGCTGCCATTACCCTTGAGATGCTTCCAGGACTGTGAGCTCTTAAATGCCTGTTTTCAATAAGAAAGATATAATTTCAGTTTTTAATGTTTAAAGATTAATTACACAGTAGCCCCTCTGCAGATCCTCAGCTTCCTTCCCCTAGTTTGCAATTCGATGCTTTAAATTAAGGCAGGGGGTGAGGCTGGCTCTCGTCCCCCACGAAACTTCCTCGGCATCTCTCCTCGCAGCCGCGTCCAGCCCGCGGGACCTGGGAAAGGCACGTGAGAGCGTCTGTGGCCAGGTTCGTCTTTGTGCAGCGGGCTCCCAGGCCGGCGGCTCTCAGGGCTTTATTCTGTCCAGTGATTTTCAAATCGCCCCAACGCACGACGTTTTTCCCTCCCCGCCTCTCCTCTGATCCTAACTGCGTGACGAAACCCCGGCACTCTGAGCTCCGGGCTCATGCGGATTTCACGAGGCAAATAATCCATGTTAAAACATGTCAACAAGCTGTGTGTTAATAGAAGCAATTTTAATGCTTAAGAGGGTGCATTTTTAACAGCTATTTTAAAAATAATAATGCTTTGCGTTTGGCAACCTTCAGATCACTCCTGGATACACACATTTGCCGCTGGTTGATTGATTTCAGCAATTCCGCTATTATAGCAAACCCAGGACGTTCACATCGTATTCCTTGCATGTTTTTGGCACGAAAAAAAGCAACTCCAATTTAAAAAATAATTTTAAGCGTTCCTTCATGACCGACCAGCTGCAAAGAAACATTTCAAATCAAAATAATGAGGTTTCTACAAGGGGTTCTCTTCCCTATGCCTTTGGTGAGAAGCACTCAAGACGTTTCCGCCAGCCTTGCTGCCCTGCCCGGCAGCGCCTGGGGTCCCTCTCTCCCGGCGTTCGCCGCCAGATTTTTGGCTGAACACAAACCGTAAAGCAAGTTCCCGGCTGCTCCCCCGCCAGCGCGGGCGGCTCTGGGTTTTCTGGAGCAAATCAAGAGCCCTCCCGCCTACGGTAATGAGTTGTTAGAAGGAACAGATCCTGGAAACCCTCCGTGCTGTGACCTTCCTCCTCCAGCTGCAAGAGCAATTAAGTGTCAGAAGCAGCAGATCCTTCCAAAGGACCATTTCCCCGGTCGTAATAACAGTCATTGGGAAAGGAGAGACCACGGGTGGTGGTGAGTCACACCAGATTATTGCTCTCAGGTCTGAAGCCAACTGAAAAGGACTCTGACTTTTCCCCTGAGTCTCAAGGGATCGGATCCGTAAGCCCAGGCAGCCCCCAGGGTCCCCAAAAGCCGCAGTTCCCCCCAGCCCAGGGCCCTGGGGCTGGCGCGTCGCTGCTGGGACGAAGCCTGGAGGAGCCCTGGTCCATGCAGGACTCCGGGCTGCAGGGGACAAGGGGGGTGCCCAGCCCGCACCACCCCTGCCCTTCCCAGGTTGCCGAAGGTCGTTTTGTACCAGCAGCGGGATGAAGAGGGAGGTACGATGGGTACGACGCGCTGACGAAAGGTTCCCTCGGGGTCGTCCCTGCAGAGCGTCGGGACTTCACGAGAGCAGGAGGACCCGGGGGCGGGGGGGGCTGCAGCAGAGGTGTCGTGGGACGGGGTCGGAGGCAGGCGCAGTCCCGGCGAGGGAGCGACGGGCTCTCGGGGGGCTGCAGCCCGAGGCTGAGCTCAGACTCGATGAAAACAGTGTTCTCTTAATTTTGTTAGGGGGGAAATGTTACTGTTCCTTCTGGGGAAAAGCAGGCGACTGGAAGGAAGGATTGTGGGTTTCTGCAGAAAGACTAGTCAGTCTTGAGAGGTTTCACACGTTGCCTGCTGCCTTTTCTTTCCCTACAGAAATAGCTCTTACTCCAGCACATGGGAACGGCATCACAAAAAATAAGCTGCTTGCAACCGGCGTAAACTGGCCAGTCTGCTGGCGGATGAATTTAGCGTGGGGGTTGAACCTCCGCGGCAGAGCCGTCCCAGCAGGAGCAGTGCGTGCCTCTGCGTGTCCCTGGTGTGACCGCAGCCGTGGCTGCCCAGCCTGGCACAGGGAGCAGTAGGTGTTGTGACAGCCTCATCCAAGGGAAAATACTACGTACAGTGTAAGAGGCTAAAAATAAGTAACATTTCTCCATCTGTTCTGCTTGCATTAAGAGCACAGAAAGCAAACGAGGCATAAACCGCTCTGTCTGCGGCTGTAGGTGACGGGGATGGGGAAGGAGCCGGGGCTGCTCCTCGTGCCCGGGCTGGAGGGGGCCGAGGTGCTCAGCAGGATGCACGGCTGGCGTGGGCTGGACCGTCGAAACCGTTCCAGGGGCATCATTTCGGCACGTTGGCACCGAGGTCTCGTGCATGAAACGTGTCGGTGGCCGAGCCCTGGGGCCAGCCCCTGTGGTGGCTGCGCCCTCCGGTCTTTTAAAGTCATCTCTGGAAGGGGTGGACAGGGTCAGATTTGCAAATACCTGGAGCCGTGGGAGAAGCAGGGTAATAGATGTGATTATTTTTATGAATGATAGGCAGGAGCCTTGATTTCCATGGGTGAAACTATATAATGTGCCAATTCCTGGCAAACCCACCAAATAAATCTACATTCTGTATACAACTTAATTTCAACTTCATAGCTCAAATGTATGTGTTTATTCCTGGGAGTAAGCACTATTTGTAGTTTCCAGTACAATGCAGCTCATAATTTTTTCACACCTCTCAGAGCAGGTGACAGCTTGCTTGCAAAGTCTAATTCATTCTCACACTGTGCACAAAGCTGTGTTTTTAATGCATGCACAAATAACACATCAAAATAAGACTACAGACAGAAGGATCTGTCCTCATCCCCAAACCACCCTCTTCCATGGCCAGTAGTAAGAAAGGACGCTGTGCAGCGCTGAGCCCTTCAGCCAGCCCGACACTGGCAGGCGACAAAGCGAGAAGACCTCCCTCTATAATTTCCTCTTGGACAGAGCTCCTTTTTACTTAATTGCAGGAAGCATTGTTATGCTAATTGCTATTTTGCACCGAGTTAATTCTGCAGTGTTGGACGTCTAAATTAAGCTCCCCGCGCTGAGGGGCTGGTGCCTTGCTGGGCGGCACTGTCGGATGCAGGGGGTGGTTCTTTGGCTCCATCCATCCCCGTGGTCCCCCCGGCGCTGTCGCTGAGCACCCCCAAACATCTGCCCGCTGGTCCCGCTGCCCCGTCTTGCCGGTGCTGGCTTCTCGCTCTGTCCGGGTGCCGGGAGCCGAGGCCTGGGATTCAAGAACCTCGCGGAGCCGTCTTTGAAACCCTCTGAGCTGTGATATTCTTTGATGTGCCATAATTGCATTTAGTCAAGTTTTAGGTGTATTTTAATGGTATTGATTGTTAATAACAAAGCTGTGGCTGCTTAATGCCAAAAGATGATTCATTGTCAGTGGGAGCAGAAAGTCCGGGGGCAAAGTATTATTTCTGACATACAGTAATTTCTTCCAGCGGGATTATTTTATTTTATTTTATTTTATTTTTTACCAGCTCTGTGTTTTGGAGGCCGATGAGCGGGTGGGTTCCTGGGAGCGTGGGGCTGCGTGTGCCCGCAGCAGCAGGAGCGATGAGCTGGGGGGGCTGCAGTGGGCAAACACAGAGTGACCGGGGATGGTCCTGGACCCGCCAGCCAGTGGGTCGCTCAGACCTGGGAAGAGCCATGGCAATTTTCCTGGAAAACCTGAGGAAGCGGAGGGGGGGCAGCGCCCGGGGGCTGTGAAGCGAGGCCGTGACATCGGGTGCTGGGGACATTGTTGGGTGCTGAGCAGCTTTCAGCTCTGGCATGATCTTGGGTCATACCGATACTGTAGACGCATGTGCCTTCTGGGTCTGCAGTGAGATGCGATGAGTGAGGCCTCGTGGGGACTTGTCATGTAAATAATATTAATGAAAAAAGAGTAGTTCCCTCATTCTGCGTTTCCCTATATACGTTCCCTTTATCGGTTAATCCTCACAGTTAACAAAATAGATGTTTCTGATCTGATTTTAGCTTGCAGATTACTTATGTGCAATGAAAAGTGTATTAAAATGTAGTATACTTTTTAAAATTAGATTTTTTTTTTTTTGTGATAAGCCATTCAGCTGTAAATGCATTTCAGTCACACTGAGAAGATGAAAGAGCCTGAGCCACCGTATTACTTTAAGTAATCAGGCTTGAGGCTAAAGGTAGCTTTCTTTTTAGCTGACAAATAGAAGGAATAAATAACCTGGACACTAAAAGTTGCATTAGGCAAATAAACATTTCCACAAGAATTATGTGTGACATTCAAGGGAAGTCAAATAAACCTTGACTTATGGAAAGCTATCGAACCTCTCGGAGAATTAAATAACGGAAAATCATTATGTAGCATTTGCAGCAGCTATTAAAGACTGTCCGTTCTTTCAGGCACTACGGTAAGTAAGGTGTGTTCGTAGGCCAGCATACACCGTGTTCACCCGATAGCTGGTTCGGAGCATAACGAGCCATTCGGTTTCATTGGAAACGCCTTTTAATTACGAGAAAGGTGGTTTCCGTGCCTCCGCCTGCCCTGCGAATGCCTGTGGGGGGGTTCCCCCGTGGGACCGTTCACCCAAACCAGCGCCAGGTCTCGGCCGGGCTCCCCCGCGCCGTGTGCCAGCACCTCTCAGCGCTGCCACGGAGCATCGCGGCTCTGCCACGACGGCCGTGCCGGCATCCCCGCAGGGCTCCTCGCCCGCCCCTTCCACCGCCAGCACGGGGTCCCTGGGGACCCTCAAAACTGGGGTGTCGGGGGGGTAAACCCAACAAGTTCATGTGTCGGCTGCCAGCGGGGAAGAGGTGGTGTCGTTAGGCTCCACGTGACAGAAGCAGCCCCTCTGGTTTTAATTGCACTCTGGAAGGACGAGTGGGGCGACAGCTCCGTGCCGCTGAGACGGGGTCTGCGGCCGTGCGCTGGGGTGAGAGGCTGGTATTTCATTTCTGGCTCTAGGATACCTGCAGGTATTGGGAACGATGGAGATCGCGCTCCAGGACTTGGCACACGAGCACGTCTGATGGTAATAATAACCGCCAATCGTGCAGCCCTGCTCTGGAGCAGAAATAGCCGCGCTCGGAGCCTGTCGCTCTCTGCTGTGGCAGCAGATTGCACGGGCAAAGCGGGATACGCAGGGAAAACAATTTCAGCTCAAAATTAAACATGATTTCCAAGACCAGCGCATGTAGCTCTGCAGAAAATGCAACAGTCAACGTGACATAAATAGCACCCGGCGCTGCAGTCAAGCAGCTGCCGCGACCCTGAAGACAAAAAGTCTCTTTTCAACCATGCTTAAACTTTTCTGCAAGGGATTTACGTGCTGGTAGAGGCTTGGCAGAGGCAGCAGCCACAGCAGTAGGTTTGCCACGCTGCGGGTTGGTGGGCACTTGTGGAGGGCACCCCCAGACCTGTTTACGCTCACCCTCACAGCCGGTCAGTGCTCGTCCCCTCCCTTTCGGTGCTGTTCTGCAGTAGCTCAGTCCTTCCTAGTTAAGCAGTGAACCCCCCCGATTCTTTGTGATTTTAATGCACTTGCGTTATCCTGTTAGAAGAGCGGAGGGGAGATGCACTGCTGGGGGTGACGGGGGGGGGGGGTGTTGCAGACCAGCTTCAGCACTCCTCCAGCCCCCGCTGCGGTGGGGGATCCCCCCAGGATCCAGCTGGAACACCTTGCCAGGAACTCCTGAGCAGCAAAGACTTGTCTGGGGGTTTGGATTTGTTGCTTTCATCTTTCCGGCGGCTTCACTTTGTTCTTAATTCCGATTATAAGAAATTAATCAAATAACTTAAAGATGATGGCAACATCCAGCTAAGTGAGCACCCCCGGGGGTGCGGCCGTGGCAGAACACCACATTAATGTTCGGTTTGAGCAGCAAACATTACGGTTTTCAATTTAGCAGATGATACTTGTGGTTGGTTATGTATCATATGTGCTATACTGCGCTCTCTGGGTGGTTTCTCTCATCAGCAGCAACAGCATTTTGCCAGTTATAAAAAAAAGCCATTTTTCTCTGAGAGCACTTTCTATTTACTGATCCAGTGAAGCAGCATTGGGATCAAAATCATGTTCTGAAAAGTAATTGATATAATCAGCTACACAGAGCTCTGCTGTGCAGGAAGCACAGCAAGGCGGCATTCGATTAACGGGAGTTTAGCCCCCGAGCAGAGGAGCGTCAGGAGGAATTCCCTCTTCGCTGCCTTCTCCTGCGGGTGATGTTTCCTCCGGCATCTCCAGGTAACATCAGTGCCCTCCCGCCTGCGCTCCTGCCGCCTGCCAGGGTGATGAAAGAAGCCATCCTCTCCCGTGAAGAAGACAGCCCTTCGGGTTTCTGACACCCTCCCGCAGCGCCTGGGCTCCAGCCCTCGGCACGGTGGGACCGGGGTGGCAGCCCGAGGTGTCTGTCCGCGGCCCCGTTTCCCTTTCCCACCCGGCCCAGCCCCGGCGGAGTGGGCACGAAGCCGCCATGCCCCCGGTGCTCTCGTGGGACGGTGGTGCTGCCTTGGGATCACTCGTCCATCCGTGCTGGCATCCCCACGGGGTAGGATGCCCTGGAAAACCGGTCGCCTGATGTTCACGGAAATGAAACCCAAGCAGAAAATGAGAGAACCAGTGACCAGGCGGCAGAAACCCCTGCAGCACCCTGCAGCGTGCAGCATCCCTGCGGTGCCCATGCCGCGGGGAAAGGTCTCCCAGGGAAGCTGCAGGCTGTCAAGTGTGCCCGCGCCTTCCGTGACTTGGCCGTGGGGAGAGAACAAGACACTCATTGAAAATGTCATGAAAGGAGATACAAAGGAGCAAATATTGCAGGCACAGGTTGCCCGGAGAAGCTGTGGCTGTCCCATCCCTGGCAGTGTTCAAGGCCAGGTTGGATGGGGCTTTGGGCAACCTGGGCTAGTGGAGGGTGTCCCTGCCCATGGCAGGGGGTTGGAACTGGATGGGCTGGGAGGTCCCTTCCAACCCGAACCAGTCTGGGATTCTGTAAGGTGCTGCAGAGGGTTAACACGCGCTAGAGCTGTCACCTTCGCCTTCTCCTTGCCACAGCCCCAGCTCAGCGTCTGGCTGCGTCATGTCTGCAAAGAGCCATTACTCTCCAAAACGTGCTTTGAAAGGGTAAAGGTCGGCAGCGAGGGTATTTCAAATGCTCTCTCTGCTTTGAAACGCTGCAGGAGAACACCAGGGGATGGAGCAGAGCCGCGGAATGAAAGGAGGCGGCTGCTGCTCTGAATTGTCCCCGTGCGCCGCCGGCTCCAGCGCAGGTGAGGGCTCCTGAAAGCCTTTTCTCAACTCCGTGCACGCTGTGCTTGTGCTCCGCTTTGCCAGGACTCGAGGAACGTGGTCTAGTTGCTAGCTGGTAGCTATTTATTTTCCCCGTGTGTGGGGTGAAAAGGTTCTGTGCCACAAAACTCTGCTCTAGAGATCACTTTAAATTAATCAATTAGGAAAAATGAGCTGTGTGATGTAAAATGTCCTTGCTCCATACAAGTCTTTTGAACTATTAGTTCTCTTGAGGAGATTAATTATGAGCGTACAGAGCTAATGCCCTTTTAATGGAATCAGTGATTCAGTTTTAAGGAGTCCCGGGTACTGAGCACGCTGGCATTAGATATTCATTGTGTAAGTTCCAGATCAAACAAGAGAGGATAAAGCTGATCAAGGAAGGGCTCTTTATTCTCGGAGAGCTGTGCTACACGTGCTGATCTGATGCAAGTCACAGGCTGGGAGTTGCTTTAATTGTCTCCTCTGTATGTGATTCCAGAAACTGGCTTTTAACCTGCAGTAAAAAGGGTTGTTTACAAAGTGCATACATTTGCATCTCAACTAACTCTCCTTGGCTTAATGAAACTTGGAGATGAGCACTTGGCTTCTCGTTACTGCTGGGTTGCAGACAAATTCCTGCCTGGATCCTGCACAGCTTTCTCTGCCTTCTCATTCTGACTGGAGTCATCCATTTTTAGTGTCCACGTTTTTAGGTGCTCATTTTAAGGTAGCAAGGGCCTGAGATCACACAGCTCCCAGCAGCCTCGTTAGCAATTGAGACAATTAAGGATGTGATGTGCAGATGCTCCAAAATTGAAGCACCAAGAGTGAATCCACTTGTTTAGCAGCAAATTGCAGGTGGAAAGTTGAAGGAAACAATTTCTGAAATAATTCTGATAGGGAAGAAGAGGATCTTTCCAGAACATCCCAAGTCCCTCTAGGACACTTTCAGAAAGGCACGCCTTGGGCAAAAAGGCTTTATTAGCTGGGGTGGGGATGTGAGAGGGAGAGAAGGGCCATTAGCTTGGGAATCTGATTAAAGTACCACCGTTCTTGAATGGATTCAACCCAGAAAGCTAGTTTGCAGTCTGGCCCCAAACACAGGCTTCCTGCAAGTCAATACATAATTTTTTGCAGGCCAGTCTACTCAGACTTATCAATTATGGATCTAACTGGTAGCACAGCTTTCTCTGTAAGGTAACCAGATCTATCTCCAATGTTATTCTTTTTCCACGGTAGAAACAAAACATTTGCTAAACTGAAGAACATTCATTAGCACACGATGGAAATGACCCAGTATTTTGGTTTCCCACTTGCCTAATTAGTTTTTGCAGATTAGCAAGTAGAACAGCTGAACAATCAATTGGACATATTAATCAGGCCTATTTTGGAAGCTTTAAATAGAGAATATGTTTCGTCTCTTCTTTCATTTAGGATATAATGGCTCGTAAATGGACACACACAACATAAATTACATCCTTTAACAAGATGAGAGGAGAAAATGGTGAAGTCTAAATAAGGCAAGCTAGAGCGTTTATTGGCAACTCGTTGGGCTCAGCCTCTCAAGCCCGTGAGCGAGGGGTGCGGAGCCCCAGCCTCATCGCTCGACTCGGCACGAGCATCGCCCCAACTGCCATCCTCTCTCTTTCCCCCGGGACCCACCAGGGAGGGTTCTCTCCATCCAAGAGCTTCACCTCCCTCTCAGGGAATGCAACCAGTGGTAGGGGAAATAGGGGAACAAGAGAGGCCCGATGGGATGGAGATTTGGATCACCGTACCATGAACAGATCCCGACAGAAACATCTAGGTCTGTGCCTCTAGCATGAAATACCTCCAGCTCTGCACAGGAATGAATTTCTGTGGGGGGATCCCGGCTAGATCTGCTCCCATCTGCTCTCATGGATGCCGGGGAATAGGCAGGCACGGCTGATATTTCTCTCACACACTTCTCAGGAAAACCAATAGCGTCCCAGCCAGGTTCGTTGACAGCTCCGACTGAGGAGGAGGTGTGGGATGCTTTGTTCTGTGTGCGGCCACGGCACCAGCAGAGCCACCTTTAAGTGGCACAATGGATGAGCGGGATGACCTGATGGTCATTGTGCAGCTCAAAGTTAAACTTAAGAGTGAGGTCCCCGACTTAGGCGGGAGGGAGGAGAAGCAGACCGTGACTGCGCCTGCAGCCGCCAGGAGAGCTCTGGCAATCAAAGCAGCAAGGTCAGATGAGAGAGGGATCTTTTGTAGCTGAAAACCTCTTATATCTGATCCTGAATGCTGCAGTTTACTAATATCTGAGCAGTGATGCTGTATGTAGGTGTGAGGCAGACATATAGGTACATTTGATACATTATTCCTATTTGCAAAGGTTCAATAAAAAATGTGTGGGTTGTTGCAAATTATTTCTACCATCCTTCTTGCAATGAAGTTAACAGCTGACTGCGTTCAAATGCATCAGTTGTATAAATTCATAGGGCATTTTCATGTTTCAATCTAGTTATGCATTTCTAGTTGACCAAACATGTTCAAATTACCATTAACTGCAATCCTATCACTTGGTTCACTGAGCAGAAAGGCAATATCTGCGTTTTAACCGTTGCAGAGCTGAAGCTGGAGGCAGAGGGAGTCGGTGGAAGGGGGGAAGGAGGGAGGACGAGCACAGGTCTGAGCTCTCTCCCGGCACGGTGAACGTGCCATCGCGTCTTGAGACCCGGGCTCACCGGCGCCGTGCCGCCTTGCACAACTTGTGCCAGTGGTGACCTGCATCCCTGCGACACTCAGCCCACGGCTCGCCCCCTCTCCTGGCCTTTGCTCCCAGCCCAACTGGCTTGCAGCAGGTTTCATCCCTCCGTCCCTGGTCAGGCAGGGGAGATCCCTGGGTATCCCACACCGCAGGGGCTGCACCCCTGCCCCGTCACCCACGGGTCTCCCACTCCCGGCCATCGCACCCCTCTGCACCCGCAGGAGCTGCAGCACCGAGCGGGGTCACGGCAGCCTCTCGGATCCGCCAGCTCGCGTCTCTTCTGGCCTTTGGTGCTGGAAACAACCACCCCCTTTCAGAAGCTGAGGTGGCAGAGGGCCCCGGCAGCTCTCCCCGCGGCAGGGCCCGGCTCTGCCTGTTCCGCTCTCCCCTTTCTCAGCCAGAAAACTCCTCCCGAGCTGTACGCGAGGGTGCACCGCATTTTCCCCCAGCTGCTGTCACACTCTTAACAGATCTTGCTTTGCCAAACGCCGCTTGGGTGTAAACGTACAAATGGGCTAGAAAACAGCTTTTCCTGAAGAGATTAACATAATCAGGAATAAGCCCCAAAAGCCAATTAAGAAGAGAACAAGGTCCATAAGCCGAGACCTATTAGACAGGAGGCAGTACCAAAGGCATCAAAGGCAGCGTCCCCCGTGACGCGGTCCCAGCGGCGACACGGGGCGGCAGGGTGGTCTCTGCCTCACGCCGCTGCCCCCGGGGCAGGGCAGACCTTCGGCAAGTTCAATGCCGTGTCCGGCCCCAAGCGACGCGGGGACGCGTCTCCCTGTAATCCTTTTCTGGCTGTAGCTGCCGCGTTGATCCCTGCCTGGCTGGCGAAGGGCCGTAAACGCTTTTATGAACTGCCTCTTTTCCCAACGTCCTTCCGAGGGGTCCCACCACGCTGCCGGGCGCTCGGTGAATTATTTAATATGCCATTTAGGTTTTTAAAGCTGCTGCATCTTGCACCAGCAGAGCTTAAACGAGCCTCTCCTGTGGATAAACGCCTCTGCAAAGCCAGGTCGGTCTGACTGTCAGACCTGCCTGTGCTTTCCAGAAGGTCATTTCTTTTCTTTACACTTGCCGGAGCTTGTTTAACCCTCACCCTCTGCCATCCTGCCACCTTCGCGTTCTTCATCAGGCCGATGAATCTCTCGCTGACCCCAAACGTTCTCTTTACCTGTACATACGTGCCCACGCGTCAGCAGCGCAGGTCGGGCTCCTCGCTGGGAATGTCCCTCGCTGGGGTAACCCTGCGGCGGTACCGTACAGGCAGGGACTAAATTTGGGGATGGATTACGTGCAAAAGCAGCAGCGTTGCCTCCTCCTGTGCTTGCAGCGGCACCGACCACGTGCCCCGTTCACAGGGGTTTGCTGCACGTTTTGCAGAGACGGAAATCAGTATTTGTGCAGGTGGAGCAGCCACGGCAAAGTGCAGCCCTTGCTGCAGCAAGCCCAGGCTGTAACACAGAAAAGACATTTCTGGCTCTAAGCCCCGCAAGGCAAAGGAAAAGGAAAGAGAAATGGATGGAAATGAATGTTAAAAATCTCAGCATGTAGCACATTTGAGATATAGCTGAATACTGTTTCAAGGAAAATGAGACACGGGCCGAAGTCAACACGAATGACACAGAAATTGCTGTAAAAATTCACCTTATTTTAATGAATGTGATGTGGGAGAGGCTTTTTTTTTTAACCTGCAGTTTTGAATTACTTTCCTAGCTCTGCAGGAGAAGCTCACTGCTGCTGCTGGCAGTCTATAGGACATTTTTCATTCCAGAGAGCAATTTTTTGGCTAATTATTAGTCAAAACTCTCTTTTTATTGATAATGCAACTTGATGCTAACTAGAAGTGTTCCACTCCAGCTTGCCTGAGGCTCCTCCAATGTAAAATAAAACCCTGTTCCTGCAGCGTGAGCATGCAGAGTGTGTTTCAAACCGGGGCAGAGGAAGGCAGAGGCAGAGGAGCACATCCTGAGACTCAGGTCTGGCATCTGCAGCAGAGCTGGGAGGGGGCTGGCCGGCGTGCTGGGGAGATGCGGGGAGATGGGTGGACGTGGATGTTGATGACAGTGAAGACAACAGCAGAGGTGAGCCAAGGCATATCAGACTGACTCGTGTGTTTCTGATTCCCACGTAAAGGCTTGTGGTATAGAAAACATAAGCAGCCAGGAAACGGGCTGCGGTAACCAGCCCCGATAGCAGTCCTGCCTATTGTACCTGTCAGCTAGGGCTCTCGAAAAGCTGGAGTAATAAAAAATAAATAAAGGAAACATTCCAGACTGCTGCCAACTCCACAAATTGCACCTTGACTTTTAACACCCCATCTGCTGGCTGGTGCTAAAAAATTAATTTAGTGCAGCCGATGACAAAAGGCATGTCTGGAGCACAGCGTCAGCTGGATGTGCCCAGCAGCCCGGCCACGGCTCACGGCTCAGCCCCGTCTGCAGCCCGTTCCCGCCGGGCAGTGACGGTCCAGGGCAGGCAGGGCACTGCCAGCACCGGGGGGGCACGGCAGAGCCGTAGGGATGGGGCGAGTTAGAGCTTAAGGCTGCGGAGTCAGGCCAGCCCCACGGCTTGTCCCAGGTACCTTGGAAGAGCAGGAACAAGCTGATGAGCTCGGGAACAAAAGCCCGCTGTTTGATGCAAGATTTAACTTCAGGTCAGCTGGAAGGCTTTCTAGCACCTGGCTGAGGCTCCGCAGCATAAAAGACATTCATCAGAAAGTATTTCACCTTCATAATATTCTCTTGTATCTTTTCTGGCAACTGGCTAAGATGCACCATTATAGTTATTTTGGGAAGTTGGTTTAATACGCTTTTCTCTCATCTGAAGGCAAGCGGTATATCCCTCCCAAGAGACTGCTGCCTTTCATTGCGGGGACCATAATCAGATTCTTCATGTATTAGTAATTACCTAGGAAGAAGCTATAAATACAATGATAATGCCAATGTTTCCTAAAGGTACTAGTAGTTACTTTCAGAAAAATCAATTATCTGTGAAAATCAGATCAAATAAATAATGTTCTCCTGGAATACCTGATATAATTCATAATTTGAGACAGTTTAAGACTAGGGAGGACCACTAGATCACCTACTGTCACCCCATCAAGCTCGACCCAGCTGTGCATCTGCAGAGCTGCGTCTCTGGTGCGGCTGACTGAAGCCAAACTGGTGTTTGGGTTGGGCTCCTCATCCAGCCGCGGAGAGCGTACCCCTTCCCTGGGCAGAACATTCATGTGGCCTGAGGACATCCCTCTCTTTTCTGCCTAATAGGAACATTTTCCCTAATCCTCCTTCCACCTGCCACCGTGTTGTGCAGACACTGTCCTGGAGCGGAGCGCCGCAGAGCAGAGACTCTGCCGGTGAGCGTCAAAGCCAGAGAAGCGATGGGAAAAGCCACTCGGCGGAGGGTGTTCGCTGTGGTTCTTGCTCCTGAGTCTCACCTTTCAAGAAAGGGAAAAAAGGACCTAGCTGCTTGTGTTGCAATTAGTGTCTAGTCTCTGTTGCAACTTGACATCTTAATTTAATTTTGTTTGCAATATACACGTAGAGGAGAATGATAATGTAATACAGTAATGATCATTCCTGAGACAGTCACTTATTCAAAATATTACTCCTGTTTAATCAGTGCAGTCGAGTGATTTATTGACTTGCATAACCAATCTTGCCTGGCGTTTCACTGTAATTAAAACAACTACATTCCCAGAGTCCATCTGCATATAATAAATTGTAAAAAACTATGTCAGGACAACATTAATACTGATGTTTCGCATGCGTGACAGTCAAGTACGTCCGAGCTGGGGCTCATCCTCTTCCCGCTGGCGAGGGCGGGCGGTCGGGCAGGAGCTGGAGCTCGGGGACCGCGGAGTCCTGGGAGGCTGCAGGAGCAAACCCAGACACTTCGGTCTGTCCAGCTGAACCAGGGAAGGGGCATTGAGGGCTTTTTCCGTGAGTGCTCGGGGGGGATAAGGCTGCGGTTTTATCAAATGGAGTTGCCCAATGCCTTCTTTATTAATGGAGGGAGGTCAGCGTGAGGAGGAACTCGGTGATGCTCAGTTGGACTGGAGGAGACCCCAAAACCGGGGCAGTGGCTGAGAAACCCGAGTCAGCCGCTCGCTTCGTTCCAGACCTTGGCAGGAGTCAGGGAATTCTCAGCCTCCGAGGCAGAAGGCAACGGTGACACGAGTGTTTGAAATACGATGAGTAGATCTGACTGTCCTGGCTGAGCTGTAAGGAGTGTGAAGGTGAGGGTCACCTCTGTCCCCCGTCCCCCCTCCCCATCGACGCCTGCCTGAGCTTTCCCGATGGCTCCCCACGACCAGCCACATCGGATCATCCCGGACCCACTGATAATTTCATTTTTATTGTCAGAGGGTTTGTGAAAATCAGTTTCTTTTTCTTGAGTCAAATTCCAACAACCAAAACTCAGAAGTATTCTAAAAAAAAAAAATGTAGTGGAAGACGTCAGCTTGTCGTTGAGAAAAGAACAACTGTCAAAACCCAAAGATTTTCTGCCAAAACCCACTGAAAAATGTTGGCTGAAAACTGCAGAAAAAGAAACTGGTCCAAAAGAGTCAGTTTGGGTGTTGTCAGCCTTTTTTTTTGACAAAAATTCTAAATATTTTGAAGAAAGGGGACAGCTTCCAGGAATTTCTGTTTTCAGCAGCTCCGTTTTCTGTGAGTTCTGACCCAAAATTCCCTCCCGGGAGCCGTGCCAATGCCCCCGACCTGCCGCAGCACCAGCGCCTGGACCTGCGAGAGCCAGGGAGGAGAAGATCCGTCCTGGTTTCAGTGGGGCTCGGCCGCTCCTCAGCGCTGGGACGCGGCCGCGGGGCCCTCCCGGAGAACGGGCAGCTCAGCTGGGTGGTTAGAGAAGGGGGTCTTCAGTTCTACTTCTACTTCTGGTTTTTTATTGGTATGCCCTTTTTTCCTCTAATTTAGCCAGTGCTGAATTTCAAATTTGGTGGAAAAATGAAGACCCGAGTCTGGTTTTGGCCTGAGTCACTCTTGGCTTAGGATTGCCAGTGCCGAGCGCTGTACAGAGCCCGCGCGCATTGATTAGCATAAACTTAGAGACAAACGAGCACACCATCGTGTCAGCGTGGCGGGGAGCAATCTGGGCAGCTCACGGCTCCGGCTCAGCCCTGGGTCGGCACTGCCAGCCCTCCCGGTGCTCTGCGGCTGCCCCAGGAGGATGCTCGGAGCTGCTACCCGGCATCGGCCGCGGCCGGCACCTTGCTCCCAGCCAGGGAGGAGAGGTACGGGGGAGGTAAACGGGTTCCTGCTGGGGAAATGGAAAGCAAAAAGCAGCTGCCTGCAGTGAAACCAGCAGCCTGAGGCAGGCAGCTGGGAGAGGGCTGGGAGTGAGGCAGGGAAAGGGCACGAGGTGCTGCAGGGCAGAGGAAATCAGCTGGATGACACTCAGCTCTCACCCAAGGCTCTTATCCATGTGTTGAAGTGTTGTGATGCTATTAAAATACTAGGAAAGGACTTCACACTCTCCCCTGCCTTTGCTGCTTCACGCTGGGCTTGTTGAGCCGTAGTGGTGTGAGACCAGCGTGTCGTGTGATAAGATCTTCATAGCCAGCATAAACCAACCCCACGCGGCTGCACCGCCCCGTCGGAGGAGCGTCCCATGGCCGAAACGGCGATGCTGCCCTTGGGAGGCAGCTGCCACGGCCCGGCACGCATCCCCCGGCCCGCTTTGGACTCTGCGCTCTTCAGCAGTAAATTAAAAAGCCATCCAGGACAGAGATTTGTGTTGCCCAAATGCTTCCATGGTTTCAGGCCGCTCCAGCTGGGATGCTCCCACGGCTGCTGTCAGCTCTCCGCTCCGCCCTGCTCCTTCCAGCATTTCTGTCTCTTCCCTTGCACGTGAGCACGGTGCTGCTGTCGCTCACAGAAGATTTTCCCTTGGTGCTTTTTCAACCCAATATTTTCCTTAGCAGCTTCCTCCGGCTCGGAGATACAGAGGCTTGGGCATTTGCTTTTCCCTTTAGGTGCGATGTCAATTGTTCTTCAAGATAAGGGGAGGGGGATGGAGAATTCAGGGTCTTTGGCCACCCACTCCAAATAATTTTAGAGGAAATTATTTTATTTCTGCCATTAGGCATGGGAATGGGATCAGAACCAAAGCGTTTGGCTGCTTACCCACGGGCTAACTTGGCGTAGCTGCTGGCAGAGCTGTGATCCCGTGGGAGGGGTGACCCCGGCGCGGCGGTGGGTATCCCACCCGGACGGACACGTAGCAGAGCCAGGTCTGGCTGGAGGCAGGAGGTGCAGGTCGGCTGCCGGCGCAGGCAGAGCCACGTCCTGCTGCGCAGGGTTTGGCAGCCCTTGGAGCCACTGCGAGACTATTTCATGCTTGAGGAGCTTGACAAACAGGAGTGATTTATAGCTCCTGGGTCTGATTTTCATTGTGACCGAGGGCTGTGTGTGCCTCTCCAGCGGTGGGATAACCCAGTGTAAGCCACAACCAGAAACATCTGGGGTTTCCGTTTTTAAATTAAAGCCGTAGCTGACGAACTGTGCTGTGAGGAGAAAGAACAGGAGCTTGAATGGGAGTGAAAGGTGTCAAACCCGACGGCTCCCCTGCCAGTGTCTGCCTGTGACAGGAGCAGCACACGCGTGTCTGTGCCAGGGCGAGAAGCAGCACGGCCGCCACGTGTGCACGTGAGAGAAAGCACAAAGGTGTGAGAGCAGGAAGAAATCATGATCAGCTGCTCTAGTTGCCTCAGTGTCCCTCCGGGAGCCAGCCAAGCGTGCCACTGCCGTGGCTGCTGGCCGGTGGGATCTGTCCCAGCTGGGGGCACGTGGAGCCATCGCAGCCCCCCCCGGGCGCACAGGGTCAGAGGAAAGTATTGCTAAAAGCCTGTCGCCAGCCTGCCTGCCCTTACGGCTGCTCTCATCGCTCCCAAAGCTGTCACGACGAGAGCACTGTTGCAGCCCTGGGTCACGGCCGCAGAGCACTTACGCAGGGAGCGGCTGCATGGCCAGCCCGGGCACGTCCAACAGGATCAGGGGGCAGAGCTGGTGCCACCGCGGCTGTGCCAGACCCCGTGCCCTGTGCTGCCCCATCTCGGGCACCGACCCGCACGGTCCTGTCCCACACGTGCTGTGCAGAGGCGTCCCGGCTGTCCCCAGCCCCTCTCCAGGCAGGGCACTGAGGTGGCAGCTGCTGGAAGGTGGCACCAAGAGATGGCTTCCAGCAGCGCTTGTAACCGATAACTGCTAACCAATCTATCGCCTCTTTCATTTTCTATACCCCTCTCCCCAGTTTTCATGTTTTGTGTGTGCTGAGCACACACGATCGGCTCGGCAGACCCTATCAAAGTGCCTTCAGCAGACACTGATGGTCCCACCGCAGGCTGCTCGAGAATTGCCACGTCCCAGCCGGGGGCTGCCGGCCAGTGCCAGCTCCAGCACCATCACCAGCGCCAGCTCCACACCCGCTCCTGGGCACGTCCCTGTTCTTGGCAGTTTTACGTCTTTGGTGATGAGCTGCAGAGCAGGAGTCGGGAAGCAAAGTTCGGCTCCTTCCAGGCGTGTGCCTGCCTTGCACGCACGGCTTTGGCACGCTGCCTGCGCACAAGGACAGAGCAGGAGATACTCTGAGCCAGCTGCTCCGTGGCTGATGCACCTCTTGCTTCTTGGAAGCACTGAGTAAGGCCGTACGGTTTAGCACTCAGGTGGCTGAATAATATTTTTTTTTATCTCTGTCACGCAACTTGGCCGTGTTGGTGCTGTGAACATCAGCGCAGGCTGCCGTGAGCACGGCTGCACAGCATGCAGCAGGTCAGCTTGCACAAGTGCACCGAACCAGTTTGTACGGCAGCCCCCGGGCTGGGAAGGGGGCTTCTGTCCAGGAGCTGGCCTGTGGCTGGAAAACAGAGTTTGCAAGGGCTCAGCATCCAGGATGGATCCAGTTATTCCCGTCTAGAAATTTTTCCCTGCTGAGGAAAGAGCATTGGCTCTTTGTTAGAGCACAGCAAGTGTGTAAGAGCTGGCCTGAGGAGACCCAGACCCCACAGCACGGTGCGAGCGAGCGGGTGGGCTCAGGGGGCTCCTTGGCAGCGGAGCCCCTTCCCCGGCTCGCTGCCCTTGGGCAGAGCCAGCGGCCGGAGCACCCGCCTCCCTCCTGCTCACAAGATGCGATTGCCACCTACAGTCCCTGCTCCCACATTTCTGCTCGGCAGCGGGAATCTCCCCGCAGCTCGCAGCCGGACCTGGACGCGGCTCGCTCTTGGACACACGCTTGCAACCGTGCGCTGGGCCAGGGCAGGTGGACGAAGCCATGGTATTGCAGCAATTTTGGCAGTATTTGGTCTCCCCTCGGAGGAACCCCCTGCTGCTACCCAGGGATGGGATGGGATGAGCTGGTAAATCCAGCAAGAGCAAGCAAAGTCCAGTGGGTTCGTTCTTCCCAGCCTGGGAAGAGAGCCGGGGCTGGTGGGAGAGAGGAGCCGGGGAGCGCAGGTGCCCGTGCCATGTCCCCGTCCGCCTGCGGGACCCCGGCATCCCTCAGCATCCCACCGCCTCGCCCAAACAGCAGCACCCGGCAGCAGGGGCTGTGCCTGCCTGGGGAGCGAGCCCCATCCAGCAGCACAGAGACCTGCTGGGACCGGGGGGTGCCTCTGCTTCGTTAGTATTTATTATTTGCATTGACTTTGATTACTGCATGTCACTTCTGGGCTGCTGGTGATTAGCGTGGAAAGGACTCATCTGCCACGTCAGCTGAGCACATTTTCTCTGGATGCTGCAGGTACTCGAACAAGGAGCCCCTGAGCATCTTACGTGGACGAGCAGCCGCTCTGCTCTCCCCGCAGTGGTACCGGCTGGCCAGAAACCCCCCTGCTGGGGCTCTGCACCGGACCCCGCGGCTGCGGGGAGATACGCCCCCACCAGCCTGGCACTGCCGGGGCCCGGAGAGGCATAAACCGGGAGAGTTAGAGACAGTTTGTTTAATCTGTCCTGACCCCGATCAATTCACAAATATTCCAGAGTATTTGAGGCACAGATCAGCAGAAAATTCCTGATTCAGGTCATAAAAAAACAAATGAAGAGTGTGCTGAAGTGGAAATTACCTTCACGTAGGGGAAGAGAAGTTACGTGGATCTGCTGCTCCCAAGTATTTACATTGCCTTCCGCCGCGCACTCGGGCCCTCAGCGCACTGTGGAGTTTGGCTTAATTAGTATTTAATCTTTCATTCTAGGCTGTAAAAGAAACTGAGATTCATGTGCTGGGTTTAATTTTCGTGAGCAACGCGGTGCTGTGGTGCGAGGGGGTGATCTGCTCCGTGCGAGAGCAGGGACTGCTGGGGTCCCCGGGCAGCGCCGAGCCCCGTGGTGACCCCGGCCCTTTGCAGGGTCCCCCGGACGCGGGTATTTTCCTCCTGGCGCATTCCCCCACTCCTGCGTGCGACGTCTGCAGCGCCTGGTGCTCCTCCTACAGCCTGTTTACACTGCCTAGACAACACAGCCCTATCCCCATCTGTGATTACAAATTCGCAGCCTAATCCCAAGTATCTTTTTTTGCCTGAAAATACTTGTCTAAATCTGATTTTTAATCTGCTTTTACCAGCTGCTCCTGCTGCTGCCCTCTGCAATTTATTTTGCATGTGACTTACACTGGATACAGAAATATCTGTCTAATTTTCTCCAATGTCAAACATCCTTTTAGCGAGAGACGGTGTTTTATGTGTTCTACAATGTGAGGGGAGCTCTGCCAGCACAGCGCTCTCTTCTTTTCCTTGGGATTTATTGACTACAGTGAGGTCCGGCTCTAATCTTCTCCTCTCACACCCCGTTTCTTTCCCTAAGAACCACTAAGCTCCTTGAGTCTCCCGTATCATCCCCGATATGGGCAGAGCTCTTCACTGGCTTGCGCCCCGTTCAATCCTACTGAAGTGCGGGGCAGGGCTCTGCATCCCAATCAGCGCGGATTTTGTGCCTTGAACAGCCTGTTTTATGAATGCTCTGGGGAAGAGAACCAGCCTCACTAAAGACTAAAATCCTTCCAAACGGGATTTTAAATATTTCAGATAAATCTTACTAATGGTACATCTAGCTGTTCACTCCCAGCTCTCCATACACAGGATGTGACCCTTTATTATGTTAACGCCAGCGCTGGGTGGATGCTGTTCACAGTCCTTGGGCCCCTCCATTGCCCCTGTTGTCTGCGACCCCCAGCCCTGAGCTGCAGGTCCTGCCGGTGGCCGCAGCGCTCGCCCCTTCGCTGGGGAGGGGGCGGCCGGGGGGGGTGCTTCTGCCTCCGGGAGCTGCCGGGGATGCTGAGGTCCTGGGGGGAGCCCGGCTGCGGCCGCCAGCCCGGGGCAGGTGGTACCAGCAGCACCCGCTTCCCTGGGCACGGGCTTTTGTCTGAACCGCTGCGGATCTCTTCTAGCTAAAGGGGAGAGGAGGGAGAAACTGGTTTGTGTGGGGCACTGCAAACGGTTGCTGGTTTCCTTATTCCGCCGTTCTCTCCTCCGACTGCGGGTGGGTTTCCAGGCTCGCCGGTTGCCCCAGGGCAGCTGACACGATGCGATTGTGCGCTGCTCAGCAGCTCTGTTTGCACACACAAGGCTGCACCTGGAGTCTGTGTGCAGACACAAGCCTCAGCCTCTACAGCAAGAGCAAATCGCGCTGGGTACACGTTTCTGCACTGCGTTTCAAGTCAGGGCTGTTGCGCAGACAGCGATGTCCCTGGGATCCAAGCTAGGAGATGAGCAAAAAAATTACATCAGGGCCTTACTAAAGAAAGAAAAGCGAGAACATAAGAAGCCTCAGAAAATGTTCTGGAGAAATTTATGTTTTGGCATTCCTACCTCCTGCCTGTCTGGGGCTTGTCAGCAGCTGACAAGCAGTAAATGAAATGGGCAGACGCTGTCAGCTGCTAGTGGGAGCGCTGGTCTAGTTCTTCCTCTGTCACTCAGCTCCGCCAGCCCGAATGGAAGGTGCAAAGCAAAAATCTCTGAGCTGCTGCAGCGGGAAGCCCAGGGGAGCACCGGGCCAGCAATTGCCTCATCGACAGCCTCTGTGTCTTACTTTCTCTGGAGGCAGCTATTAGCAGTGTGTGCTCTCGCCCTGGGGATGGCCCCAGAGCCGTGCATCCTCACGCGACTTTATCCTCCAGCTTAGCAAAGCCCAAGGGGCTTTACATTGCTCACAGGTTTTTGGGGGGGCTTTGGGGTACCAAAACTTTGAGGATTCTGAGGAGGTTTCTGCCGCTCTCTCTGTAGGAAGCGTGTTTCCGCTCTTGCTGGAGCCGTGCACGCCGTGTGTGGATGCTGCCCCGGGAGCACGGATGCAGGCACTGGTGGGAGCAGACCTGAACCCCGAATGGGCTCCCGTGAAAAGCAGCCATACGAGGCTCAGCCGTGAGCAACGTGTTTGCAGGTAAGCCCCTCGGAGCTGGAGTGAGACCTTGCAATCCCAGCCCCAGCCATCCACCCGGGCTGTTAGCAGCTCGCGCTGGAGCAGGGTTGCCTTCCCTGATTGCTAATTTAGATTTTCCTGCCATCCCACACAGTGGAATCAGGGGAAATAAAATTACAGACTTATTCACTCTTTTTGTACAACTGATGTGCTGATTACCTGTCAATCACGGAATTGCATTAACATCTGACAGTGTGTGCATAACAATTACCCCCATCAAATTAAGGAAACCTTTCACACTCAGAGACAGAGAGAGGGAGGAAATTCAATCAACGTAATTAGTTCAATCAGAAAAGAACTTCTTTTCATCAAGAAGGGGAAAAACGTACAGCAAAGGCAGGGTGGGAGACAGGTATCTGTCAGGGCTGAGGTCAGCTCACGCACACGCCGCAGCGGCGCCCGGCACGGTGTGGCCAAGGGCTGGATTCCCAGCCGTGGGCACCGAGGGCTCGCCAGGCTCCGTGCTTCCTCCCCACCTGAGTTCCTCCTCTCCTGGCTCTGGAAATCCTTTTCTGTAGTTCTTGGGTGAGCTCCTTCCCAGAGGCTCTGCCACCCTGGCTTTCCCTGCCCACATCCAGGGAGGCGAAGCGGGAGGAGGTGGGTTCCCACCGCTCCCCCAGCGGTTCCTCCCCTCCGCACCCCAAAACAGCACCTGGAGGAGGCGGGTGCGCAGGGATGCGGGGATGCGGAGGCTGCCTCGTCTTTGTGGGACTGGAGCGGGGCTGAGCAGCGTGGAGGTGGCGCGCTCTCGCGGGAGGATTTGTTTCATATTCCCTGTGGAGGGGAGGGGGATTATTAATGCTAATTACTAACAGCAAAAACAAGAGAGAGGAAGAAAAGCTCAATTAGCAACAATGCAAACGAAGCTGGAATAGCGCTGCTGAGCGATGGCGAGCACGCTGCCGTACCTTTCCCTGCTGCACAAGCTGCGGTGGGGATGTACGAGGTGCCAGGGCTGGGCTGGGCATCGCCACCTTCCTCCCTGATGTTCGAAGCAAAACCCGCCGGCATCGCCGTGCTGCTCCGGGGGGACAGGGCAGGGGAAGCCTGGGGCGCTGGATCTGTCCCTTCTGCCATCTCCCTCCGTTAAACCCAGCGACTAAAGGCATCGGGTAGATGGTCGCTGAGGCTGAACCCGAGATGAGACTTGAGGCGCTTTATCCGGCGACCTGAGAAACATAATGCAGCTGCAACGAGAAGGGGAAGGGATGACGTGGAGCTTCATGACTTCTCAGCACAGTGAGCAAAAGCCAGTGGAGTGATGAAAGGAAGCTCTTGCGGGAGAGTATGAGACAGGCACATGTGCCAAACGACTCCTGAATTTTTGCTGAGTTAATTATTTTGTAATTAAATTCAAGTTGAAAGGCAAAAGTGTTCCTGCCACTGAGACAGGAGCTCTGGGGGAGAGAGCTGTAGCGAGATCCGGTACTCGGGCGATTTTGGTCAACCATCAGCTGTGTGCGCTGAGGGTTTTACCCAAAAGAGGCCCTGCTGATGTGCGGATCCCTTTGAACATCAGCTGGGAGCCGTTAGGACTGTGCTGTCGGGGCCAATTGCCGTGAAAGCACGTGGGTCACCCCGGGGTTCGTATGGGATTTATCGTGTCTGGGCCCGCCCTGCTCTCCTGCTGCTTTGGGAAGGTGCCCGTGTTGGAGGTGAGGTCCAAAGCAGTTGGGGGTGGGACAGGGTTTCTCATGTTGGGGACAGTTTTGAGGCATAGAGAAGTTATTGCAGAGTGAGACGGAAGGGTGGCACAAGCAGAGTGGGGCTCAAAGCTGGAGGAGGACGGGATCCTGGTAAGTCCTTGCTGTGAATGCTTGTAACAAAAGAGATTTTCAACTTTAAGGACAATTAGTGTGAGAACAGGTTGCTGGAGAGGATGTGGGATTCTTGATTTCTAGGAAGAGGGTAAATAAGCATCTCTTGGACCGGCATAGCAGAGCTGCTCTTGCCTGAGGCAGGGAAGTGGCCCCTTGCAGTGCTCGCTATTCGATTTCCCATCCCCGCCCCACTCCAGGATCAGGCCCAGCTTTGCAGAACTGTGCAGAAGACTGGAAGGGCTCGATCCCTTCTACCAGCCCTGGTAAACAGCAGATAAATATGGGAGAATAGGAACCCACGGCAGGAGGAAGGGGAGAGGCGCAGGTAGCTGTGGCCCGTGCCTGTGCCCGTTCTCTCTGAGTGCAGGTGGGTGGTACAATGTCAGGTTCATTTTCTTTTCACAAAATATTGTCTATTAATGAATAAGCAAGTAAATAAACCAGTCCTCTCTCAGCAGTCTTCCTGCCATCTGCTTACCATTACCAGCTGGCATCCACCCGTTCATTTATATCCCTTTCCTTCCAGAGGATCCAAAGCATCCTGCAAACTTTGGGCAGTGTTTGGCTCTCACTTGCACCTGCGTACATCCAGAATAGCTCAGAGCTGACTTTGTCCTTTAAAAAGCTGATATTAAGGGTTATTTAGCAGTCCACTGAAATGCAGACATCCCTGGCAAGCCACACAGCAGCTGCCCAGCGGTCCAGGGTAGGTGGTGAGCGTCAGGCTGCCATGGGAACTTGCTCTCACCCCCGTCCCACCACCCTGGCCCCACGCAGGACCGTGCTGCAGAGATTCGCCTTCCGAGAAAAACCACTTCTCCCGTGCCAGGCACAGGGTGGGTGGGCTGGAAGGTTTTTCCCCAGCGAGCTGCACGTGCCTTAGGTCTGCGCAAGAAGCTCTACGGCCAGAGTCAGACAAGGAGGAGCAGAGTGAGGAGTTAGAAACAAATTGTGAACAGATGTCAGGCAGAATAATAAGATATGTATGGAAGGCCCACCAGGATAGATTGATGAGGCAAAAAAAAGCACTGGGCTCGCTCGAGCAACAGCTGCCGTCCTGGAGGGGAAGGTGCGGGGAGGAGGAACAAGCCTGCGCGGGATCGGCGCCGTCAATAGAGAAACTTCTGTTATGCAAGTTCTCCTCCCGCGGGGACGCCTGCTCGCAGGCACGCCTGCTGCTCTGCTGTGGTTGCGCAGCAACATCGCATTAGGATGCATGATTTAAACATCTTGGCTCCAGTGCTTCCACTTATCCTGCAAATTGGGGACATGGAGACAGGTTTCCCTCTCCTTCCATCCCATCTGTGGTTGCAGACAGAGAGAGAGGAGGGCAAAGTCTCTGAACAGGACAGCTCATATAAGGGATAAAAATTCATTGTGTAGTGATAAAAGCAGCAACGTGGTTCTCCTGCTTTGGCTTGCCCTCCTAACCTTGGCTGGAGTGAAAACTATTGCATGAACAGCTCGGGTGAGTCTTGCTTGTCGCTGTGTAGAAACCTGAAGCCCTTTTGCAGAGAAGAGCTGGGTCAGTCCCACGCCGCTGACTGCCCTGCCAGGAAAGGTGATCCGTTCAAACAGCCACTTCTGCACGGGGACGGTGCTTCCCCGGCTCTGCCCCGCTGCCTGGGGGCTGCCCCGCTCTCGCCCACCTGAAGCTTTACCCTCCCACGTTTTGTGGGACGAGCGAGTGCAGGAGCTGGGACGCGCGTCCCTGGCAGCACCCTTGGCCCGGCGCCGTAGCTGCTCGCTCAGCCTCGAGCACGGCAGCCAAGGAGAAGCAGCTGAGGTTTACCGACGAGGCAGCGAGGTTTTCTGCATGGACAGAGCCCCAGCACCCCGCACAGCGCCCAGGGCATCACATCCTGGCTCACAGCGCAGGGCCCACGGACGTGGGGTAGGAAGAGGCAAAAACCTCTTTAAGTACCCTAAAGGGGAGTTTCTTTATTTACTCATAAGAGTAAACATCAAAACATACTTTTTGTCATTAGCACTTTTTAAAATACCTTCTAATGAGTGAGTCAGAGAGGAAATGCTGGGGGAGGGAGCCGAGCCCGTCATTCAGCACATGAAAGGCTGAAAAATCTCTTTGACTTACAAATTAAAGTATAAAGATTGGAGATTACTACGGGCCGCAGATAACGATGGAGCAGATACAAACCTGGAGCAGTTGTAGGATGCGCTCTTGACTGCTTCCCTCTGGGCCTGGACCAATAAAGCTTGTGCTTTTCAAGCTGCTTAATGAACGTGCGAGCTGGAGAGTTGCACTGCAGCCCTTTCCGGGGGTTCTGCTCTGCACTGCAGGCAGAGCGTGTGCCCTGGCAGGCAGGTACGTACGGGCAGGGTGCTGGAGGAGCAGAAAGCTGGTGCTTGTGACAAGATCAAGATCTGCCCCCGGCAGCAGGTCAGTGCTTCCCTGTGGGCTTGTTCCGGAGCCGCTCCGTTGCCTGCTGCGTGCTGCAGGGACATCACCGTGCTGTCGGTGCTGGGACGTGGGTCCCTGCTGCAGCGAGCAAACGGTTCCCCCCTTTCCCTCTTCCCTCCTGGCCATGAAAGGTCCCCAGGGCCAGGCAGTCCCGGTGCTGCAGTGGAGGGGTGCCGTTCCTGAGACGACCGACTCGTGCGTCTCATGGGAAGTGTCTGCAGAAGTCGTTGGGACAGAAGTGGTGTGGCTGACTGGCAGAACTGGATCCCCAAACCCATCTGATTTCATTAACATCAAGTTTTGCACGTGCAGGTTAGTGCACGTGGGAGCAGACAAGTATGTATGAAAGCAGAGATGCACGTGGAATAGTGCACATGCAGTGCAAGGGCTGGGTTTGAAAACTTGGCATCCATCGGAAAGCAAATACTCGTACGAAGAGCCATGCAACAAGGCGAAGAGAAAATGATCCCAGCCTGAGTAATCCTCCAAGAGCTGTCACAGGAGGTAAATGTCACCCAACCTCGATCTTTGTCTCCAGTCTTGAACTCATTATTTTTCTGGCTTGTAAATGAATAAGTTGCTGATATTTTCATCAGCGATATTAAAGCCTGTATAGCTCTGCAGCGTAGCGGCTCGTGACACTGGCTCGGGTTCCTTTGCCAGGGGAAAGAGGAGGGAACACAAACCTTCACGTCATGGGTGGAAGCAAGCAGGGCACACGCGCGTGTGTGAGCAGAGCTGGCTGGTGGTGCAAAACTGTCAGGAGAGAGACGGGATTGGGTTTGACTGGCTGTTAGAGAGCTGGTTAAAAGGCTAATCTGCCTACGAAGAGCTGGTGTCTCTCCTGATTAGGAAGAGCACTCCTTCCCCTGTTCTGCTCTGATTTCTGCTCCCCAGACTGAGCTGTTTTAAGACTTTCTCTAATTCCCCCTCCTGTCTTGCCCTTGAGCCGAATGCAGCCCTGGTGAAAAGCCGGACGGCGGCTGCGGGGCTGGATCCAGCCCAGGGGGATGTGAGCACCGAGGGCTCCTCCAGCCCGGCGGGGCGGCCCTGGCCGCTGCTCTGTGTCGCCTGGGAGCGTTGGGGCATCCCTGAAAGATGCCATTTGGTTGTGGATTGCTTAACCGTACCCACATTCCCTGATGCGTTGCACTGGTATTTGCTCGGCGCAAAGAGGCAGTGAGATCCTGGAGGCAAATTTTCCAGTGTGGCGGCGAGGCACAGCAATGCCACGGGGTCTCCAGCCTCCATCCTCACGCTGCCCTGGGCACAGGGACTCTCCCGTGGTGGGCAAGGTGCAGACTTCGTGCGCGTTGGCTTTGTCCTGTGTGCGATAGGGCGCGATAGAAATCGAGCAGTCCCTCTGGCAGCTTCGGGGTGACGAGCGGTGCGGTGCCAGCCTGGTGCTGTGCCCCAGCAGCAGTGCAGAGCGGCACGGCGCTGCTCGACACGTCACCATGGCCGAGCGCAGCATCGCGGGGTGAGAGCGGGGGGGTGATGCATAAACTGCCTGAGCTTTGGGCAAGTCACCCCACCCCTGCACCCTCCTCTGCGAAAGCCCGGGTGCCGCTGGCAGGAGGGGCAGCTCTTCCCCAGAGCGTCCCTTCCGTGGGGCCGTCGCTGGGAGGAGACGCGGGCTGGTACCTGGGATAAGCCAATTCCAGAGCAAACATCCCGTGCCACCTGCGTAAGGGATGCTGGTGGCCGGCTGCTTGGCACGGATAACGAGCCTGGGTTTAGCCCATCGGCCGACAAATCCCTGTGTTCCTGCTGCGGCCGCTCATCAAGCAAATGGGCCTGAAAATGCTCCCTAGAAATTATTCTGGTTTATGTAAGAAAATCGCCGCCAAGAGTCGGAATCAGGTCCCTTGGCAGAGAGGGGGAGCGTGGGTGGGGGCTTCGGGGCTTCGGGGTCCCTGTGGCCACGTGTGTGACCTGAGTGGGAGCCCTGGCCCCGTCCGTCTGTCCTGGCACGCCATCTCTGCTTTAAACACATAATATTTTTTCTAGGAAATACTTCTTGTAAGTAATAATGTTGGTATTTAAGAGTGTTTCTTTTTAAAGGTATCTTTAAGCAAAATCAAGCTTTAGCTGTGATTCATTCCCACTTGACAATCAAGCAGACACACATAGGCACAGATATTTCAGCATATATATATATATGCGCACATAGACACATACATATCTGTTCAAAATTGGAAAGCAATCAATTCTGAGATTTATTTAATGCTGCATTGCACAAGTTTGATAGCCGGGTTGGTAATTGCCGCACTAATAACACCCTTCGTCAAAGAGACTTGCAGGCAAAAATAAAAAAGCTTAAAAAATTTAAATGGCAATAAATACAAACTCCTGCTGTACATCGCCTAACATTTTTTAAAACCAGCATCTAAATAGCAAATTAGCTGATACTGAGAGGGACTGTATTCCCAATTCTATTCCCTATTCTATTCCCTATTCGAGTTTTAAATACTCGACAATTTTTTATCATTAACAAACTTTCCCAGTTAAACAGCAAGCACCTCACGCACACGCTCGTGTGCTCGCATCATCGGACCCTCAGCCAGCACCTCGGGGAGTCGCGGGTGGGAAGGGGCCGGGGAAGGGATGTGCTGGGGACCGCAGAGCCCTGGGAACGCTGGGCAGGACCCTTCGCTTTTAAGCTGATAACCGCAGGTCCCACGGGCGAGCGCTGTGGTTAAAACAGCTGTATTAAAAATACTCGTACTGGCTGGGGAGCGAGGGGCACAGCCGTAGCGATGCCACGTTCGGACGGCACGACGGGACGGGAGCGGCTCCTCCCCGAGGCAGACGAGGACAGGTCTGAGCCAGCGGGAAGGACTGGGATCCCTGCGTGGTTTGCAGGACGGGCTGGGGCTGCACGTTTTGGGGCTGTTTCAGCAGGTGAGAGCAGGGGGAGCCTGTCCAGCCTGCGCAGCGCTCTGCCCATTACCACCGTTAATGGGTTAATTAACGTGTCCTCGCTCAGCAGAGCGGGACGTGGCGTCGCTCCCATCTGCCGCCGGCAAGGTCGCGGGTTGCAGACCCGGGACTGCAGAGAGCGAGAGCGCAGGCGAAACCTATCAGAACATAGGTAATTTGATTAGAAATTAATTGGCCTACATTGGAGCCTTAAAAATCTAACAGATTTGCTGCTGATAAAATTAAAATTAGAAACTGAATTGATTAGCCTGTGCCAGCAAAGGAACCAAAATGTCAGAGGCACCAGCTGCACATTTGCATTTGGTACTTAACAAAGTTCTTACCAAAGCGAGTGAGAGATGTTTGACATTTCCATGATTTCTGCAATTCTAATGTATCTTTTATTGATATTAATTAAAAAATGCAAGGGAATAATGAAGTGAGAAATGACAGAAGGGAGTGTGGCCATTCCGTCTCAGCAGCCAGCACAGAGCGTGGCACATGGTTCCCTCTCCGCCGTCGTTAGGAGCGATTAGCGCCGGGCTGTTCCTCCTTCGCCTTCCTCTGGGACGGGGCTGGGGCTGGAGCGAGTGCCGGGTGCTGCCCGCTCTCTGCCGGGGCAGACGCTGTGCTGGCATCCTCCGGGTCCTCTCCTGCTCCACCCGAGCGCTGAGCCGGGACCCTCGCCATGCCAGGGCTCGTCCCGCCATGCCAGGGCTCGTCCCGCCATGCCAGGGCTTGTCCCGCCATGCCAGGGCTCATCCCGCCATGCCAGGGCTCATCCCGCCGTGCCAGGGCTCATCCCGCTGTGCCGGGGCTCATCCCGCTGTGCCAGGGCTCATCCTGCCGTGCCAGGGCTCGTCCCATGAGCTGCGCGGCGGCGGCAGGCAGACGGTGCGACGCTGCCGGGCGGTGGGCAGCGGCGGGGTGGGTTCTGCCACGTCCCTCGCGACTCGGAGGAGTAATCGGGGTCGGAGCGGCCGCCCTCGCCTTTCATGCCGGGCAGCCCGCCTGCGTTACGCCGTGGCACGGGGAGGGGTTACAGCCTGGATGCGAAGATGGCGGAGTGCCGTTCCCTGCCCTTGGTGCGCAGGCGTTGAACGGGGTGGCCGCCGCAAAGGGCTCTTCCTGGCCCGGTACCGCTGCGTGCCCCGCACGGGAGGCGTGTCGGGCTGCTGCACTAGCGTTAGCCGGTGAAGCTGGCTTTGTGAGCGCTCGGAGAAGGAAAACATCGCGGTATCCTTCCCTAAATCCAGACGGCATGGAGAAGACGATGAAACTCTTCACATTTCCTTCCTTCCCGTTTGCGGACGTTTTGTGTCGTCGTTCAGTCTGGCTCTTTCCTCGGGGGGGGCGGGTTGCAGTCGAAGCCATGTCCTGTCATGGCAGCGGGGCAGGGTCCTGCTGCGCGCGCGTCGGTGCATCCCTGCGTGTGCCCAGCCGGTGTGCGTTGGTGTGTTACTGCACGCGTGTCTCGGCTTGCGCGTGCCCTGCGCACGTGTGTACTCACGAGCCTTCTTGTGCACGGGTGAGATTGCCAGGAAGAGCGCATACGTGCGTTCGTGCGAATCATGGAGGCAAGGAGAAGAGGGGCCCGTGTCCTTGGGGCTCCTGTTTTAAACAGGCAGAGTGAATAAATCACTTGATTTACTGGCTCATTTTCATTGGCTGGGCATGTGTCATTTTTATGCTTATCGTGTTGAAAAAAAAGAGTACTCGTGCAGTGTAAACCCTGGGTGAAGTTTTAATTGGGAACAGTTATTTTGAAACATTTTCTTCTGTAATTTTTTTTTTACCTTGGGGACTTATTACTGTGGGAAAATCCTATCAGGTTTATGCAAAGGTTTCTGCCGTGGTCTATTGGGATATTTTAATTTTAGTTTCACAATGAGATATTCAGGAATATTGTGAATAAACAATCTTAAAGATTCCACGTAGAGCAATGGGAAATTATTAAAACTTTCGCCAAAGGGCAAAAGTTTTGTGTTTGTTTTTTAAAGAAATGCTCCAAAAGTTATCTTCTTATCCTCGAATCCGGAGGCGTTTCCAGTGCCCTCTGTGAAACCGAGCCCCAGATCCCGTGGGGAACCGAGCCCTCCGACCCGGGGCCGCGGCCGCTGGCTTCTCCCCTCTGCTCCCCAGCTCTGCGATCGCTGGCCGTGGTTCGCTTCCCATCTGTCCCTACAGGCTAAAATTATAAATACGTCGGATGAAAAGCTTAGTTCTCTTAGAGCGAAGGTGAAGGACAGCCTATAAATTTTGCAGCCTGTGTCTGAAAATACGAAGGACAACTTAAAATTCCCTTTTAAAATAAAAATCCTCCTGCTTTATAAATATTAATTGCAAGTATGTGGTAATGAGAGAGACGAGGAGCCTCTGGCTCTTGTCTGTGATTGTTTGACTAATATTAGCAACAGTTTAAAGGTGACAGTTATTATTTGTTATGACGCTAAATTAGAAGGTTCACACTTGGTATGAAAGATTGGCTTTTTGAGGGTAGGAGAAATTTGATCCTGCAGGTCAGAATTATTCTCAGCGGACCCGTTGATGACATTACGGATGGCCGCACGGTTCGTTAAGGTGCTGCCGGGGTGAGGTCCCTGGGGACGGCGTGGGAAGAGCCGCTGTGCCCGAGCGATGCTGCGGCCGGGGCACCCGCCTGCTCCAGGAACCGAATCGCCTCAAATTCTTCAAAGTAGCCGCTGAAAGCGTAAGAGAAATGGAATATTCCCTCATGCCGGGGTGTTTCACTGGGGAGCAGGGGTTCCGTGGGGTGAAACCCCTGGCAGCGGCGCAGGAGGGGGCTGGCGAGCTGCAGCCCCTGCGCGCCCGAGGGCAGGAGAGGGGTCCTGGTCCAGCCCCCCCCCCACTGCCCTGCCGACAATCCCTGGCCTGGCAAAGGGCTCCTGCGGCAGCGATAGCCAAAAAACGGGGTTGTGTGTCTGCGTAGGCGCCCGGTCGGCAGCGTACGTGGGAGCCAACTGCTGGGGGAGCAGGGAGAGGAGCACAGAAATCGAGAGTCATCTTTATGATCCGGGCAGAGCTGGATTTCACCCTATAGTACATTAATTGGATATCACTTTTACGCGGTTGTATTACAGGCTTTGGGAAATATGAGGCATTATTTCTTTTTAATGCTAATAAGTAAATCAGCTGCCAGTTGCGAGGCTCGTTTAGGTGACGAGGGAGCTGATGGCTTCCTGCAGGGTTACACCAATCGCCGCCAAAGGTGCTGGTCCCAAAACGTGCCCGAGACTGAGCAAAGGCGTGCGGATCGCTCGTGGAGCTTTAATCCTTGGGAACAGACTTATTAGGAATAAGCTAACGATAATTGGAGAAACCTCAGCCTGGCATCCTTCCCTGGACGCCGAGGACCTGCTTGCATCCACCTGCAATTAAAAGCCCGAGCCAGAACGACCCCGCGCAGCACCGACCATTTGAAGTCTGTGCTATAATGCTGCTAAAATTACCAAACCTCGCTATACTTAGGAAATAGCCATTATCAGAAGCTACTTTTATTACCATGGAAACGGAAAGATAACAGAGAAAAGTCCAGTCACATCTCTCCGCTGAAGGAGGCAGACACGTATTATGTATGTATTATGTTTATGGATGAGGTGGCAGCGATGACCGCTGGCGCTGGGTAAGGCTGCAAGAGGCCAGGAGCTCGAGGGGTTCATGTATACATGTATGTATGTATGTGTATGTATGTGAATACATATGTACAAATGTGTATGGGAACATCTGAAAAAATACAGTTTTGTATAAAACCGCCAGAACCATCCATTGGTGGCCAAACGCTAAATTCCATTTTTCTGGACTCGCAGATGGTGTAAGACTGAACCACGCAAAAAACCAGAGCAGAAAAGCCAGCAGAGCACAAAGGAAAGCCAGGTTGTCCGAAGAGGAGAAAGGGATGTTTTCCTCAAGGAATGTGGGAAATCCGTGGGTCCGGCTGTCCCGGGGCCGGGGTGCTGCTGCGGGTGTGTGGGGGGGAGTGGGATGGGATGGGATGGGATGGGATGGGATGGGATGGGATGGGATGGGATGGGATGGGATGGGACGGGAGGGGGTTTAATGCCCCGCAGCGCTGAGGTCTGCGCTCGAAGGGGCTGTGCCCGGGGGAGGTCACTCGTCTGCTTCAGGCAGAGGGAAGCGACTGGCATCTGAATATCAAATGTGACTCATTTTCTCCTGCTTGTTCCCCGTAAATCTTGCGCTCTGATGAATGTTTTTATTCCAGCCGGTTGTTCCTTCTTGCTCGACATTAAATCTTCATCTCATCAGCACTTGACTGAATTTGTAGAAACAAAATAGAAGAGGGGAACTCGGGCATGAATTAGCAGTTTAAGATCAGAAAAGAGTTCATATAAATCCCTGATCTGCCTATCCATCAAAATGTAATAATGCAGACACCAACGTGACCCATTGCTCGCTGGCTGTCCTGGCCATCCGTCCCGGGGACGTTCCTCCCGCAGGCACGTCCCCCCCCCACGGGAGCCCCGGCTTTCCACCACCCCTGGACGTGAAGGACAAAGAAAATGATATTTTTGTTCTAGCTCCAGAGCTGGGGATTTTGGGAATTAAATCGTGTCAGCTGTTCTCTCCTTTTTTTCTTTTTTTTTTTTTCCCCCAAACGGCACGATTTATAGCTGTGGCCCTGAGAGAGCAATTGCCTCTTGCTCAGGCAGAGACCGAACGCACGTGTTTCCTATCGTGGTCCAGATTTGGGTCCCGGGCAGAGCCAGGCTCGATGACCCTGAGCCAGGACAGGGTTGCAGCGGTCTGCAGGCACGAAGGATGTTTCAGCCCTGCCGCGACCCGCTCTCCCGCTGATGGAGGAGCACGTTGCGGTCCTCATCGCCAGGACAGCCGGGCGGTTTGGTGCTTTAATCACACAGAGCTATGTGTGCCTCCTCCTGACAGTGGTGGGAAGAGCTTTGTCAGAAATAGTCGCTTCCTGGTGAAGCCTTTGCAGGAATCCCGGGCACCGAGAAATCTTGCAGCTCCCCCAGCACATCTGCCAAAAGGCTTCTGCTCCGGCTTGGGTTTGAGTTCAGGGAACCCATCGGCAAAGCACAGGAGCAGTCGGCTCTGTCTCCTGTGCGCTCCGCTGCCCTTCCCGAGTAGGAATGAGATCATTAAATGAAGGGACTTTCCCAGCCGATCCGGGATTTAATCCACGGCCACAGCTGGACGGAGGGTCGCTGCCCCGGGCTCGGGCTGTGCAGCGCCCGGCACAGCGGGCTGAAGGGCTGCTCCCGTGGGTTTCCATCAGTTTGAAAGGACTCTGATTTATGGATTTCCTATAGTGTCAATCGATATTTACATGTGAGGTAAAAAAAAATAAAAGGGCAGCCATACGTAGGCTTGCGTTAGTACGTGTGAGCAGTACCGGCCTTAAAATATCCATTAAGCTTTCACAATGTTGAAATAGGAGCGATAAATAATGACACAGCTTTTAAAAAGTAAGAAATAAAACAGAAGTAAAGAAATACGCCAGTGATGGATTTGCACCCCTCAGAATATACAAGATTTTATCGTGCAGAATTATTTCCATGCAGTTTGACGCACACTGGTAATGTTAAGTATTGCACAGCTGAGAAATCTTTCTTGGCGCTCGTTGCTCGTGTACGAGGTCCTTTATGTGTGAATTCATGTCCGCAAATACATTAACAATTTAAATCAAGCCATTATTACTGGCGAGGCACCCTTAACCCGGGTCTTTCTAGCGATCTCGGTAGGTCGCTGCTGACATTGTCCTTCCTCGCAGGAGTGGAGGACCAGCAGTGGCCAGGGTCAAGTTCAAGGGCATTTCGGGGCACCGAGCTGACCCCGGAGATTCCCTGTGTCTCAGGGGAGCGTTCGGGCTGTGGCGTCCCCCTCGTCACCACCACGCTCCGGTTTGTGCCCGGCATTGTCGTCGGGACTCGGGTGCATGCGGGAAACGCGCTGCAGAGCTCGGGGAAGAACAAAGGGGGAGAACAGAGCTGTGCGAATGAATGCCTGCCATTCTGCTACAGCGGCGAACTAGAGAAATAATTAAAAAATAATTTAGGGTCAGTGTGAAATGAAACCTTTCAATGCCCTTTGCATTCAAGGTTTCCTTTCTTCAGTAAATATAGGAAATAAAGTCCCTAATAAAAATGAAAAATTGCAATGCTCCCTGTAGAAAATTTTGATATCCTTAACATTTAGCAAAATTATATTCTTTCTTTGTCTGAAATTATTTTCTAAATTCATTACAAAATCACAAATAATCTCAATCAACCTGAAGCTGCCTTTCTTTTTTGAGTACTTCATTCTTCAGATAAATATCACTCGGCTCTCTGCAGGCATTTTAGCTTTTCTACCAGCTGTTAGAGAACCTCCCGTTATTGCAGGCAGAAGCAACCCGAGTCCCCTCCCGTCCTACCCCAGAGACGGCGCCGGGTTCTGAACTTCTTTCATTAAACTAAGACAATGGCATGGCAATCCAAAGAGCTTTTGGGCAAATGCGGACCGTGTATTTTGGGGCTATTGCCTGCTGAAAACAAACTCGCCATGTCAAAAAGGCGGCTCTGTGGGCCGGAGCTATTGGAACATATCCGACACCATCCAAGAGGAAAGACCAGACCTTCAAAATAATGGGAAAACAAAAGTAACCCTGCAGCACTCTGAACGGGAGTAGATGGGGATGTCCACGTCCTTCACCTTCCGTGCAAGGCCACCGCCACGTGCCCTGTTTAATTCAGTAAAGGCTGTCGGACGAGATTCTGACATTTAGGCTCCGCTTCGTGAAGAGAGCTCCCACACCGTCACTGTCCAGATTCGAATAAAACTCCCCGTAGTTCTGCAAATGAAAGCAAACCAGGGATCTGTCTGGTCTGCAGAGGCACTGAAGACTTGCAGCTGCTAACGAGTGCGAAGAGCAGGCTGCTGGTGTTTTCTAAATAATTTGTTAATCTTGGAAGATGGGAAGAGTGATCAGGGTAAAGGTGCGGAAAGCACGGCCGTATGCCACAGACACTGGCTGTGGAGCAGCTGCATTATGAAGCTCGATGATCATAAGGGTCTTTTCCAACCTAAATGATTCTATGATTTTAAGGCGTCCAGTCTTAAAAGTGCTGGTTTTCTTCCACCGAGAAAGCAGGACCAGGAGCTGCGAGAGAAGCCAGAGTGTCCAGAGGTGATCAGGGTAACTCATCCCCGGTGGCGCCTCTTGAAATGGATTGCGTTTTGCCGATGAGGTGGAATTAAAGCAAGTAGATTTCAAATGTAGTTAAAGCAACAAATCCCCTATAGGATGCTGAAAGCACATTAGAATAAAACTTTATTCCAGGTTTATCCCCTGCGGGACATCCGCACTGCTGTCACCCCGTTAGCCCCAGCCCTCCTGACCCGCCTGCACCCCGAGTTACTCCTCATCCCTCAGATTTGGGCTGCAAAGCTGAAAGGCGAGGACGTGGAGCGGAGCTTGGAGGGGCTGCGAGGCCAGGGATGCGGCAGCGGCTGCTCCACAAAGGCTCTGGAGGCAGGGAGCTGTGCCATCCGGCAGAGCGTCCCGCAGAGCCCCTCTTCTCTGCGAAAGAAAGAGGTAATGAAATTTTAATCAGAACTTCCACAAAGTGTACAGAGCTGTAAATAAGGGCCTCGGCGTGCTGCTCCACCTACACCTTCATCCTCTTCTCATCTCGCGCGTGATCGTCTGCAGACCCATCTCGGAGCGTTTCACGGTCTGACTTTCCCCAGGATTTCGAGCCACCCAATTTACACTCCTTTGAAGCAAGAGACCTGCTCAGTCTCTAATTTATATTTTTTAATCAGGGCACCAAAGTGTGAGAGAGCTCAAGGGAAACATGTCCCTTTTAAAAACAAAGTTATTGCTTTAATAAACATGGGAGGAAGGCAGTAATGGACTAGGGAGCTTCCCCTGGTTAAAAATTTAGTAATCAAGCCCTGCTCTTAATGAAACCGCAGATTAGTCCTACAGAACAGAAACTTGTTTCTCGGCAAGGCAATAAGGACTGGTGATGTGAACGTGGGGAAATGCAAACGGCACGGCAAAGTCCCGCTGGAGTGGAGGTTTCTCGCCTATCGGAAGCCGGTCGGGTCTCTCGCTAAGACGGTTCCCCGTGGGCGCAGGAGCCATCGTGGGAGCACCCGAACCCCGGGGCCGCTGAGGGGCTGGCCCTGATCCCGGTGACCGATCCGCAGCGATGGCACAGTGCTTAGCTGGTCAGAGCACTTTGTCATCGTTAACTAATTAATCAGCTGTTATGCAGAGTGTAACCGCAAACTCCGAAATGAAGGCAGGCACTCTAAGCTACCGTACAGCGCGGGTCCTTGGAGGCACTGCTCTCTTCCTCGCGTACGGGCTGGCGCTGCTCTCTAGGCTACTGACAGCGGGGGGGGGTACAAATCTGCCAGCAGCCGGACCCGTGCCCCTTGCTGAAAGGCAGCGGCACCGCCAGCGAAGGGACACGCAGCCCTGCCGCCGCACCCGCACCCTGCCGCGTCCCAGCCACGGCTGATGGGGCGGGTTTGCCGTCCGGAGCGTCACGCAGCCGAGGACAGCTGGCCGTTGCCACGATCCTGGGAATGCTCCCGGCATCCTTTATGAATTCAGAGTTGCCTCATATCAATCCGGCCATACCCACCCCGAAACCAGGGTGCTCTCTTACACCAGCAATTAGTAGTCTTCCCTCCTGCCTGCCTTCTCTCTTTCAAACAGAAGTCTGCTCATTAAAAATTAAGGAGTGAGCCAACCGTAGTGAGCAATAAGAGGACAAGCTAGCGGGCTTTGCCCGACGGGAAGACCAGTCTTTTGTGTTTAACTCAGGCATGCGGTAAAGCTTTCCTCGCTGAGTGATTTAACGTATTGTCCCTTGATTGCTTTCATTATTTATGAGAGGTAAAATGTATCATCATCATCATCTGCCTCCCGCTCCTGTCCCTGCTTGCCGGAGCTTGCTCTATCAGCTGGCCAGCGACCCGTCTCGGGTCCTGGACAAACGAGGCGGCTCTGGGGTTCGCTTCAGAGCTCGCCCTGCCAGCTCCTGGCCGGCAAAGCGATGCTGGGTGCCTGGCAGAGCATCCTCCTCCACCCCTGCACCTCGGGGTGGGTTTCGCCCCTCTGCAAGCACCACTGACCCCGGGCTGCAGAACCCCCTCCAGGGGCGAGCGGGGCAGGAGGCCACGAGCTACCAAAAGCAAAGGCAGAAAGAGGAGCCGTGACCCGGGACCTGGGCTTATTCCAGACTTAACGGGGCTCTGGTGGGAGAAACAGCTCCCAGGTTGGGTCAAAACCAGGACTAACCTCCTCCAGCCCCGTGAGCGCTCGGTCTGCAAGTGTCTGGGTCAGCGACTGGACTGATCAATCCGCCCCACGGCCACGTGCAGCCCCACAAGCATTGCTGCGCGGCGCAGGGGCTCACAGAGGGTCAGAAGTGGCTGAAGCAAAGCCGCGTCTTGAACTATTGCCAATATTTAGGCTGAGCCTGAATGTGGCTTCCCTGCAGCTCCCCATCGAGAGGGAGAATAGTTTCCTGCGCAGCCGGGTTTTGAGGTGGGACTGGCATTAAATTATTCATTATGTTCTCTCACCGGCTCCTAGTTTTTCAGCAATAGGGTAATTCCATTTTGGCTTCAGGCGGCTGGCTGGAGCGCCGTGCCAGGGGTGGGGGGGCAAGCTGGAGACACTTGGGTTATCAAAGCGTGCCAAGGATTATTTCAAACCCACCAAACACCCACTTTGGAAGGAGGATTGATAGCAAAGGCCCCGCCGGTCCTGCAGTCAGAGCCTCATAAAAGAGAAGGTCTCACAAAGCTCACCCTTTTTCTTAATAACAATGTAAATTTATAGCACAAAGCCAGTTCTTGAAAGTAATAGAGGCATTTGCTTAATCCTGTTCTATTCACTGTAATTTAATTTGAAAATAACTTTAAAGCTCCATTTACTCTGTGTTTTCCTTCGGTCCTTGGTCGGAGCAAGGTCTCTTGCATGCAGGCACCCGGCTGCTGTACCACGCAGCGTGCGGCAGGACGAGGACGTTGCTCTGGCCCGGACGTTCCGGCCCTTTTCCTGCTGCCGGCGGCTCACCCTGGCGCTGGGTGCTCTGCCCGAGCACAGCGGTACCCCGGGCTGGCCGCGCTGCCTCCCCGGCAGAGCAAACCAAGCCAGTGGGTGCCACGGTGAGCGGGCGGGCGAGCAGGGCACCGGGACGCGGTGACGTTTGCAGGTGCTGGTCGGGATCCTGCCCCAGGGCACAGCCCTCGTGCAGTTGCATCCTTACCGAGGAAGAATTCTCCTCCTGCTCAGTGGCAGTAATGATCGTAAGAGTCGATTTGTAGGAGCAGTGGGATCAGCGAGCCGCAGGCAGCCTGGCGCATCCGCAGCCAGTGCCACCGAGGACACGGCAGCCCCGCCGGCGTGTGTCCCCTGGGGACGGGGCATTTCAGGGTGCTCGCAGGAGAGGGCAGCGACCCGTCGGTGCACCGGACACCGGGGTCCTGCCTCTCTCAGAGCTGTTTCTGAGCTGCCGGCTGTTTCACAAGGACATTACGGTGCTGGGCACCGCATCGCTCCTGGCAATGCCGTAGGACTCGCCCGCAGGCTGCCGGCAGCGCGCTTGGCCCCCTCCCCACCGCAGCACCGTCTGTCGGCAGCGGGAGATGGCGGAGCAGCCGTGCCGGTGCGCGGCGGTGGGCAGCACGTGCCTGGCTGTGGTCCAGCCGGGCCTGGAGACAGGCGGGCTCGTAGAGAGGACTTTAATTGCCGCCATTTGCCTTTCGGGCGTGATTTATTGCTCCCTGTCTTTTCCCAGCTGGAACAGGAACTGAGGCTTTGGGAAGGGTTTTCGGTGGAGTCTGTGCATAACCTTGAGGGATGTAAAAGTTGCGGTTTTATTTTCATTTCTCTTGTTATTGGAATAAGTTCCAGAGTAAAATATAAGACATGGTGGGAAGCCTTTCATAGCTCAGCTTTCTCAAATGCTGCCCTGTAACTTGGAGAAACAATAGTGACTTGCAAAACGCAGCAATTTCCATCACGAATTTGAAGGGCGAGGTGCACCGAGATCCTGGTTTCTGGGGTTTAAATTGATTTACAGCGTATTCATAGCAGCTGTCCCGCTCCTTCACCACCCTTCTCTCTCTCTTGTGTGCACAGAAGTGCGTGCTGGAGATCTCTGCTGTTATTTCTTGATTTGTAATTGTGGTGTAATTTGGTCCCAGAACTTACAGATGTGCCGGTCACCCCCTGGCTGCTCCCATCCCTCCGAGCCCCTCGTGCATCCGGTGAAAGTCCTCGGGGCCAAGGAACGCAGCCAGGCTGGGGCAAGGGGAGCGACAGGGCTTCCCAACCGCCCTCCCCTCCCTTCCCGCTCTGCCTGGGACCACACGGGCCCTGGACACTGGTGACGTAGCAGTGCACACGCGTGTCCCTTCCTTGCCTCCCCGCGCAGCTTGCGCTCGATGCCAGGTCAAACGCAACACGAGCCTCGCTGTACCTTTCTGTTTGCACCTTTCCCCGCAGAGGCGTGCCCCCGCTCCTGCAGCCTTTGCTGGATCAGTTCAGCCACCCCAAATTTTCTGAAGCAGCTCCCCAGCCCTTGCAGCCGTCTCTGACCCTCGCTTTCCGGGCTGCACGTGAGTGCAGCAAGCCCTGCCTGCCCGGGCCGGCCCCTCCGCCGTCACCGTGTCCCAGCCCCACGTCCGGCTGCGATGCGGGCGGGCGAGCGCGGTTAGTCGGGGCCCGGCGTCCGCAGCCGACAGAGCCAGGGCGGGTGCCACGCAGCGCTGCTCCCCCTCGCCGGCGGGCGCGGGGGCACGGGCGAGCTCTGCTCTTCGCTCTCAGCTCTTACGGCCGATTTCTGAATATGCCTCCGTCCTGTCTAACTTTGATCTAGGTAATGACTCTGAACTCTCGTTAAATCTCATTTCACGTTGTGCCTTTCATGGTTCCTTGTCATCTTGTTTATTCTGCTGCACACTTTGAAGTAACTAAGCCGTACGTGCTGCACGTTGTACCTTGCTGCGTAGCGGGCTGCAGCACTGTGGATTAGCGTCATTATTTTTTAAGAGCACATTTGCAGAACGACAGTAAGTCTGTCCTAGAACAAAGGAGCCCAGAAACACGCAGCAGTGGGAGCCGGGGGGGGTGGCAGCGGGAGCCTTGGCGCTGGCCGGGTGCCCGTGCAGCCCCACCGGTGACAGCATGTGCTCTGGTGACACTCGCAGCCTGCGACGCTCGAGGCAGCCCCAGTGACTCAGCTACGGGAAAGCAAGTGCTTGGCATCTGGGCTTTTGAAAAACAGCAGTAATACCTTTTTGGAAACAGAACCAGTGATACCAGCATCCTTCGTTTCTCCTGTTTCTCTTTGCACTCGGGTTAGCCAATTAAGGCATCGGGTCGCTAGGAACAGCCTGGTTTCAGGCAATAAGAGTGTGACTGCCCCTTTATTCTGCTTTTCAGCTTCTCACTCCTCTGCTCACATTTAATGGCATAATTCTCTGTCGTATCTTGCTTGGCAGCATGTCAGGAGCCTGTGCCAGGCAAAGTGGGAAGTAAGACTGAAGGATTTCCTTTACATGTTCACTTCTATTTAAAATATTCTCAGTATTCACCAGATTGGTTTGCATTTGCTCTTGAAAATGCTCCTTGTGCAGAAGCCCCTCGCCCATCTCTGCCCACCTGGCCTGACTCTCCCCAAAACCGGACACGAGGTCTGACTGTTCTCTGAGCGGCTCCAGCGCCGTGTTCAAGTAGCAGGTGAAAACACGAGGGCAGCATCCCATGGAGTGCACACAGCAATGAGACAAAGGAAGTAGGAAGGGGTTTTGCAAGACAAGTTAGTATAAAAGGCGTTTATTCGTTCTTTATAGTTCATTACAGGTGAAATGAAGCTTTTCTGCTCAGAGTTCTGATGCTCGGGATTCTTTTGATACGTGCTACGAGCTCTTCCATCTAATTTTGGAAAAGAGATATATTCATATTGCTCCTGCTACCCTTTGTTGTGTCCCAAAAGGCTGACAGTCTGCTTTCAGAAATTGCAGGCAAAATGCTAGTAAACCCAAATAAAATGATAGTTACTGTAAGGCCGGCAGCACTCGCTGCACCCCAGTGTAGATGAGCAGTCACTAAGCCGTGCCGCGGTACCGGACGATGCCAACACACGCCGCGAGCCGGATCAGCCTCGGGGACGGAGCGGGCTGCACCGTGCTCTGCTGGCTGCCGTGCCGGCTCTGCCTGCCCGGGCTGGCCGGGGGAGCGCGGCCGGGCTGGGGAGCAGAGGGTGTGCTGGCAGCCCCCGCTTTGTCCCCGCCGCTCGCCCCAGCTGCCCCCAGCAGCAAGTCCCTGCGAGGCTGGGGCACCCTCTCCCGCCGCAATCTCTCCCCCTTGTTTAAGGACGATTTCTGCTGGTCGTCCTGTTCTCCGGCTGCAGCGCGGCGTGATGCTGCGCTACCCTGCCAGGAAACCCGGCTCGCCTGACGCCGTCGTTTGGGTCAGCTCTGCTGGGCGGCTGCACGCCCGTTTGGCGTCGGTGTTGTAAAACATCCCGCCGATGTCTTGTGCTTACTGCTGTGGTGTTCTGCTTTAATGCCTTTGCACTATATATATATATATATATATATATATACACACACATATATATATATTAGTCCTGCTTTAAGCAGTTTAATGAATCCAGGCCTTTAGGGAGAATTAACAGTGTATTAACACTGCATCTGAAAAATTAAAGGAATAGTCAAGCAAATTTCTTTTTATTGACTTTTAGTGAGCCATTTAATCCAAACATCTCGTTAACTGCAGTATAACTATACTATATAATGGGTTTTGCAATAAGAACAATTAGCTTTGCAATTAGCATAAGAGTGAGCGCTCTGCAACTGCCTGCAATTGGCAACGGGCCTATTAAAAATGTGTCCTGTGGAGAAAAAATAATAGTGTTTCAGATGGGTAGATTGAAACCGTTTGACTTTAAGCACCACTAGTATTTCTTCTATTGATCCGGTGTCCCGGATGATCTAGGGGTGGGGAGGGAAGGTTAGCTGCTCACAGCCAACTTATTTCTCCTCTGTCATCGGCACGGCATCGATCAAGCTTGATTTGCGGGGTAAACCATGGAGTCCTGCAGAAATTAGCCCATCCTGTTAATGCTCAGCCTCTCTGACCTCCCACGGCGGTTACAAGACAGAGCTGCGGGGTGCCGGTGTGGGGATGGAGCACCCGCTGCCGGCCCCCTGCTCACCCCGGGGGATGCTCGGGGGGGGGGGGCTCCAGCCTGCGCAGCCTCCAGCGGGCGCGGGACCGGGCAGGCTGTGCATCTGAGGGCACGGGTAGACGTTTCTGCTGTGGGATTGTCTGCGTCAAAAGGGAGAGTGTCCCTGTGGCTGTCCTCGAGCCCGTTTCTGGGAGAACATTCACCTGGGATTGTGCCGAAGCGCAGGATGAAATGGCGATCCATCACCGTGTAAGGATCGCCTGCCTCTGCCTGGAGCTTCTCCTGCTTAGAGAACTGAAGACAACAAGGTTTGACATCTCAGGCTATTGAATAAATAATAACCATCAAAAATGTCAGCATTTAGGTTTTATTTAAATCTCCTAGCCAACAACACTAACTTAAACTTTATGATGCACCATTACAGCCTCTGAGAGCATTCTGCCTGCCAAACAATATGTTCCGTGAAAACTGATATAATCTGCTCGTTATCTGCAGCACCGCCTCGTAGTGGTGCTTTATTGATTTTCTGCACAATCACAGTAAAAAGTCTTTTTTTTTCCCCCTCTGGTATCTTTTTATGATTCTGGAGGATTTGTTTCCGCTCCTGTGTCATTTTTCACCCACTCATATCTCGGCTGTTTTATAATGGTAAAGAAGAAAAACAAAACCCCACAACCCACTATTGAATTGCTCAACCACATTAACGAACATAAAGCCGAGGAGGAGCAGAGACGGCGATCACCACCACGCGCTACGGGGACGGACTCCGCGCACCGAGCGTCCTCCCCGCTCCCACCGTGCTGGAGCCAGTGCCCTGCGCCGCTGCGCTGCTTCCTCGTGGCACGCTGCATCTCCAGCAACAATCTAAAGTCAATTTGCTGTGACAGTCGAGGATACTCCCTCTTGATGAATGCCTCTTTGCCTTTAAGTCGTTACAAGATGATGAGACTTAAAGGAAACGTTCAGATGTCGGGAAAGTGCGCTCTTAAGGCACTTAAATTTGTGAACTTTGGTATCATTTCCTAAGTCATTTTCTAGGGACTCTCTTCTAATTCCCGGCATCATCAGTGCTGGATTTTCCGTCTCTCTCACATTTTCTAATGCAGCAGGCTGAATATTTTACATTTAGAAAGCCTACCTGTGCTTTGGTGAGATTTAGATGCTTTGAAATGTCACTTGCCATATGTTGCCATTATTATTATTATGAACTGCATTCAGATGAAGAGCTTTTTCTCCCAGATCTGTAGCGGCTGACCATTGCACTTCACGGGATGCCAAAAGAGCCCCTCGTTTAAATGCCAGTAATAATCCCGGCCCGGCCCAACCAGGCACCTGCTGCATGTTCAGCATCTGAGCCGGTCCCCTTTGGGGTCCTGGGCTCGGCCGGGGCCGGTAGCCCATCTCGATGTCAGGGTCCCGGCGTGGCCGTTCATCCCTGACAGCATCGGGGGAGGCCGGGTAACATCAGCAGGGTCGTTAATCTCAGCTTAAGGCCCTCCTTGTACTCCGCAAACCCGTCCAATTCCCAGCGTCCTCCTTTGTAGCGGAGAGGCTCCCGCAGGAGAACGCCGTCCTCATCACCCGGAAAGACGGCATTTTTCTCTGCGATGTCCCGTGTCGGTAGTTCTGATTTATTGTGCTCCCTGCCCTGTCCCTGGGATCCGCACCGTGCCGGGCCCAGCTGATGGCACCGGTGGGGGAAACCTGGCCATGCCGGGTGGAAGGGAGCTGGGACCTGCCGGAGTTTGAGTCCCTTTCCTCCACCTCTGCCTACCAGGGACTGAAACATCAGAGTAAAACAGTATCGGGGGGGGAGGAGGCTGAACCGCTGAGGTCTCCACATCTTTGAGAAGAGCAGAAATTCAGACAGGCTGTTCCTTCACAGGACAGGACAGCGACAATTGCAGCCGTCCTGGTGACAGCAAGACCCTCAGCTTGGTCATCGTGTGGCACCGAGGCAGGACCAACGTGCAGGTCAGTGATTGTGCAGCAGCGTGGGAGCAGCAGCAAGGAGCTTTGGAGGGGAAGCTGGAGCACAATGCCAGGTCTCAAAACTGGGATGGTTTTTCTGCTCTTCCCCCACAACTTTGCTTCTGCTTTCCTTTAAAGAAGGCAAGGATACAGAGGGGGAAGGAATCTCTTTGCATTTCTGAGAGTTAGGAAATAACCACGCGGTGTTTCCCTTCATCACTACTAATCACAAGAGCAAGCTCTCACAAAGAATTAGTTTGCACCAAACCTTTCGTAAATCTCTGAAGCCGCAGATGAGAGATCACAGAACTGGAGATTATGACTTTTAAGTTCAATTCATTACCTCAAATTAGCATCAAACTACAGAGCCTTGTACGCAGAGCTCTCGCGTACAGAACAGCCCCTGACCCGAGCAGTTAGCTGTTCAAACCGAGCGGCTCAGATTGGATTAGTCGGAGCAGGTTTGGAGGAGAGCAAGGCTGGAGAGGAACAGTTCACGTTGGATCGCATTCAGAATAGCGTCTTCTCTCCTGCTAGAACGTATCATTGCGTTGTTAGGCAAAATAGATTTTAGCATTGATTTATCATCCCCTTCGGAAAGACATTTTGCTGTGGTGTGCCATTTAAACTGAGCTTAACAGCCCGTGCATGGGAGCGGTGTCACTCCAGTACGGCCACTCATCGTGAGCCGGGTGGTGAGGGAGGAAGGAAACCTGCTGCTAAAGCTGCACTGGTACACGTCCTTGTCTCCCTGGCAGGAGCAGAAAAGGGGCTGGCAGGTTCTGGATAGCGTTGTTATTATTTGCACTTATCAATAAAAAAAGTCTATTGCAACCCGCAGACATCAGGGGAAGGAGCTGCTGACAGCGGTGGTGGTTCCCGCTCCCCCGCTCCTGGGGGAAAAGGTATGAATAAATTATTACGACTCCGAGAGCAGTGGAAACTTCAGGAATGATTTCTGAAACGGGTGACAGAAATTTCCATAATATCACTGAGGGGTGCTGGAAGGAATCCGGGCTGTGGGAAACCCAAAGCTGGGCCACGTTTCCTGCAGGAGGGCTGCAAGGGGATGTGCTTACGAGAGCTGCGGGAAGGGGGACACCTAAGCCCTGGCGTTGGTGAAGAAGCACGTGGCCCTGAATCGGTCCAGACGAGGCAGAGAAACAGAGGTTCCCAGGGACCCAGAGGGTCTCTCTGTCCGGTTTGGGAAAACCTCGGGCAGAATTTACATAAGGATCACAAGGTCAGGTTGTTCCCGTGTTGCTTGTTCACTTTGCTTCACAGTATTGAATCCTGGAGAAATTCTCGTGATGCTCCCTCCCAGCAGAACATCCCCAGAGCGGCACCTTCACGTGCTGCCGCGGAGCAGCTGGAATAAGGATGCTTAGGAGGGCTCAGAGCACCAGGGAGACAGAGTCTCTAATTACCTTTACTCATTTATGCATGAATCAGACGCGATCAGGTCTCTTTTCAAAAGCCCTTTCTAAAACTTCAGCAGCCCCCGAAGGTGCCTCCTCCCAGCCCACGCCTGTCGGGGGGCTGAGGCTTTGCGGGGGGGTCACTCTGCCTCCGGCAGCCGTGCCGGCGGGCGGGCGATGCTTCGTGCCCGGTCCAGTGCCGCAGGTTGCCAAAGGAGCCGGAGAGAGGCCCAGGCTGGCGCCCGGCGGTGGGACACTTGGTGCCACAGAGCCCACCTGCACCACCGTGGTCCTGCCAGGAGCACCGCGGTCCCTCCAGCCCTTCTCGAGGGGCGAGAGAGGAGCACGCTGAGGGCACGGTCACTCCGGCAGCCTGGGGACACGCCGCAGGGCACACTCTGCCACCTCCCTGTGCCGAGAGCCCGTCTGCGCAGGCAGCTCATCGCTCAACGCGCAATCCAGATTTATTTATATGTGCACAACAGAGGCAAATGGCTTTGCTGCCAGGATCAATCCTTCAATCTAATGCCTCTCACTCCATTGTAACTGTATTTCATGACCTTCTCGGGGATTTTCAGGTTTTTCATTTGAAGGAACGAGAGCTGTGGAGAGAAGGACGTAAGAATAAAGGAAAGAGCTCTCTGGTTTCCATTCAACGCAGAATGACCTGGGCAGGAAAGGAAAACTCATGAGTTACGATGACACGCAGTTTAGATCTTTGCTGTGCCCGGTGTTACGGCTTTGTGGTTTTTTAACGCAGAGGTCACCTACTTGAGCATCTTCTGCTGCTCGTGAAATCCCGCCGCCGACGTGCCGCTGTCGCTTCAGCCTCTGCGCGACGGGAGCAGGGCGGACACCTCTGCCAGGCACAGCCAGAGCGCCTTCGCTGCGTTTTCAGGGGGATTTGTCAATGGCAGATGGAGACCTTCAGGGCGCAGGAGGGCTGGGTGAAGGATCCTGGCTCCTCCAGAACACGTTCACCGAAACGCCTGTCCGAAGGAGCCGGCTCAGGCAGCCGCTGCAGGCAGGGAGGCTGCTGCAGCTCTGCACCGCTCTGCTCCGGCGTGCTCGCTCAGCCTGAACTGAAGGGCAAGACAGTTCGGGGATTGCCCGGCCCTTCCTCTGTGCATTCAATCAAGTGATGCTCCAGTGAGCCAGAAACTGAACCGCAAAAGCCATTAGATCTCAGCGACGACACAACCAGACTCATTGCTCTCAGCCCACAGACAGTGCTCTCTCCCTGGATAGACCCACAGCTTCCTCTCCCAATCTTTTTTTCATCCATTTTCCATCGCCCCGGCAGTGCTGGGATGCAGCTGTGTCGCGGCCATCCCGGGAGCCTGCCCGGTGCGGGCTTTTCCATCTCGTTTTTTGAGCAGAGTGACGTGGGAAGGGTGCACATGGCCTCCTGCCCCGGGCACAACCAGCCCCAGGCTGGTCCCCGAGAGCCACCTCCTCCCCAAAGCTTGTGCCGAGCCGAGCCCCGGTGCGTCCGGCAGCGCCAACCCTGTGCCCAGCAGCCAGGAGGGCAGCAGGGGGTCTGGAGCCGAATCCCTGGCTCCCCCCTGCCTGCACGAGGGCACACGTCCCCACAGCAGCGGTACGGTAACAGACCATGAATTATGCCATTTAATTAGATGTCGAATATTCATATTTCAGTAATGACTCTGCTGCTCATTCTGCATTTAGCTCCTCGTGCTGCCGTGACGCAGCCTTTACTCGTTCGCTCGCTCCTAATGAACCACCACTTAGAATTTTAAAAAGTGGAGGATATCTTTCTGAGTTAATTAGCTTGAAATTAGCTTAATCACAGCTCATTTAAACTTATCTAAACAACAGAATGAGGAACTCTAGGAAAACTTGGACTCAGCCTTACTCAGCTTTCCTCCCAGAGATCCCGGCTGGCCAGGGATGCCGAGCGCTGTGCTGGGGTCCGGCCGCACTCCGGCTCCGCCGCTGCTGCCCTGACCCGGCCACATGCAGCCCCAAACCTCGGTCCTCCCGTCCGGACGCTGCGCCCGTGCCCGGAGGCAGCTCAGCATCGTAACGGCCCCATCGCCCCTCGCTCCTCAGCTGGGGCTGGGGACCGCAGCACCTTCAGGGGTTCCTCTTATTGCCCTCGCAGTGCGGGGAAAGGGGGGGTCCCTGCGCTGGCACCGCTCACCCCGGCCAAACAGCAGCACCCTATGTGCCGCAGCTGCCCAAGGCCAGGACACAGAAACCATCAGCGCTGCCCCGGCGAGCCCGTCCTCAGCACTTAGCAGGCGGCAAATGGAGCGGCTCCGTACGTCCGCCTGCCCCTTCGTGTGAGCCGGGCGACGGGCGCTTCCAAGGTCAGCCCTGCCTGCTGCCTGGCTCGGCACCTCACCGCTGCTCCCTGCTAATTAGAAAAGCTGGCATAACCAGTAAGACATGATATAATTTAGACTGCCGCTGCTGCCACAATTAAGCCCGCCATTCCTCATCCTGCTGTCTCCAAATGCAGGCGTAAGGAGCACTAAACCCCCCTGCGAGGTCACGCTCCCGCAGTCCGCTGCCCGTGTCCAGCGGAGCCACAGAGCTGCCCCGCGCTGCGCTGCGCGCTGGGATGTTTCACGTCAGTTCTGTAACGACCGCGATCACCGGGATGGCAGCAGGACGAGGCAGTGCCTTGCACGGCACGGGGCCGTGCGCTGAGGAAAGCGCCGAGCAAGGTCCCTGCTGCCAACAGCTGACGTCGAACGCAGACGCCTCCTTACTCTTCAAGCTGGGGGCTGCAGCAGGGTGGGGGGGATTTTTCTACGGGAGAGCCTGGGGAGGGGCAGGGACCCCATCAGCGTGGGGGAGGACACGGGCTGGGAAGAGCCCCCAGGGAAAGAGCCCGGGGCCATTGGAGAGCCCCATGCTCGAGCAAAAACCAGACATGACTTTCATTAAGCTGCTGTTTTCTTTGTAACTTGGTTCCCAATGCTGTAATCGCTCGTGATCTGCCACAGATCTATTTACTGCACCTGCTGCAGCTGCCGACAAGTAATTTCACTGCCTGCCTGACCGTGATGAGCCTGAAGACAGTCGTCCCTGGCTGGGCTTTAAAAAAATGACTGTAACTCTTAACACCTATTTTTTTCCACTTCCCTTTGTCTTAGGACCCCTCCCTCATCGGAAGGGTTAACCCACCGGGACTCAAACCCCATCGAGGTAAGAGACAGCTTTTGTTATTGTCCTTTAACAAGCATTTTGGGTGTTGAGGGGGACAAACATCATTCTCCTAACAGCAAAAATGAATTATTATCTCTTCTAGAGATAAAAATGAAGCTGGATTCTCTGCTTTTGAAATATAAGCCAGGGTTATGCATAAGGATACTCGAGCAAGCTCCACCTGTCTCGGCCGGCAGAAGCCGCGGTGTTGGGTGGGAAGGGATGCACGTGAGCAGTGGCTGCAGTTAGATGTCATCTCAGCCTCCCGCTTCAGTCCTCGAGTCCTCCCGGTTCCTCCTGTGAGATGTTTCAGGCTGTCTCACTGGTTGCACGCCGTCCACAGATATGAGAAGCATATTACTCCTTTCTGTGTCAGATTGATTTGAATATTAATTGCATGTGACCCGTTGACTTCAGCTCATGCAGAATCCACCCCGCAATTAGTTTACTTAACTGCTCTGTCTCCTGCAATATCTGTCAAGAATAATGAATTAACCCTGAATTTGATCCCGAACAGGGAAACTTCACACTGGAACAAGTTTATTATTTCATGTGCTTTTCAGAGTTCTTGAACTTGATGTTAAGATCTAATCAATTGAACATCTGGGTTTCCTGGAGGCTGAGGCAGGATCATACAATATTTACATCAATATTCTGAGATCAAAGACAGCTATGGGTTTGGAAAAATCCTCCATGCAGAGGGATAAAGCGGAGCGGAGGAAATCAGAGCTGAAATCCGAGTCCTGCCCTGTCCTGGCCCGACAGAGCCTGGCTGGGGGAGGACACGACAAGGTGCCTCCGCGCCGCGGGGGGACCGCTGGGACGTGGGTACCATCGAAAGGGCACAAGGGAGGCGGCAGGATTTTCTTTCTTCAAAAAGAGCAGATAACATCGCCAGCACGGCTCCTAAAGAAAACAGCTTCTGTTTCCACAGCTGGTTGGTGCTGCAGCTGTGTTGCTAAAGGCTTCCTCTCACCTACAGCCGAGCACATGTCCCTGCCCCGAGGACCGGGCAGCGCTGCCGGCCCCAGGGGCAGAGGGTAGGGGGGGGCAGGCAGCCTTCAACGCCCGGCCTGTGGTTCCATAAGGAGCATTTAGGGCAGGTTCTGATGCTGCTTCCACAGAGCTCTGCAGTCCCGGTGGGCTCCAGGCTCACCTGCCAGCGTTTCTGCATCGTCAAGCTCAGGACTTCCCAGCCTGGATGTGCTGGGGAGCGGTCGGGAGAGCGCAGGGCCAGGGCGGTGTGGGAAGGGATCCACCGGATCCTGGGATCCGCTTGGCCCAGTGCAGGGAGCCACGGCACACCTCGGGAGTTTGTTCATTCCTGTGCTCCCTCCCCCAAACCGCCACGTTTCTAATCTGCTCTTGACTTCAAAGAGGAAGGAAGACCCTTTAATGCCAAATTTCAGCTTGCAGAGCAAGTTCCGCAGCAAATTCCCCTTGCGAGCGCCCGAGAGCTGCGTGGTAGCAGGAGCTGCTGATGGCGGTGCCGGCCCAGCTGCCGTTCCAAATACGGAGGAGAGCGGAGAAAGGTGAAGGCAGAAACCCTCAGAGATCTCATTAGCGGGAAGCATCCTCCAACTGATGCCTTGCGTTTGTCGAACCCAGGTCTGCTCAAACATTCAACCCAAAGCGCAGAGGAATGTGTACCCTGCACACAAAGGGCAGCACCACGCATGGGCTGGGCTGGGGAGATGCAATTACCTCCAATGAGAGAGGTCTGGGCTGCAGCTTTTACCCGCGCCGGCAGCCTGCTGCCTGTCTCCTCGCTGCAGAGATGGAAAACTACCTGCGCGTACCCGCCGCAGAGCAGGGGCTGGAGATCTTCCTGCCCTTCTGCACGAAGGCATTTCTACCTCCTTCCTGCTCCCCTCCCGAACGGCACCCAAGGGAAGCAGAAATTCGGGCACGGCCACCTTGGCGCGTGAGTCCCAGACCTGCGTTATTTGTGGTCGCTGGCTCAGAACATAGCTCTCCCAGCCCCTCGCTCGTCTCTCCAGCGTGGTGCTGGGGGAGCGGGTGGGAGTTTGGGACCAGACCTCGCTGCAGCTCCGGCAACGGGGAGGTGCCTGCTCCTCGGACGGGGCACGCGCTCCCCCGCGGCAGAGAGGGGCTGAGCGGGGACCCCCAGCTGAACAGGGAGCCCCAGCTCCCGGGGGAAAGGGCTGTGCCCTGAGACGGCAGCGGTGCAGAGGCTGGATGCGTTTTTGTTCTGCCATGGGTATTTGGTGCTCATGGAATCAGAGGTGGCGTCTGGGAGGCCCCTGTTTGCAGCCTCATTACGCAAGGTAGCTATCTAATTGCAGGTTTGCTACATGAGCGGATTATTTCCGCCACACCGGTACTTAACAGAAGCGGCTCTCCCTTCGGGGACACTCTTATTTCCCATATCATGAAAAATTTAACTACTGTTTAGGGCCTATTTTACCACTCCCATATTTGTGCAACTCTCGTTAGCAATAGGAGGAAGCGTTGTGCTGCACTTGGAGTGGAAGTGACTCTTGTGTTTTTAAATCAGACACAATACAGAAATACTTCAGGGGTCCTTCAGAAGAGAAATAATCACCGCTCTAACCACTGCAGTGAGATACCCAGTCCCTCTGGTTTAGCCATTTAGTCTGCAGTTAGCAACAAGGTGAATTTTAATTCCAGACCATTTTTTTTCAGTCCTGCTGGTTTTTGCGTGTGTGCTGCTTTTCTAATAACAATGCGAGCCATATGGTGCCTCCAGCACTGGGACTGCAGCCATGGGGTAACAGATGCAAAATGGCCCAAGACAATAGATTTAAAAGTTTGCCTTCTCACTTTTGAGGAGTTAGAAGAACTACCAAACACAACAACATGAAATATTCAGCAAATTAAACATGGTTGGAGTACATAAAGGCCAGCCCTTCTGGAAATGATTTCTTCTGGGGACCCTTTCTAGGACACTTTGGAGGCACAGCTCCAGAAACCATGTCTGCAGGATGCTAAGCAATAGCAGCTGCCCAAGAGCAGCTAAAAGCTCCTTCATGGATCCTTTTAGGAACATCTGTCAGAGCCGGGGCGGACAGGCCTGGAGCAGGGTGAGGGGTGAGATGGCACCCTGGGGTCCTTCCCTTCCCTGGTTGTGAAATTCCCGGACTCTCTCTTGCATTTTCCCACCCAGAAGCTGGCCTTGCCTGCAACACGCGCCTGGGCTCTGCAGAGTCCCACCTTACCCAAGTCAGGCAAGTCCCATTTCCCAAGAACTTCCACCGGTTCAAAATAATAGAAACAAAATTAAAATAAGGCTTTAGGGATAACTCTTGCAGCTCCTGCAGAGAGCAGAGTTGGTAGAGAACAAGTCAAAACAGTTCCCAACCCATGTCAACACTCGGCTGAGACCTCACTGGAGCTTGGCTTCGCCTCCCGCTCTCGCTGGCGGGCTGCTTCCCAGCCCTCTTGGCTTGCTCCTGCCAACGGGAAAGGAGGGAACTTGGAAAGCAAAAGTGGACGTGCTGCCCAGGCCGGCACGCCAAGGGATGGTCTGCTCGGCTTTGCTTGCAGTGCACGGCCTGAGCTGTGCGGAGCTAGTATTGCTCCTGAGAAAAGGCATGAAAACATGAGTTACAAATGCCTGCAGAGTTGCACAAATGTCACTTCCATCGAACAGTTATTCATTTACTGATTTGTATTAAAGGGGTAGACAAATACTTAATCTGAACAGCAACAGCGCTCTCATCATAAAGTGAATTAGTGTTTAAAGTGTGCCTGGCTCATTAGCAGACTTACTGCGCTTTGTCACTGTTTCCAGGACTGCCAGCCAAACCTTTTAATTACACGCATCCTCGGTAAAGCCCATCAGCTGAGCTCCCCCACGCTGCAGAACTGGGCAGACTTGCAGCGGAGCAGCAACCCGCTTCCCCGGCACCTCCGGCGGAGGGTTTCCTGGGGGAACCGGGGAGCCATGGCCCATCGTTTGGGGCTGTGGCAGTGGTGGGGCCGGAGCGGGAGGTGCCCGGGGGCTCGGGGGGCCGGGGTGAGCTCTGCCCCCCGCTCCGCACGCCGCTGCGCTCAGGCTGCTGTCAGGCCGGGCACTCGGCGGGGCACTGGTCACCCTCGGCCCCGGCTCTGCTGCCGCAGGGCTGGTGGCTTCGCCCCCTCCAGCCTGTGCTCCGTGCAGGCAGTCGCGGCTGATTGCCACTCGTGCCTGAAACTGTGCAGCCGCGATTGCTCCTGATAGCCGGAAAATGAGAACAGGAGCAGCCCGGCTGGCCGCGGCGGTGCTGGCGCTTCACGGCAGCGAGAAACGGTCAGACCTGCAGCTTTTTATATTTAAATGACTCGAGAGTGGAGGTGAGTTCAGGAGATGAAGCTGAAACTCCCTCGCGTCCCCCAAACCCTCTTCTGTTGCTTGTCTTGCCCCCAACTTTCTGCAGCAAGACAGCAAAAGCTCCCTGTCACCTGCCACAGACCTGGGAAATTCGGGGTGCACGTGACCCTCATGGGGGTCTTTCCCCCCCCTTTTTTACACTGGCATATTGCAAAGTTACCGATCCTACAGTCAGCTCATATTTAGCCCCAAATTGCCAGTTTATATGTAAACAAACTTATTTTTAAAACCCCTGCGGCCAAGGCACACATTCTTTCAACATTTTTCTTTAAAGAGATAAAATCTTTTTTTCCAGTGTTTTTCAAACGCTGTGAAATTCAAATCAATAACTTGAAAATGAAATCGCCCTCAAACTGATTATGAACAAAAATTAACCCGACCAGACTGCTTCCACTGAAAGTAGGATCAGGGCACCTCAGAGCTTGCCATCAAAGTATTGCCCTTCGTCAGTAATTAGCTGTAATGAAGTGTGAGAGGCCAATATAAGGAAACGGCTGGGGAGCAGCCGCCTTTGGTTTGGTTTGGTTTGGTTTGGTTCGCAGCTTCTCCTTTGCAGAAGTCCCTGGATGGATTTATGGCCTCTCACCAAAGCGGGATGTCTCCACCCTGGGGCTGCGTGGGAACAGGACCCCGGGACGGTGGCACTGGGTTCCCCCGTGGCAATGCAGAGGGATGCTCCGGCACACCGAGCTGCTCCCGTGCTGCCCTTCCGCTCCCGTGGATCAAATCCCTCTGCGGCGCTGGGGGCTGGCACCGGGCTGCTGGCGGGGGCACGGCGCGGGGCTGGCAGAAAGGCCACGGTAAGGAGGCAGGAGAATTGTAAGTAGTTCAAAAGGGTAATTAAGACTTGAGACAACTTTCTTATTACAGGTGGGAACTAATATTGATAATGTTCTTCCTGGGCTGTTCCCATGTGAAAGGAATTGCTGCAGAAAAGCAACTGAACAGCATATTAAGAAAAATCCATTCTTATCATCCCCTTTCACATCCCATCTCCCTTCCCAGGGCACCTCCTCTCCTTCCTTCGCCTATCGACAAACAAACGGTTTGGCTCTAATTACGTAGGAGAAGCATTAAAGTCAGGAGCTGCGAGAGCAGGGAGATGGATGGCGGGACGTTCCTCCGCACCTCGGTCTTGCGTCCCGCCGCACGGGGCGGGGAGCAGTCTGGTCTGATTTACTTTAGATTTGAACAGTGAGTAAATTGGAAGACATGAATCATCTTGACGCCTACGCTCCTGAGATGGATTACCTGGCTTGGCAGCTTGCTCCTCTCTTTCCGCAGGATTGCTTTCTTGTTCCTCCCAGTGAAAAGTTTCATTTCCCAGGCACAGGAGGGTTCCCACTCTGTGCCCACACCCTGGCATGCCTGGGAGCCTGGTGCCGCTCTCGGGCTGCTCCCGTGGCCAGGCTGGACTGGCGGCTGCCAGCGCCCTTGGGCGATTCCCCCGCTGCCTTGCAGCTCTTCGAGGGACGTGCCCTGCGAGCAGGCTGGTTGGGAGCTGCTGTCCCCCTCCAGCCCAGGCCTGGGGCTCCCCCTTTTCATCTAGCACAGCCAGACTGTCAGTCAGAAATAGCTTTGGGCTGAAATAGTGCTACATGAGGTCTGTCTCCCACATAAGCGGGTGTAAAGTGCTCGTGACCTCTTTCTGCACAGGCTGGTGTGAGTTCACCAAACAGCTCCTCAGCACATCCCTTCCCGAGCTCTTCCTCCCAGGAATCGCCTCTTCTTTCAAGCGGTGGAGCGGAGAGCTGCTCCCCGCGGGGAGGGAGCTCCTGCCTGGGGCTGAGCTGCTGCTGCCCCTCGCTAACCGGAGACTTTTGCCTGCGCTGTCGGTCGCTCTGTGGAAACCAGAGCTGGAAGCACAGTAAATAAGTTTGCTCCATATTTTATTCACCAGGCAGAGGGACTCTCTCCCACTGTGAGCACTGCTGCCCCGGCGAAGTGCGGCACGCTGGAGATAAGCGCTCATCTCGCTCGTTTGCGTGCTGCTGCAAGGCAGGACTCACAGCCCCTGCTCTGGCCCAGCAGGGCTAAATTGCTGGTTAAATACATCCAGACACCTTGCCACCTTAAAGAATTCAGCACTTCACCCCACAAATTATGTGCAAAGCAGGCAAATAAGCCCCATCCCCATTTTGCAGTGATTGCAGCAATCAGAGGCCAACTCCCAGGGACTGTAAATCTTGAACCCTGCAGGCAGAGCCCCAGGTTGATAACGAGTGATTAGCCTTAATTCCACCTCTTCCTCTCTTTTAAGACGGTTCATCTGGAGCCCCCAGTGTTACTAACCACACTGCTAATCACGGAGCTGTACAGGAGCAGCGCAGTTGCCCGGGCAATGCACGGGGCGGGTGGCAGCGTCGCTGCCCTGTTGCTGCTCAGCCGCCTTCTTCCTCTCCACCTTCGTCTCCTTTTTGTCTCCAGCTTAACTTCTGCTGGAACGGATTTTTTTTTTTTTTTTTCCCCTTGGTGGGAGGGTATGTGGAAGCAGAGGGAAATCTGGGGAAGGAAGCAGCATCCTCCTGAAGGGTGTCGGGAGCAGCCCTGCACCCTGTGCGAACTGCCAGCCTGGGGCAGGTACGTTTTGGGAGCCAAACTGCCCCGCCGCAGCATCTGAGCCCTGACTTAGGACTTTCCCAGCTCTCCCCTGAAGCTGACGTTCCCAGACATTATCCTTGCCATTCCCCAGTGTTTCCACCTGGTCTGTGGGGCTCTGAAGCCCGTCTGAGGAATGCGAGGTAAGCTGCAGATTTGTTTGCATTTATTTTTTTAAGGGGTGCTGAATTTTCGAGAGCAGCCTTGCTTCCTCTCTTCCTCTCCGTCCCTTTCTCCAGCTCCCTTTGAACAAATCATTCCTTTTGCAGAGTCCCGTTGTTTAATTTTGCCAAGTGCTGAGTCTCAACCTCCTGTTAATTGGTTTTGCCCGTCTTTGTGCATTCCGTTAAATGAGAAAGTGCCACACATAAAATTTTAATTTTGAAAGCCGCCTTGTTTGTTTTATATTGAAATTACCCACGCCGCTCCGGCCTGCAGAAACAGACGCTTTCTTATTTCATTAAAAAACTCTTTGTGATGATAAAAAGCAGCAGAAATGAGATAAAAAGTGGTGTTTCCTTAAAGGCACATGAAAGTGAGAGATAAATCCCATGTATTGTAGGGGATCAAATCCAACGCAAGGCTGCAAAGCGGCGATACTGGCGAGGAGGCTGGGCTGCCGGCCGGCAGCGCTGCGCAGTGATAGCTCCTCTCCCCGGCCGGCGTGGGCTCTGCCTGGCCTGGCCTCCCACCCACCCGCTGCTTCGGTCCAGGACCCGCTGCAAAGCACCCAGGGAGCCGCGTGTGTCTTTGGCCGTGGGTGACTCCAGCTGTGGGTGTCTCCAGCTGTGACCCTGGCTGTGCCATCCCCTTCCAGCAAGCAGGAGAGCTGGCGAAGGGAGACCGGGGTGAGGGCGCTCGGTGAGCCCTGCTGAGGGCTGGCACCGTGAAACCATCACCATGGCCTCAGGTCAGTCCTGAAGCTGCCCTGGCGTTGCACGGGTGGGGGGCGAAATTGGTGCCCAAAGTGAGAAGGGCAGAGGGGACGTTTGCTGCTTGGCAAGTGGACGCGGGGCAGAGGGAGCAGCAGCTTCCTCTCCAGCCTTGGCTTTTCAGACCTGGTCTGCGAGCACCCATGGATAATTTAACCAGCTTCTCAGGAGGGACCGTCAGAAGGACTTCAGGAGCCCCAGCCCAGCCACTCTCTAACAGCTTCTGGAAATGGCGGAGCTCCCAGTTCAGCAAACTGTCCTCGCCTGCTTTGTCCCTTGCTCTGGAGCAGATGTTCTGATACAAAGAACTGGACAAAAGTCAAAGTTCCTGTGCGCTGGGGATTGTTCACTGATCTGTTGGGTTTTAAGTGCTCCCATATTTATTCTGCCCAACAGGACCTGGAAATCAGTGCAAATGAAGAACAAACTTCCAGCTCCACACTTGATTGATTCACTTATTTTTTCCCCCCATCCCTTAACATCAAAGTGAGGGTTTTTTTCTTCTTGATTTTCAATATTATTTAGCAGTTGCTGAATTGCTATTCAGCTTTACTGAATTTTTCCACCCACTGCCATTTTAAAGGTCATTTAATTATTATTACAAAGAATTACAGAAAGATAGAGAATTATCTAAATGCCTTAAGCTGCAACAGGTTATTAGCATGGATTTTTTTTTTTTTCTTTTTTTAATGTAGTCATGTTAAATGGATTAGTATTTCCAGCTTTGTGCTAAGCATGGCTCAGAAGGCTCCGCACCGGACCGTGCCATCCGGGGGATGGTTTTGTGGCAGCGCAGCGGGGATGCTCAGCAGCGATGCCAGCCCCGCAGCGGGGAGGGATGGCTCCTGCGCAGCACCGCTCCCCCCCAGAAATATTCGCCGGGCTCTGGCGACGCTGCCCGGGACTGCAACGCCCGGCGCAGCCCTCTAGGTGGGAGCCTGGCAGCGCGGATCGGGCACCGCAGCCGTCCGGCCCCGCCGAGCGCCCTCCCCGGGCCGCGGGGGAAGCGGAGCCCGGCAGAGCCCCCCGCGCCCCAGCGGCCGGCTCCCGGAGCGGGGTCGGGGGTCCCGGGGAGGGGGGGGCCACCGGGGCTCGGGGTGAGTGTTGGGCTTCCTGCCCTTGCCCACAGCACCGCTGGCTCTCTGGGCCATCATCCCGAAAGGACAGGATGGTCCAGGCGAGGTTTGACGCTTCGCCTCTGAAATCCCTCTTCGTTCCCGCGCCCTTTGCTTCCCACTCAAACGCCGCCCGAGCCGCAGCTCTCCACAGTGCATCGAGTCCTTCTGGGAAGTGCTGGGGCGGCTCCGCAGGAAGAGCTGCCCCCAGATCTCTGCGGATCCTTGCTGTGTAGGAGTCGCCCAAAGCGTGTAATGACAGCAACAACCAGAAGTTGAGACTGCTGGCGAGGCACGATGCCTCCTTCGGTGCTTGGCTGAGGAAGTCGGAGTCTTACCCAAGCAAGAAGTTAGAATAGACCGCCGGGTTAATACTGTTAACATTTCTTAAGGAGCTGTTGCATGCACAGGTTTTTTCCCTTCGTTTCAACAGCACATTAATGAGCAGAGCCACTGTAAAGCAAACCTAAATGGAAACCGAAAGCCAGTCTTCTATTTTCATGAAAACACATTATCTACCAAACTGTGGTTATCGCTGGTGAACAGCCAACTTTCCACCTTTCACAGAAGCACTGTGCATAGATCAGGAAGGAAGAAGAAAAGGATGTGCTGCTCTGTCACGTCTGCAAGTAGGCAGGATAGCAAACAGGGACTCAGGAGAGGCATAGCAGATTTATGTTCTGCTCTAAGCAATCGGAAGTTGTCGGTATTTACTGTACAGAGAATTCAAGATTATAAGCCAAAGGAAATATTTCCATTTCTGCACATAAGATTGGACAGACAAGCCCAGAAATGCAACATGCGTTTATCAGCGTGGCTGGAAGATGGCACTGACCAGGCCTTAGCCTCTCAATAATCGGCATCATATCGTCCTTTGCATCCCAAATGCTCATTCCACAAAGCTGGTGACAATCAATCAGAAAGTTTGGACTCAGTTGTAAAACCTTGTGCAGTCCTTTAGGTGGAAGGCTGAGAAAACAAATCTAAATATTAGAAAAGGGGTAGTTTGTCCCAAAAATCAAAACTAAAAGTGTAATTGTTTCTTTGGCCTCTTTACTTGATGTCAGATGTGAATCAGGCATGTGGGCTGGGAGGACATTGTCGAAGGCTTGCGAGATCTTAACTGAAATAGTCTGACAAACAGACCTCAGATCCCACATGCTGTTCCCGAATATTGTGTCTCTTGTGCCTTCTCCTCCAGATGCTGTTTTGCAATAAATGCATCATTCCTTTTGTACACTGTTGTGTAAAAGTGGAAAGACAGGCTGGGGCCTGGCGGTGCTCTGCCGCTGCGGTCCGTCAGCAGGACTGAACAGACCAGGACTGGGGCTGGACAGCACAGGAGGTGGCAGGGGCCCAAGCCGCCGGCCGCAGCGTCCCGAGCGTGGTGCTGTGCCAGGGGGAGCTCCCCGTGCCCCGGATGCTACAGAAACCTGCACCTCCCCGGAGCAGCCAGAGCCTGGCAAAGCCAGAGGCTGCTCCAGCTCCACGCCAGCACGCTCCTCGCGCTGGGAAAATCCCCAGCCAAAGGTAGTGAAAGCACGGTCCTGCCCCACGGAGACAGGCTGCTCTAATAGCAATGTAAGTGAGGGAGAGGCCAGCCCTGTTTGCACTTCTGCATTCTGTGCGTTGCACAACTGCTGCAAGGTGTGTGAAGCACAAAGTTTTCCTCCAATATGAGACAGCTCAGTCCTTCTCTGTGCTCGTGGTCATCTGCCAAACGTTGGTAACGAGCTTTGCCACCGATCCGTGGGCCAGTTAACACCTCTACGATTCGCCTGAGCAGGTAGGAAACCACCTCTCGGCCCCTGCCTGCCGGCTCTGCCGGCTGCCACGCTGACACAGGCTGAGTCATATCAGATCGGCAAACGGAGCAGCTCCTGCTGCCACTGACATCATGGGAGCCGCGAGGGGAGTCTGTTTGTCTTTCTGCGCCGGTGACACACATCCGTCTCATGGGAGGGCTTTGGGGCAGCCAGCGCTGTCCCACATTGCGCAGGCACGCTGGCAGCGGCATAGCCCCGATGGTGACGCCCAGCCTCCGTGTCTGGGGTCTGCGCTGACCCCACCATCCTGGCTGGGAGAAGGAGGAAATGAGAGTTTCCTGACCGGCAATGTGTGCTCAGCTCGGTGCCTGGCAAGCCGGGAATCCCATTTCACGCAGCTTTAAGAGGAGCGCTGGGGAGACCCAGCCTGTGTCCAGAGGGTCTCACAATGAGCCCACTTAGCACAAGAGGTCCCAAAGCTGCTGTCAAGGAGTTGACCCCTTGGGCTCCTGGACTTCAGCGGGGCTTGTAAGGGAGGGACTGCAGAGATGTCCTTCCCCGACCTGCTGGGTGCCCAGAGCAGACACTCCAGCCTGGGGACATCTGGAGGTTATTCCCAGATGAACAGTCTTCTTCCCTGTAACACTCCCGCTGCACAGTGGCATCCCCAGTGTGTGAAGTGACCAGTCTGTCAGAGAGCGGCTGCTGGCACCGGTGCTCTCGGCTGCGGGAATGAGGGCCCGGGCTGGCATGGCCGGCTGCCCCTCCGCTGCTCCCTCCTGCCGCGGGCACCGAGAGCTGCCAGGTGAGAGCACGTCCCCGTGATTGGGAGATGCTCCTGCTCTCGGGGCTGGAAACACAGCAACAAACCACAGAGCAGACAGCATGGGGATGCGTGTCCCTTTGCTCAAGAAGCGTTTGACACTTCTGGCTTTTGCTACATGTCTCTATTCATCCTGGAGACATGCCTACAGATGACTAACAGCTACGAGCCACGACTCTGTGCTGTCCCAGTGCCTCGCTGTGAAGCCAGCCTTGCTGACGCAGCTTCCTCCCAGCCCACGTGCTGAGGTGGGGCCCAATGTCACCATGTGCCTGCACGCCAGAGGCACGTGATGGACATGCTGCCACGAGGCTGCGAGCAGGCACCGGGGGGGGGGGTCTCCCTCGGGAGCTGCAGGGATCTCAGCCCTGGGTGGTTTGGGAGGCTTTGTCCTCTGCCCCGACACATGCAGGGCACAGGGAAGGAGCAAACACATCTCCCTTCTCCCCGCAGAGCGAGAGGCGTCCCTGGCCAGCTCTTCTGGGGGCTGGGCTGTCTCCCCTCTGCGCGCCCAGAGTGAGAGCACGGTGAGCTCTGCATCTCCAGCCCCAAGGCGAGGTCCGCTCTGTAGGATTTTCCGGAGGGGAAAAGCAGGAGAGCTCCAGGCACTGCTGCCCTCGGCTCGCTTGTCTCAGGCATGCTCTGCTGTCAGCTCCTTAGAACAAAACCTCTCTGCTTCCCGGATGGATGTGACTTCTCAAGAGGTATTTGCTCAGCAATAGGCATAAATCCTCCACTCTTCACATTGCTCTGGATGCGATAAAATATTCTGTGCCTGTCTATTTAAACATCTTATGTTAATAGCATGAAATGTTTGTTCAACTTACATTATTCTTTTAGCTCTGAAGTAGTAAATGCTCCCAGGCATGTCAGAGTACAGCAAATCTGCGGCTACAGATGCTGCATCTAAACAAAACTCGGGCTGAGTGGGCAGGGATGTTTCTGGAGAAGGGAACAGCTGACATTTTCCGGCAGAGGGGCAGTGACTGGGAAGGGCTTAGCAAAATGGTAAATAGCTGCTGTCACAGACACTTGCGTAACTGCTTGGTTTTCCCCACCATTATTTATTAGTTGCGTCTGTTGCTTCTCTCTGCTTTTGATACTGCTGTGGTAAACCCGAGGTTACGCGGTAAGGCAGGGGCGCTGCTTCAGAAAGGAGACGGTGCTGCCTGAGTGCAAATGCTCTGGGTACTTCTGTTAAACGCATCTGCTGGGACGAGGTGATCACAGCGAGGAGGAATCATCCAGATGTTGAGTCACTGATGCATCCCGGGCAGGGGCAGAGGGACTTGGCTTTGGCACAGGGATGTGGGAACCTCTTCCCAGGCCCAGCCAAGCCCTTTCCTTGCTGCCAGGATGGTTGGCGACAGGGTTTCTTGGGAGCTATCCTGACACCAGCCGCGGTTTGGCAGTGCCTTGCTGGTGTGCATTTTTACCTTTCACGGAAGACTTCAGGAGACGCACCCCAAGCTGCACAGCCCTAGGGTGGGACAGATGGGGAGGATTCATTTTGCGGCTCCCTTGCAGGGTACCTGCCTGACCGTCCCCGGCTGGGCAGCCGAGACCTCGCACAACACTGAGCGCGGCTCCTGGGACAGCCCGGGCGACGTTAAGGCTTCTGCTGTCTGTCCCTTCAACCCTCAACAACAACAGATTTATAGTCAAAAAGACCTTGAAAGGATAGCTCTTTTCCTTGATGGAACTGCAAGAGAAAAAAATAGTCAGGGTGTGCCCGATCCATCTGTCGCTGAGGAAATAAGCCCATCCTTCTATAACTTAATGCCATCATTCACTAAGACCAAAGGTAGTGATCAAGGCTGCTTACTCGGAGTAGTACCTAAGGCCGTGTCTAGTCAGGCACACAGGCAGTTGCAGTGACAGCCAAAGAAATTACTCTGGCATGCTCCCTGTGTGTGCTCTCCTCCGGAACAAGCGATTGCCTCCTAAACACCGCTACTCTGCAGGGAGCCCCCGGGTACGCGGGGAGTAAGTTACTCCACAGATCACTTACAAAGATCTCCTTAAAAGCCAGGAAAAAAGTTCAAGAGAGAGTATTTCAGAGAAAAATCAGTCTATTTGTCTGCAGCTGCAAAGGAATCCCATACTCATGGGCGAAGGTGGCACCGGGAAGACAGCTACTAATGTGACAAGTACTTGGGCATACAGGCTCAAAACGGGAGTCAGAAAGTTCTGCAGATCCTTGGTTAGCTTCTCCTCTAGTTCTCCCTTGCTGCATTTGCCTTTGTTCTGAGAAGACTTGAGCCACCTTTTCTCCTCTTGAATTACTATGGCACGTAGCACCAGGGTCGGGAGGCCAGGAGCTCCTGCCCGATGTGTGCACAGGATCGGAGCCAGCCGGCGAGAGGGGAGTGACCTTCCCACTGGTGCCTCTGCTGGGCACGCTTCCAAACTGGAGCACTGCGTCAGCTGATGGGTTCTCACTCTGCAACCAGCGATGATGCTGCCATCAGAGACGTCTTTATTGAAGCAAGCACAAGAAGCAGATGGTCTCTCAGTCAGCATCTCCATAAATGTGAGTGGTTGCAGCTATAAAAGCAAACTGCTATAAAGGGATGTTGCTTTCCTTCTAGCATTATTGCTCGGCTTTCCTTCATGAGGCATGGTGACCCTCTTCCAAAGAAAGGGCATAAATCATCACTTGTTTTTTCCTGAACTCCTGGATGTGCTGAGTACTGTGTGTAATAAATTATACTGCTCACTGTAAAAGAAAATGCAGGTGCAGCTCTGCCAGCCTTTTGAATCCCTCCGTCGCAAGTGATGGGAAGATTCAGTTAATCTTCTGGTATTGTTCGTATCACCCAGGAGCACGTCGGTAAATGCAGCGAGATGAGCCATTAGGTCACTCTGCAGATGAGCAGGGGATTTAGGATGCCAAAGCTGTCAGGAACGTGCAGATCCCAAGGCAGCCTGCCCCAGCCCCGTCCCCTCCCAGAGAGGTTGTAGCCACGAGCTCGAGCGCTGAGCAGGTATGGTGTACCTGCCCTTCATTGCTCAGGGCTTGTCTACGCAGGACTCTTCAGAAAGTTAAATTGAAGCAACTAATTCTGAAGTGGATTAAAGAGCATTAAAATTCTGCATGAAACTCTCATGCAGAATTAAAATGGCCTTAATTCAGTTTAATTTACTCCCAAATGCTACTAAATAAGGCCATTTAAATTGTCTTTAATTAACATAAGTGGTCCCATATAGGCATTTATAAATGAGGTTTAATTAGCCCATATTTAAAAGCGAGTTAGCCGCCTTGAGCTTCCGTAGGTAGGCAAGCCAGGTCCACGGCCACTTTTCTGACACGGCTCCCGATTGAGGCTGGTTAGCAAGAGTTTTGTAGCGTTGGCATCTCTTCCCAAGGAACTGGCACGAGGCCAGCTTCTTCCCCGCCAGCAGATAATAAGATCCTTGAATACCACCTATTTTGACCGCGTTAAATGTACGAGTGGGAGATGAAAGGCTTTGCCAGAGGATGAGCTCTTCCTTTAAGATCTGGGACATGGGAGTGGTAATCCCTAGAAAAATCCCTAGAAAAATGTGATGTCAGGATTTTACGAGACTTGTTCATGAGCAAGGAACAGACTGGAGGAAAGCTTACGTTAGGTCAGCAGAGAACTGGAAGGAGACGGAGCACTGGGAGGGACTGAGCCCATCCCCGGGACAGGGCTCCTGCTGCCACAGGCCACCCCGCTGTCACTACTGCCCCCGGATGCTTTTGTTCCTTTTTTCTTACTAGAAGGCCCAGTTCAGAAAGATAACCCTCCAGCAGCATGAGACGCGCTGCTGGCCGCCCTTGACACCCAGCCTGGTGCGGTTGGGCTCATCCTGTGGTCTCGCATCTGGCCTTGCCTGCCCGCTGACCCCCCCCCCCCTCGCTCTCACAAGTTCCTCCTCAGGAAAGGCCCCGCGCATGGTGCGCTGCTGAGGGGATTTCCACCCCTTTCCTGTGGGCACAGCTATCTTGCAGCGGGACGGAGGCACGAGCACCCTCGGCAGCCCAGCAACGCCAGCGGACGGCCCATCCCGTGGCAGAAAGGGGATGACGCAGCCGCCTAAGCGCTGACGCAGCGCTGCAGCCTGCTCAGCCCCACCGTCCCCAGCCGAGCCTCCCGAAAAGCCCCGCTGGGCGCCTCAGCCTGGGGACCGGGACCGTGTCCCGCCGGCACGCCATCCAACCCCGCCAGCCCAGCAGAAAGAAAGTCAGATCGCTGTGAGATGAGGGCCTGACCTCTGGTGCACAACACAAAATCTGAGCTGTGCAAGGCACCTTTCCCACAACAAAGTGGTGTTTGTTGGTGTCTGGAAGTGGAAGTTGCAAGTGTGCAAGCTGGAAAGCACTTCTGCAAAACACCATGGAGGTGCTCAGGACCCCTTACGAAAGAAATGGTTACTGGCATGTCTCTGGCAGACTTGGTGCTATTTAGGCTCCTCTGAATACGGCTCCCTTCCCTCCCCTCAGCCTGATTCCCTGTTCTGCAGCTCCTCTGGCATTCCCCACTCCGGGACAACTCGCTGCTCCAAACTCGATGGCAGTGGGCTGCTGCGGACATGGTTTTGCACAGGGTACTGTGCCCCGGGCAGTGGCTTTACTGGAGTCCTGCTGGATGTGACACCCTCGGGTGAGCAGAGAGGACAGAGACCTGCGGGAGCGTTTGGAGGAAGAGGACTGCAGCCGGTTCCTGGAAACCACTGGGAAGGCAGGCGGTACAGCAGCAGCCACGCAGCGTGAGGTCCGGGGGACAGCGGAGCAGAGGCGTGACTGTCCCTGAAGACACTCCAGGCTTGTTTGCACAAGGAATTTAACCGCAATACCTCCTCCTCTGTGCCGTGGAGTGGAACGGGTCAATACACTTCCAAATCACACCAATTAAGTGAGAGCTGGTTTCTTGCTTTGGGATGGAGTAGCCAGGAGCCTTTCTCCCCAGCCGGCAGAGGAGGGGGCACGCTGGGACAGCTCTGCTCTTCCAGCCCCTCTCCCGGTGCAAGGGACCCTTCGTACCCCTCAGTCTCCTGCCTTGTACGTGTAGTGAAGGGCCGCGATGCACCAGTGATCCTGGCAGAGGCTTCCTTCTGGAAATCTTCATATCCTCAGAAGCTGCAGCCTCCACAACAGCCCTCGCAATGCCAAACAACTGAAGCACTTTCTCTTCAAAGCAGTTTGCAAATGTGAAAAATAGTTTTGGGGTGCGGCAAGCATATGACCCCTAATGACTGTTAGGGTGGAGAAGCCAGGAGACCCTCTCTCTATCCTGGCTTCTCTTTTTACCAAGTCAAAACAGGCAGCATGCAGTTGCTGTCGCTGCTTTGCATAAATCAGAAGATCCAGCTTTGTGGGTCTTACTTGGGGTATTTCCTATAAAAAGCACATCTGTGGCCATACTTTTTTATGCAATAGACTTTAGCCTGGAAGCAAAATCACACAAACAATGCTGAATTCATGCTGACTGGAGTAGATTCCAAGGGAAAGAAGAGTTGGGAAAGCACCTACTTAAGTACTGACTAAGGATATTATCTCTGATCTGAATCTAGCCTCTGTGTGTGTGTTACTGTTGAGTACACAGTGTGGTTTCAGACATGGCCAGAGACAAGAAAAAATTATTGTTTCAGGGTAACCACAAGGAAGATGAATGCAAATGTATTCCTGTAACTGGGAGAGTTCCCTTGCTCTTAAGTTGGGCTCTGGTACATGGCCTCAGGGAAGCAAATTTGCAACTACCTTCATTAAATTGTTTAGAAATGATTAATCAGAAGTCAAAGACGTAAAATTTTTGCACATTGTGAAATGTTAGTTCAATTCCTGCACTTACGTACAGTCTGTAAGGGCGGCTTCAGCGAACAGTCAGGGGACAGGTACTGGTGGTTGACAGATGCTTCCTGTCTGCTCTTATCTCCTCTAAAAGCCCGGGTTGATAAGCCTCCAGCGGTTGAATCACAGCCACTCGCATCACATCGGGATCAAAGTGGTGCAAGAGACGTGTGTCAGAGACTCCAAACTCCTGCGTGGTGCACGCCCGGCGTGCAGCCTGTGTGGGCACCCTCGGGCTGGTCACCACTGGCGCAGGAGGGGCCACCGCGGCAGGAGACGCTGCTGGCACCCCTGGCCACGCTCTGCCGTGTCTGTCAGGTCACTTCAGTGTCACCGTATGCTGCAGCCAAGCACTGGCTGCTGGAAGCTCAGCTCATACAGAACATAAAAAAACCAGAGCACCTTTGCCGATGTGCCCGAAGCTTGTGGCTTTGCATTCAGGCATTCCTTCTGCCTCAAGCTGCCTACAGCTTAGGCTTGGCTTAAACAGCAGTGCTGCATTCTCAGTGACTCCTCGGTGACCGCAGGATTGTCCCTGCACCTGGTACAACCCACCGTCCCCTGCCCCGTTTCCCTCCCTTTCCAGTTTCAGCTTGCGGGTCCCCTCTGCTTTCCAAGCGGGCGTCGAGTGCGCCGGGGCTGGAGCGACGTTCTCCTGAGAGCTCTTAGGCCAAAGCCTGGTCTTTAACATGGTGAGGAGCAGCAGGCTGGTACCACCCCGCACCCCGTATGGGTCAGAAGACACACTTTCTCAGGAAGCATCCAGCACGTTGCAGAGCTCGGGGACTCATTACCATTTGACATCCACCTCTGATGGGGCAGGGGGAGTAAAAAAGGGCCAGGACTGTAGTTTTAATGTTTTAAACCTCTGAGTAACAAGCTGGAAAACCCTCTCAGGAACCAGCTTCTCTACTGCACTGACCTCTTTGATCCAGGATTTCCCTGCCTTTGCTAACTCGGGGTTTCACCCGGCCCCAGCCCCCTCGCACCCACATGGGCCAGGCTGAGGGGCCGCTGCGCAGCAGGGAGCAGGGGCCGTCCCTGGGGACACCAGGAAGCAGGGGGGAGCGTTTACCTAACGAGCAGCCTGTCGGGGCAAATCTGCCCTCATTGCAACACGATTTGCATAAAAACCAGGCGTTTGCAGCAGGGACCTGTCTCTACATCTGCCGGGGTTATTCCGCAAGGAGGCAACGGCGGGGCTGGAAGGGGACCAAAGGGAACCGTGGGGGCCGGGGACGCGGCTAAGTCCCGGCTCCGCTCTGTTCGCCCGGCGGGGCAGGCCTGGGGCAGGGCCCGAGCCGAGGCCGCACGCCAGAGCCGAGCCGAGCCGAGCCGAGCCGAGCCAGGCCGGGCCGGGCCGGGCCGAGCCGAGCCGAGCCAGTTCCCCTCCCCTCCCCTCCCCAGGGCAGCGGCCGGGCGGGGCGCGGGGCGGACCAGGAAGCAGCCACCGCTCCGCCCCCGCCCGCTCTGCCCTTATGCGTTGGCGCGGCGCTGCCCCGGCCCCGGTATAAAGCGGCGACCTCGCCCGGCCTGCTCTGGCCCCATGGAGACGCCGCGGTGGCCCGTCGGCGGCAGGCCGGTAAGAGGGGGCGCGGACCGGTGGCTTCGGGGCGGGGGGCCCGGCGCCGCCCGACGCGATATGCGGCCTGGCCCGGCCCGGCCTCCGCGGGGCCCTGCCAGGGCTTGGCCGGGAGCAGAGCGCGGGGGGGCCGGGGGCCGCGCGGAGGCGTGCCGGGGGCCGCTGCTAACGCCCGTCTTGGCCCGCAGGTCCGGGGCGTGAGCGGAGGCCGGGAGTCCCCCGCGGGGAGCCATGATCGCGGGCAGCGTCTCCTCCGTCCCGGGCTGGCCTGAGGCGCTGCCGGCCGCCAGGCCGCCGGCGTCCCGGCCCGGAGAGAGGATGAGCGCCAGAGACCCGTGCGAGAGCCGCTGCCCCGGCGGCGTGCCCGGCGCGGAGCCGCCTGAGGAGGCGGGGGGCCCCGGGCGGGAGCCCTGCGACAGTGCCGAGATGCAGCTGAAGGTGGACTTCTTCCGCAAGCTGGGCTACTCCTCGGAGGAGATCCACGTCGCGCTGCAGAAGCTCGGCCTGAACGCGGACACCAACACCGTGCTGGGGGAGCTGGTGAAGCACGGCCCGGCTGAGCGGGAGAGCGCCGAGGCCCCGCCAGAGGCCAAGGAGGCCCCGCTGGTCCCGCGTGGGGGGGGCGCGAACAAGACCCCCACACCCGTGCCAGCCCCAGAGGAGACAGAGAGTGAGAACCTGAAGCCCATCGTTATCGATGGCAGCAACGTGGCCATGAGGTGTGTTTGGGGCTCCGGGTGGGCACAGCAGTCTCTCCGGGGCTGTCGGTGCCGTGGCCCAGCGAGGTGGTGGCTGTGCGTGACTTCTGGCTGTGGGGTGTGCAGGCGCTAAGACTCTGAAAAACTGGGGGTTTCTCACTGCAAACAGCTACCACTGGATGCCCTGGTAGTGGCTGGTAATATTTTCCGAGGCACCTCACCAGTATGCGTAGCTCTCACGAGGATGAGCATCACATTTGCAGTCTACCTTGATGGCCTCTCCTGCCCATGGTCTGTGCCAGCTCATAACCAGTGGTCACAGGGCTCTGACGAGAGTGTGTGCTTCCTGGGAAACGCAGGCAGTTCCTCTATTTTCTCGCTTATGAGGAGAAGATACATTTTACTCTTGCCTAATGGCTTTATGTAAGTTTCTGTAGCAGGAAGTTGCTCAATAAGTAATTACAGGTTTAATTAGAGAAGGCTTTGTAATATGGAGCTGTCTCCTGCATTGGAAACCAGTCTCCAAATTGCAACTCTTGTATTTTGATTAAATTTTCATATGGTGTAGGGAAAGGATGGGGTGCCAAAGGAGCACTCCAGTATATGGTGTCACCAAGGCCGGGCTGCAACTCACCCACAGCATCTCGGGTGTTCTGGTGCTGATGGCGCAGGTTGTCAGGTACTACAACCAGAGGCTTGGCCTGGAACAGTAACTTGGGAGTGCAGGAGCCCTAATATCCACAGAGCGCCCAGAATCTCTGTGCTGAATATTTATTGGCCTGATGTCCCTATCTTTGCCCTGGCTTGTGCTCCTGACGATGGCAAGCATTGCCTGCCCCCACCCCAATCCCCGATGCTGCACTCCTCACCTCTACGCAGGGGTCTGGGCTCTGTTAATTTAATGCACCGGGTTTCTGAATTGGGCTTTGTCATTGCAGTTCAAAGGCAAGCCTCCTGCACTGTGTTTTAGCTTAGTAGATCTTGTAATGTGTGTTTGTGTACAGACTTTTTTATAAAAAAACAACCAGGAGGGTGCACACAGATCTGCTGCATGCATTACTGTAGACTTTGTCTAAGGTGAAAGTGCTGAGTGGAGATATGCTCGCAGGTGTGGTTTTCTAAGCCGTGGTTGACAGTTCTGAGAACAGGACTGAGAAAAGATGGGGTGCAGTCAATGTGACTGATGAACAGAGCCTGTAAGTCCCAGGGCAAAGAAGAAATTCTGATGGCAATCGAGCAGGGCTGGAGAGTAAAAGATGTCACCTGGGCATCTGCAGAAGAGTACAGTCCTGTTGCTGTGGTTCTCCAGCAGCTGTGTGGTCACTCGAGGAAAATTGCCTGTTGTGAGACCTGGGGCTGATAAGTGTGACTCTTGCTGTGAAGTTTACCTTAGATAAGTGCTCGGGCTTAAACAACAGAATTGGTTGTGTTTTGAATGAGGAGCCTCTTGCCCATGAAAGCTATCCCAAAAAGCACAGGAGGGATCACAGCAAATGGGACTCAGGGCAGGCCAGGCGGCAGTAATGTTGCTGATAGGACAGAGTTTGACATGAGAAAAGCAGTCTGGCTTTTTTAAGCAATTTGCTAGAAGGGGAATTCCATTCTGAAACTTCCTGTATTGATGGTGTGATGTTCCCTGCTGATTCATTTGCAGTGTGTACAGCGGCCTCCCTGAACAGCTCTTGACAAACATATGCAAATCATAGTGGAAATTAGCTTTTACTTCCTTCTAAGGGAATTTTTTCTTGGCTGCTGCCAAATCAGATCAGCCCAATTAGCTACCTTCTGTAGATTTGAGATTGGTAGCAGCAACTCAAAAAAAATCTCTGCTTTTCTCATCTCTAAAAGACTGTAGTAACCCATGTCTGGCTACTTACAGCAAAACCAATCTGACATTGGAGAAAAACTTCTAGAGCATCTTTCTTCTGACTGTTAATGTCAGCCTCTCTGCAATTTGGGAGTCGTAATGAAGATGTGTTAGGTAGCTCTTTAGGTGTTAGTTTTGGTGTGAAATGTATAGTTCTTATAGAACAATTATTTTGGTCCAACTCTTCAATTTTCTTAATAGCTTCAGAGAAGGGTGAGGACAGGAGGAGCAATAGTTTCTTTCTTGTGGTACGGTTGTACTACAGTAATAATGCTTCTTAGCAATGCCTCTGCTGGGTATGCTCTTTGGTAATTACTTTATGGAGGAGTTCATTAGCATGCTAAGCGGTGGTGGGACTTGAAGTGTCATTCAAGTGTAGATGGGAAGAGTAAGACTTGGGGCAGGTGGAGTAGTGCTCACGTGGGGAAAATCTTACTGAGTTATGAGGCCAGTTATCTTCAGTATAGTACATCTTACCAGAGCGTCATCCTGAAACGCAGGTTATTAGATCCCCAGAATGACAAATTGGGCTGTAATACAGAATTGTTGAAAGTTTGCCAGAACCATTATCAGCAGAAGAGCTGATTACACTGTAAATAGTGGCACTTGTAAAACAGGAGTGGTAGCTTCCTCTTAGAGGTTCTGGAAACTTATTGGTCTGACCTAATGAATAATTAAGCAGCAGCTTTTTGCTGCTTTTTTTGGAGCTTCTGATGCTGTTGCCAGACTTTGTTCTCAAACTGCCAAGTGCTGTTAAGACATTCAGCACTGTTCCTGTTAACAGGAGATGTTGCTATTTTGTGGAAATAGTGCATTTGTAACTGACTTTTTGGGCCATAATACAATGAAGAAGCATCTTTCATCAGTGCTGATGTCCTTGAGTGCATAAATGTCTTGTTTTCCTTAACTTTACAATCAAAACACCTAGTGAGGGTGCTGTTTACTCTGGCAGAGGTTAGCCACTGGTGTTAGCTGGCAGAATAGGACAAAGGATGTTCATGATCATGTTGTACTCAGGGCTAAAAATAAAGATGTAGAGTCTAGAGTTGAAGGAAGGGCTGTTTCAGAGCGGCTGCAACAGCTATGGCTGCTTTCTCCCTCCCACTGAGGATTTGGGTATTTATTGGTAAACTGAGGTGCTAAAAGCAATAGTAATTCTGTGAAGAACATCTTGGTGCTGTTGTTTACATGAGCAATGTGTACTGATTGTGCTACTCTAACACTTCTTCACTAAAGGTTGTCTGAATTGCTGGATCCATTTGCTTAGTGTGTTACCTGACTAATCTGTACATAACCTGAATGTTGAAAATCTCAATTTTCTTGTTTGCAGCCATGGAAATAAAGAGGTGTTCTCCTGCCGAGGTATCCTTCTGGCTGTCCAGTGGTTTTGGGACAGGGGACACAAGGATATTACAGTCTTTGTGCCTTCTTGGAGGAAGGAGCAGCCACGACCAGATGTACTTATAACAGGTGTGGAAATATGAAAACCAAAAGTAGCTTTTCAGGCTTACTGCTTTGTCACTTAATGAGCTTGTGAAGTTCTGGCTAGTTAGTAATTAACTTATGAATAGAAGATCTGAGAAGTAGGAGGTCCAGTAAGCTGAGCTGACCAGTGAGAATTAGTCATTAACTTCTCCCCTAAGCAAGTTCTTGCCTGGGTCAGTTGGAATAATTCAGAGAACAGAATGTAGTACACTATGCTTCCTAACTTCTTGGGATTTTATTACTTGCATTTTTTCCCCTTTCAGGGACACATCTTCATGCTGTGTCTTTGACTGTAACATATGTGACACTGTAGACTTTTAGCATGTAGAAATTCTGTACAGTTAAAGCTTGATGGGAGTTTAGTGGGAATTACTTAAATTGAGGGGAGTTTGCTCTGAACTTGCTAACAGCTGAGACTTCTAAGTGACTCTACTCAAATCTGTGTGGAGTATGGCATTACAAAAGCTACTAGCCTGCCAGTCTTAAATGCAAATCGCCCTTCGCTTACAAAGGATTATGTGGATGGGACTTGCTGTGTTACATCAACCTCTGTGGTGTGCTCTGAGTGTTCTTGGGTACCATGCAGGCACCAGGGCTAGGGATCCATCTCTGACAGCCTGACGGATGGTGTAAGAAGAGATGAAAACACAGGCTGGGTTGCAAAGAGATGAAATGACTTTATAAATAAATGACAACATTTATGTAATGTTACTTTATCTGTGGGAAAGGTCTCTGGGCTGTGTAAGTGTGTTCACAGTTGTGTTTGTTTTAGACCAGTACATTCTCCGTGACCTTGAAAAGAAGAAAATTCTGGTCTTCACTCCTTCCAGGCGGGTTGGAGGCAAGCGTGTTGTCTGTTATGATGATCGATTCATTGTGAAACTGGCACATGAGTCTGATGGCATTGTGGTTTCTAATGATACTTATCGAGACCTGCAGAACGAGCGTCCTGAGTGGAAGAAATTCATTGAGGAGCGTCTACTGATGTATTCCTTTGTTAACGACAAGTATGTTCCTAATCTTCCTTTCCTTTTAAAAAAGATCCATGTAAGCTTGCTGCCTTGTTTTAATGAAGCAATGGCAAGTGACACATGAAAAAAACAAAATGCAGGTTCAAAATGCAAAACAAATCCTGTAGAGATTTTTTGGTAGAAGGAAGTGTGGTGGGGAGAACTGCCCAACTGTGGTGAGGTACAAAGGCATAAGGAATTGGGAGTTGTCTTAATAGCTGCTCATGGTTTGGAGCTAAGAATTCTGCCATAGTGGAGTTTCTAGGAGAGCTTCAGGACTGGATATCTTCACAGGACAATCATTACAGGCCCAGCAGCAAGTACTAATTCTGGTCAGCAGCAGAGCACAAAACCTTTTGTGCCTGAAGTGAAGCACTTCATGCCAGTCTTTACTAGGTGACAGAAAAGTTGTCACTGCAGTGAAATAGGAAAGTTTTTTAGGGCTCAATAGCTTTTAACCTTCAATGAAATGGGAGACTTCTGGAAGAAATGAAACCCTGCCCCAAGAAAGTGAACTGCTCCTGATTGAGATTTATTTTTCTTTAGGTTTATGCCTCCAGATGATCCATTAGGGCGACATGGCCCCAGCCTGGATAACTTTCTCAGAAAGAAACCTGTGGTGCCAGAACACAAGAAGCAGCAGTGCCCTTATGGTAAGACCTGACTTCTAAACATGAAGACTGAGGTGTCTGTGCAAGTGTAATTCTTGTATTTAGTAAAATCCAGCTGGTCATTCCATGCTCTCTTTCCTTGCAGGGAAGAAATGCACTTATGGAATTAAGTGTAAATTCTACCACCCTGAAAGGATCAATCAGCCCCAGCGCTCGTTAGCTGATGAACTCCGAGCCAATGCAAGGTTGTCTCCTACCAGAAGTACCAGTGCCAAGGAGGAGAAAAAGGGCAGAAGAGGATCCCAGGCAGAGCTCGTGTGCTCTGTGCCCACAGAGAGTGATAAAAGCTCTTTGCAGAAGGTCCCTGTGGAGAGGAAAAGCTTGACCCACAAAGCAAAGCCCAGTGATGTTCCACTTCAGGTCAAAGGCTGTGTGTCAGGCAGTGTCCCTCCTAACAGTGGGAGCCACAGGTCCTCTGACAGGTACCAGCAGCCTCATATGGACTCTCTGTCTTATATCTCTCAGGAGCATCTTGACTCAGGCATTGGGTCTCTGGAGAACCAGCTGTCTGACATGTGGCCTTACAGATCTACCAGTCACTGTGACCATTCCCATGCGGATCAGGTGGCAGTCTGCACCTGTGGTAGGCAGAGACCTGTCTACCCACATTCTCCCAGCTTGGAGCAGAATGGTCTGGTCTCTTACAAGCATGGTTCCCATAAGTCGTCTTCCTCTGGTGCTAGCTTCTTGCAGTATAGCCCTGAGATATCTCACTCAGGACCACCTCACTCTTTCTCAGGCTATGGAGTACCTGTACACCCAGCTAACGCTGCGCAATACAGTCTGCCCAATGAGTATAACACCCCTCCGCCCCATTCTTGTGAGTACTGGTCTGAACCGTACCAGATGGCACCTCCTCAAGTGAGATCGACCGGTGTGCGAGATCCTCGTTCAGTCCAGAGAGCCCCAGGGCCAACATACGGGGAGTCCTGCCAGTGGGCTGTCTCCGACCAGTTTGCGGAGGAGCGGGCCAATGTGCATGTCAAGCTGTGTGGCATATTCCATCCCCATTTAGTTGATGCTGTGATGAGCCGTTTCCCTCGGCTTCTGGATCCCCAAAGGCTAGCTGCAGAGATACTAACGTACAAGTCTCAGAACCCAGGTATATAGGCAGATGCTGAGGGCAGCCAGGCATGTGAAAAGCCAGAGGGGCGGTGTTTGCACTCTGTAGCTGCCATAGATGCCTTCTGAGGGCTCCTCCTTACTCCTTGGAAGTACTAGGCTCCAGCTGGAGGCTGGATACCAGATGTAGTATGCTCACAGCAAGTTCTGGTCCAGACGTGACTGTGTGCCCCTCTTAAGGGCAGCCTTAGGGTTCTGTCTTCCCCAGGGAATGTTGAAGAGGCTCTGGGTGCTGAACAGGAGAAGAGGCTGCAGCTTCAGAGTAGGGCTTTTCCTTTGGTGTTGTATGGTGGGTCAGGCACACCCTAAATTCCTGCAGTTCAGAACTGAATGTGACCTTATTCTTCCTCTTAGCTTCAGTTTTGAGATGGCTTAGTGTATTACCAGGCATAGGGAGGGAGGATGCTGGGGGGGCTTGTGAAACATAAGGGGTACCTTTGCAGTGGTGTGAGACTTGTGAAGACTGAAACGCATTGTCAAGGCTGTTCTTAGCTCTTTACTAAGCCTCTTTACTAAATCCTACCGTGCAGATCTGTGGAAAATGTTGCATTATAAATCTAGTATGATGCTAGGTTTAGCTGACTTTAATTTGGTTTTATTGGTGCACTTCTTTAATGATGCTTTCCGTGCCCCTCCTGCTTAAGTTTACCTTCCTGAGATGAGGTGATTCTCCAGTATGTGCCATAAGTGCTTAGCAAGCTGCTGAGCCCCCAGAAATAAGGGGAGCTAGGCTTGCAATACTTTCTCAGGGTGGGAAGCCCGACACTGCTCCAAAGCTACATTTGAGTTGTGTGTTCGGCATTTGCTGGAAAATGCAGTTGTCGGAACATGTGGATGACAACGCTGTTGATGCTGCTCGAAAACATTGACCTTGGCTGGTAACCTGTCTTAGGTTATCTTTGTACGACACTGACAACAGGGATTTATGACGTTGTGCCTTTTGTCTTCAGACAGCAATAGTTTCGAGCATGCAGTAAAACAGCTGTAGTCATGTCTGGACTGCTGCCAGTACTGTTCCTGAGGATTCCTTAATATTTTTCTCTGTAAAGCTGTTGCTTCATCTTCCTTCTTACTAATGTTTTCCTGTCCCCTTCAGCTTTATCAAACTAGCAGCATCCAAAAATGTAGAATAAGACTTATTTGGTAAGACTGTTCCCCTCTCATTCCCTCTTACTCTGTAAGATGTTTTTTACTGTAGATATCATAGCAGATTTTAAATATGCAAAACCAATTGCTGTAGTAATTGGTTCTGGTCCTGGAATTTCATTGTGCTTAGGATGCAAAGATGTTTCTTGCACTTGCAGGCCAGAAGCAGTTGATTTGTTGATACACATTGTATCTGTGGTTTTGTTATGTTTTTTTAAATGTCCATCTTGTGGTTAAACCAAGGTCGTTGAGTGGCAAATTACGAAGGTGAGAGTGGAATACAGCTGTTTGAGAACCCTCTTCAGGAAGGGTTTTGTCTATTACTGTTCTTCCCTCTGACTGTCTGAGGCGTGACCTACCCGAATGGCACCATGTGCCGTAAAAACCACAGGGACACAGAAACCTGTATACCTGGTGAATTATGATACATTACAAATTAGTAATGTTTCATGTTAGTAAGCAAAATGCTTCTTAATTTTAAGTAACCTGATACTTTGCATATTTGTAAATTACAGGAAAAATGGTTTTTAATGTTATTGTCCAGCAACTTGCTGCTTGCTGCTGTTTTTAATTAGTACTATTCTCAACTCAGCCATTGTGTTACTTGGCGTGGTGTTTTTTGTTTTTCTGGTGGAATGCTGATATATGCTTCTTCTCTTGCAATCAGAAGATTAATGTTTTATACTCACAAGCTGACATTTTGCTGAACTTTCTGTATCATTATGCAGTATATAGTTTACGTACTGAATGGAGGCAGCCTTGTGAAAGCCATGGCGAAGTACAAACTTGTGTTATATAAATAAAAACTGCTGAGTTGAATTATTTGGTCTCTGGTGACTTTTTGGAAGACCATTCAACATTTTGTCTGGCTTTCTAGGAAAGTCAGAGAAATTGTCCTTCTTCCCTGGGGTTCCTCTGACAATCTTAGATCTCTGTACGCAGTCTGATGGCAGCAGCAGTCTGATGGCAGGATATTGGTAGGCTTGTTAATTGATGCAGTGTGGCAGGTCAAAAACAAAAAATCAAACTGCTGTAGCAGATAGCAGCATGTCCAGTGTTTACTGTTTACTTGGCATTGCCCAGGTTAGCTCGCTCACAGGGCATGCGGTGGGGCAGCAGCGTGCTGGCATGTGGCTCTGACTGCAGTGGAACCACAGTGGTGTTGGAGGTCTCGGGTGCTAAAGAATGTACACTCCTAATTATTTTGGAATAAATAGTGTGGGCTGTGCTTCAGTTTTTAATGGCCAGTTCCACAGTACAGTCTGGAAATAAATGCATATTTTACCCAGTTATGTAGCACATCTGTGCCAGATGTAGAGCGTGATAATATGATATGCTAACTGTAACATGTCAAGACTTTGCTCTAAACTTTGTTATGACCTGGGAAGGAAATGCAGTAGGAATATGAATGCTCACATTTCTATGTAAGAATCTTCCCCTCCCACCTGCTGTGCTGCAGTACAGCATGTTCTTATCTGACTTGTTAAATAACTTTATTGTCTTATTCAAATTTGTGCTCTTAATATAGAGCAATGGCTATTTCTGGTTAATCAGAAACAAGGGAGGCAGGTGCTCCTGGAGATAGTGCTTTGTTTCACAAACCAAGTCTGAAGGGTCATTTACTGGCTGTGGGAGAGGAACCCTCCTGAGGGTGTCACCTGAAGTGACAACTGATGTGGCTCTGTACATGTATGATGGCTGGGGTCTCGGTGGGGAGGAGGTTAAGTGAAGAGTCTGATTTGATCACAGCTTTTAGCCAAGTGAAGACTTTTCTGCTCTTTGTAGTTGAAAAATGCTACAGGATTTTAAGGCTGGTCTTCCAGTAAAATACCTTAATAGATAACTTTAGTTTTGCAGGATGTGTAGATGTGGTGGTACAGGGATATTTATTTTTATTTCTATCAAAGGTAGAGTGGTACAACTAAAGGACTTGGTGCAGAAGCACAGAGGTTCATTACCATAACCAGGAACGGGAGAGCTGGTGGCAACCTACTTTGGTTCTGATAACTTTTGTACTGCAGCGACAGTCCTGGTGGTGCACAGAGCAATTTGAGGGGTCAGTCCCTAACACAAATCTGGTTAAAATTCTTCCTGCAAACTGTGCTGTGTCTGCTGCTATACCACCCAGAAAAGCCTGTGGAAATCTAGCTGCTGTTTCTCTGATTTCTCTCATTCTCTTGCACAAGGCTTCTGTGTGAGTGAACCTGCCAACTCCTGCCCCTGGAGCATCCTGTGTTCGAATGTAAGTACTGCTTTGTGTGCCCCGCATCCCGGTGACCTGTTCCCTGTGCTGCTCAGGAGCTTGGGAAATGTGGGGAATGCTGATCGGAACTGTCACTGCAGATTTTCTTTCCCCTGCACAATTGAACACAGAGTTGGAGGAGCTGCCTACCTGCACACTGGGGACTGCTGTGTTTGGGCAGGCTCTTGCTGTGCTGTTGTGGAATTTTCAGGACGCGTCCTGTGGTTTACCACTTCCTCAGGGTGCATCGGCAGGGAGGACCTGTCACGATTGCTGTGTGCATGCATTGTGTTTCTTCTCCTTCCAAAATAGGTTAGATCTTCTTGTCTGCTTACTGAGTTAAGGAGGTCACACACAGGCATCCTGTTGAAAGCTGCATCCTTCTCAACACACTGCACAACACGCAACTGCACAACAAAAGGACAAACAGGCAGGGGAAGAGCCCTCCTTCAGAAGTCAGTGCTGCAGGATATCTTGACTTTTGTTTTTTAAAAACCAGTACTGAAAAGAGGGAAGGAAGAAAGGGGAAGCTGTGCTGTGGCAGAGGTCAGGGTAGAGCCTGCTGGATTCTCATCCCTCCTTCCCCTGGGCCAGGCAGTGACCCAGGAAGGGCCCTGGACAGCAGATGCAGCCCCCTGCTCCCAGCCCAGCAGGGATCGGGGTGTCTCGGGGCCTCAGCCTGCTCTCAGGGTTTGCTGGCCTCTCCCCTGCACCAGCTGCCTTGTGCCCTCCTTGCTTGCTGAACTCTTGTTTGAACCCATCTGGTTCACTCCCATCGGGGGATTTCCAGGATGTGGCTAGCTCAGCTCTAACATTTTAAGGCATTTCCAGAGGCAGGAATCTGACCCGAGGCTTCTGGTTGGGCCGTGGGAAAGGGGCTGCTATGTAATGGAAGCACATGCGTGTGTGTGGTGTCACGTGGGGGCTGCGGCAATGCCACCCATCCGGGGCAGGCCACCTTACAAGGAACCAGGTTTAGCATCAAACTGGTGTTTTCACCCAACTCTGAGGCCGCAGGGCTGTTTCTCTCCCTGCAGAGAGGAAGAGGTGTCCCAAGTACAGCAGCAGCTCTGCACTTTGTGTTTTGGAGGCGGTTTGGGGTATGGTCTTGCTGTAAGACGGAAATGTTAGAAGGGAGTAGTAAATGTTGCACCAAAGGGAACAGAAATGTGCAACAGCTGGAGAGGGTCTGGGTCCTGCCAGAGGGAAGGGAAGCAGGCAGAGGTGGGGAGGTTGGGGTGTGCTGGGGGTGGCAGAGTGCAGGCACCCCTCGGAGCTCACCCTCCAGCCGCACATTTTTCAGGTCACCTGTCACCAGCCTGCCTCAGTGCCTCGGGGGTTAGGTCCTGAATACCCCTGTGCTCCCTAAGGCCAGGGTTTGCCCAGGGAAAGTTTTCCCTTAGGGAGTTGCACAAGGGCGGCAGCAATGCCTTCTTGCTGTCTCAGTTCCTCCTTAAGCAGACTGCCCTGAGCAAAGCTAAACCCCTTGCTGCAGTGGTCCCTCCGGCTGGCAGCGGCCAGCCTAGCCCTCCTGGTGAAGCCATGGGCCAGGAGCGAGAAGCTGCCCTGAGCTCCCCTGTGGCCCCGAAGGCGTGCATTGCACAAATGTTTTGGAGTTAATACAGCATCTGGTTGAGCAATAGGTCAGGAGGATTTGCATGGTGTGTTGGCCTGGGGGAAAGGTTTCCGCAGCCTGTGAGCTATCGCATTGTGCGGGGGTGGCGTGGTGAGAGTGCTGCAGTGGGGTCTGCCCACCCACGGGGCTGCTCCAGGGGCAAGGAAATACTGGCGAATGCAGCTAATGCTGCTTGATTTTTCACCCTCCACTTCCTGAACTCCGTCCACAGCAGAGGTGTCAAGCCACTGGGAGAGTGGGGCTGGCGGGGATTTCCAGCACAGCCCCACGGATGCCTCCAGAGAGCTGAGCTGTGGCTGCAGCAGGGCTGGGACCTGTCACATCGCTGTCACCTGCCATCACCAGTGCTCCTGAGCTGTCTCTGCACGGATGCTGCTGTGATTCCTGCAGGAGAGGGGATGGCTGGTTTGGGGCTGGGGTTTTGCTGCAGCAGGAGTGGCTCGTTTACAGGAGCTGACTTATTTTGATAAAGCGTGGGGATGTCCCACCTCAAACACCACGCAGGAGCCAGGTCGGTGCAGGATGAGTCAGGCTGCTGTTATTTGCATTGCATCAGTTCCCTGATGGTGTGAGGTGTTGCATGGACACGTTGGGAGGAACGATCCCTGCTCGCTGTAGGAGCCTGTCCCCAGTCCCTGCACCCAGCCAGCTCCCTGGGGTGGGTGCAGAGGCTGCAGGTAGGGCTTTGGGGACAGTTTCCATGTGCTCTCCAGGGCTTTGGGGACAGCAGCAGGCCCAGGGTCATGGAAGCTGTTCCACAGCATTGTGGGGTTAATTCCCAAGCAGCATCAGACAAGTCTGCCTCATGCTGGCAATAAAACCAGAACGAAAGTATTCCCCTAAAAACCTTAGGGCTGGAGGCCAGTTCTCACAGCCACAGGACCGTGAGGAGCAGGGTCATGGGTGGACTCTCAGCCGTGTGCCACGGGGAGCTCTTAGCACTCACCCTGAGGGAAAAACCGCAGCCCATAGTGAGCACCAGCTGGAGAGAAGGCAGGAGAAACTGGAGTTGCCTCTGGCCTGTCCCCCAGGAAGACGCCTGCCTGCATGGGGGGTCGGGGGATCGGCCCTGCTTGGGGAGCAGGGACCCAGTTATGGGCACAAGTTTGTTCAGCGTTTTGTTCCCTGCCTAATGCACAGGCTGGGGCTCGGGGCACGTGTGTGGTGGCGTCACCGGGCTCACAGCGAGCTGCGCCTGTAGGTCGTGCTGGCAGGGATGGCAGGAGCCTTGTGCAGGTACCCCGGGTTAGCGGCTGCCTTGTCTCAGGGGCAGCTGCAGCTTCTGCAACAGGCCCTTTGCCAGCAGGTAGCTCCATTCCCCCTTTACCTGGCACTCGTTGGGAGTTGTTAAGTGCCAGACACTTGTGGGGTCACCGCTGCCAAGGGTGTAGGTAGCTGACGGTGGCAGACAGCACGGTGCCAAGGCCTGCGGGGAAAGGCTGTGCACACAGGGCTGGCGAGACGCGTTTTGAGCAGTGGGAACAGTGGTGAAAAGAGTTTGCCCATCTCTTGGCAAGGAGTGGCTGGTTTGCATAGCCTTCTCGCAAGGCAGGATTATCTCCCAGGCAGGAAGTGCTGCTGCCACCCGCTCCCTCAGCAGCACCCTTCACGGTTGCAGCGGACACTTCCCTGACTGAATCACCCTTGTGGCACACAGCGCTCCGGGCCAGGCCCTCAGCTGCCATGGGGTGGGACCGGTCCCTTCTCTGTTCCAGCAAGAGCCCGTCTTAGCACCCTGTCCCCGAAGAGCTGCGGGACCGGGATCTTTGCAGCGTGGTGATGGCGCAGCCACGTGCCACGGAGAGACCAAGCAAACACGACCGAGTGGAAAGTGGCCGCCTGTATTTCACAGCAGCGGAGCGGTGGCTGGCAGCCACAGGGTGGGGGGACCATGGCAGGGTGGGAGCTGCACGCAGCCCCCTGAGGCAGGACCAGGCTGTGGGCACAGGGCGGCCCTTTACCCCTGTGCCTCGTGCGGGAGCCTGAGGCTGATCCTGCTGCCCGTGGCCAGATCTGCCGCTCCTGGGGGTGAGAGGCTTGGAGCCCTCCTCCAGCCCCCCCAGCCGCTGCCTCTCCCTTTGCTGGGCCAGGGGCTGATGGACCCAGCTTTGGGGGGGGCAGAGGTGGGGTTCCTCAGGTGTATCCCAGGCAGTTGGTGCAGCTCAGAGCCTCCTCCACTCAGGACTGGCACTCCTGTGGCACAGCAGCCCTGGCTCAGCCTTTCTCCAGGGACAAGGGCTCCTTGGCCACCCCAGGAGAGCTCTGTGTGTGTGTGTGTGTGTCCCTGGCTGAGTGCTGTCGCAAGGAGTCAGCTAATAATTGCAACATCTGCGGGGAGCAGCTGGTGGAGAGGACTTATCCGGCCAACGAGGAAGTAAATGGGGCAGCACTTGGGTTTTGCAATTCATCTGTGGCCCCAGTGTCTCCAGCTTGTGCAAGGTGACTGGAAGCTGGCAGCGACCTTACGCCTCGCTCCTGGAAGCTCCCAACCAGTTGCAGTGGATCAGGAAGATGCTCCTTGCCGGGCTCCACCAGAGACAACTGCCCAGGGCGCAGTCAGCCTGGGGGGTGGCCCCAGGCACGGGGAGGCTGTGACCTGCCCTGGGCAGCGCAGGAGGCAGCAGCTCACCCCGAGCTGCCTTCCGGCGGGTTCCTGCTTCTGGGAAACGGCTGCAGCTCTGCTGAACGGGCAGGGCTGGGCCAGGCTGGGCAGGATGGGGCAGGGCCTGGCTGGCACTGAGGGATGGAGGCACATACAGGGACACCAGAACAGAGCCGGGACCATGCTGGGCAGGGAGGGACACGTGGCTCCTTCCTGTCTCACCATCACCCTGCTTATACCGTCACTTACATTTTCTGCCTGTCATGGAGCTGCTGGCCCCAGAAGGCTGCTTGGGCATGGGGACGGCTGCCAGGGTGGCTCCATCCACCGACGTCCTTTAACAGAGCAAACAGGCGAGAGGGGAAGTGATGGCTGGAGCTCTGCTGGGTGGCTGGTCACTGGTGCAGAGGACTGGGAGCTGTACAGGGGCCACAACCCGGTGCTGGGGCAGCTCAGGGGGCAGCAGCAGACCCCAGGCAGCTGCTGTGTGCAGGGCCAGGAGCTGCCCCCCGTGGAATCCCCCCACGCTGCTCCTGCCCTGGGGTTAGGCAGCCAGCACCCCGACCCTTCCCCAGCACCCTCCCTTCCCAAGTACCGCCCAGGACAGCCCAGTGCCCACCAGTGCTGCCTCGTGCCCAGGTGGGAGCTGGTGGGCGCCCCATGCTGCTCACTGGCAGAGCTCAGCGCATTGCTCCATCCCAGGTCTGGCTGCAGGCAGCAGGCCCCCCCTCCCTGACCACTGCCCCCCCCAAGTCCCCAGCTGCTACCTGCTGGGCTCTCTCCCTTGCTCGCACTGGCACTTCGGTCCTCCGCTTCCCCTGGCAGCTCAGGGCTGTCACCGCTGTCCCACCGCCACGGGCGTTCCTGCAGCTGGGACAGGGCGTGAGGGTCCGGGGTACCAGAGGGGACTGCGGGGGCTGGGGGGGGGGGGGGGGGGGGGGCCTGGGGGACTCACCCGCTGGCGAAGGCCTTGCTGCTCCTGCAGCAGCTCCAGGAACCGGCTGCTCCACAGCAGCTTCTCAGCGCCCAGCTCGGTGCAGAGGAAGTGGACATCGGCCTCCAGCACCTCCAGCCTCTCCAGCACAGCGTCGCTGGCATCATCTCGCCACTGCCGCTCTGCTGCTGCCCTGGCACCAAGCTCTGCTCCTGCCAGTGCCCCAGGACACCCGCCCTGCCCCAGGGACCCCCCCCCCCCCCCCCCTCGCCTGCACCGCCATGCCAGGGACCCACCTGCCTGCCCTGACTCCAGCACAGAAGTGGAGTCCCCGTCCTCCTCCTCACTCCCCTCGTTGCCACTTTCCAGCCTCAACCGCAGCGCCATGCCGAGCTGAAAGCCACCATGGAGAGCAGGGACTGACCTACATGGGCGGCCGAGCCTGGATGGCCCCTGGCACCGACCCTGGCTGGGGAACCCTGCCGTGCCATGCCCTGGCTGGCACTGCAGAGTCACCCAACAGACCACGTCACCAGCCGTGTCCGGGGGGGGGTGGGGGGGGTTGGGGTGTGTGTGTGTGTTACCTCCTCAGTGATGTGAAAGGCGCCGTCCCAGCAGCTCTTGTAGCAGATCAGCAGGTACTGGAGGAGAGGATGGCAGCCGCGCAGTGAGAGCGGCGAGCTCAAACCCACCCCAGGGCTCAAACCCACCTGAGGAGCGCAGAGCCCTGAGCAACGTCCCCAGGGCTGTTGGTGGGCAGAGCCATACGGTGCCCAGAACCAAGAGCCAACCCTCCCTGATGACAAGGGGCCCGATAGCCCTCAGTCATGCTGCTGGGGTGGACACAGACACCCCCCCACCCCCCCCGCTGCCCTGGCCGCACTGAGCCGGAGCCCTGGCAGCACCCTGACCCCACGCCCTGGCCACACGCCATGGCTGGAGCTGACACAAGTGTGTGACAACCTTTGGGGAAGAGGCCCCGCGGTACTGACCCACGCCAGCCTCCAGAGCCATCGCAGCCCCCGCAGCGCTGTCCCGGAGAGCGACACCAGCCACCAGCACCCGGCGCACAGGAGCTGTCTCCACCTCGGCACCGGCGGGCCACGCTGCCGGCCCATGAGGAACCTGCAGACCAGGAGATGGAGAGGTACTGTGCCTGTGCCCCCGGGAGCCGCTGCCTCGCTCACCTGCCGTGCTCTGTGCCCCGCTGGGACACGTGGTGCACCACCGCACACCGGCATCCACCCCGGCTTGCCGAGTGCCAGGCCAGCAAAAGGGAGGGCGAGTGTTTGCAGGGCTGGATCCCAGCACACGGGACACACGCTCAAGGGGGGACGCCTGCTCCCCCTCCCCGGCTCTGCCCCTTACCCAGCGATGCACCACGCGCGGCCCCCTCCCTACCGTGGCTGCTGCCCCTCCTGCCTGGCGTCAGCACTCGGCTGCTGCTCGGCCGCTTGCTGGGGCTCGATAAACTCCTGCCTAATCCTCTTGGTGACGAGGCTGTGCAGGGGATTAGCGTTTCTCCTGCCCTACCTTTGGTGGCCATAAGGACAGTTGCTGCTCTGCCCCCCCCTCCTTTGCTCTGCTCAGGATTCATCTTATGCAAGCAAAGGACTTGTGATTTAACTGCTACTTTTAGTTTTCATTACCATTCAGGTAACAGCCTGTGCAGCTCTACTGGGGATCTGTCATCACTCAGGCTGTTTAGGAAGAAAAGTAGAAGTCTTCAGAAATAAAAGGTATTTTAGGCAAAACTGCCTGAGCGGGACTCCAGCATCCATCTCACAACACTCTTGTAGGTGATAGTGCAGGTGATTGGAGACTTGCACGCTCTCCTGCCCGCTCCTTACAGTAAGGCCGCGGGGAAGCTGGTGCTGCAGAGCCGTGGCTCTTGTGCTGGGATGAGGAACTGCTCTCTCCGCTGGGCCCCGCGGCCGCTCAACCTCCCCTGTCCTGCGGCAGCCAGAGGCCAGGCGGGAGGGAAGAGCCGTGGGCCAGCAGAACGGGGTCCTTTCACTGGGAAAGAGCGTTTGCCATTTAGCTTTCTGCCCCGATCAATGTGCTGCTGCCCCAGGGCTGCCGCCATCAGACACTGTCCTCATCAGAACAGGCTGTCCCCTTCCTTTAGTGACAGACGCTGCCGGAGGCCGGAAAGGTCGCGTTTTTCCCCTTGTCCCCACAGCACCACTGAAGCGTATCACAGGAAAAGCGAAGCTGACTGACACTTTGCCACAAAAACCGCCTGTACACACAGGACTCCAAGCTGCACGAGCCCTTTGCTGTTTCTCTGCGGGTGAATGTTCTGGCCAGAAAGGCAGAGCAGCTTTCCTCGAGGTCACAGAGGTACAGCAAAGACTTTTACCCTCTGAAGCTCAGGTGCTCTTGCCGTTCCTGCTTTGGAACAGCAGCGGTAGTGGGACAAAACCTGCTTTTGTACCAAGGCCGAGAAATCAAAAACCATCAGCTACAACTTTTTTTCCGGAACTACGGAAAAAGCCTTTTAGGAGTTTATGCTGTTTCCTAGATCCTCCACCCCCTGTATTTAACCTCTGTAACTTAAACCACAAGAAGTAGGGCAGCTTTGCAGCTCTCCCATTAAGCCGTTACATCCCCACACCCCCTGCAGATAAGCAGCCGCCAGCCCCACCGCAGCGCGTAGCCGCTCACTCTGCTGCGGGATGAGCCAGCTCCCACCACGAACAAACGCGGAGCTGCCTTGATCCCTGAGCCAGGCGGCAGAACAAGGGAGAACTTTGCTTCTATACATTTGCCTTCACTCTTCGGCGCTGCTCTGCACTGACCGGGCTGCCTGGAGGGAGCTGAAAAGACCCGACACCAGGAAAGCAGAGGTGTAAAGGAGACGAGCGCTCGGCTGCGGCAACCGCACGTGCAGGTACCGGGGGCTGTCAGTGATACAACTTCTCCCCCCGCACTCTCTCCCCGGCACTGTTTAAGCAGACGCAAATGCATTACAGCGCCAGTAACAAAGGCAGGTTACCGCCTTGAGCAAAGCAAAGCCTTTTTCAACACCAGCACTGGTATCTTGACCTGGCTACTGTGAAAAGCGCCCAACGCCCGTCCTGCTGCGTGCTCTTCCCGCGGCGATCCAGACTGCTCACCCCTTATCTGCGGGCATCCTGCCAGTACCAGCAAGAACTGACTTACATCCAAGTCCTACCTTGAAGCGGGATTAGTTGAACACAGCTGGAGATTAGTGCCTGGCAATCCTTTCAAGTACTCAATGTTACGTCTACCAGACAGAAAGCAAGCACAACGGAAACCTTCTAAGGGTCACGAGAGAAGGAGCAGCTACTGTGCGAAAGTGGAAGAATTCCAGCAAAGTCCTCATAAAGCAGATGGCAAATAAAAAGCACTAGGAGTCAGATTTTGGACTGAACGAAACATGAGAAGAGAGACAAACATGTTAACTTTTATTGTTTATGTACAAATGACAGAAGTTTGTATTAAAAAGAGAACCCACCCAACCTCAAAGATAGCAAAGAGCAAGATGGCTTTGAGCTCCAGCCTTCCCTGCATCTAAAAGCACTGCCTAAATTTATGGGGATGGTGTCTAAAATCAAAGTTAGAGAAAAGGGTCAACCACCTTCTTCTCTGCTTGGGTAAGAATCAAAATGAGCTGTTCCACAAAAATGAAGAACCTTCCACTCTACATGGATTAAAACAAAGAAACCAAAATTCGATTTGTTAACTATACACTTTGGTTTTAAAAAAAAAAACAACACAACAAAACCAACAAAAAGAAAACAAAAACAAAACTACAAAGCTAAGTATCAGCAACAGAAGTAATCTAAGTCTTACAACATGGATGGGACATACTGAATCACAGCCCGGTTCCAGTGGAAAAAGAAATACCGCTCCGTGGGTTTGCAGACGACAGGGGTGGCAGCAGCAAGATCAGCCAATTTTAGGAAGTTCCTGACTGAGGTGGAAGCACAGAATAGTCAGGAATTCAGGACTACTACTACTACTACACCTTAGTCTTCCTGCAACTCAGGTGATTTAAAAACGATGCAAAGTACATGGTCCAAGATTTTCTCCCCCCATCTAAGTTCTTTAGAGTGAGCCGCTCCTGTCTGCAGACGCTTGGCCAGAGAGCTGCCATCGTGCTCATTCAGTCGACTGGCAATTTTCTCAGTGCGGATTCACGTAGACCTAAATCCCAGAAGCATCAGCACTGATGAGTCTAGTAGTCCTGCAGAGAAAGGAAAGCACAGGCACATTAAGACCCTTCTACCTTCAATTCTGCTTCCAGAGCTGGGATTCTCAGTCTTCTCTCATTTCTACAGACCATTAGTTGCAGGCAAAACAGAAAAGAGATATTTTTCTTGCAGCTAAACATTCAAAAGAAAGGACCCTTCAAAACCTTAGTTGAAGAACGCATCAACTCAAACCAGATGCTTTTAACGTTCCAGATCATGACAAGATAACAGGACGCAAACCAGCTTTTTTCATAGAAAGTGCATAGGACTGAACTGTGACCTAGCTCCATATCAAGCCTACCTGGGCTTATTTACTGCCAAATCCACAAGACAATGCTTATTTCATACCATGATATTCCTCAACCATGAAAACAAGATCTTAAATTACAGCAGGGGAGGCTTTTTAAGATGAGGAGTCAGTCAGCCACTCAAGTCTACAGACGAGCAATGAAAACAATGACAGAGCACTGATACTTACGGCTCTTGGCTTTTTGTTTAACTTGAGATCAATCCTGTGGTTGGAAAGATAAGAGAAACGTCCATTTCAATACATTAAACCAAGACTAGAGTTCAAAGAACCAGCTACTGCATATGGCACAGGCTACAACAAAGACTATTTGGTTAATTCAATCCACATTCTCAATTCGGCTGAGCCAAATCACTGTCCCAGTATTACTGGACAAGAGAGCAGCAAAGAGACGGAGAGTGGATTCTTTATTATTTGCCAAAATGCATATTTTGTCCACTCAAAAAAAGGAGTTAATAAAGGTTCATAATAACAATCACAGGGAAGTTATGCAGCATAAAGAAATAAGGTTAAATACGCATGCTCTATGTTAATTTGTTAGATGTGTAACTATGCCACAGGTAATTATTCAGACATAGTGGTGATGGTTATTTCCTTGGAATAGAGATAAGAGTTTAAGATGACAGGGATTATTTGAGCCAAAGGTACTGAGTTTATTACATTTTTCCAGAAGGAAATATCCAAGTCTACACTAATCTCCTTAAGAAGCAAAGCCAGAAGAATCAGTTTTTAAACTAAGTTTTTAAGTTAAAAAGTTTATCTATTTAAAAATGAAATAGAAAGGTAAAGAAGAGTGAAGTTAATATAATTTTGCTGAAGTTATTAAATAAAATGTTACCTCCATCACGCTTTTCTGTTTTTAAAAAAAACTTCCCAGCCTAACCTAATATACATACCTACAATTAAACAGATAAACTATGGGTTAGAAAGGTCTCAAAAGGCACATTGGTGTCTACACACTAACAACACAGCACAAGTACTAATTCAAGTCAAACTTACTCAAAGTCATAATCAAACATGCCAGACGGGCTGAGGGGCAGCATTTGAAAGGAAGAAAGCAATAGAAATTAATATACTAATGAATTAAATAAATTAGTTGATTAGCCACCCTAGCGAGATTACTAAAAAATAAAATAAAATTAAAAAATAATAAAGCCAGTGTTCAAATGCCATAAAGTTCTTAAAATATCTTAACCAGAACTGGGCACAAAAAGCACTCCAGATCTGGCAATCCAGAGTCCCCCTCCCCAACTGGATTTCTGGGAAAACGAGGTGTTAGAGCAGAGCAGAGTGGTTTTACGGAGGGAATTTCAGGTGCTGAGGAAGGAAGCTATCAGATACGTGAGAGTGCACGCTAGCTCGCAGGCAGAGAGGAAAACTGATGCGCTTGCCAAACCAGAGGAGCGGGTGGTCAGAAAGCAGTGGCTTCGTCTAGATCATTACGGCAAAGCAAAGCTTGTTCAGGCAGAGGTGGAGAGGACACAGAACTAAGTGGCCGACGTTGCACTCAGTATTCCCACAACGCACACGCGCACACTCGTCCTCTCGCACTCGCTCCCTTTAGCGCGCTAAAAAGGGAACACGGTCAATTGGCCCAAGCTAATTACGGTTTGGTGACATCCCCCCCGTCTCCACACTTACACCGATAGCGCAGCGCTCTCCAGAAACAGCTCTGCCCCAAAGCTAACAACTGTGTGTTGGAAAGGACTTAGCATCACATCGGCTGTAACTTAGTAGTTTTTCAGCACGAAATTTCTAAGAGGAAACAGTATTGTTTTCTCCTGAAATACTTTTTAGCCATGAAAATTGCTGAGCACACAGAAAATAATCAGCTTGGCCTTCCGGTGGTCTCAGAGGGAACAGAGGATGGCTTCAATAAAGACACTGTAACTTCCATCTGATTCCCTGCTTTTAACTGCTCCAAGTTAAACTGCCTAGCCACACCAGTTCTGCCCAGTCTGAGTCCAGCTTTCCACCCTGCTCGCAGTGCCAAAGCAGAAAATCCAGCGGAGTCAGTGCACCTCCAGGTGCCTGTTCCCAAAACCTCGCTCTCCAGGAACAGCTGAGCAGGACTCAAACGTGTGCTGGCGACTGGAAGAGCTTCTGAACAAAAAGAAACGCCAATATTTCTTCTTCTTGGCCTTTTTTTTCTTTTTTCCCCAGTTCCACGACACTGAAGAAACACACACAGGTCCCTTCCTAAAGAGCACTCTGGGCTGCCAGCCATTTTAAAGCACTTCACTGTACTTTGAGTAGACTGGGACTGTTTGTTTGCTTTTTTTTCACCTAGATATACTTGAAAATTGTTTGGTCTTTCCTGCCAAAATTCAGGGCTTAGTCAGTAACGGAATTCACAATTTTAACAGGGTTTCTATTACAGATGAACCTACTTATCTTCTTTTAATTATCTATCTGGCCATGCTAAGCATTACAAAATAGTCAATTACTAACTGCAAAAGCCTTTCCATAATGCAGACGTGCCTGACGTATCTCTTAGGATGATAAGAACTGCCATACCAGATCAGACCGGGGCTCCTCATGTCCACCATTCTGTCCCCGGCAGTAGCCAGCATCGGCTGCTTCAGTGGAAGGAGCGTAGAAGAAACCCCAAAGCAACACAACCTGTCAGTAGGGCAGTTTCTGCCTAACTCCTGTCGCTAAAGGTCAGGTTATGTAACGGAGCAAAAGAATTTATATTATTTACAGCATTTGTATCACACCCCACTGCGTCTGCAGCGGATGGGTTTGCTGTCCGTGTATTCTTAGGAGTACATTTCATCATTTGTTTGAAATAGCAATTTTCTTAAGCTGTACTTCAGTTTTACAGATTGTTTCTCTGAACTTGTTTACAGATGTAATTTCTTGTGTTACTCCTGACCTTATTTCCAATTGTCTACAGGCAAAAGAAGAGTTTTGAACTGCTTTGGCTTCCCAGCTCATGAGGAACCAAAGGGACATCCAGTACTTCAGGATGTTTGCCCAATTAAGACTGCTGCAAGAAGACAATTCTGCTCTAAGAATTAAAGACATGCTAATGACTCAAAACCTAATGAAGGAGAAAAAGCAGTTAAACGTTTCTCAAGCTCTATACCTACCTCCATATCTCCCAAACCAATCTTCCCCCAGCAATCTTTGTAAATTTTTGCCACTTTTCTTTAAGACATTTCTCTCTTGTAATTGCATGGGAAAGTCCCTTAACGAGGAAAGCCCATCCACACACAAAGCCAACAAGCTCAAAGTTAGCAGGAACACTTGATTTTTAAAAGCTCCTTTACTTCCAATAATCTTTAGGCACGGGTTCCAGCAATCACTTTCAGAGAGGTGCAGTTCTGCAGTAAATGTCTCCTCTTTCCACGAGCATGGATTTCCAGGTTTTTTCCCCTTAGTGCCTGACTCCAGAGTGCACTGTCATACTCTGTAGAAATCCCTGGGCTAGCTCTGCTGGGCGGCACCAAGACACAGTTAAGCAGCAGGTTGTGCTGGCCACGGAGAGCAGCACCCTAAGGCAGGGAGTTTTATTTCGGAGCCACCAGCCCGCCATGCTGCATCATGCCTCAGCGGCAAACCTTGAGGGGCAGAACTAGTCATCTAAATTCAACCACAAAGAGTTCAGGAAATCTTTGTTTCACATGAGTTCCAGGTCAGTTTAATAACAAACACTGTGAGGTTTATGTGACAAACCAACTCTTCTATGCCATAATCAAAAGAGACTCAGTTTGGGATATGTCAGCTGAAAGGGCTTGAAGTGGAAATGTCAGTGAAGATACGGGGAGCGTCCAACTCCCAAAACATTCCAATTTGCTTTTTCAACCTCCTTCTCCAAAGAAAGTGCTGACATTCCTATCTTTCTTGGTTCTGCAGAAACCAAGAAGCAAGCACAGGAGGCCAGGACTACCGGAAGGAAGACAGCTCTATTGTCCTGGACAGACAGGAGAACTGAAAGAGCCTGGTCAAAAGCACGGCTGTACCCAAGCTGGAGTTAGTACCCTGTGCTGCTTGTTTAACTTCTCCAGCATGCTTTCCCCTCCTTGCTACAACGGGGTCCTGATGAACGCCACAGGATGCATACAACCAAAACCCAGAAAAATTACCAAAACAAATGACCTGAGCTGCTCGTTATTCGAACAAGTTACTAGTTCCTTTCACATAATAAAGTAAATTCAACAACAGCTAACCACTCAGAAGGCATGACAAGAAGGCTGCTGGTACCACTAACCTGTGTCGATTTTTGTTCTTCCGTTTTTTGTGGCTGCTGTGGTGGCTCCCAGAAGAAGTAGAGGAAGCAGCTTTTTGGGGTTTCACCCCCTGCACAGACCCATCCAGCTCTTCAGCATCCTCCTGGCTGGGCTCATTCTCCTGATTGTGAAAGTCTGGAGAAGTGTCACTTTCTGTGCCGCTGCCCGGCTCCCCTAGAGCATGCAAAGACAGGCAGGCACAAGCGTTACCTCCCTGCAGCGGGTGACGTCCCCGCAGCGCGTTACCTCCCTGCAGCTCACATCCCAGGCTGCCCCGGCACTGCCCCGCATGGGAGAAACAACCCCCAGCAACCGCACATGGGGAAGCAGAGACATGCTGAGCCTTAGAGCATCAGGAGGTAAAGGAGAGAACCTGAGAAATATTTCTGAAGGACAGCAAGCTACCTCCTCAGCAACCAAAGCACATTAGAATTGCATCTGTTTTGGTATTGATTACAAAAACATTTTTAAAAATCCTGAACGGACGCGGCTCCTCCCCACAGGCTGACACGCAAACAGAAACATGTTGCTTCAGCTCTTCTAGCCTCTTTCTCCAAAGAGCACCAAATCCATTTAAATAAGTTTTATGCACAATAAACCCCTGCTGAGCATAAAAGTTTACTGAAGAAAGGAAGCTCAACTTCACTTCTGTTTCTCACAGTGCCGCTTTGCTGACTTGAGTAGCCAGAAGTTGTGGTGGCAGTACACAGGAGCCCGGCTACGAGGAGCAGCCACAGGTCCCTGGACGAGGAGCGCTGCAGGGCAGCGACGAGTACAGCACGGATCCAGACAACTGGAGACAGAACTGCGCTTTGGGGAGCAGTGTGGTTCTTTCCCAATTCTGACAGAAATGAAGAGAGACTTACGCTTCTCAATGAGCTGGTCCTGAACTCCAGCTAACGCACTGACTGCCTAGAAAACCGAAAGGGGTGTTAATGAAAGTAGTAATTCACTTACCACTTTTCAAATGCTCAAAACCACAGAGATCACCTCACAGAGAAAGACACATCAAGCCTTTGCTTGAAAGAGCTTATGACCTAGCACCAGCACGGCACAGCAGAAGGGGGTTAGGAGCAAAAAGAAAAAGACACGGATGGCAGTGACCAGCGTGTGGCAGGGGTGGCTCTTGCCTGTGGTTCCCTTTCCTGGGCACAAGGAAAATGGTTTCTGAAAGAGGCTGCGACGGGCCAGTGAAGATACTTGAGTCAGGGGAGAGAGGGCAGGTGCAGGAGCTTGAATGGAAAACTGGTCCTGCAGCAGCCCTGGCAACCACCATGGGATCAGCTGCACCGAGGAGCACCAAGGGACAGGGACGCGGAGGGGGACAGGGACAGGGACAGACACGTCTGCTCAGCCCCACCAGGGCCCGGCCCAGTACTCACCGCTGCCGAGGTGACCGAAGACTTGCTGAAGAGCCGCTCGGCCTCCTTGAACTTGCGGTTCCTCCGGTCGTTTTTGCTGTTGGAGTTCCTGAAACACAGAGAAACAATATTGCGGGGTCCGGGCGGGGCGGGCGGGGCTGGCAGGGCGGGCAGGGCCCCGGCACTCACTTCTGGTTGGTGAGGTAGCGGTCCCAGCCGCGGATGATGTTCCCGTACATCTGCGTGTCCTCCAGGTAGCTGCCCTCGAAGGCGTAGATCTGCCGCTCCAGGTTGGCCAGCGTCTCCTGCCGGGCACAGCGCAGCGCATGGAGCGGGCCCAGCCCCGCGCCCGCCCCGCGGCCCAGGCCCCGCCGCCCGCCCGGCCCCGCCGCCGCCCGCGGCCTAGGCCCCGCCGCCGCCCGCCTCAACCCCAGCCCCGGCCCCGCCACCGCCCGGCCCCGGCGCTCACCGCCAGCTCCTGCTTGCGCTTCACCAGCTCGGCCAGCTCCCGGCGGGTGTCGGGGATCTGCGGAGGGCCGCCGGCCTTAGCGTGCAGCGCGGCCATGGCGGCAGCGGCCTGCGCGGGCCGGGCGGGGCGGGGCGCGGCGGCGGCTGCGCTGCCGAGAGGGGCCGCCGGGGGCAGCGCCGAGCCCGGCCCGGCCCCGCCGCTCCGCTCCGCCTCACCCGCTCGGCCCCGCAGGGGGTGTCCGCCCCGCCGCGCCGCAGCATCGCTCGGTCACCCTGAGCCAGCGCCGCGATCGCGAAACCCGGCAGCGGGACGGAGCAGCGCGGCGAGACCCCACCGAGAGGCCGCCCGGCCGCTGCGCCCGGCCGGCCCCGGCCCGCTCCCGCCAACCCCTTCCCCGGTGCCAGGCGGCTTGACGGCCGGAGGGGAGCGGGGCCGGTCCCGGGCCGCGGTGCTGCTGCGGGGGCAGCGGGCCGGGGGGGGGGGGGTGCCCGCACCTCCCCTTCGCGGAAAGCTGGCCCGGGGGCGGCCGTGTCAGCCCGCGCTGGTGTGCCAGCTCTGCGCACCCTGCCTGGCGCGATCAGCTTTAGTCAGCGAGGCTCAAGCTTCTATTCAATTCCGTTAGGCTAAAGCTCCGCAGTTCAGTGGGACCTGAGGGGCTGTCTGCCCTTCCAGGGACCGATCCTCTCTGGTTTCAACCACAACGCGATTTCCCATTTCTGAGCGCGAACCCGCTCGCTTGAGGGGCGAACAGCCGGGACGCAGAATGGGCACCCGGGCCTCCGAGCAGAGGGGTGCGGTATGGCCCCCCATCACAGCCTCTCAAGTATACAAATCATGCATTTATTTATTTTTTTTTAAACTTCACTGGTGTCCTTAAGTACTGAAAGTACATCTATTTCTAGGAACATAAAGAGAAAAAAAAAAGGGACACTAGAAAAATATTACATCTAAAAGTAATTAGGGCTAAATTTACAAATTCTTTATTTAAAAACCCCTAGAGTATGTATAAAGGAGATCCTCCCAGTCAAAACTCATCCTACCTACTGCTTGAAAACCTACATCAATGCCCCATATTTACACCATAAATGTTCTAGCCCGTGTATACAATATGCAACATTTGTATACACAAAGTATATACACAGCAGGTATGAATAAGCTTGTGACCACAGAACAAACATCCAGGCAAATTAGTAAACAGTGTGGAAAATATACATTTCTTATACCATAAAGCAATGGGGAGAAGACATCCAAAAATATGCACGTACTTTCAGTGAGTGGAATTGGTTTGTCTCTTCCTAAAGCATTGTTTTCTTTCGCAGGGGAGAAGACTATTTCAAACAAGTGACTTGTATAACTTTTTATAAAAAGAAAACTTAAATAGTGCAAACTCTGGTTAAAACAGGTCACCGCATAGAAGAGATTTATGCGTAATACAAACAAAACCCGGGAGGAGTTACTCGTGGGGTGGTATCAGAAATGAGGGTCCCAGCTTTCCACCCGGACACGCGACATCCAGTGGAAGCTTCAGCATCGTGTGCTGGGACACGCACCGGGCAGACGCTGAGCTGGACCTCGGTCCCCGAACCGCAGTGTCGTCACCTAAAATCCCAGGAGCATTTAACTTCTATTTCAGATCACCTTGTAATTCTCTGGTAGCGTATTCCAGTGAAATGCCCATCCCTGACAGTTATCACAAGGCAAACTAACTACCCAAACCCTACAAACACAAGAGGGGCTTTGCAACATTTCCACCTTTTCAGTAGCGAGCCTGGTAAATTCTCCTGTCTAGAACTCCTAACAGGCAAAGGAATTTGGCAACCTCTACCAAACAAGACGTGTTACAAAATGCATCGGGTTACTTTCTAACTAATACTTCAGTTAAATAGCATTTCAAAGGGCTATGACAAAACAGTTAACAGAAATAATTTTAAATATGCCAGCTGTGTTTTACATAATTTCCTAGAAGAGGACAGTCTTTCAAACATTTGCTGAGTATTTCCAGCATCAGAGCTTTCACATCCAGGTGCTCTTTTGCTTGTTGGGAGAAAAAAAAAAGCAAAAAAGAAAAAAAAAAGCTCTATTTCCTGATATGCAGAACTACCAAAGATGAATAATCAGTGAAGTCCCCTAAAATAAACTACGAGAACAGACTAGCAACAGAAAAAGGACTTTAAGGCAATAAGAGGCATCAGTGCTGCGATGCTCCAATGTTTACATCCCAATGCGTGTTCAACTGCAAAGAATTCCTCTCCCCTGCCCCCACCCCCAATTTCCTCCTTGTCTGTTAACTGTCAGACTCTTCCTCCTTCTCCTCCTCCTCATCATCGTCCTTTGTGTTGGCCTCAGATTTATCTGAAGATTCATGGAGAAGAACATATTCCCTGCTACTGAACCCAAACTTCAGCACATCCTTTTCCTTGAGTTCGTAATAACGCTGGGGTTCAATCCGCTGGTTATTGAGGAAAGTGCCATTCCCTGAGCCCAGGTCGATGATGTAGGGCCTTACTCTGCGGCCAACGGTACCATCGGCACGCGTGTACTCCACAAGCCTACCAAAACAAAACACACCGTTTCAATCACAACAGTGAGGGACAGAAAACGCACTCCAAAAGCAGACGGGTTTCCCAACACAAGCCCCGGTGCTGTTAACACTCTTCTGTACTTGCAGACATCTGATCAAGTCTGACGAGAGCAATGAGAAATCGTGCAAGACCGAAGCGGATTCTGACAGGCTGCATCACCTTCTAAAACTTCTGATGATATAATAGAGGAATTCCCACCACAGAACAGATGGCTGTTCCCTAAGAGAGCATCTTTGTCTCCAGCAACACGCAACCCCTGCTGCTTCAGAGGAGATCAGCAGACTTTGTTGTGAAAGACCAAGTGAATAAAACCTCTCCCTGAAAGACTTTTACTGCCAATGACACCTGCCGGTTTGTTCCAATTCAGATACACGCAGTTCTGTGTCTAACCCTGCTGTGTTATTTGTCTTACTAAAAGGCTGCTTGCGGTTAAACGAGGGGAATTACAGATATTTTTGGTTACTGCTAGGATGACACACAGCAGTCGAACAGAAATCCCATCTCTAATGTACTTACACCAAAGTTGTACCTCTCAGCTCTGCACATCCAGGGTTTTTTTGTTTGCTTGGTTTTTTGTTCTGAAGTTCCCAAACAATCCTGTTTCACCAGCAGGCAGCAGAATACTTACCGGTACTGAAACACGGCATGCTGCTTCGAGCAGGAGGGATGGTCAATTGGAATATCTGCGATCCTGCGGTGCCGGCCCAGAAGATAAGCACTCTGCCTGTGGATGTACATGACTGGGAGAAACTCATCGTTTTTGAAAGGATAGAGGCGCCATCGCTTCTTTGGAATCCGAGCTTCGGGGGGCTCGCTGTACTTAATCACAACACCTCGGAAAGTGTTGGTATCCTCTAGAAGCGCACCAGACAGTTCAAAGCTTGGCTTCTCTTTGTTTACAGCAGCTTTTTCTTTAGGTTTGTTATCGGATTGCCCGAGTTCTGGATTCTGGTCAACACCACTGCCTTCGTTATTTTGTCGATGCTCTCGTCTTCTCTCGTTATAAAACTCCCTCTCTGCTTGCTGCTCACGGATGTTCTGAACATCCCTCTCTCGCTCGTGGCCTCGAACTCCAGGTCTTTCATTTGGGTGTTTCCTCCTGTCTGAGTGGTCTCGGTGTCTATCTCTGTCACCACTTCTGTCTCTCCTGTGTTCTTGTTCTGATGGGTATCTCTGCTTTCGCTCCTCGTTTCCTCTACGACAATGATCATCTCGCTCCTGTAACAAGGAATTGCTTAGAGTGACGCGTTCACAATTAGAACGAAAGAGCAGCGAATCTACTTCAGCGTTTAAGAAAATCACAATCCTACACAAGGAAAATACACACCGGGACGTGTGTGCAGGTGTAACGCAAGGCGAGAAAAACTTCTTGCCTTGCCGAGCCGTTTGGATTCCTACAATTTGCACCGAATAAAGCAAGACGAAAAAACGGCGTGACGCGTGACCTGCAGAAGCCGGCGAGGACAGCCTGCGCAAGCGGCCCAGGCCGGGTTCCACGCGTGTGAACGCCCGGTGACTCTCGGCGAAGCCCCAGGTGGGCAGCGCATGCCGTTAGCGTCCCGAGACCCTCCCGTTCCTACCGCCGCGCTGCTCAAGGGCGAGAGGGAAAGAGCTCCAGCCGAGACGTCGCTTTTCGTACCTCCCCCACCGGGTCTCGCAGGAACAGCTGTCGCTGCCGAGCCAGAGGCGCGCAAGGCCCCGCCAACACCTCCGCGGGCAGGACGGGCCTCGCCGCTACCGACAGCGCGATTTACCTGCTTCACCTTCACGGCGGTGTGGTGCGGGCTGCGGCTCCTCCTGCCGCGCGGGGACCGGCTCCGCCGCCCGGACTTGCTCTTCCTTTTGGGCGATCTTGAAAACAAGGAGAAGAGGGGTGAGCCGCGGAGCCGCGGCCGGGCGCGGGGCCCGCAGCCGCCGGGCGGCCCTACCTGCTGCTCCTGCCGCGGCTGCCCTGGTGCGGCCCCGGGAGGGCCGGCGGCGACTGGCTGCCCCGCGCCGAGCGGGAGGCGGAGCGCCGGGGACTCCGCTTCTCGGCCTTCACCGCCACCTCTCGCCGCCGCCGCTGCTCCCGCCGCCGCTCGGCCGCCGCCGCCTCCATGGCGCCGCCGGCCGCCACAAAGAGAAGCGCGCGCCGCTTCCGGCCCGCGCGCCGCCACCCGGAAGTACTTCCGCCGGGACCCGCGGCAGAGGCGGCCGTCACCGCCCTCGGGCGCTTCTGCGCATGCGCCCCTCGCGCCGCGTCCGGCGCCGTCGCCTTGGCGACACCGGCCGCGTCCGCCATGATCCCGCCGCCGGACTCGCTGCTGCGGTACAACCCGCCGGTGCTCGTCAGCCGCCGCACGGAGAAGCGCTCCCCCGGGGTGAGCGGGACCGGACGCCCGCGGCCTGCGCGCCGCCCGCCGCCCGCACCTACCGCGCTCCGCTCTCTCCGCAGGCCCGCCCGCTGAAGGGGACCCCGCCGCCGCCGCCCCGGACTGCGACCGCCGCCGAGGCCGCGAAGCCACCGCAGGAGCTCCTCAACGCCATCCTGCCGCCGCGGTGAGCGGGGAGGGGGCCGCCCGCGCCTGGCAGCACCCGGCCGGGCCCTCCCGTAACGCCCGGTGCTTCTCGTGGCAGGGAGTGGGAGGAGGAGAACCAGCGGTGGGTGCAGGAGGTGTCCAGCGCGCCCAGCACCCGCCTGGAGGTCGTGCACCTGCAGGAGCAGCTGGACCTGCGGCTGCGGCAGCGGCAAGCGCGGGAGACCGGCATCTGCCCCGTGCGCAGGGAGCTCTACGCACAGTGCTTTGGTCAGTGCCCGAACCCGCCAACAGCTCGGCCCCCTTCCAGCCCCTGGCCCCAGGGCCCGTGGGTGCTGGGGGGGGTGGCTCCTCCGGCTGGCGCAGTACGTTTGCCTCCCCCAACCCTGCAGCGCTCGCAGACCACAGACCCCCCCACCTGAAGCTGTCGGCTGTTAGAGCAGTTACAGGGTCCTGCTCTGCTCAAAGCCGACGCTCAAAAGGCACGTTGTAAAGCTGCGCCTACACAGATGTAAAATATGCAAAGGAGCTTCAAATTCTTTTAGTTGTACTTAACCCCAACAGTTAACTTAAAATAACTTAAACCCCCGTATAACTGTTAAGCACTCTTACACACTCTGAGGACACGGTATTGGTCTTCCAAAGGCCGTTCATTTGAGCACAATTCTTCTTGGCTCTCCTAGAGGCTTCCCAATAACTGCAAAAAATCATTACAAATTTTTAAGTCTTGGCTGTTACAGCTTTAGTGGATGAGCACCACCATTACCATAGTTTCTATACCACCACTCCACTTTTATTTGCTAACACTTGATGCTATAGCTGTCATGTAACAACAAGAAAAACAAAAAAAAGAATTATGACTCTCTCTAGTAAATCCATGGTGCAGAGAACGGGTAAGAGACAACAAGCTCTGGCTCCTGTGTGTATCCAGCATTCCCAGGTAAACACAGCACAGTAGCTGCTCTAACTAGATTGTTGTACCCTTTCTTTAAAGACGAACTGATCCGTGAAACTACAATTAACTGTGCAGAGCGAGGGCTGTTGCTGCTTCGAGTCAGGGATGAAATCCAAATGACAATTGCGGCTTATCAGACGTTGTACGAGAGCAGTGTTGCGTTTGGCATGCGGAAAGCACTACAAGCTGAGCAAGGCAAATCTGACATGGAAAAAAGGGTAAGGTGGGCTGTTAGCCCCATAATGTAGTTTTCTGCACAAGAATGTTACATATAAACTTCTATATGAAATCAGTTGTTTCTGTTTCCACTGGATGGCAGTAAAGATCATCAAAATACCTGCCTTACTGTTTTCCTAGGGCTTAATTGCACTTCATAAATTATCTGCTATTATATCTGGAACACTCTAAAGGCTGTACAATGTACAGCTTTGTCCCATCTTAACTGAAAACCGATTATTAACAAAACTTGGGAGATCTGTACTCTTTTCCAAGATTGCAGAGCTGGAAGAGGAAAAGCAGGAGTTGGAAAGACAAGTGAGTGAACAGAAAGCTAAGTGTGAAGCTATTGAAAAACGTGAAAATGAGAAGCGACAGATAGAAGAGAAGAAACACACCGAAGAGGTTCAGTTCCTGAAGAGAACGAATCAACAGCTGAAGGTTAGTAAAAAACCCAAAACAAACCAAAACCAAATGCAATTCCAAACAGGAATGGTAAAATGTCTCAATTTGTAATTAGAAAGATATGAAAATAACTTTCTCCTTCTAGTTTTAGAAGTGTTACATTTATGATGCATTTGTACTCATGTTCCACTTTCTTTAAATTCTCAATGAAATGGGAAAACAGTGTTTTTGCATTTTCTACTTCCTCGCTCAGTAATTGGTCATTACTAGTGCAAAATGCAAACAGCAGGTCAGATTAACTGAATTCTAGTCATACGCACATTTACCAGGGGGAGATCAGAATTTGTTCAGAAAATGATAAATTGTTATAGTCAGCTGGAGAGGAGCAGACGCATGCAGCTGAGCCCCAACTGCAGAGGCTTCAAGACTTCACTGATACCCCAGGAATCTATTTCTGCATAACTTGATCGTAAGGTTAGAAGAAATAGCACCTCTTCCCAGCTACTAAACAGAAAATCCAGAGAAGGCAAATTACAATGTTTTGTTTCTTTGCTGTTGGCCATTAAAGTTGACTCCCTGATAACAAGACACACCATTTAACATTAAATATTACCTAATAAAAACAATTGTGTAATTGCAGGAGTAATTTTATGCATGCTGCTTTGGTAAAAACAGAGCTTCTGCTCATTACTTTGCTTTGGAAAGGAAAAGCACCAACGTCTTTTGAGTAAAGAAAAAAATGTTGCCGTAAACAACATTAAATGTAAATTCAGCTGTAGCCAGAAGTATTTCCTTTACACTGAGCTGCTTTCCTTCTCTTCACTGTTCCTACAGTTTCTCCCTTCTAAACTACTACTGTCTTCAGGCCATCTTGAAGTGTTTTAGGGCACAAAATGGAATAACTGTTAGATCAAATGTGTGTTGCCACTGAATCCGTGTTTCTCCCTTAAAGTACAAGTACTTTAGCAGCTGCGTATATACCACTGCTGTAGTTTATTTTGATGGCCACTCTAGGAAGAGGACAAGCTAAGGGCCCGGGAAGCTTCCTGCTCTACATGCCCCCTAAGCACGGGTAGCTCTCCGATCAATCTACTAATTGGGCGTCAAGTTGTCTCGGTAACTGAAAAACTCCCTGTTCCCAGCTACTTTTGTCCCAGAGTCAGTTTGTGTTCCAAATGCTTGAGAGCCAAATATTTAATTTAGCTAACACAGTCCAGCCTGAAATCAGAGAATTCAGACCACTGTTTCAACAGCTTTTATTTAATTTCCTCTTCAATACTTTACATTATAAAACAAGTCTTTCATTGTATGGAACCAAGGCCAACTCTTTTCTTCTCAGAATGCAACAAGTGTGTATGCCAAGAATGAAAAGCTAATTTATAAAACATGTAGTAAGGAATGGGATAGCTAGGGAAAAAAAGCCCTGGCCTGCTTCTCTTGAAGTATTGCAGCATCCCTCAGCTCCTCGCTTTGAATATCTAACAGACAATTTATCACTTTGCAGCAATGTGGGTTTATTTTTTAGGTTGAATCTAATTTGACTTACTGTCTCATTTGTTTTTCAGGCCCAACTTGAAAGCATCATTGCACCAAATAAGTAGATTTCTTGTTGTCCTCCAGGCAGTGTTCAGAAGCGCTGTCAGAGCAAGAAGTTTGCAATTAGTGACAAAGATTTGTCTTCATAAAACAATCTTGAATTTTCACTTACCGGTAACTGAAGGCAGCATAATTGTATTCTTTCTTTTTCTCTTGAAGAGTTGAAATTCAAGAGCTTCATTAATTACTTTCAATGCCATCTTAGCGTTCAGCTCCCTGATTAGTGAACCTGTCTGGGACTTGCCTGGTGGTAGTGTGCTAGATGACCTTCAAAGCAGTAAACTAACAAACATTTTTATATGCAAGCATCTCTAACATTATTACTTTGAAAATGTTGTAGAAAATTCAGAAACAATATGCAAAGTGTCTACAATAAATATAAGCCACATTCAAAGAATCAAATTGCAGGTAATTCTTGGACTGGTGTTTGGAGGGTAGTCCCTTGAGTACGTGCAAGTTGGTGTTAACTGTACATCAAAATCCCTTGTCGGAACCGTTAGCAGTAACCCGGAATGAGCTCTCTACGTGGTTATTTCTAATGAACCGTTCCACACATCACTTCCGAGTGGAAGCAAATGAAACCTTTGAGGTACCTGTGTAACCAGCCGGTCATACACAGCAAGCTGGCACAGGAAAGATAATCCACTGTAGTCATATGAAGAACTCCACAAAGCTAGTTTCCAGAAAAACCCTAGCAAACCCCCACCACTGAGTAACACTTCGGGATATGATTTGCCAAGCCAGTGTTTACTGGCCTTAGATGGTGATGTGGAAATACCATGATCTCCAGTTGCATAAAGAACTTTCAGATGATGCAGAAACAAAGAGTGAGATGCTACTCCTGGGAACAAGACAGACAAGTCAAACTAGGCTTTGAATGGGAACGACAAGTTTTATATTAAAAAAAGCCACTGCATACTAGAGCTGTTTTATGTAAAATTTAATAGAATAAGCAGTTATTGCTTATGTTTGTATTTTTTGTGCTTTGATCTTTGTCCCTCCAAGCCAGTTTTTTTCTTGTTCTTATTCTTATTTTTCACGTTGTGAGTTTCATAATACCGGACTCCAACTTTCTTGGAGCGCTGCTGCCTCTCAGCTCGTCTTCTCTGCAAATACACACAAAACACATTAGCAAATCCACAGTGTCCTTAGCCTGAATTTGTTTGCATTCTTTCAAGTGTTGTTCACTTTGCATTCCACATGTCTTAAGTAAAATAAATAATTTCAAACAAAACATTACTGGTGTGAGTATATGGACATCTCTATGGAATCCACCCACTCACGCTCTTAAAATACTACAAAGGAAGACGTGCTTTCATCTTTACAAAAGTAGTAAATGAGATACAAGAAGCAACCTGACATGCACAGTGACCTAAGAGGTCTTTAACGAAAGATGCGACAGAACATTCATAAAACAAATTCAGTCCTCGCTCCCCTCAGCACACAGCAAAGCTCCAAAAAGCCCTTGCTGCACAAGTTTGCTTACAAATCACCTTCAAAGCCCTATGAACAGACTGTTTCACTCGGTAATTAAGTTGTTGTAGAAGAACTGTTTAGACTTGACTAACATGAACAGAAAGCAGCAGCAGCTCTCTTTGAAGACAGACTAGGACAGCACTGACCCTTGCCCATCCAACCCCAGATTCTCCCATCTCGCAGCATTTAGACCCCTGCTCTCAACAGCACCAGTGGGCAAGCTAAGGCTGCAAGCACAACAGTTACCCACAGACACTTCCTGTTGTGGTTACCTGCTGGACCCTGATACGGGTCACGCTCAGCTGTAATGTCACGTCTGCAGCAAGTCACCCTGCCCTCACATCCTCCCTACGGCGGCTACTTCCCTGTGCTCTCCCCTTCCCACTAGTGCCCAGTCTCAAAGCTCCTAAGTGATAGGGCAATCTTTGTATAAAAATGCCAGCTCTATACTCTATACGTTTGTTTCACTAAAAAAAAAAAAAAAAAAAAATAATCACACTTACTTCTTTGGATGTAAGTTTCTTGCAAGGCTGTTTATCCAAATGGTCATCATCCTCATCATCTTCCTCTTCTGCTTTCCGTTTTCTTTTCTTCTCTGTGCTGCCTGCAAACAGCAGAGATCACATACTCGGGCATCTTCCAAACCACCCATCTGTTTGCAGAACTTAAGATTGGGGTCACTGTCCCATCTACTTCAGCAAAGCATTCCTTTGGCCGTACTTTAACAGCTTCTACCAAAACAACACGCACGTTCCGTACCAGAGAATCACCCGCTGTTGCTATGAGGGCTGCTCTTCAGAAGCAGATTGCTTACAGCCCTGTGCAAGTCCAGAAGAATTTCATAGTCTTGTCAGAATAGTGTTCTCCCACATGATTTTGCCTTTAATCAAACTTACTATGCAAACTGAAGCCACAGACTCTTGAAGTCACCACAGTAAAACCTACGGCCTGAAGTAGCTCTGTGCTTTTATAATGTCATAAAACCCTTCCACTCCCTTCTGTGTAGTATTACACCATGTGGAACGGAAGTTGCTCAGACTGCAATCTGCCCATAGCACCATTCTTTTGGAAACACAACATTTGTCTCCACTTTACCTTCATTTGCTAGTAGTGGTACACATCTCACTATAGAGACAGGTGTTCCACAGAAAGGCTACAGCAAGGTGACCAGGCAGCCCTTTCCAGCTATGGAAAGATTTAAGTAGCTTTAGGGGAAAAAGAATTTGCAATCGGGAACTAACGACTGCTTCTCCCCCTAACTCCCTCTCTTTTCTTGCTTACAGGATTTCCAAACGTAGAATAAGAACATCTATCGGTTTTACCTTCATCTTCAGTTTCTTTGGGTTCTTCAGACTTCTGCATGGATTTTGCAAACACTTTTTCACTCAGCTGCTTAGGGATTCTACAAAAGATAAAATAAGCATTGAGAGAACATTGTAAGACAAAATGTAACCATCTCTGGGAACTGATCAGTCTCCAGTAGATCCCAGTAGCCTGTCAGCAGCAAAGCCACAGCCTTTACACCCAATAAACATATTAGGGTAATCTTGTCTCTTGAGTTATTGGGCATGTGCACTGCACAAAGTGACAGAATATAACACTTGGCCTTGAAATCTCAGTCCTCACAAAGCTGGTGGATGAGCTTTGCTAAAACTGGACTTGCTGTATGAGCTAGGATACTCTTGTACACAGGTGAAGACCCAGCTGGCAGACCCAGGTAGGAAGGACATCAGCCTTGGTACTGCTCAAGAAAGAGCCCAACATCAAGGAGAGCTCCAAGGATGCAATATTGCTACCCAGAATACCAACAGATTTCTAGCCCGTAGCTTAAGAGGCAGCTTTCCAAAAGTGAGAACGTTTTTAGTTATGCTGGTAAATAGGACTTCTTGGAATAATCTTTCAAAAACAAACTGCTGCTTAGCCAAAGTTCAAATATTTATGGCTAAGCTAGCCACTCTGTGGCAACTTGTGTGCAGCAACACAGAGGAACCAGTTAAGCAAGTCACGAATGGAGTGAAAGTACAGCAGAATCACATTAACCCTTTTCCCCCCTGCAAAATATTTGAGCCACTGAACAGATTTAGATACCTGATTGCTGAGAATCTCTTGGCTTTGGCTTTATCCAGAAATTTTTTGTATTTTGCAATCTTGTCCTCCAAAGCCTTAAGAACTGCCTTGGAGCTCTCCCTGGCACCCGGTACAGCCAGCTGCGACTCCTCCTCTACTGAACCTTGCTGTTGCTCATTTTCCTCTTTCTCCTCTTCCTGCTCCTCGTCTCCAGAAGAATCACTCTCCTCATCAAAGCCTGGCACATCTACAGGAACCAGGTCTTCTTCTGAGAACTGAGGTGCCACATTAATCCTCCCAAAGTTCTGCCGAACGTGTGACATGAGTTGCTTAATTTCAGTGTCCATGTTATTATTCTCTTCTGCTGGCTCCACACTTGATGCTACAGATTCAGAGATTTTCTCCTCATTATTATCTTGGCTTGATGTCACAGCTACTTCCAATGCAGGAGGCTACAAGAAAGAGCGTAAGGGATATATTATCCACAGTCTGGCCCACCATCTCCAAGAGCAATTTCTGTTTCATCTCTTTCGAAAAAGCGGGAGATGACAGGCTAACGATGTGACAATTACTGACATTTCTGGTAGTCAGGCGATTGTAAAATGGCCCAGATGTCTCTGTAAACAACATTGCTACCTGGTCCTCACCAAATTCAAGTGAGCGTCACCTGAAGCAGCAGACTTGGGCAGAACCCAAGACATGCACTACCCAAGTTATGTGGCACTCTGGGAAAACCAACAGCAAATATTAGGAAAACTGAATAGTATGTAAGAAGAGGCACAAGCATCACATTCTCACCTGGGGACCTGCTTCTGCATTCGGTGGCTTCACAAAGAATGGAATTCTGCCCCTCTGCCAGTCGTTGAGAACCATCTTGCTCACAGTTTGCAAGTCAGGCTCACCACCCTGAAAGAACCCAGTAATAATTTATGCCCACATTTGCAGGACATGCCACCTTTCTATTACCTGTCAGCAACAGAAACATTCATATTTCCCATGTTCAGTAACAGGCCACATACTCTTCCCGCCTGCAAATGCAGGAAGTTGTCACACCTTTAGCAGTTTTCCAGTCCTAGAAGCAAGTTTCTCAAGGAAGTCTTCTGTATCCTCCCAGGAATCAATTTTGTACGTCTTTCTTATGTACTCTGGTTTGGCTCTTTCTAGCACGGCACTAATATGATCTTCAGGGCTCTTAATCTTTTCAACTTGAACCTGAAAACGAATGGCGGAATATCAACCCTTTGGAAAGCATGCATTCATTTCTTTGAACCCATCATATTGACAACAGCAAAGATTTTCCAGCATTTAGTGCCGATACATACCACTCCCTTCAGCACAATGTCTGTTTCTGTGTCTCCAGATGGATAAACTACACCCGGGCAGTCGATGAGAAAAATCCGCCGCATCAAGGTAATGTATTGCCACACCTGAAAGAGATCAATACTTCCCCATGTTACCTCCTTCCACAGACAGCCCTCTCTTCTGCTTTTTAAATGCACAGTTCTAACAAACAGCAGTCACCTTAGGAACTTGGTGTGAACACACAGAAACAGAATCTAACTTGACATTGTCAGCAGCTAGCAAGATGTATTGCACCTTCCTCCTGCATCGGCCTATGCTACCCCTACGGCTTTGCATCAAACTGCTAACTCACAGGAGCGAGGTGCGGAAACTACATTCATGACAAACCTCGATATTCTGTGGTTTTCTTCCTCCATGATCCTTAACTTTAGTGATATTTAGGAGTAAAAGGAACAGGCTAGCAAAGAAGATTCCTGTTAACTTTGCCTTCTTGTTTACTGTCACATTCTTGAAGAAGGGAGTTAGAAAACCAGTACTAACAGAGCCTGACAGCACAGATATACCCAACCATTTGATTCGGGAAAGCACAGACATTGAGTCGGGGCAGCTGAGCATTCAGATCTGAGTGGGAACCCAGGAACGCATCCAGCAGCAGTGCTTCAGAGCAATGACTCTCGATCAGGCACCCCTCAGACTCAGGGTCACACAGACTATACCACTCAAGTGCTAGACTTGAAAATGTCATTGAACTCATTTTATGTTAATTCTGCCTTTGACAATGCACTTACATAATTAATTTTTATCTTTAATGTAGGGATCTCTTCTTACCTTTGTTTCACCTGCAATAGGGGCCACATTGCAGACCTTCTTAGACCGTAGTGTATTGATCACTGAGCTTTTGCCAACATTTGGATAACCAATGAAACCCACACTGATCTGTTTCTTGTCAGAGTGTAACTGTTGAGAAATAATACATCTTTTTAACACCTCAGAGAAAGACAGAATTATTACTACAGTTCTGACCATTTGAGCAGCTACTGTTCTCACTATACTGGAAGGAAAAGGGGACTCCAAAGTACCACAACAAAAAACAAGATCATCTCTTTTCCATCAGGAGAAATGTGTAAGAGTACAACCAACTTGCCATCCCAGAACTCTGGAGAAAATATTTGCTACTTAAAAAGAAAGATGAACCCCTTGTGTTCCTGGTTGCTCTAAAATTACTTGTGAATGCCTTATTTAGAAACCATTTAGGTTGAGAAACCAAGCAAATACAGACAGTACCTGGAGACAGAATACAGATGTGGCTTGAAAAGACAGTAACTAAAGACAACAGAAAGTGCCTTTCCTGGAAGAACGAAGACATTTGAAAGGGGAATACCCAAATAGAATACGCATACATGCAGGACATGAACAGGTGTTTCTTCTACACGTTCACGTGAGACCTACGAGTGTCAGTGGGATACTCTGTCTACAAGAAATCTAGGCCAGGGACTGATGGTCAAACCCACTCTTTCCGGATATCCTCAGTTTGACAAACGCTTTGAACGTATTTGAAGGAATATTTTTAATTTTCTCTCCAGAGAAGGGAGCTTTATTGATGGAGTTGTTTGCTGACAGAATGGCCAGGGGGAAGTGTCCTGAACCCCAAACGTTTGCTAACGAAACAAAAGACTCCACGCTAAGCCCCCCACCTCCCAAACAACAATACAAATCCCCAAAACCGTTCTGTACCTTTCCAAACTGCCTTAAAAGCTGTATGAAAGCACCTTTGCCAAAAGGGTTTGTGAGGCTGGCATGAAAAGCAAGCGTCGGATACTCCTGGGAAAGGACAGCAACCCAGCGCTTCTACAGGGGAAAACATTACTCGGTTAGGGATCCTGTGCCGCGGAGGTGGTGAAACAGTCTCCTTATAAGCAGAAGTACGCAGCATCTTCACTTGGGTCACAAATGCAACTGTCTATGAAAATTGCTATGGAAGAACCTTTGAAGCATTTCACCAACCCAACAGCTAAAAGCACTGAGTATTGTTTTTATAAAAGAAACAATTTCCCAAAAACGCCTTCACTGCTAGCTAAAACTAATTAGTTTAACAATATAAAGCAAACCAGCTGTGGTGGATATGGATCTTAAGCGCACTAACATTTAGCAGACTCTGGAGACATCAGCTGAACTGTTAAATCCAGACAGAGGAAGTAGAGAATTTGTGGCTGGTGAGTGTTGCTCAACTCAGCCAAACTTGGACAGATCTACATCGTAATTGTTACTTTTATAGCAGGCAAGCAGAGAGTTCCCATTGACCCAGTTACACGATGCCCTTTGAGGCCAGCATGAGGACTGGCAACAGAATTAAAGCAGAGGCTACAAAAGGAACAAAGAAGGCCCAAGGAAGAACAGGCAAGACTGTGCTTACAGTAGCCCAGGTAGGAACAAGATCACATTTGTTCAGGACAAAAATGAGATGTTTCCAGTGCTTCTCCTTTTTAAGATAAGATTCCACGTGAGGGGAGCGAGTACCCATGGGATCCCTGGCATCCAGAACTTGGACGACAACATCTGATGAGTCTATCACCTGCCGGGGGGGGAAAAAAATCACAGAAAAGGAAAGGATTTCACAAAAAGCAAGACACCTATACCTCCAAAGTGAAAACTAGTCATTTTCTAAACTGCATCATTAATTTAAAAACCTTATATACTTCACGAACAGCTAGTACTTCCCCATAGACTAGTAAAGGTCAGACTAAAATCCATCGATCCTCCACTCTCTCTTCTCCTAAGTCCCCTCCAGATTCAGGCTGGACAGCTGAATAGCTTTTACCTGTTCTTATGCACCAGGAAGATGCTTGTAGCACTTGGAAAAGAAAATACTGCACCTAAACGGGACAATTAATTGCTTCGGTAGACAAAAACAATGTTTGCCATCCATTCTGCAGCAATTCAATTCTGCCATTTCATAAAGGATCAGAACATAAAGTATGTTTTCTGGATCAATATGAAACACACAACCAAGTAGGAACCTGCTGTTAGTCCACTAAGCATCTACAGCAGGGAGCTGTCATTTTATGACTTGCTTCAAGCCAAGTGAATTTGTTTCACAGCTATTTCCTGCATTTTTGGCAGTGTCTTACTGAAATCTGTTTTGCTCTATCATTCCCAGCGCTTTTAGATATAAATGAAAAGGTTTTAAGCTACATTCAGAAATTCAGAGCAAAAAGTAAAGCATTTTCACACCTGACAGTCACTGAGAGCACGCAAACTGCTCTTACAACCCTAATTCACTCTCAGTCTCCACTCCTCTAGCAGTCAAGGTGACTCACAGGGAGCTGAGGGCCAGAGCCTTCCAAAGACGACCCTATCAACAGGTCAGATGTTTTTAGCCTAAAGAACTTAATGGCCCCTGACTGGCTGGTTTGTGGTGAAGCCCCAGGAATCTAAGAGAAGCTAATACCAGTCACAAGGCCAGTCCATCTCTAGCTGAAGGAGGGTCGATTTAGATTAGATGTTAGAAAGAAATTCTTTACTGTTAGCGTGGTGAGGTACTGGAACACCCAAAGAGGTGTGGATGCCCCATCCCTGGAAGTGTTTAAGACCAGGCTGGATGAGGCTTTGGGCAACGTGGTCTAGCGGAGGGTGTCCCTGCCCGCAGCAGGGGGGTTGGAACTAGATGATCTTTAAGGTCCCTTCCAACCCAAACCATTCTATGATTCTATGATCATGTATTTTAAGGACGTTTGTTCCAGTGGGACAAGAGCTCAAGAATCAAGCTCAGTCAGGCAGAGAACTTCTGCTCTCTTCTACAGCTGGCTTTTTCTGTTTGCAGTACCAGAAAAAGTATGGGTGTATGGTTTCAAGTCAGTCAGTTCAACTAGGCTGACAGGAAAGCAGACAAGGGAATGACAAACTCAGGAAAACTCTGCATGAAGAAATTCACTGTCTTGATGTTTCTAAGAAACTTTACAGCAAACTCAGTTGTATCAAAGCTTCCCTAACAGAGGAATAAATGGTTTTCAGAGCTTTTCTGACTATTGCCGTATAGGATTTCCAATGCTGTGCTGAAGCACCTGCCTTTGTAAAGGCTGAAAGATAGGCATGACTGTTAAAACTATAACCATTGCTTACCTTGTAGAGCTCACCCCAGATTCTTTTGGACTGTCCCTTCTTATATATTTCCTCTTGTGCTTCATCCCTGGAAGTAGATCACCAGAGACATCAGCTGCCACAATAACAGGTTACAATGTTGTCTTCTCTAAAGCCATTTAGAGACAGAAGAGAAGATGAAGCCCAAGAAATAGACAGGTGGGATTTAGCTGTTCTCCCCGTCCTCTGCCTTCAGTCTACTCATTTCAGAAAGATCCTACAAACATGCACTCTTTCAAAGATTTCTACCTGCCCACTGCACAGTTCCCTATCTAACCCAAAACGTGACTCTGGAGATGTTCTGACATGCAACAGAAAACGAATTATGAATAAAGACAGAGGGGTCTCACAGAAGTAGCAGTTTGGTTAAATACATAGGGACAAAACAGGATCAACAAAATCCCAAATTCAGCTAATTTCACTTTCCTTCCTCCTCATACAGTAACAGCATTGATGGATGTACTAGGTACTTCTTTAAAAATAAAGCTGTCTTTTTAGAAATGTAAACAACGAATCATTTCTCCTTTCTACTTACCTTACACCAGTGTCTTCTGTCACCAGGTCTCGGTCCTTGCCCTGATCATAAGACCCTGATGAGGCTTCAGCATTCTCCACCAGAGACTGCACATCACTTGCAGAAAGATTTGGTCTTTTCCTCTGTGATTTGGGGCCAAATGTTGTTTCAAACGTTTCTGTGTCAAGAATGTGAACTCTGGAGGTCTAAGGAAAAACAGGTTGGTAAAAAACCCACAAACATTGTTTTTTCTATCTCTCATGACACGCAGCAAACAAGACCTTAGTTCAATGCAACTCTGCAACCTGTGACAGGAGTCACAGGCACTTTCCTAACAATGTTTGAGTTTTCCAGCTTAATCTTTGAGAAACATAAGAATGGGTATTTAATAAGCAACAAAACACACTGCACTTGCCAAAGAACTATGCTTCAGTTCTTTCACCATAAATGATGTCAAATGTAATTAAAGATACAATGACGGAAATTTAGCTGCTATGTTTGATCACTTCTTATTTTTCTAACAAGTGCACAAATCTCGCCAAATTTGCAGAGTTTTTGTCAGGGATAATTACAATCAAAACTGTAGATTTTAAAGCCTGTAATGAATGCCAGCTTTTCTTGGACTGGCATACAATTCATTGCTGAAAGAAGTAATTTGGTTTTGTAATGCACATTTTAGTTTCTTGTAACTTTTTCCTTAATTTAGGTAACATTTTTATGACATAAACTGAAACATTTCCACATGAAAAAATAGCCAGCAAGAGTCCAAAACGGTAGTTCAGACGTCATGGAAGAAACCTGGTAATAACTAAAACTTGATGTACTAGAAATGAAGGCTGCACACACAAGAATTTCTGACCCAAGATAAAAAGCACATATTTCAGTTCAAACTCATCACATGAGACTGTTTGCAGGGTGAAGCATCCTTAGAAAAGGTTCCTCTGTCACATGAGCTATTAGAAGCATTAGAACAGAAGGTGGCAAGCTGCTACGGTTATCCTAAGCTGGTACTCTAACCTGGGATATTTTAGGGTAAGTTTCCTATCAGAAAGTGAGAATTTCTAATAAATAATAGATCTTCTCACAAGCTATAGGGAAGTAATACACTGTTTCTTTGCCTTCACTTTCCATGTCCACAGTGAGGGGCTCTCAAAAACGTCCCTCCCCAAGTCATCAGCTCTAATTGCCCCCCCCAATGCTTCCAGAACACAATTCACCAGGCTGATCAGAGACAGTGTGATTGCCTGCAGATAACACTCATGACACCTCTGTGCACATAAGCCATCCTTCACCCTGCACAGATGAATCAAACTCACATGTGGTTTAATCCGATCATAGAAAAGGGACATGGGCAACTTTCTTTGCTTCATGACCACTCTGTAAGGATCTTTCATAACAGTTTCCATCTCTTCTTGAAATTTCTGTAGGGATGATTGCTTGATCACACGAGTATTTCCTGCATATAAAAATAAATATTGCACCTGACCATTCCTCATCTCAACTGCTTCAAAGACCCCAGGTATGCTAACAAAATATGAACGCTCCATCTGGAATCAAAAATACCAGTGGCAAAAGTTACAGGATTTTACTTGAGACAAACCCCAAATTAACATAAATAAGCCAATCCCTTTCTTTCCCATCATTTAAAGAAAATTTTAAAAGTATCCCCAGGACACTTTATGTACATGGGCTACAACATACATACGCATTGGCAAACCCCAGAAAACAACCAAAAGAGACAAAATAACCACACTTCAGAGGAGTGGGTAGAAAGCAAACACCCAAAGCACAAGTACATGCAAAATGTGAGCCCATGGTGAGGGTCCTTCACCTCCAGTTCAGCGTCTGTCCCTCACAGCTCCGAGACCACAATTCTGAAATAAACACCTTCCAAACACGCAAAGTTCAACAGTTTTTAAGCTTGCTGAGCCTGAAAGTTGAAAAAACACTCACCAAACCATTTAATATTTGGTTCCACTCTTGCAACTGTGCCTGGTGCCACTGTTGACTGGTACTGTAGAGGCTTAATCACTTTACCATGTTTGTTTCTAAGTGGAAAATAAGAACACGCGTAAATACACAAGGGCAGCACACACCACTCCAGCACTTTTGTCCTCTAGACCAGAAGTACATCCACAAAATCCAGAAAGACCCTTCATCTAGAACTGGTGCCCTGAGATTGTTACCAGAGACAGTACCGCCTGTAAAGGGTAATCAACCCAAGCGCTGGAACAGAAGTGACATCAGCCAGTGTACACACTAAGTTTCACCCCAGCTTGACCAGACTCTTCACTAAGGCTGCTCGTGTCAAAGCAGGAACGGCTGACCAGCGTGCAAAAAGCACCAAAGGACAATCTCCTACTCACCACCACTTCCTTCTCTCACGAGCTCACGTGGAAATTTTTTATCAGCTCCACCCATCAGCTGGTGCAGAACACTCATCATAAGATAATTTCCAAGTTCAGACTTAGCTTACATTTATAAATGTTTAAAAATACATATTCCCCAGTCAGCTCTCAAAACAAAGAGAAAATTGGCAAAACAGAACAAAACTGCTAATGTGAACCAGGATTCTCAGAAACCCCCGCGGCATCTACAACGTGGCAGAGCCGCATGTTTACAAGGTGAAGGCTGCTCCACAGCCAGTCTCAGGCAGACGGACGTGGTGTCTCTCGGCGAAGGAGCCGTGTGGGAGTCACGCTCTTCAGACATTTTGAGGGGAGTTTTTGAGTCCTGCTGTTGTTGGAAAAAAAGGAATTCTGGGCATTTTGGGGCTCATGACACACTGGTGAGCTCACTGATCAGCTGTTCTGCATCACATCTTTTCCAGCCCTTTTCCCTGATACCCATGGCAGCCCGTTTGGAGCTCAGGATCAGGCTTCCCAGCTCCTGCTGGCACAGACACACACCGGGGAGCGGCTCCGCACCGATAAACCGGCGTTTTGCTATCAGACGGAGCGAGACCGGCTGCCCTCAGCGCGGCCCTGCTCTGCTGTGCAGCTGAACGCGCTGGCCCCGGAGGCCTCTCTGTTGCACCGCACCAAGCGCTTCCCGCGCCGCAAGGCCCCGGCGAGCCCCGGCAGCGTTACCCGCCGCGCGTTTACCGGCAACCGCTCGCTGGCGTGCCCGGCGGGATCCCGGCCCCGCGGGAAACCACCCAACGCCTCCGCCCGGGCGGGCGCACGGAGCCGCCGGCGCCCCGCAGCACCGGTAACGGCGGCGCGGCCAGGCCGGGCCCCCCCGCTGCCCGAGCCGCGCTCACCTCCGTTCCTTTTGCCGGTACATGTTGAGGCGCCGGATGGTGGCTCGGTCCCGCATGTTGTTTCCTCCCGCGCCCCCCACGCGATCTGAGGAGACAAGACAGCGTCAGGTCGGGCCCGGTACGGTCCGGTACAGCCCGGTACAGCCTGGCCTGCGGCCCCCACACGTACCGGGATTGGTGCTGGCGCGGGAGGGGTTGATGGTGCTGCGACCCTTGTAGCGTGGCTTCACCATCCTGCTGAGCGGAGCCCCCTGCGCGGGGCGGGACAGCGCTCACAGCCGGACCGGGGACAGCCGAGAGGCCGCTCCGCCACACGCGCCACACCGGACAGGAAACGGCGACACAAGCACTTCCGGCGTGGGGGTCAGCGGCATGACGTATTTCCGCTGAGTCACTCCTCCGGCTGCGCAGGCGCACGAGGTTGCTGTGACAAGCACGTGTGGGCTGCCCTCGGTCGCCATGGCAACGCGTGGGGCTGGCCCGGCCCCGCCTCCCCGATACACCCCCCCCCCCGCCCCGGTCCCTCCCAGTCCCTCCCGGTCCCTCCCGGTTCCTCCCGGCCCGCCGTGCCCGCGGGGCTTCCCGGGGCCTCCCCAGCTCGGGGCCACGCCGCCGCGTCCGCCATGACCCGCCCGCGGTGCGCGGCAAGAGGGGCGGCGGCCCGTGGGGCCCACCGGGGCGGGCTGTGCTAGGCCGGGCTTTGCGGGAGGGCTCCTGCCCCGGAGCGCGGCCTGCGGGCGGGCGAAGGGTGGGACGCTGCCGTCCCGGACGGGGCTGCCGCGCTGGGCGGCGGGGGGACCGCGAGCCGTGTCGAGGGAAGAGAAGGCCGAAATAAGGAGGGAGCTGGCAGAGGAGCCCTCATTGTTTGTGCAACGTTGTTTGTTCACAGGAACATAATGGAATCATTTGGGAGCTTGGCATTAATGCTTATTTCCATTTGCAGATGAATGCGTGCGGTCAGCAAGCGGGCCGGTCGGTGGGGGATGCTGGTGGAGCCCTGCACAGCACCCTTACGCGCGGGGCAGCGTCGGTGAGGCGTTTATAGGCACGCAGGGCCGGGTCTTCTGGGTTACTGGCAACGGCTCTTTAAAATTAGAAATCATAACACTGGCCTTTTTATATGAATGTAAAGAATTGCATGGACAGTGCGGAAACTTAAATCAAATTTAGGCAAATTATATGTCTAAAGACTAAGCCTACATTTGTGTTAGTGCCAGATTTTAACAGAAATTGGAAAGATCCTCACCTTGGGGGAATTAAGAAAGCTCCACTGAAACGGTGTTAATTTATACCAGAGGTTGGGCTGGGGCCAAACTGCTCAGCATGTTGGGGAATCATTCCCCAAAACGAAGGTCTGGCCCATCGTTTCTAAATACTCATTAGCAGCAGAGTATTCCCGGCTAGTTCAATTTCCTTCTAGTTCTGCTAATGCTCTTCTAAATCAGAACAATAACAGAGCTGCTGAGATTTTGTTCTTTTAATGATTTTCAGCGTTTTGCTGTTAGGTAGTGCATAGTCCCTGTTGTACAACAACGTCCTAATGAGTCAAGACTTGTGGGACGTTTTGTAAGATGGCGGTCTCGAATCTTCAGTCTGTTTTGGTTAAGCCTACGATTTCTGTTTTTTCTCTTAATAGAATTATCTATGCCTTGGGCATTTAAAAAATACACATTGATGTGGGTATAAAAATTAATTCCAAATTGTAGATAATTGTTTAAGCTATCAGACTTGAGGCTCATGCAGAAGAGTTTTCCCAGGACAAGTGTGTTTTCTATTAGAGTTGATATGAATCTGTCAGAAGATCCTTTTGATTTTCAAATTTTTAGACTAAATAGTTGAGTAATACTTGCTCTGTTCTCCCCCACTCTTTCTTCCTTTTCCTTAAGAAAACACTCTTTTTATTGTTAGCAAGATAGCTTGGAGTGCATCCAGAAAATTGCTGTCTCTTTCTGTGAAAGAATAGAAATAGCTAGCTTTAGACATGAGGTTATGTCGTGGAGAACTTTTATTGGTAAAGCCTCCAAGTTAGTTGTTGAATTCCCACGTTGAAAGCTGTAACGAGTGTCTCAGCACTCTCTCCCCAGCCTTGCTTATAGTGAGCCCTGTCACCCAAATCGGAGTGGGCTACAATCCTCTATTTTCCATCATAAGAAGAGATTATACTGCTAACATAGGGGAATTGCAGCCAAATGGGAATAAATTCATCCTTTCAGCTGCGCTCCCCAACCTCAAGTTTTTCCTGACCAAAAGTACATTGCTGGGGCTAACAGTACTTACCTCGCAGTATCTCTGTAGCTGTGGTTGTTGCACTTGTGTATCTGATAACACGTTTTACTCTACTAAACTCATTTTTCATTTGCTATTGATGCATCCTCCTGTTTCAATTTTTAACTTGTTTTTCTTCCTCTTTTTAAATTGGTTGCAGTGGGATGTTGTCCATTCTGCGTATCGGAGGGGAGTGAGAGCTGCCAGGCTGTCGGGTCTGCCAAACGGCCTCAGTTCATGGACACGGCTGGCCTGATCACTGCTGAAATGAAATAATTTCAAATTTTATGTGGCCTCTTCCTTGTCAAAATCCCAGTGAATGTGGTTATGTGATGCCATCAGAATGACTCATTGCCGTAATTACATATGTTCTAAGGGGTTATTCCCATTGTATTATTAAAAACTAGTGATGTTTGATTTTTGGCAGGGACTGTCTTCCTTGTACGATCTACAGATTTTGTCAATTAAATGAAGGAAAAATAGATTTCCAAGATTTCAGAACAAGACCGGACTTGTACTCAGAGCACTTTTTCAGTGTGGTATTGAGCTACTTTGTTTTATTTAATAGGATAAAAGCCACATCAGCCATCTTTCTCTCCTTGTTGCAGCGGTTCCCTGCAGGGCACAAGGACAGAAATGGGTTTCGTAGCTAGCCTTCAAAATCAGTTCCAAGCACTGCCAGAAGATACTGCGGATGGTTTATCACGACAGTAGTTTTCCCAACTCAGTTCCTCAGGAATAGGTTTTCAGGGATACAGCTTACAAGAGTGGGAGGCAGGGCTCCTCGGAAAAGGCTCCAGGTTTGACGGCTCCTTAAGAGAAAAACCAGCAGCGATCCCGATCCCAGATATCGAGGCCTTGGACTCAAAGTTCCCAAAATGGCCACTGAAAGCACTAGGGGGAAGCCAGGGGGAGGAGAAAGTTGAAGGCTATCAAAAAAGGCAAAAAGGTGAAAAGGGCTTTGAGAGCGCAGGCTGCGCTGTGCCCAGCAGGATGGAGCCTTCAGAGCTAGCGGCGTGCTCGGTCCCGCGCAGTTCTCGCAGGCGTGCAGAGCCCTCTGCTTTACACTTTGAAGTTACGCCAGCGCTGCAGATCTCTCTCGTTGGAATTAAGTGTTTACTAGCAATCTGGAAGCTAAAGCATTTACATAGAAATGTTTTACTTTTGTGATTTCATTTTGATAGTCATGAGAAGTGACTGCTTTTCTGGAAAGCTGCACGTGCTGCACCGTGTGTGTTAGCCTTGCGCGTCGCAGGATTTGCCGTGGCCTTTTGCAGGCTGTTTCAGTGGTGAATGATGAGGTTCTAACCAGGCGTTTTAGCTTGTGCTGTAAGTAACAACATGTTTTCTACCTGCTGCTAACAGATCCTGCTGCTCTTCAAATATCGTGGAGATTCTGGCAAGCAGCTCCATCTAAACTATGGTTTGGCATTCAGTTGGGTGTAATATATTATCGTGTATAAATGCCATTGGCGTGATTTATTTATGGCGACTGGTTAAATGCAGCTGGTATTTCTGTGACTTTAATAGAGTTTTTTAAAAAATATTATACCTAACCTCTCTCTGTGAAGTCTATTGATTTAATAAAATCTCTAAATACATATAAAATACCCCTTTTAATGTTCTTAGACAATGTAATCCAAATAATAGTATTTGGGATAACCTGTTTCACCATCCTACTCTATTTCCTTTAATCAAAGCTAAGATTTCTTCTGAGTGAGAAATCATTTTAACATAAACATGAACTAAAAAGTATATACATTGCCTCCATCTCCATGGGGTAGAGAGCTAGTAAATTATTGTTTGAGGAGTATGTGTGCACACATTTAACTTGACTGTAGCTGACGAAAAATACAGATTTATATTACACAGAGAGGATAAGAACATAATACAACCAACCTGTGTTTGGTGAAATTTGTCTGCTTTAGCTCCTAAATCTCAGCAAATGAGATAGAAATTAAACAGTTCCAAACCCACGACTGTAAGCTGTTAATATGTTATTCTTTGCCCTTTGTTCCCCATTACATGGGATGAATTACCCAAAAGCTAAGTAAGCTGCCTGGAAACTGCAGATTTTGAGTAGAATTCAGTCCAGTGAATAAACCCCAGTTTGTTCACCAGCAAAAATGAAGATGTTTTCTATGCAACGGAGTTTCGGACAAGGGTCTGTCTGTCTATAGGTCTAGCAACTATTTCTCCAGTTCAGCAACTAGGTGATGGAAGTTCAGTGCACAAATATGCGCAGAAGCCGGAGCAGCAACGTTTCCACCCTGTGATCCATGTAGGTACATTTGGCTTCGGGACGGTAGGCAGAAGTTACTTGGGGGAGGCTCTTTCTTTCTAGACATTTTTGATCCATTGGGATTTGACTCCAGTTTTGGTGAATAAAGCAAACAAAGCTTGTTCAGCGAACCCATTTATTTGTTTATTTGTTTAAAGAAGCATATTTTACAGTGATGCCACGGAGAACACCACAACAGATTTTATTTGGTGGGCTGAAAGCGTTCGTGTGAATTGAGATGACGTCAGCCTGTCTAAGGAAATCTCCGCCTTGGACTGCTGAGCTCAGCGTGCAAATCACGTTGGTCAAACGCAAAATGTTTCTAAATTCATAAATTAACCAGCTCTCTGGGAGTGGGAATAAGCACAATTCTCGAGCTGATTAAAGAAAGAAATTTGTTTTTTATATTTTCCTCCTAATTTTTCTAAAACAATTTAATTTTAAAATCACCCATACTGAAAAATCTTGGATTTTCCTAATATGCATTTTAAACTTTCCTATGCCTTTCTCCCTTTCTTCCCTTTTTGCTATGAAAAAGGCAGAAGAGAAAAGGCTCCAACAGAAAGCAGCTTGTCAGTTTTTCTAAAAAACTCTAGAAAAGTTCTATAAAATAGGTTGTGTTGATTTAGTATATGCAGTTTAGTTTGGAAATAGCTGTGCTAATATTGCCATGAGTTACTGTAGGGTAGCCAGTCAGTTCACAGAGCCGCCGTGTGTAAAACCTTACTAATGCACTCTCGCGTCTCTAATCCTTGTTGAGAACTGGATTGAGATACTGCAGCAGGAGGGAGGGAGGAGTTGTCTAGGAATTAGCAAGCTGAGGTTCATGAAAGGGTTACTGATTATTGCTGCTAAAAAGCGGAAGGGACAAATGGTTCTGCTTACATGCAACGCCATGGCACAAATGAAATACTTATCTCACAGGCTAGCTGAGGCTAGAAAATAAAGTGAGATCTGATCTTTCAGCTGGGAGGCTTTCAGGAATCGTCTGAACATGATCCATAAACAACTCAAAGGATGACTTTCAAGAACCTCTTTCTCTCTCTGCTTGGTATGCTGGTCGTTTATCATTGTGCTGAAATGGAATCCCCTTTAAAAGATATAACGGCTTCTTGTTTACTTAAACACAAAGTGGATGATGGGCTGAAAGGTTTTGCTGCCAGCAGAGCAGTCATGGAGAGCTTGGTACAGCTCCGGAGCTGAAACAACTGCGCAGCTCCCACGTCCCGCACTGAGCCAAACCAGCCGCGAAGCGGATGGGTCGAAGGGAGAGTTTAATGTGTCCTCTGCTGGAGCTGAGTCCTCGGTGGGCGCCACGAGCCGCCGGCTCTTCGCAGGGGAGGACCAGGAGTGCCGGGCGCGGGCTGGCGACTCGTCGGAGTGAGCGGGGGCTCTCCCGCAGGCATCCCCGCACACTCGCTGGCTCGCTCTGCCCGCCAGAACCGCAGAGCAGAGAGGGTGGTAGGAAAGAAAGCGCAGCAGAGACTGTATTCGCCAGGTTTAGCTTGGGGTGAGCTTTTCCCTGCCCATCGCCTTACTGGGGGAGCTAGGAGCTTCAGCAGCACGTCACTGATGCGCCCGGGCACATCTCTGGGAGCCACGGCACCTCCCCTGGCTCCGTCCCTCAGGACCAGCGGGCTTTTGCTGAACTCTAGAGGAATTAAATGTCTACACGTATTTATATCGAGGAAGCACATTTTAAAATATAAGGGAAACTGAGCGGTATGCCACCTTGTGACACTGCCGAGGGTAAAGCTCTCCACGCAGGGAAGGCGTTCACATCACCCCGCGCGGGTCTCACCGGGTCTCTGTCCTGCACGGTCCTCGTCCTGGTTCCTCTGCCCAGGTGTCGGCTCTTGCAGAGCCGGAGCGCTTGTGCTGAATCCAGGGAATTCCAGTCGGTGGCATGCAGACCATTAGTTTCTACCAAACTTAAAAGTTTGCTTCTCTTCTGCAGAGCCCGAGCTGTGCCTTCCCCCTCCCGCCTGCCTTCCCTCCTGCTACGCGCCTGGGTGGTGTCCGGGCAGACGGACGAGCGTGTCCCTCTCCCAGGATGGAGTCCCGCGGCTGTGACTGTACAAGCAGAGTCACAATGTTTCGGCAACCTGCGGTTTGTTGTAACCTCTCATTTTCTCAATCTGCCGCATGTTAACTGGATCCTTCAGTGGGAAATTCCTCAGGGGCTCTGCGGAGCACAGCTGGGGTCCTGCGAGCGCAGGACAGCTGGGTTGTGGCTGCAGTGCAGCTGGCAGCACTTTCTGGGATTTTCTTAAAGCTTTGGTGAGTTTCCCTTCCACAAGTGAGTCTCTGTCCTGTGGGACACCAGCCTCCATAGGGGCCAAGGCATGAACCACACACTCAGGAAGCTGGTTGTCATTTTGTTTTTTGGTTTTTTTTTTTGTTTTGTTTTGTTTTTTAATTTGAAATAACTCTTTGAAGCAGATTCAGGGCAGATACCACTGACCTCTTACCACAAACGTTTAACATGTATTCGCAATGATAAAGTCATACAGCTTAAAACACAAAATAAAGGGTTGGGGGGAAGAGAAAGAGGCCGCTGCCTTAGTGTGAGTCCGGGTCCCAGGTCGGGGAGAGCAGCCGTGCGGGTCCAGTCTCGTCCCGCTGCCTGCAGCCGTGCTGCGCTGGGGCCAGGCGCCCGGGCTCAAGGCGAGGCCCTTGGTCATGAAGTCTCGTGTCCGGGTCCTTCGCTGCCTCAGACTGCACCTCTCCTCCCCGCAGCATCCCCGCAGAGCCTCGGGGAGGTGGGCTTCCCTCCGCGTGCGCTCCCGCTCCTCGGCAGCATCCTTCCGCGGTCCTGGGTGCTGTGTGTGTGTGTGTGCAGCCTCCTTAAATATTGTGTATGTGGTTTCTGTCGGGTCTGTGGGTCGGTCTGGGAGTATATGTCTGTCTTTCTGGACATGTGTACGTGTTGTGTAGCAGTGCTCTGGTTCAATAAAGCTTTCATATACATAGCAGCAATGAAGTCTTGCCATCAGGTGACGTAAAGGGGCAGCTACTGGGCAGGGCTAGCGGACATCGTGGGGACCGCGGCCCCTCTCTGTTTGCTCTTCCTCTTCTTGGTGCCAGACTTAGCGTCTTTGGTGTCTTTCCGATTTCTGTTCCCATTTGTGTTATCTTGCTTTCCTTGCTCTTCCTTTTTCTTCCTTTTCCCTGCAGTAAAGCAAAGGGGCACCATGAAGCTCTCTGGCAGAGCGAGCTGGCCCACGGCTGCGGGGTGGCCCAAAGGGCCTGTGCCCTCCCCACGCACGGAGGTGCCCGAGAGCCGCCCCGTCTGCCGGCCTGTGCTCTGCATTGCCGGCTGTTGCCTAAATATAAACAGGGAAGAAGGATCAAATCTGGATTTAGCTTTGTATTTGTCGGTCTCCAGCAGAAGTGTTAACACTTGTGTTTCTCCGCGGCTGCATACCAGGCCCCTTAGCTAACGCCCGCTGCTGTGTGCACCAGAGGGACGGATCGGCCGCGTCTGCCTCCCCCTGCCCCGTTGTTAATCCCTGTGGTGTTAGTCTCTGCTCAGAACTGGTTTCCCTCAAAACACTCAACCCCGCTGCAATCCTCGTCCATCCCATAAGAGGATGACCAAACCACCATTCATCCTGAAGACACTCTAATTGCTGGGAAAAACGCAGACCTAAGCGTTCTGGTAGAGGAGAAGAGAACTCTCGTCACTGTAGCACACAGGCCTGCACCTTCGGCCGCTCAGCCACCTGGGTGATCTCTGCTTGGGGAAGAAGCTAAAATATCTGAAAGCCTGTGGGACATGTGGCAAGCCGTGCTGAGGATCGCCCACCCGGGGTCTGTGCCAGTTCCACCCAGGGGTCTTTCTGGCTGCTGTCACGTTGTGTTCCCTGTGCCGTAGAGGGGTACTGAGATGCGCGGCGCATTTATGATACCCGACAATTGGCTGAATACTTGTGCCTGACAAATAAAGGGTGCTGGGGAAGGATGGTGAGATATTCCATGTCTGCTCACCTTCGGGGCACTGGTTCTTCTGCACGGTGCATCTCCGCACCTCCGTGGTGGCAGGGCACAGGGACACGTCTCCAGACGGAGCCTGCAGAATCCGCCGCGTTCGGTCTTCATTGCCCTTCTTGAAGCCGCAGAGCTTCCTCTTCTTGGAGCAGGGCCCCCAGGGCCCCCACTCACTCATTTCACATTGTGCTGCCAGATAACAAGAGAGGCCAGCAGTAACTCTCGTTTCGCCGTTGCTGCCTCAGGATTCCCAGAGCCCTCCCACACCATCGCACCGCTCCCCCACTTGCAGGCTGGAAGGCTACGTGGGTTTCCCCAGCAGCTCTCAAGGCACCCCCTTCCTCGCCATACCCCACAAACTGAGTCATGCTTCACAAGCACGCCGCAGCAATGCTGGGCTGCTGCTCCCCATCTAGGCTGGTTTTCAGAGGGCTCAGCCCTCTGCAGGGCTGCGTCTGGCCTGTGCCGTCACCTACTTGACATGGGTACGACAAGCCATCGTCTCTGAGGGGCTCGTTTTATCATCTAAACCAAAGTGTGGCAATTCATGCAACTGGGCCTGACAGAGGCACAGAAAGCTCAGCGAGAGGTGCCCAAGCATCACTTACCAGGACTGCTGCACTCCATGGTGCCGTTGGCAGCAGAGTAGCCTTCGGGGCATGTGACGTAACACCTCCCTTTGTGCAAATACAAACCTTCCTTACATTTTGTGCAAAAGTTTCGACTGAAACAGGACTCACAGTTCTCAATTTTGCATTCTGGGGAAAAAAAAAAACCAACCACAAAGCTGTCATGTAGTCTGATGTGAGCAAAAGACACGGGAAGCTCTTGACTGGTAACTGGAGTTTGCTCCTGCCTCCAAGGGGTCTGCCAACAGCCAGGACGAGCCTCTGAACGTCCTGCCAGGCCTGGTTGTGCTACTCGGATAGAATCAGTCTGCTTTGCACCGTTCCCTGGTACAGGACAGAGCCGCTGTGCTGCTGCTCTCATAGCCAGCAGCAGCTGCTGCCAGATCAAAATCGGGCAGGGTGGAAAAGGTTGGGGCTGGTGTTCAGCTTAAGCATCAGTCAGCCAGAGCAGGACAGCACAAAGAATAAAGTCCCGTATCAATTGCTCCAGTTGCAGCTACAGTATGGGCTGCAGAGAAATGGAGTTAGACGGAAATCTGGCCACGAGGGTGATTTGCATGAAACTGCCAGGGAAGTGATCACATTTTTCCATGTCCAGCTTCTTTCTGGTGCTCTGGCTGAAAGAGGCAGCCCCAGGCCAAGGATCTCGTTCAGAGAGCTGCTTGGCTGTGGTGAATGGGCAGAGGAGAGAAGAAAAGGTACTTGTGCAAGTAGCACCTTAAAAACTGAAAGAATCTCCCTCCTCCTCCTCCTTCCTCCCAAAGGAAGAGGGTGCCAGTCTGGCAGCCCAGGTAACAGAGCTTCCCAAATGTCCTGCCGGATGCCACGTCCGCAGCGTACTTGGGCGGTGCTGAGCATGCTGTGACGGGGTAACCCAGCCCTGAAAGGTTTGCCAGTGGCCCTCTGCTCTAAAGGACCACTGGTCCATTGACCACCGCCTGCCTACAGCACGGAGAGACCTGCAGAGGCTCTCAGAGACCAGGAGGGCCAAAACTCAAGTCTAAACCTGCATGGAAGGGCTGGTGTGGGGGCGGTGGATGCTTGCCCAGCCTCTGAGGGCACAGCGTGGGCAGTATCTAGTGGCTGCTCAAAGGGAAGGAGCAGTTCAGCCTGGCTGCATGCTGCACCAAGGTGCATTAGCCAACATCAGCATAGATTATGGGGTTATTCCCTGGGTAGATCACTGCCCTGCTCAGCACCTCCTTCTCCCCTTTGATGCAGCCACAGCATCTCCTCTCCCCTGACCGGAGGCGGCACGATCCCCTGCAAAGCTCCGCAAAGCACCACCACCCTCCCGCGTTTCACCTGTTCCCTCCCACCCCCGTACTCACTGATGCACTTGTTCATGTCTGTATTGCGAAGGCCAAAGTATCCCAGTGGACAAGATGGTAGGCAAATCCCGATTTGCCGGATGTCATTCCTCTCCAGAAGGATGAAGAGTTTGGGGGAACATCTCAGGCACCCATTGAACTCAGAGCACAGGTCGCAGCCTCTGGCACAGCCCTGACTCAGCTCGGTGCTAACTGGAAGAGCAGAGAGAGGCAGCGGTTAGTGCCCGCCCGCACGGCCAGGTTCTGCACGCACCAGCTTCGTCCCCAAAACACCGGCACCACAGGGCAGGAGGGGCAGGACTAAGGGCTGGGGTCCTGCCGCACTGACGCCCTCGCTGCGGCTCCCGGCACCGCTCCGGCCGGGCATCACGGCCTGTGCCAGGTGCCCACAGGCACCAGCGCCGCACCGAGCACAGGCGAGAGGGTCGTGCCAGCAGCAGCGGTGAGGAGCAGGACCAGCAGCAGCCGCCAACTCTGGACAGAGTCCCGGCACTCTGCCCAGCAGCCCCTGCCTCCTGCCCTGCCACTCGGCCCTGCTGCCTGCGCTGGACAGACACCCGCCAGGGACACGCACCCGGGGGGCCAGCGCCTCCCCCCACATCCCCCCTTGGGGCTGGTGGTGCCGCCCCGCCGAGCTACGGGCACACCACAGGATGAGGGGACCAGAGCCGCACGGTGCTGGAGCAAAACCGTCTGGTTAATTCTGCGCTGCGCTGCAAGCCAGGCTGCGTCCCCAGCTAGGTCTCGCCCTGACCCCGCTTTTGTTAACTGTATCTGGCAGTGCAGGAGATTTCACTGCCCTCAAAATAGAGATGTGCTCTCAGCTCCTAAGTTCAGTCCAAGAAAAATACTCAATCCCATGTCTTGAGAGTTTTCTGCTTTTAATTATCATATAAAATGCTGCTTGTTTTGAAACCAATAGCATTCTTTGCAGGCTAGAATGCAGGTTATTTTTATTAGTTTATTATGCAAGCAGCGTCCTTGTTTATAGAAAAGCTGTGTATTTAAAAAATGTTTTCTTTTAAATACTGTGTTTACCACACTTCAAAAGCAAGCGTGGAGCACCACAGTGTTCACATGCCAGATCGAGAGGTAAGAAAACTTTCCTCTCCCCCCACAGTGACCCGAGACCTCGGCAGCTCCCCTCTGCCTGTCCCAGCCCATCGCTGGTCCATGGCACGGAGGCTGCCGCAGCCTGGGGAAGCGAAACAGAAAGCAGCCGGGGGTCCCCAACCCCGCGGACCCTCCGTGCCCGGCTGCCAGGAGGCTTTGCAGGTCTGGACTGGGACCTCCCCTCGGCATTTTGGGCCTCCCGTATGCAGGGACCCCCGGGGATCCGGCCCCATCCCTCCCGCAGCGCTGGGTGGCCGTGCCAAGGTCTGCCTCTATGGCAAAGGTATAAACCGGCCCCTCGCTGGAAATTGCACTTCATAACATTAGCCATGACATCAAGTTTTCCTTGTTCTCACAGGACTCAGCAGTCCCAGTTTTAATATAAAATAATTATTATATAATTTAATTTAAGATAGTTTTAATGTAAACCAGTTCTAAAACCAGCTTACATAAATGAAGGCAAACCCATCTGGCAGCTCTCGTACCGATTCAGCCTGGTTGCCCTGCGTGAGCCCCGAGCTGGGACCAGCCAAGGACCATCCGGGCTGCAGGGATAATTACAACCCCATGCACTGCGGGTCGCACCGTGGCCCAGCCACCCCGCGGCCCAGCACCCTGTAGCAGCTGAGCGGGTACTGTGCGTGGCCACTGCCCGGGGCAGGGCCTGCCGGGGGGCTCTGGGTGGGATGGGGTGGCCGTGGGGGTAAGGACAGCGTGGGGCGGGAGCCTGCCAGTGGAGCAGCGTCTGGGAGGAGGGTGGGGAGTGATGCACGGCTCTGCTTACCCGCTCCCTTCCCTCTACAGCTCACTTCTCCTGGGGAGGCACCTGACAATGGTGGGGGACCCCGAGGCTGCTGGCCCGCTCGGTGCCTGCGGGGGCAAAGGTGGGGGCAGCCGAGGCGCTGCGGGAAGTGGGGACGCCGACCCCGTCCTGCTCTGCAGAGCAAACTCCTCTGGCCGCGGGTGCTGCCGTGGGCACCAGCTCACCCGAGGGAGCAGCGCTGGCCAGTCCCTGCCCCAAGCTGCAGGCTGGGGGGCAGCTCCTCCCCGTGCGTGCCCGGCGCTGCCTGCAGGGTTAGTGCAGGCAGCTGCTGGGGGGGCACCTGCCTGCGGCTCGGGGCTGCGGCAGGTCCGGCGGGACAGGGTAGTGCACGTCTCTGCACGGGAGTGGAACCTGGGGAGCTCCGAGGGCTTGCGGGACACCCCAGGCTCTGCCCAGCTCTCTGTGTTGGGGAACACATTCACCATCTGCACGAACCATACAGCATCACGAGAAGAAGTAAAGAAAAGCGTTTCATACATACTTCGTCTTTGCCTCTTGCCCTTCACCACTTTGCTGCTGCCTGTTAGATCCATCGAGCTTAGAAAAACCACCACCACAAACAGTCCAAGCTGCATAGTAACTCTCCAGCGCTGCAGCCCCTCCGTCGCAGGGTGGTCGGAGGAGCCCGCTCCACAGCTGGGGATCTCTCTGCTGCCGCTAAAACGTCTCAGGTGGGATCAGAGCTGAGAGTCTGTGCATGAAGCCTGGTACGGGACCATATCCACAAACTACATCGGCCACAGTGAGCTTAGGTAGCAGGTAACATGGCTCTACCTTCATCCCCGTAAGGAGTGCAGGAGCTTGGCTCTAGTCCCATCTGGGGGCTCCGGCAGCGAGCGTTAGCTGCTTGCAGTTTCCAAGTGCACTCGCAGGAACTGCAAAGGAAGAGGAGAACAGATTAACTCAACAGTCGACATCACTCCCATGACGGCTGTGCTCGGCACTACGGCGGGCGAGCGCAGAAGCTGTGGGACAAACTGGGGGAGCGGTACACAGGGAGTGCAGGCAGACGGCGGCACCCGGAGCGGTGTGGGGCGAATCGCCTTCCAACCTCATCCACAAGTCACTGCGTTGCTTAATAACAGTTAGCACATGTAGGAACGCCTAATGCAGCTTTGCCATCTGCCAATGCTGCATACGGTTATAGCTGCAACTTGTTTAAAATAGTGCCAGTCCCCCTCGGCCGCCCCTCCTCGAGCAGCAGATGGCCTCTGCGGGCTGCCAAGCGCACAAGATGTTTCCCATCAAGTGGGCACCTCTGGGGCTGGTAGTCGAGCCGAGCAGAAAGCGAGCCTGCAGTCCCAAGCCGGAGACGGGGCTGTCTGGGGACGGGGCGGGATTGTCCCGCGAGCTACCCAAAACGCCGCATTTCTGCTTGGAGGGAATTTCCAAACCTCCCAGCTCCCATTGCCCCAGAGCGGCAGGGAAGGGTCAGCGCTGCCTGCGCAGGCAGAGGCAGCGCCGAGCAGGGCTGAGCACAGGAGCTGCTCTGCCCAGCGCTCACTGGCTCTTGCACGGCCCTGCCGACGGAGGAAGCCCAGTGTTCGGCAGCAAGCGTGGCTGTAAGTGCCGTGCCACCCTCGCCAAGCGGCGGCAGTGAGTTGCCCAGTGTGCATGGCAGGACAGGGCGATGAGACAGCAATGCCGGGAGGGCAGGCTGGGCAACAAACCAATTCCTCTGCATGAACTTCTTGGAGAGCAAAGGGAAGCTCAGCGCAGCGGGAAGTTGCCGGATGGCAGCACAGCGTGCAGGGCTCCGGGCACAGCCAGCCCAGGAGCTGCCATGTGTCCCGTCCTCGCCCTGGAGCGGCCGAGACCCTGCTCCTGCCGGCCGCGCTGCCCGAGGCCAGGGAAGAGGCAGTGCAGGCAGGGCTGCTGTGGAGCGGTGTGCTGCTCCCCTGGGAAATGACCCAGGAGGTGGTTTTCCACGTGCCCTGCGGCTGGCGTGCAGGAAGGGCGACCTCCGGGCTGCATCGAGAGCACTGGCACTGCCAGGCAGGGCCACGCTCTTCTCTCTGCAGCTGGCAGAGTAAAGTTCCACCAACGGCTGCTATTGTGTGGAAATAAAGGCGACAACATTCACTCTGTGAAGTCAAATGAAACAGAAAATGGTTTTAATCCCTTTATAATAACTACGCAATCGCCGGTGCCCCAAATGGCCAGTGGCAATGGTGCTGGACCGAAGCCCGGCTGCAGCCCGCGCTGCCTGCGGGATGGACACGGCCCCAGGGTGCCGGCCCTCTCCCACGCCCACCGTGGAGTTGGGGACCTGCCGAGGGGCCACTGGCCAGAGCAGCTCCCCCTGCCCCGTCCCGGCTGTAGGGCGGTGACGGCTACAGCAGCAAAACACCTGAACGGAGAGGGCTGCCCACAGCAGCGGCGGCGGGCTGGCAGCATCGTGAGCCAGCTGCTGCAGGGAGATGTGACCCGCGTACCGCCGGGCCTCGTAGCAGCACGTGCCCCGACACCGAGATGTGCCCCAGAGCGGGCACCTGATGGCGGCTTTGGCTCACACGTGCTGGCGAGGCCTGGAGGCCATGGGGCACTCAGAGCGCTGCCGTCGTCCTCCTGTCCCGATGGCTTTGAACTTTTCACCGTGCTTCTGCCGCGACTCTGCCGAGCGCTGCTGGGGCAGGAGCACAGCGCTCCCCATGTGCTTGTCGTTACAGCCCACAGCTCATCCACAGGATTTTCAAATAAATAATTAGTCGCTTGTGTAAACACCAACTTGTTCTGCACTTCCAAGTCTGTTTGCTGCAAGCTGCTTTATAAACACTGTCAAGTGCTTAAGCTGGGCTGTTGGGAGTGTTTACCAGAGCAGAGAGCTGTGCGGAGAGGGGATCCCACCCCAGCCTCCCTCCGCATCGTGCTCACGTGCAGGGACCTGGGCACGGCATGGGGCTCTCCTGTGTGGGGATGAGGCGGCACGGGCAGCCGGGCGAGGAGGGATGCACGGCATGGCACGGCACGGCACAGCCAGAGGACCCTGGGGATGCTAGCTGGTGTGAGCGGCGCAGTGTCCGTACGGCGCAGCCCAGACTCTCCCCAAATTAGTGCTGAGCGCCAGCTGCACCGGAGGGAGCACGGTGCCGTCACCCCGGCCTGGCTGCCCCTTGGTTTTAATTACGGCGGGTTTGCAGGTGAAGCGCGTTCGCAGGAAGTACACGCTGAACCCGCTCCGCGTCCTGCAGTGTTTACACAACACTCACAGTTTAGGCAAAGTCCCCTCGGCGTGGGGACAGCAGCAGGGATGTTCCTAGGGAGCAAACACAGCCCCGGCGTGCCAAGAGCCAGCGTGAAGCTTTTGCCGCTGCCACGTACCCCATCTCTCAGGGTTTGTTCAGCGCAAGGGCAGGGAAGTGCCATGGGGAGCCTTGAGGCCACGAGCACAAACCAGACAAGCACACGCTTTTTCCTCCTCGTTTCCTCGCTTTCTAGCCCAAAGAGAGCCTGGGCCTCTGGCCACCGCTGCCCACTCAGCACAGAAAAGCTGAATGATGCTGAACAGCCGGTGCCAAGGCGGGTCACTGGCACGATCCCCATGTTTCAAAACCTCCCTGCAAGCACACGGTGTCTGCGGCGTGCCCACCGGCAGAGCCTGCAGCAGAAGGGCTGGGCTCCCAGCTCTTCCCACCCTCACTTCGGGACACAAATTATGATTCTTTCTGCTATTGCAGCCATCAGTCAAGCTCGGGTTGCTGCAAACAATTTCCAGTCTAAACATTAGCAGAATTTATGCCGTTATCCCATCGACAGGCAGAAGTTGGGGTAACCTGAATTGCTCTGAATTCATTTATGGAGAGACCTGGCCCCTGCATCTGAGATGACAGTAAGCCTTGTTTGCAATTCAATGAGGATAAATTGGTCCTTGGGAGCTCCAATACAAACCAGAAAATGTAAACCATCCAGATAATTTACCATTAGTCCTCCTACACACAAGGTGAGAAAGACCAACATTATATCCCCAGGATATTCAAGACCTAATCCACAATAACTAAATTGCTGATATATTGCCTCTTGCTGAATGTATCAGGCTGTCCGTAATGTAAACGGGCTCTCCAAAGGTTTACTGAGTCTGGGAGAGAAGGACCAGATGCTCGGGCGAGGGCTGGAGGCAGGACAAAGTCCGATTACAGCAGCAGCAGTAATGAACCCCCAGGAACTGCCAGGTCGGCTGCCAACAGCCGGCTGGACATCAGCTACGAGCGGGGGGGAATTTGGGTTTCTAGGTCCCGGAGCTAGATAGACAATTTGAATTTCGCCTTGGCAGTCTGTTTAGGGGGTGCAAATGCACAAGGAGAACAAGCTCCAGAAATGCCTTTGCCTGCAGGAAGAGTCGTGGTTTTGCAGGGGTTCACCTGGTTTTGTTTGGTCCCAGCAGACGTGCAGCCCCGCGCCCGGCAGGCTTGGGCATGGGGGACGGCACCTGGGACAAATCGCCCCGAGCCCTCCCTGGGCAGAGTCTGGCCCCGGGGAGGTTTATGGCAGCAGCCAGCTCCACGCTGCCAGCAGATTCCCCAACCTGCCTTTGTGTAAACTTTCAACAAGCCCATTGAGTAACGACAACGGCGCCCGGGTATCAGAGGTGCCGGGAGGGGAGCGGGAGGAGGAGGAGGAACGGGAGTGAGCTGCAAAGAAGAGCAGGGCCACGTGCGAGGATGGGGTCTGTGGGGCACGATGAGCTGCTGCCGGCATCTGAGCCAGCCAGAGCAGGACAGATCCCAGCGGGTACCAGAGGGGAGATAAAGGAGACCACACAGGGGCGGGAGGAGCGGCACTGGGACCAGCCATCCTGTCCGAGGGCAGCACAGCTCCCCGGCATCTGCCGAAGCCCCCAGGCCAGTGTCAAGCAGCCGTAGGATGCGGCGATGCTGGCGCGCACCCAGCACCCTGTATCAGGAGGTACTGCTGCCACCGTGAGCCCCCCCAGTCCGGCCCTGCCCGGAGAGCGGCCGAGCTGCTCTTGCCGCATGGCTGAGCCTCAGCAGGTGGGATATAGCCAGCAGGAGAGGAGGCATCTTTCAAACAAGCAGAAGCCCACACACGCGTTTATCTCGCTGCGTGCCTTGCCCTCGCTTGGCAAAAGTCTCCGGCAGGCAAAGCTTCCCCAGACAGCTAAAGCTCGCAGCCCCAGGTGCGGCGGTGCGGCTCCCCAGCCCTGCGAGGGAGCAGAGCCAGCGGGCTCCAAAGCACCCGTCTTCCCTCACGCCCCGGCGCCTGCCAGGAGACGCGGGTGTCAGGAACCAGCTCCGGGGAGGTGAGTGCCGGCAGCCGCGCAGAGCGGGAGCCTCATCCAGGTGAGGTCAGAGACTCTCACCAGAGCTGCTCCGCCGTGGCCGGAGCTCCCTGCCTGCTCTGCCAGCCCGGCAGCGGGAGGAAGGCAGCGCGGTGCCGCAGGTTTGGGGCCCTCGTTCCCTTTGGGAAAGTCTCATGCTCTTTCCAAGAGGTGTTTCCCTGTCGGCGAGGCAGAGATAGCGTGAACGCTGCGTGAGCGGCACCGCAACTCTCCACGGAAGAAGGTCCCACGCATGCACGGCTCGGTCATCGTGACTGCCACAGGGTGTCTCACGCACCTCCAGCCGGCAAACATCTCTGCACATGCACATGCAGAGCCACTTTGTTCTGCTTAATCCTTGAAGCAATAAAAGAAGGCTGCATTAAGTCAAATTTCCGAACCAGAAGGTCTTCATTTGATATTATATCCGAGTGCCAAGATCTGCAAAATCCCTAACCCATAAACTTCACTGAAAAAATAAAATAATAAAAACCAATCTGGCAGCAGAGTTCTCCACAGCATTGTTGAGGTCTGACTCCTTCCACCAGCTTCTGCACTGCATTCCCCGGATCTGCGGAGCCGTGCTGTGACCCGCTAATGGGGAATATGCCGAGGAGAGGCTCCCGCCCGTGGCCGCCCCTCTGCCCCAGCCCGGCGGCGGGGAGTTGCTCCGGGGGCTCTGCCACAGCAGCCCCCCGGCCTCCCCGCTGGCTCCAGCCCCCTGCTCCGCTCAGCGCCAGCTCCTCGCCCGCCTCGCGCCGTGCCCGGCACAGTAGCTGCTCCAAGTAATGCTGCGATTAATAGTGCCACAGGCCTCTCTCCGGGAGCGCTTGTGCTTCAGCATTGTAAAACAACAGGAAACTTTTTACTGGGGGATTTCCATTACCCTCTTGCTAGCGCAGAGGAGCGGCACACTGGTCTGGAGGAGAAGGAAGCAGCGAAGCCCTGAAGCAGGCTGCAGGCTCGGTGTGTGCTGCTTCTCCACAAAACCAGAGCAGCATCTGAAAAGGCGCTGGGGCCATCCCGGCAGGCACAGCTCCGGTACCGCGGACTGGGGAACTGCCTGGGGATTGAGCTGCGGTCACTGGAAAAGCAAACCTCTTTCTATATAGGTACAACTTCAGGTAGGTTTAAGCCTCCTGCAGTTCAGTAGCTCACTCACCAAATGCCAACCAAGGACCAAATGCACTAGAACAGCAGCAACCAAAGCAAATTTCAGACCAGGAATTGCAAAACAGTCCATTTCAGAGCAATGTAGACCAGGGCACCGAAAACCTCACTCTTCCATCTAAAGGGCTCCTCAACAACCCCACAGGCCCTATTGCTGCGCAGGATCATGCTCAGCAGGTTCCCCGGGAGGTGCAGAGCAGAACATACACCATGTTAGCGTACAGCCCCTGCTCCCGGAGCCCCTGAGTGTGCGGGGAGCAGGGGGCTCTAACGCAAAATGGGAAACGAAGGGGCTCTCATCCTATGCTAGTGTGCACGCGTTCAGCTCAATACCCAATTCCCCTCTTATTTCAGTGTAAATGTGTCCAAACAAGGGCTTACAGCAACCTTCCTGAACTGGCTCTAAATGCAGGCTTTTTGAAAGCAAATTTCCAGGGCTTACAGGAGCCCAGTGAGTCACAAGCCGCTGTGCTAATCAGCTTCTCCAGGCAAAAGCAGAGACAAAGCCTGGGGCAAAGACCCTAAACAGCACCTGGGGCTTTCTGCTTGGCCATGTGCAAAGGAAGCATCTGCCAAGTGCGAGCTTCCTGCAGGGATTCCGGGTGCACTGGCTCTCCCACCGAAATGTCACTGCCTGGGAAACCTGAGCCCTGCAGAGCGGGAGCAGCACGGATTGCAGCAGCAGAAGAAAACACAACAGGGAAAAATAACCAGCAGCCTCAGCTTTGGGCATCGGGCAGGACAGGGCGTTCGGCTGGTGGGGAGGAGCGGGCCGGGCAGCCTGAGCTTTCTCCAGCCCAGCCATTGCTGCAAGCCTGCACACAGGCGAGTTCTGCCTTTTTTGTGGGGTGACAGCAACCCGCACTGCCAGAACAGGGGGACCCAGCTCTGGGCTCTGCAGAGCCTGGCATCGTTCGGGGCGGTTTGCAACACAGGTCATCCTGCAGCCAGGCCACGCCACCCGGTGTGCACGAGCGTGTGGGGAAGCTGCAATCCCAGAGGAGCATCCTCGGAGGCAGTTGTCGGTGGGTACGGCTGGAAAGCTGTGTCTGTGTTTGCCAAGGTCTCAGGCACGTCTGTCCTGGGGGAACACCAGGTCCCCCTCACACAGCCCCAGGGAAGGTGTCTCTGCTGGCCGGTCCCCACCTTGGCCATGTGGTCCCAGCTTTCCCACCCCAGTGCCACCCCCGCAGGCGGTGGGAGGCTGACCTGGCCCCCAGCGCTGGTGCTCGCTGCAGTTTCATGGCCCCGTAGCACGGGCACAGAGGTGCTCTGGCAGCTCAGGTCTAGCTCGGACGATGGATACGTGGGGTTTACGCTCTGCTCTGCCATTGCCTGCACATGCTGGCATGGCCAGCGTATTTTGGCTGTGTTCAGGGGGTCACATCTGTGCCCCTGCGGCCCCGGAATGGGTGCCCCTGCGCCCCTGGCTTGCTCCCTGCCGTGTCCCTCAGGGTGGTGCTGCTGCTCTCGCAGCGGCAGCGCCGGGGCCAGGGAGCTGATCCAGCTGAAACGAGCCTTTTTTCCAGGGTGGTTTCCAGGCATGTCGCAGCACCGGCATTCCCAGGCTCGCAGTTGCTGCCGCCGTCCTCCCGTCCAGCCTCCATGGCCCCGGCCCCGCGGCGAGGGTGAGGTGATCGGGCAGTCAGGAGCTTGCCTGCTCCAGGGTCACGGATGGACTTCAGACAAAATCATTCAAAGTGGAGAACCCCTTGGGCAGATGTCTCACTGCAAGTGCTGGGTCCCCACGGGATCTCAGCATAAACCTGGCCACCACAAACAGCCACGGACCTTTGGGTAACAGGATTTTTGGCACTGGTACCCGCTGACCCCTGTGCAGGAGAGTGAAGGCTCCGTGCCTGCCATGCTGTGCAACATTTGCTTCTGCCGGTGTTACCCTATTTTAATGCCTTTTACTATAAGACACCCCTTTAAAACCAAACCAGATCACCTGAACACCGCTTCGTCCGTCTCCAGGGAACGCACACGCCTGAGTCTACAAGAAACCCCAGCAGTCCAGGGGTGACCATTCCCCAGTCGCCCGCACCCTCGTCTTGCAGCACCCCGGCTCAGTTGGCACGGAGGACCAGAGGACGGAGGCTGAAACGTCACCTTGACCCGAGCCCTCGCTGGGGACCCGCGTCCCTGCCTGGCTGCGGGAGCACGCTGCAGCGAGCCCCGAGCCCTCGCTAACCCACAGGCTCGGCAGCCCAGCACTGAGATCCAGCAGCACTTCCCCTGCACATCAGCATGGGGTGTTAACACGGACGTCTAATTATTACCATGATCGCTGTTAACCATTTCCCCGCTGATCCCCCATCCGAAAGCCCAGGGAGTACGTACTTACCCCGCACTCTCCGGGTGCCTGCCGTGCCCCCATGGGTGCCGTCCTCTGCAGGAGGCTGTTAGGCGCAGCCACAACAATATTGAGACAGCAATCGCTTAACTGCCTCGTCCCCTCATTGCTCAGCTCGGGCACGCTCCCGTCTCTGGAAGTCAGTGGGAAAGCAGGCAGGGCACTGCAGCCCGCCGCGCAGCACTCAGCCTCTGCACCGCGGCCGGCGGGACCCTGGGGCTGGTCCAGTATCAGCAATGAGCTCCAGCAAACTGATCAATATTGCGACTAGCTCTCCGTGTCCCCTTCCCGGGTCTGGGAAGGTAAAACAGTGGCAGGGGACAGTGCGCGGCAGCCCGGCTTCCCTGCAAAGCCCCACACACCTTGGGGGTGGGGGAGACGGGGATCCCAACAGATCGTGCTGTGATTTCTCACAGCTTTCATTGTCTGAACTCATTATCCACATTGCACAAGGCAAACCCGCAAGTCGGATGCTGACAAGGCTTGCGTTCCTCATTAGCAGCCCACATTGCAAAAGCTTCATCTAAACAAACATGCATTCTGAAACCCTTACCTCTGACTTGTCACTCCCTCATCACTGCTGAAAAGACTCTACTGGTTTCTCAGTTTTAAAATACTACAAGACCAACTAGAAAAATCCTCGGTTCCTCCAGAGAAAGTTACATGCACGTTTCTGTCAAAAAAAATGAAAAATATATTCATGGCGAGTTCATGGAGCAGTCTGGTGCGTTTGGGTCTGGGGATTTTGTTCACTTGTTTTTTAAAGCAGGTTTCTAAAAGCTTCCCAGGTTTTGCGCAGAGAAACAAACCCTTCTGTGATGTGCAGGATTTCAGCTCGTAAAGATCGCCCAGGCTAGTTCATACTCCATCAGCCCACGCTGCTCCCTGCGTATGCAAAGCAGAAAGTATGTGATCATATCAGAGCAATTTGCACATTAATAAATCCTGGTCTCAATGCCGTAGACTCCATCCCCATCCACCGGGTAGGGGCTTTTTATTATTATTATTACCAGAGTATCCAGCTTTGTAAAGGCATCTAGTGCGAACTCCTGCATGAGGGAATTCCACCCCACTAGTACCACCTCCTAAGACAATATCCAGCCAAAATATTGTGACTGTTGCAAAACCCGGACTGGAGCTCCACAAAGGACCTTCCAGCGTTGCATCCAGAGCCAACGGGGTCTCAGTAAATTACTGCAGAGTGACACACCATCCAGTTGCCTTTGTAGTCTTTTTTATTTATGACAGTTAATTCCGAGTTATTACTAACATTTCAGTGGTAACTGGCATATGAAGTCATCAGCTGTCACAACTGCATCTGTTAATAAACATGTCAAATATTAAAAGCAGCTTATTATCCTCTGGAGGGGGGAAGGCACTAAGGCGAAGAGCTGGAAAGCCTGGCTATTTTTTGATCTCTGGCTGCGCAGCAGGAGGAAACGCTGACGCTCAGGAGAACACAGCGTGACCGCGGTGAGGCTGCGCTGGGCTACCTGCCCTCCATCACACCTGAGCAGCCAGGAGCTCTGCTCCTCAGCTCCCCTTCCCTTCTCCGCCTCAACGGGGGCAGCCAGGAGAGACGCGGGACGGACCCCTGCTTGGCACGGGCGCACAGGGGAACGTCAAGGCGCACCCAGCATCTTGCCGTCGCCACAGCCTTCTGGCGTGCGGTGCCATCCCGGCCCGGCTGCGCTCGGCAGCGGGCATCCCCCGCCTGCCAGTCCCCCATGGAGGAGGCAGAAGTGCCCCAGCCCTGGGGGAGCCTGGGGAGAAGCGCAGGGTGCCCCCAGCCCCCCATGTGCCCCCTGCGCTGGGGTGCTCCCGGGGCATGCAGCCCTGGAGCTGTGCCGGACCCTGCGCCGGTGTCTCTCTGTACGAGCCGTAAACAGGAGCTGGTGTCTGCCTGCTTCCCAAGCGGCCATCAGTGCCGTGCGGCCGGCAGCACAGGTCCTCGCGCGTGACCGACCCTCGTCCCCGGCTCTCGCAGGGCCGACGTGGTGCCCGTGGCCATGGGGCTCTGCCAAGAGCCCTGGTGCCCTGGCAGGTGGTCCCAGGGGCACGGCTGTGTGACAAGCCACCGGCCAGCCCCTCGGCACGCCGTGCCCACGGACCCCAGCGGTCTCCTGGGGAAGGTTGTTGCTTCCCTTCGGTGCAGGAGGAGATGGACTGAACGCTCCATCTCTACCTTCCCCCTTTTCTGGGTCGACTTCTCCAACCATCTGAATGCGTTTCAGTATTTACTTTAGGCGTAAGATCCACCCGAGCAGATGCCGTAATTCTGCTGTAATGAGTAAAATTCTGCCTTAGCGTCCAGGTGTTCCTAGGGACATCACAGGACAACGTGCTGATGGGGGAGACACCCATGCCAAGCAGGGTGACTCACCATGCAGTGCTTAGCAAAACTCTTGAAGCAACGAGGAGCAGCATCATCTTCACTTGATCCTCCCCAAGCTTGCAGGGCTCCCAGCTGGAAGCCGGAGGGAACAGGCTCCTCCAGAGGCTCCCGAACCCCCCCAGATCCCTCGCTGGGGGCCAGGGCAGGTCCCCTTCGATATCCCGCTGCCCACGAGCCACCACTGCCGAGGGTCTCTGAGCATCCCCAGCAGTCGCTGGCACGAACCCTGGGACTCAGTACGGAACTGGCAGCCCCGAGGAAGAGGAGGGCTGGGGTACGGGACGTGGCATGGAGCAGCCCCCAAACACACCAGGGTTAGAAGAGTCCCACGGATCTGTGTTCTTCACACACTTGCAATCGTCTCTGCTTTGCACGGCGCTTGTGCGGGGGCAGGTATGAACACAAAGATGCAAAATAACCCAAAACAGGCAAGAAGGAAAATTCAGCCTTTACGCAGCTTTTCCTTTGCATTGTGTTTGTGTTAATGCACGTGTGTATGGAAGTTTTATTCATCCTGAATTTTCTTCGGTACCTTGTTAAATGTCCCTGGTTTCCTCCTTGTAAACGATATGTTCTGAGATCATTGCTATCTCACAGGAGTGTTAGTGAATGTGTTTTGAATATTGGGCAGATGCAAAGCGGTCGGTCTTGCGAGTCTCCGTATTAAAAACCTTTTCTATTTATATGTGGAGGGTTTTTTTTCTATTCTAGGAAATCCTGAAGTGCCATCAAATGTTGCTCTGGGACAAAATCACTTAGTTGACTGTAAGAGTGAAAAATCTCATAAACTGAAGATCCTGTATTTTATGCTTGCATTGAATAGCCAAAACCTTTTCTTTCTAAACTCTCTCAGAGCACCAAACTCCAGTTGACAGCTGTAGATCAAGTTTTGGTCTGGAGCAAATGTTTATAACTGAGCAATAAACCCCGAAGACAGAGATCTATAATGGAAATGCTGACAAACTCAGCTGCAGGAACAGGGCTACCAGACACGTCAATAATTAGCGAACAGAGCAGTTTATCTGACTGAAGGCAAAGGAGATGTGCTTGCCAGCTCCCTGGCGTTAGAAGGTATCGTTGCAGAGGACAGTAAATCACACTAAATCCTGCCTTAACACCCTCCACAATAAATCCAGCATCAAGTCCCACATTTTTTCCCCTTCTGACAGGCAGCTAATTTACCGTTTTGTTTTACTTTAGCTAATGGCTGTTGAGGCTGATCCTAAATTAATCCTAAACAGGCTGTTTCTCTCTTGTACAAAAGGACACGAAGTTCCACATTTTAGCAGGGTAAAAACACCAAGCGGCTCCAGATTGAAAGCAGAGCTGCCGTCTTGGGACATTTTCCCTGCCACCCACAGAAGTCCCCACCGAGCAGGTGCCCGGCAGCCCTGGCTCCTCCGGCCAGGCCACGCCAGCGCAGCAGCACGGCAGGCGGTAGCAGCAGTCCCAGCTCCCGGTGCCAGGGGAGCATCGTCCGCAGCCCACAGCTCGCCCTGGGGAACACGCTGTGCGGGGAAAGGTGCATCGGGATGTTCCCGGAGCAGACAAAGGCCGCCTGAATTCACCGGTTGCAGTCACATTAGGTGGAAAAGCGAGCGGCAGGTCTAATCCTCCTCTACTGGTATCACCAGCCCGGGCGACCCTGCCCACTTGGCTCCAGCCGTTCCCCGGCCGGGCTCTGTGTCTCACTCCGCATGAAGCCAAAGGGACACCCTCACTCCCCCGTTTCTGCAGAGGGAGCACCGACTCCCTCACATCCCCAGCTCACCCTTCAAGCGCGTGGTTCCCCTCCCCATTAAAAACCTGCCACTTTTTAGCCTGAGTTCATCCCTCTCCGGTTCCTGCCCTGCGTCCCCCTCTGCCTCTCTTGGCCAGGGGAAAGGCCTCTCCTCCATGGAAAGCCCACCCTGCCTGGGGACCACCGGCACTGCCAGGATGGGGCCGAGCTGCCTCCTGCCAGGAGCCGCATCCCTCAGCCTCTGGGCAGGGGGCCCTGGGTGCAGGCGGTGGCTCTGCACCCAGCAGCTCTGGCACTGAGCACCGCAGCTTCTGTCAGACCCAGGGCTCTGCGCCCTCGACGTTAACCCTGTGTGCAGAGGCAGGTACCAGTGCCTACAAGTTCTTGGCTGCCACAGAGGGTGCATTACTCATCCCTGGTGCCTCATCAGCCCTTGATAATATCTCAGCATAAGCAAAAAGCAAAAAAGACGCTCGCCGAGAAAGCAGGAGGAAAGCAAGAATGTTCTGAAGTTGCCTCTGACGCTCCTAGGCTCGACCTGTGGCGCACTGCTTCTCTGTACCCCGCTTTGACACAGAGGTCTGCTTCTCCGAAGGCTTATCTCCTGCAGAATGATTGATAGCCTGGGCAATTGTTTTTAATAATATCTGAACACCTGCAGTCCTCAGTCCCCGGTAATACAGTTATCCCAAGCGCCTAACTTCTTGCATAAACAACTGCTCCGGTTGCAAAGACAACTATCAAGTTCCTGACACAGGCTGCACAAGCCGTGCTGGGGGGTCAGGCACGGGGGCACGCAGGATCATGCCTTCCACGGGGAGATGTGGGAGCGAGAGGAAGGGGAGCTGACTTTCTGATAGGATCACCCGGGCATGCCTCTTCTTCCCGGGCAGAGCAAGCAAGCCTGGGCTTTCGGCCGGGCAGCGCTGCTCACCAGCCTCGCTTGGAGGGAGCGGCGCTGGCAGCCTGGCGGCACCCGTGCCGGGAAGCGTGTCTCCGTCCGGGAGTGTCACCCCGGTTTGGTGCTGAGCAGCCGCGAGCTGCAGAGCCGTGAAAACGACTTCTGCGTAAAACTCTTTGTGGGTGACGGAAGAGCACGATCTGCATGCCCCATCGCACCCCAAGCGTGGTGCGGGCAGCCTGCCGGGTGCCTGCCTGCACCCTCTGCGCCACCACGGGCAGATCAAGAGGGGTCCGGCAGGACCGACTTGCTCTGTGCTCGCCAGGCACGGGGCAGGGAGGCACCGTTCGAGTGGTGGACGTGTGCGTCCCGGCGAGCTGCCCTGCTTTTCAGGATCTCTCTTTCATGCCTGCCGGGCTTTCTGACACCGCGCCCCGTGCAGGCTGGACATTTCGCCTCTTTCCAAGGAGCGACGTTATGCGCATGTTGGGAAACGCTCCTTTCTCATTTGCTTCGAAGGCCCTTTTCCCCTGTTGTTTGAGGAATGCTGTTTGAATTAGCTCCACGGATTGCAAACAGACCCCGTTGTTTTCCTTTCCCAATGCAGGGAGGCTTCTGTTCTCTTTGGCCTGCTGGATTAACCGGGGGGCCTCACACGCTGACCCCTCTGCAGCTCAGGGAAGCTAATTTAATCCCAATATTGTTACAGATCACAGCAGGACGGATCTCACAGATTCCTTGAGGCAAACCAGCACTGAGCTCTGGCAGACACAGCAGCGCACTGTGTTTGTAGAGGCAGGAGCTGCTACAATTTTTTCTAGAAAATTTCTTCTACAAAACTTCTGAGGCTGGGGAGGAGGGCAGTGTTGGTGGGATGGCGGGGGCACCCTGGGCTTGGGGGTCCCACTGAGGAGCAGCTCCACCTGCATCCCCCAGCATCCCCCAGCATCCCCTGGCACGCAGGAGGGTGGAGGGTCCCTCTGGATGCTGGCAGAAGAGAAGATGCTGGAAGAAGATGCAGAACCGGCATCTCCTCACTATTTCTTTCTCCTCATTATTTTTTTTCCCTTGGTACCCACTCCTGGGGCTGGATTTTCGAGGTGTGTTGTCATCAGGCCATACATGACAGCTGCAGCCGAGCCGTGCCTGCTCCCACGTGTCAGTCCGAGCCAGTCACTGCGTCAGTCCCTGGGCAGGTCACCTTACTTCACATCTGCAAGGTGGAGCCATCCCCCCAGTGCCGGAGCACAAGCGCCTCGCTGCTCTTCCCCCACAGCGCTACCATCGTGGGGGACAGCAGGGTTATGGCAAGGGGGCCACGGCTTCTGCCCCAGCCCAGCTGGGGCTGCCCCACTCCTCACAGCAAGTGCTGGGCAGGCTGGGGCTCTGCTCATTGCCCCAAGCGTTACCCCACACATGGCCCCACTCATGGCCCCACGCATGGCCCCACGCATTGCCCCACTCATGGTCCCACGCATGGCCCCACGCATTGCCCTCTACTGTCTCTCTCTGAGCTCATCAGTTCCCCACTGTGCAAAAGCCCAGCAGGCAGGTGGGTTTGCAAGCACCTTTCTTGGACAACTCAGTCCTTCACCAGCTCAGCTCCTCCCTACCCCACACATCAGCCAGACCCCTCTGAGGTCGGTCGTAACAAAACCAAACACAGACACTTCTGCCTGCAGCCTTTTCTGTCCCATAATGAGTCCTGTGGAAGCGGTCTGTGATGTGATGCTGAGCCTGGAAAAAGGCATCCAGCACCTTCACAGTGGGGCAATCAATATAAACGTCACCTGTATTTTCATGGGGAAGATCTGCCTTCTCATTCTACATGCAGCGTCTCAGCTCTTCCTCCCTTTGCTCTCACAACCCCACCTAGATGCATCGCTCTCCCCAGGATGAAAGCCCGGTTGAAGAAACCCAGCTGAAGCCCCGATCCATCACACAGTGCTAATGCATTCCAAAGCACATCACACTCCTCCTCCCTGGGGCTGGAGCAAGCACTGCTCTATGGTCCAGCAAGTGAGGGGACAACCAGCCTGGGCGGCCGCAGCCAAGGAGGGCATCCAGCCCCCTGGGAGCGGGGCAGGGCAGGGGGCGCGGGAGCCACCAGGATTCGGCGGGGAAGCCCTGCCTCTCCCAGTATCGCTCTGGGGGCTTTGATGTTCGGGAAAAGTAAATGGCTTTGGGATGCTATTCAAGACAAGTTTAAATGATGACACACCACAGGACTGGGACTTCCAGCATTTCTTGTAACTCCATCCAGAGCTGGAAGTGGAAGAGGCCACTGGCACAGCCAAGAGGACACGAAACCGAGAGCCCCTGCAGCAGGAGCGGCTCCATGAACAGCTTGTCCCTCTCCAGGCTTCTGCCCCCTCCCTTCTGCCTCCACTGCCATTGTGCCCAGCAGCAGTGGGGCAGGAGCTGGTGCTGCCGTGGGGCTGGGCTGGCCCCGCTTCCCTGGGAGCGTGGGGCAGAGTTTGGGGAGCAGGGATGGGGTGCCCAGGGCAGGTCCTGGGAGGCTGGGCACAGGGATGGGAGCTGGGCATGTGGGCCCCTGCTCGAGCCCATCCTCTCTCCGCCATGAGCAACTCTTGGGAACATTCCTGCTGGATGACATTTCCCAGGGCATTGAGAAAAGAAAAAAAAAGGCACTTTTTTCCCAGTATAAATTCTTGCAACATTAAAAAAACCACACAATAGCTGTAAGCCCTGAAACGGCTGGGGGTAAAAAAGCTACAGCTTGGCATGGAAATAGCACTACCATCCCCACCAACTGGTCGAATCCCAGATGTGAGACATCATGTGTGACAAAACCCCAGAGGAAGGACACGCAGGAAGCTTGTAATTGTTGTGGGCTCCCATCGCTGCATGGAGACGCGGGCTGGCGACCTCGGGAGTCCCGAGCCCCCCTGTCGGTAACCTGCAGCAGCGGGAGCAGAAAGCTGCGGCCGCCTGGGCTGGCTGGGGACAGACATGGGGCCCCGGTGTCATCCTGGCCCGGCCCCTCACCGCTGTGCCCTCGTGGAGAGCAGGCTGCCGGCGGGACGGACCCTGGGGCTCTTTTGGGACCCTCGGATGGTTTTGGGACCCTGGGGTGGTTTGGGAGCCCCACAGGCGTGAGGTGGAGGTTCCTGCTGACCGGGCCGGCACTGGTGCTCCGGGTTGTGGTGAAGCAGCACCGAGGGGTGAACAGTGCCTGTCCCCATGTCCCACCGTGCCCCAGGGAGCAGCCGCACCAGCCCGCCCAGGCCCACGCAGGCCTCTGTACTGAAACCAGCATAAACAAATCAGCTGAAAAAATACGTTGAGGGAATCCTCGTGCAGAAAAAATGTAGAAATGTGCTTGCTCTGCTGTGTTCTCTGGGACATTTGCAGTACACCTGTAATTACTTTAATTACAATTAAAGACCATGTCCTGTGACTATGCTGAGGAGCCCCGTGAGGGCTGTGCGTACGGCCTGCCTTCTGCTGCACTGCGGCTTTTCAGGATTTCCAGCGGAGCCAAAAGCTTTGCTGGTGTGGATGGGACATGTCTACGTATTGTGTTTTAAAGTATATAATTAATTGAATGCAGTGCTCTGCAAGGAGCTAATTCTGCCGAGGGATTCTGGTAATTGTACAGCCATTGAGAGGAGCAGGGCCCAGCCCCGCGCGCTGCAGGGAGCTGCAGGGAGGAGGCTGGCAGCGGGGTTGGGGTCCTGCTTTTGGGGATGGGGGAGGCAGGGCAGAGACCTCAGGGGGCTGTGGCAAGGGGAAGGGGGTGGTCGAGATGGGGAGGATGAGGGGAGGATGAGGACGAGAAGGGCAGGACGGTCCGCAGCTCGACGGGAGGGATGAGCAGAATTGCTGCAGCAGCTCTTCCCTCTCTCTCTCTCTCCATCTGTCTTTTTCCCCCTTTCTCTCAGTTTTTGCGAGTGTTCATCATGCAGGACCTCGAGGCGAGGCTGGCCCAGACCACTGGCCCTGCCCGCATCACCCCACATCACCGGGCATCACCCCGCATCACCCCACATTGCCCCACATCACCCCACATCCCCCCACATCTCCCCGCATCGCCCCACATCACCCCACATTGCCCCAAGCTGCAGCACTTACTGCACACACCGTCCGCTTTAAATATCCATGTCTGCACGGGAAGCATTTGTACGTATTTTAAATACCTTCAAGATGACAGCGTGAAGAAGAGAACGGATTGAGCCTGGCTTTAAAAGATGGCAGAGCGGAAAGCAACGGCCCGAGGCCAAGGCCAGAACGCTTCAGGCAGGCTGTGGCTGGAACACCGGGATGGGCGGCAGAGCGGCAGCTGCCGAAGCCCGTTGTGGGGCTCTGGAGTGCGCGAAGGGTGTGCGGGAACACGGTGCTTCTCCTCGCTTTGCATCTTTGCTCCCCAAGGAAGGGCTGAGGTGATGCTGGACAGAACTGTCTGTGGCCAGCCGCTTCCAGATGCCGTTCAGCAAATACATGTTAGATGCTGTTTCTTGGAGATGCCTTTTCATTTACAAGGGGGGAGAATAATAATGCTACAGTGGCTGCAGTGTCGGCAAGAGAGCTACCACAGCCACGACAGCCTCTTGTAGTGCCGCTGCCCTGGGAGCTTCGGGGTTTCATTTCCAATCAAGTTTTTCATATGGTAACATTCAGAATTTTGATGGGAGATGAGGCTACTTTTGTCTAAGAGAGAACATACTTTCACTGTTGCGCCCGGCCCAGGAATGAGTTCTCCACTATTGAAATGTAATTTAATTTATCTCCATGGATTTTGTGATGACTAGGATTTGTTCTAAGGAGACCTTTAAAGGAGAACTTTTGCATTATTAAATGTATGTGCTAGGAAGTTGAGTTCTGGCATCCTCTGATAACCAAATTTATTTTCTATCCTCCACTATATCCATCATGATAAAAGCCCCTGCCAAAGCCCTAACTCAAGCCATGCTTCTGGCATATTGTGAAACGAATCAGGGGGAAAAAAAAAAGAAACCCACAAGATGCTCTAGTCCAGTGGTTTTTTTAATCAAAGTTTCAAGGATATTGATGGTTTACCTCATAAGGTAAACATTTGTAGCCCAGTTGCTTTCCCAGGGTTAAACCAGAAACAAGTGGCTAGCTGAAACTGCAACTAATTTGCTCTGACAGACTCCAGTCAGCTTCAAAATCAGTTTTCTTAAAAATCACAGGCCCTTTATGCACCGAGCGATGGCACCGGTACCTTCCCACAGAGAGCTGCAGGATGATCCTGTTTTCCAGGGACGAGCCCGACGGACACCCGGCTCCTGCACCCTTTGCCCGCGGGGACACATTCTGGGGAGACACTACGGCGCACACCTGGGAGCAGGGGGACAACTGGGACATGCCAGGTCCCTGCTTTGCCGCTGGCATCTGGGGTGACCTGGGGCAGGTCCCCTTGTGCTGCAGAGCTGGTCCCTCGGCTACGTGCCCCCCCCAGCCCCCGCCATTCCCAGATACAGCCCAAGAGGCGATGGAGGGGGCAGCTCTTGTGCCAGCCACACCTTGGGGTCATGAGCACGGCCCTGGGACCTCAATCCCAAACCCAGGATAGGGGTACCCCAGCGATGGGCATGGCACACACGGCTCTGCCGGCAGGTTTTTCCTGCCAGCTTCCGCACGGCGTGCGAAGAGGACAGCCCAGGGCAGGCAGCGCAGTCCGGGCCGTCCCGTCAGAGCGGGACTTCAGCAAAGAGGTGCTGAAGTTTTTGGGGTGCCCCGCAGCGTCTGCGACGGCACCACTTGTGCTGCCCTCCCGCGGCACCAGTCGCGGCTAACCCCAAACCGAGCCGCAGCGGCGCTGGCTGGGATCGGGAGCGAGTGGGCGCAGGGCAGCTGGGCTCGGGCTGGAGGGAACCAGCCAGTCTGGGGGGACACTGGCGTCTGCCTGGGCAGCCAGTGGTTAACAGCAGCATCCTGCTGTGCTGCCTCCCTCAACTTGCATGCAGCAGCCTGGGGTGCAGCGCAGCTCTCAGGGCTGTATTTATTCTCCACTGACAGCTGGCTCACTGGGGATGTCACCGTGCCAGCCTTTCTCCTTGGCAGACCCAGGATTAGGGCACACTGGTTCCAGCTCCACGTTCACTACCTGCTCACCGATGGGAAAGATCCGGGGTTTGACCCCGCCAGCACCTATCTACGTACCAACCCCTGGCCCCAGTGAAATCTCAGCACCTTGGAGATCCGAGTCCTCCCTGTTCTCCCAAACCTCCTTCGAGCGAGGCAGTGTGTGTGTCTCCCCTAATGTTCTCTCTGGTGCTTGTTCAGCACGGCCGTGGAGCCCGCTGCTCACCGAGCCGGCACGCTGAGGCTCAGGAGATGGCACGAGTGATCTCTGACTCACCTCAAGGCTCACAGTGCTACTGTGCTTTCTGTTAAAAGCTTCGTGCAGAGCCTGAGGTTTCCTGTGCACAAAGAGGAAGGTACCAGACCAGAGTCTAATTTTATTGCTTCCCCAAAGCATTAGCTTGTGGACTGGAGCCACAGCAAACCGTGCCGTGGAAAGAGCTCCCTTCCCTAAGAGCGTCTCCAGGGCATAACAACGGCTCTGAAGCCAGGAGAGAGCCAAGATGATTTCACCACCAAGGCTGGCATTGCCCCCGGGACTCGGCGTGGCACACAGCACCTTGTTGGCGCAGCTGGCGTGCCCGCGCTGTGCTGGCGCGGGAGAACGACGTGCCTGTGCAGTCCCGGCTGCCGACTGCAGAAAGCTGCTGCTCTGTTTTGCATATAAGTCAAAACCTGTGAGCTACTGGTTACAGAGACGCTCGCTGTTTTAGCAGACTGAAGTGGGAGAAGGGAGAGAGCTGCCAGTTCCCAGCTGGTCTCTGCTCCGGGAGCTGATGGAGGATTAGCCCCGCAGCATGTCTTTACAAATTGTCGGTTCACAGAGAACACAAAACAAAGCTCTGCGGACTGAGCGTCTCAGCACAGAGGCAAAGGCAGATACTTTGGGAACCTGACAGCGCTTTCCACCCAGGCACACAGATACGGGGACCCTGGCTTCCTGCGGTCCCACGGAGCACTGCCTGTCCGTGGAGCTTCAGTCTCAGCAGATCCAGCGTTGGGGCCAGTGGCTCGGAGCAGACCCCTCCTCCCTACAGCCCTGCGGCTGCCGGCCAAGCCTCTTCCTCCCCAGGCTGGTGCCCCACAAACCAGAGAGGGTTTGCAAAGCAACTGTGGGTCCCTCCTGGCACGTCCTGCTGCGAGGAACCCATCTGACCTGGAGCACGGGGAGGCTGCTGGAGTCGCTTCTCTGCCCCACACAGCCTCGACCTTTTCTGCAAGGCATCAGCCCCGGGGCTGGGGGTGGACTGACGCCCCTGCAGAGAGCCCGCAGACAGGCCCAGGATGGCACTGACCACCAACGGCGCCGGGGGAAGCTGCTACGACGCGACTTCTACAGCCCTCCCAGCCCAACATCATGTGCTGCCCCAGACGGGGAGGGAGATGCTGCGTGGGCTTGTGGCGGAGCTGCCTGTCCCCATTGCCCCGGCTGACACCGCGGCACGTCCTGGTCCCTGCCCCAGCTCCTTGCCTGGACACTGCTGGGAGGCTGTGGCACATGCCAGGCCCGAGCCGACCCCGTCCCTGTGCCTGCTGCTGCCCGTGGGCACCAGGACGTGCGAGACACTCGTCCCTGCCCTTCCTTCAGCCGTCCGTCCTGTCAAACCCCTGCCCTAACTGCACGATTGCAGTTGTGCTGCTGGAAAGCAAACGCGTGCCAGGCTGGGGCAGGCATGGGGAGAAGCACGCTGCCCGCTACCCACTGCCCGCTGCCCACTGCCTGCTGCCCGCTGCCCGCTGCCCACTGCCCGCTGCCCGCTGCCGCCCTCCTGCGTGGGGCCGGGGCCTCCCCGCCGGTCACCCTGTCGCACGCGGCAGCGGAGCTGGAAGCTCTCGCTACTTGTTTCACGGGAACTTCTGACATTTCAAAAATTGTTTTCATTCTGGCTTGGAATGAAGACAAATATTTCAGAAATTTCCTGGATAACATAAAGTTTAAAATATCCTCCAAACTAAAATAGAAGTAGTAGGCTATCTCAGCTCTTGCATTACGTCATATCATGCCAGCTCATGGTACACTGCGCAGAATTACAGATGACTTGTCATGAGGAGATGTAAACAAAAATACAAATAATGCCAACAAGAGAGGAGAAATTAAATGCTGAAATGAGAAATTCTCTACAACGATTTTTTTCCCCCTTGTACAAATTAATTCTCCATGGGAAATTGCTTGGATTTTATAAAAGAGCACAGTCTGGCCAAAGCAGCTCTTTCATTCTCCGGAGAAGGAGGAACACCCTGCCGGCGCTCCCCACCAGCCCCGTCCAGCCGTGCAGCCCAGCGGCGATGCCGCCGCAGCCGAGCTGTCCCCGGGCTGTCCCCGTGCCCCTTGCCTGCCTGCTCCTGCCCTCCTGCCCCCTGCTCCTGCCCGCGCTCGACCCCGTATCTTGTTTCTGGCAAGCCAAGGGCAGGCAGAGATAACGCCAAGATGGATAACGCCGGGCGCCAGGGCGAACAGCGCGAAGCGGCGTCTGTGGGGAGCAGAGGAGGAGGTCGTGTGGTCCCGCTCTGCCCGGTGCCGGCAGCGGAGGGGCCGCGGCTGGGGACGGCACTTACCTTGGCTCAGCTCTGCCCGGCTGGGGCTGGCTCCTGCCCTGCCTGCGCCCGGCTCATCGCCCGCCCGGGCTGCCGCTCAGCGCCGGCGTGGCTGCCCCTCGCCGGGGCTCTGTGCCGGGCGGACCTCCGGGCGCCGGCTGGCACCCATCCCCCTGTCTGCCCCGTGCCTCTCCAGAAAGGCACTGCTGGGAAGGAGCGCCGAAGCTCATGTCCCCGGCGCTGTATCCACCCCTTCCCACCCTCTTGGGGTTCGGTCCTGCCAGTTCCACTTGTGGGCTGTCCTCACCACTTTGGGCCTTTCTACCGCTCCCCTTCTTGTGGCTCCGGATGTCACCACAGACACGCTTTTATGAGAGTGGGCTTGTGCAAGGCTTGTATAAAGTGTTCTCAGAAATACGAGGTCCTGTCATTTGTAAAACTAATAAAAATGTCCAATCATTTTTACAAGGGAAAAATGAGTCATTGGATGGCACATTTCTCATTACTGGCATTTTACAATTAAAATGAGCATCTATTGAATCAATCCAAAGCTCTTATTGTTAGCAGACACTAATAACTTCCTGAGCTATTGAAGATACTTTTTTTCTGAAGAAACATGACCCCTGACCACGGCATTTCTCGTCGAGAGCGGTATCCAGCTGAGACCAGCTCTGCTCAGCTCCTGCTGGAGAGGTTTCAAACACATCCTGATGAGACTGGTGGCTACGACTGGGTGGGAAATTGTTTTTAAGCCCTCAAAAATGTTCAAGATTTCAAAATTTTTCCCGCTCCACATGGGGATGAATCCAGAATTGTTCAACGTTTTTACGAAAAAAATAAAGCAGCCCTCATGGAAACCAGCTCCGGAATAGCCAATAGCCATCGGTCACGCTGAGCCGAAGCGGGGACTCCCGCCCGCCCCGGCCCGCCGGCGGCTCGGACCGCCGCGCTGGTGGCTGCGCTGGCATGAGCCGACTTCTCCTCCCAGCGTGGGACACCCATCCTGGACCTCATGACCTTCTCTGGTGAAAAATGAATCCAGTGAAACTTTCCCGGTTTCACTGCGGCAGCTGCGCGTGCGTGGCCGAGCGTTGGTCTGTGCTGGCTCTGCCCTATGCCGGAGCCAGACCAGCAAAGCGGGGTCATCACCACCTTCTGCCTTTGGAAGACGGAGATTTTTGCAGCTGCTTGTATTTTCAAAACCCACTAGAAACTTCAGGACGCTATATAAAGGGCCTAATTTTCCACAGGCACTAAGCCCATCTGCTGCTGTCTCCTGAAAATCAGCCTCCCTCCAGATGTCTCGGGATGGATCCTGGTAACCAGAGTCACCACCTGCTTTTGAAAATGGACTCCCTGATAGAAGATGAGGGATGGTCTGAGAAGAGTTCAATGAGAGGCAGTCCCGCAGCAGCACAGGATGAGGCTCTGGATCCTCCTCTGCTCATTTCAGCCTCACGGGAACAGTCCGAGAAGAGCCAGCTTGACTGCGGGACTCATGTCTCAGGGCTTCTCCAGATGAAGCAAAATGGGTTAAAATGCAAAGCCCACGTAACGCCTACAGCAGAGGTGACCAGGGAAAGCTCCTCCTGGTTTGGTTCCAGCCAAACCCTCAGCATGTGCCCCAAGGTGCAACCCCTTGGAGACGATGCTGAGGACAGTGCCACCGGTGCAGCCCCGGGGGGTCCCAGGGCCACCCGCATCGTTTCCCAGGACACTCGCTCCAACCTGCCAGCAAAGCCCAATGAAAAGGCAATTCACCTGGGCTTTGGGTGACCTGCTCCTTCTCTTTATGTGCATGCTGGTGTCACATTTGCTCTGAACTTCTTTGCGGAAGGCATGTTTTAGGAGTGCTCTTTTCCCATGTGTGGCCACCTGCACGTCCCCAAGGCAGAGGGAGAAGCTGTTTCCCTGCCGCGATGCCAGAAAAGAGGAGCCAAATTCTCCCCACGTGCATGAAGAATACAGTGAATTTCTGGATGAGAACGGGCATCTTTCCTCCAAAACCCCAACAGACACTGGGCAGCCAGGCTGCTGTCACTTGTGGGGAGGTTCAGTCCCTATTCATATGATCAAACACGTGCAAAGCTGATGAAAAACTACCACGAAATCCCATTGCACAGCAGTAACAATAAGCAAGTGCTGGCATCCAAATACTGAGTGCCCTGCCAAAGAGCAAGCAAGTACAAATCCTGTGGGGCTGCAGGGGTCTCCAGATTCTGCTTTTGCCATTGCAGATCCTCTTCATGCAGGTCTGCAAGAGACAAGCCCCGATCCAGCCACCTCTCCGAGAGCCTGCTCAAGCCCTTTGCTTGAATCCCAAAGCCTAACACCCATCCATGATGGAGGCTTCACTCTGTCCTTGCTAGAAGAGACCTTACTGGTGCTGAGCAGAGGACTGGAGCAGGCGCTTGGTGTTTGCTGGTTGAGCAGTCCAAACTGGGCACATCAGGAGGGTGCTGGGCTCTTCTCCCAGTGCACCACACCTTCTCTGGACCCTCCTCTCTCCATCCTCCCCATTTCTCTCTGGTGGGGATGGTTCTTTCTCTTGGGAAAGGGCCGTGGGAGTGGGGATGCTGATACAGGGCCCAGATGTTGGGGACAAGCAGATGAGGTTGTTTTCCATTCTCTGTTATTGTGCAATGGCTCCAGAGCTGGAGACACTTCCCACTTCTTTTCCTTTGCTACTGAACACGGGGGTTGGGATGACAATATGTATTGTCATTTATAAGCACTGTAAGACCCTCCTGGGACCTACGTGCATAAATCTTGTATTCGCTTTGGCATTCTTTTTCTCTTGCATCCTTGCAACACAGCTTCTGCCTGTGCTGTATGTCTGTGAGACTGAGCTCTGGAGAAACCAAAGTCCTGCTCCCGAGAGCATCAGTCTGTGCTGCTGCCATACTCCTCTCCTCCAGCTCCGAAGGGAGGGCCGTGGGAACAAGCAGCTAATCCAGTCGGTCCTGGCCAAGGTCCCGCTGCGGCTGCCAGGTGCCTGAGCGCAGCGCGCGCAGCGGGCATTGCCGACAGCTGGCAAGAAATGCCAAGAGCTTCCCTTTATGGCTCCGTATTTCCTGTTAAATTTTTATGGGATTTCCTCAGCATTCAGATTTATGAATGTGCTTGCCTGGCTCAGGAGGCCCAGGAGCCCAGTGTGGGCAGTGGCCGGACACTGGCAGAGCCGAGTGGGGAGCCCCGCTGCCAGGAGGGGATGGGGCTGGGGGTCCAACTGGCTCCCTGGTGCCCACGGCAGTGGTTGCCCGTGCTGGGAGGGCAGCCCCGAGCATGGGTGCCACCGGCCCAGCCGCGCTCCCAGCTGCCCACCCCAGCCCACCCCAGCTGCAGGGACAGCTCCTGGGTGCCACCGCAGGCGCTCGCCCCCCCGCTCCCGCGTTCATCCCCCGGCTCCCATGTTTGGCCCCCGGCTCCCGCATTCAGCCCCCAGCTCCCGCGTTCGGCCCCCAGCTCCCTGCCTTGTGCCTGGCCCTGCTGTGAATTTGGCGTCCCGCTGCAGGGACTTATCGGCTGATGTCGCAGGATTTCCTCACCCCGCCGGGAGCGCACAATAGCGAGGACAGGCTGCTCCGCAGACACCCTAATCCCTTGGCGATTGTGCTGCGTTTCGGGGGGTGACAATATTTCAATGAAGGTTTGCAAGGTTAGCAGGAACGTTAATCCTTACAGAAATAAAATGCGACAATTATTTAATGCCACGGCTGGGAGCTTTTGTGCTGCTCTTAGTACAATGCATTTGTACTGGGCAATGTCTCATCTAACGTATTGCTGAGGGCAAACGCTGCACAGGCTACCTGGGTGCTGGCTGCGTGGCTGCCAGGCCTGCGGGGTGCGGGGTACGGGTGCCGTACGGGAGGCTGCAGCCAGTGCTGCCAGATGTCTGTGCAGCCTGGCCCCGCTTCTGCTCCATCCCTTTGAATTTTCATACAAGCAAGGGAGTTTCTGTCATCATCCAATGAAAGCAGAAACATGTACACAGCCAGAGCACACAGGGACAGCTCTTGGGAGCAGCAGAGCTTTTTATTGTCTGAATTCAATTTCCAGAAAATTGGGTGTCTCTTACAATTCAGAGATACTGCAGAAGAAATGCAGCTGACGAGCTCCTGCTCTCCGAGTGTACGCTGCAGTGCCGTGAACTGCGGGAGGAGAGCACGCGCCTGCTGATCTGCTCCGGGGAGCACGGTGGGGAACGTGCTCCAAAGGGGGCCCGGAGACCTGCAGAGGAGGGGCTGGGTGGCGTGGGGGAGCCAGGCAGAGGGAGCATTGAGGACCCTCAGTCACTGGATGGTGATTCCCAGGGCAGGCAGTGAGCCCGTCTGAGCGGAGGGCAGGGGGGTTGCCCCTTCCCTGCAGAGCAGACCTGGCCCAGGATCCCAGCACCCCAGGGGCAGCTCAGCAGGGTGGGCAGAACCCTCCGTGAGAGCCTGCAACAGCTGCCGGGGTCTGGAGGAGCCGTGCGAGTGCAATTGTGTCAGTGCAAAGCCTTGGCTGCTTCCCGCAGGACAGCGCTTCTGGCATTAGCGAGTCACTGGAAGGTGGAGGAATGAAACACCCTCGACGCTGCCAGCCGGTTTGTGTGCAGAGAGCCGTGACAGCCATCCGGGGATTTCTCTGGCTGCAGGGACTGAGGGAAGGGAAGAAAGGGAGAAAGGATTGACATCACAGGCGGGATCCTGCCTGCTCGCCGGAGGCAGGCGCAGCACCAAGCACGCCCCTCCAACCTGCTCCCGGCGGCGCGGGTGAAAGTGCCGACGTGCTGTCCCCGTCTGACCCCGCACGCGTCCCTGCGGCACACCGATAGCCAAAGGCAGCAGGAACAGCCAGGTCTGGTGGCACTGCGATGGCCCAGGCACAGCCGGCGAGACGGGGGGACGCCGCAGCGGCGCCTGGTGCTCCAGCCAGGCTGGGGCAGCATCTCAGCCTGGCCAGAGGCAAACACCTCCCCAGACGTCCTCTGCCCGAGACTCGGCTCCCTTTGGCTGCCCATGTGGCTGGGACATCAAACCGGCCTCTCTGGAGAGACAGGAGCTGCCCAAAGGTGGCCCCCAGCACCCGGCAGGCTCCCGAGGGGCCTGGGGCAGCCCCCCCACCCACCCACCTGCCCCTTCCCTCCCTGCAGCTCCTGGCCACGACGGTCCCCTGGGCACGCCAGGCAGGGCGAGAGGCCACCGAGCACGGAGCGGCGGGGGCAGGATGTCTCAGGGGGCTGGCGCCGTCCGCGGTGGGCGAGCAGCCGCAGCCCGGGTTAGCCGCGCAGCCCCGTTCGCATGGCGGTGTGCATGTGTGCGCGCCCGTATGTGCGTGTCTAAGTCATTACGGCTCGGTGGATTTTAGGCACTGCAGGCAGAAAGTACAAATCTGCGTCTGATTAAAATGGCCCTTTGTAATATAACCTATATGAGCCTGCACTTAACACCCATCATCCTGAGGAAAGCCCAGGCACTCTTCCAGCCAGTTGGGCTGCGTGCCTCCGGGGCAGATCTCCCAGGGACATGAGACTGCCGGGGCAGGAACTTGGATGCGTTTCTGTGCGTATTCTTCCCCCTTCTAGAGAGGCACAATGGGGCTTTGCATGAGTGATACAAACATGCCAGTTGTACTTAAGGTTGACAAATAATGTAAACCACACAATCTGGTTTGAGGGAAACGACTTCACCACAATTTATTTTAGTGCTTTAAACATCACGCCAAACTCTGTAGTGAATTGCTAAATTAATGCCGGGCTGCCATCTAAATAGACATCTTCAGATCACAAGCATGTTATAGGGGGAATGGTTTCCTTTGAAATGGTTCCCACAGCTTAAAGGCTGTGCAGAGAAAAAATGTGCCCAGGATTCAATTGCTGCCAACATGTGGTGGCCACATTTCTCTGCCGCTATTGGCCAAGATGCGCAGTAAAGCTGAGGAAGCATCATTTGAGGTGGATAGATAAACCGGTGATTGCAGAGAGGCAGGGAATGTCATAAGCAGCTCACTCTGAGGAAAGGGATAAAGCAAAATAGCCTCAGTTCCAAGCTTTTAGCCTGGAAAAATGTGCCCTGCCCAGGAAGGCATCTGGTTGTCCCCATCACGCACTTTCTCGGCTGCTTGTGATGCAGCAGAGAAGCCCAGCAAAAGCACAGTGAATGTTGGGCTTCCATCGGCGTCTTGGCTGATGTAATCAGCATTGCTGCACTCCTCCGCTCCCTGGGCTGCAGGCAGCCGTGGGCAATTTCCACCCGCTCACAGCAGTGTCCCAGATCTCTGGAGAGAAAAGCCCGTCAGATCCACTTGGCAGGGGAAGCCCGGCTCCCGGGGGACAGAGCCCGCTCGCTGGCGCTGGGAGACCCCACATGAGAACCGCAGGGAACGAGAAGCTGGTTTAACACTTTCCTCATGCACAAGTCCAGTTACGGTGCGGTTTGGAGAGCTGCAAAGCACGGGCAGGTGTGTTTGAGCAGAGGCTGCAGAGGATGCCCTGCAGCAGTGTGTGGTAAAGAAACCAGAGGTGACCCTGCCCGCCCCGGCCGGGCGAGGGCAGAGGGGAGGACAGAGCTGGGTGCAGGAGCAGGGCCATGCCGAGGGAGGTGCCGGCAGTGCAGACCCTGCCTGCGTCCTCGCTAGCTGCTCTCTGGGTGGCTCCAGCTGCCGGGTGCCAGCGGCTCATGGGACGGAGCCCTCACCCCAAAACACCACCCGGCACCGCCTGTGCTGCGTGCTGCTGGCGGCGGGGCAGTGGGACCACGAGAGCCGCCCCCTCCTGCCCGAAGGAGCTGGGGAGGCTCGTGGTGGGCACTCACCCCACATGTGTGCTTCACTTACGCACTTCAAATGCTGGAGATACCCTGGCATCCAGCGGCCAGGCTCTAGCAAGCAGCCTGGAGACAAAGGATGAGAAGACAAAGGAGAGGGAAGGGAGCTGTCACTTGGCCACTGTTCCCACCCAGGCAAGTTGGGTTTTGTTTCCCCATCACCAGCCCGAAATCCATCTTCCATGCTTTCGTGGCTCAGTTGCTCTTTCCCCTTATGGTTTCCTTCAGCTGAGCTGGAGAAAGAATAAAGAAATGTCTGTCCGGGCCCCAGCCTCTTACAAGGCTCATAAATATGTCTCTGCTTAAAAACTCAAGGATTAATTAACTCATGAGTATCTCCTAACCAAAGTTCTGGGAAAGAGCACCCTCCTGCGCAGGAGGCAGCACGGCTGCAGGAGGTTTCCCCGGGCCTCTCCCCTGCCCACAGATGCCTGACCGGGAAGGACCGGGGCTGGGCAGTGCCCAGCGAACGCGACCCCGGCCCCGCACAACCAGCGCACACCAGCTGCGCCGTGCCTGGGCTCCGGTGCCACGGGGCACCCGGGCGGCCATCAGCATCGGGCTCCCAGGCCACGTCGCCGTGTTGCCTTTACAGTGTTTTTAATTAGACGTTTGACAATGGCCAGGCTCAGTGGTCCGTTGTAAGTTTTGAGGGCTGACGGTGCCACGGGAAAGTTTGGACCAAGGGGGCTGGTGCCTCAGGGTGCATCTTGGGGCCCAGCTTTCAGGACGCACCAGCTGCCTTCCCCGGCAAGACCCAGCCCTGACACTGTGCCGCTTTCGAGCCCCTCACCAGAGCGGCTGCCCCGGTGCGGCAGGGCTGCTCCACACCGGGTGCCCGCGCACTGACAGCCCCTGTGCTGCCGGCGGGGCGGGTGGGCTCTGCCAACGGCTTCCCCCTCATCCACACGCCCCGTCCTGCCTCGGGACGTGCAGGCTCATCGGCGGGTGCTTCTTCTCTGCACCGCACTCCCTGCACCGCCCCTGCCCCGTGCCGGGTCCAGAGGGGTGCTGAGCCTTGCTGCAGGCACGGGGCAAAGGAGACCAAGCGTGCTGCTGGAGGGCGTGCAGGAGCGTGCCCTTCGCTTACAGCTCCCTCCAACTTCACCGCTCACTCGGGCTCCCTGAAGTCTGGGTCGTCTCTGCACCGCAGCGGGTCTGCAGCCCGGCCGGCCCCGGGAGCCCCCGCAGGCACAGGCACCCTTGCCGGGGCGATGGCCGGCTCTGAGGCTCGGCCATGCCCAGCGCAGCCCCTGGGGAGGGAGGGTGTCTCCAGCAGCCGTCTGGTCCTTGGCACAGCGTGTCGGCTCAGTAATCGTCGGTCTCCGAAGAACGGGAGCTGCCAGGAGCCACTCCTTCCTCAGTGGGTCTGTGCAGAGCTGGTACGAAACAAACAACTTTTGCAACATGTTTTGTTTTCCATCATTACATTTAAAAAGTAAATAAATTAAATCCATTTTGCTGCCACTTCACTATGTCAAGTGTAACCTGAGTGGGGCTCGCAGGGGAGGCAGTGCACGGGGCGAGGCCTCCCCCAACTCGTGGCTTGGCCACCGGGCTCTGCCAGCTCCCGGGAGCGGCGTGGGGACGGGCTCGGACAAGCTGTGCCGGACCTGTGCCCGTCACCCGCGCTGCTCTGCTTGTTCCCAGGAGGGGTGTCCCCATCCTGCCGTCACCGGAGGCAGGCAGGGCTCGAAGGGCGGGTGCTGAAACAGAGACGGGCGCAGGAAGCTGACAGGCCAAGGCTGAGCAGGAACCGTCCCAGACACACGCCTGCAGCTGGGGAAGGCCGCGGTGTCCCCCAGCGCTGGCACCGGGTCGCGCCTCCCTCTGCTCCCGCGCCGCTTCGCCCCACACCCGCAGGGCCAGCGCTGCCCAGCTCAGCGCGGGTAGGAGCGAGCTGCACGCCTCCATCCCGGGCTGCTCTGCGTCACGGGCGGCTGCACGCACGGAGCGTCGCCCAGTGCCCCCGAAGAGCTCTTTGCTGTAATGAAATGGTTTCGGTCCCGTCCTCAGTCCGGGCGGAGGAGAGGCCGGGGGACAGCTCTCTGCCAGTCCCCGTCCACAGACCACAGGGCTGAGGGCATCTCACGTGGCCGTTCTCGCCCGGGCCCAAGGGCAAGCGGACTCTGCACACTCGGTTGCCCGCTCGGGCAGCCCTGGCCACCTGCGCAGCCCCTCGGGGCTGCCACCCCCGGCAGCATGCAGGAGAGGCAGGAGGATGCCCCGTCCCAACCCAGCTCCCCCTCACCAGGCTCTGCGGGCGGTGGGGCTGCAAAGGCAGCGTGGCTCCCCCGGGAGCGGCTCGGGGACGCTGCGTGCGTGCCGGGGGCAGAGCCTGCCTGAACTGCAGCACAGGGTGACGCACTCCAAATCCCCTCGCCAATGCAGAGCAGGGAGGGGACTGTTTGCGCTGGGAGCACCGTCCAGAGGCCTGAATTTTCTCCTCTCCGTGAAGGCAGCTGTCTGCACCCGGGACAGACCCTGATTACATTGGCATCGCAGTCAAAGCGCCCACTGATGTCATGTGAAGTGTAACTTGGCCCTCGGTGCGAGAGGACTCAGCGCTGCTTCCAGCTGGCCTCCTCGCTGCTTCTCGCACTGTCTTTGGGACATAATTAATTTGCTCTGTTGGAGGGGTAGTTTCCAGCTGAGAAGCAGGGATCCTCTGAGTTTACCAGTCGGTGAAAGTGGTTTCCAAAGCACAGGCCACCCTTTCTTCCCGAGAACTGGCTTGGAGAGGCAGCAGCAACACCCCCAGGTTCCTGCCCATCACGACACCATGCTTCTTTTTCGGACAAGCCCAACCGTTTAGCTTTATCAGATACCTCTAGATACAACATGATTTCTCTGCAGCACTCCGGCAGCTTCGCCGTATGTTACAAAGCCGGTGTTCCCCGCGCGGGCTGGCTGGCACGAGAGAAGCGCGCGGGCTGGTCGCTGCGGGGACCTGGCTGCCCCACGCTTTGACTCCAGCTCCCCGGTGCCGCCTTTGCCCACAGCAGCCGTCGCGAACACGGACGGGCTGAGCTTTGCCCTGCCCTGCGGGAGCAGCCGTGCCGGCCGTGCGGCGCTGAGCTCCCCAGGCGGGTGGCCCACCGCCGATGGCACCCTGAGCGGCGGGAGCGGCTGCGGGCTGAGCCAGCCGCTTGGGCTTCTCCTTCTTCTGCAAAACTGCTTTTCTCTGCCTCTGCGCTGCCTGGAGCCAGGCTGCACAGAGTGGGAAACCCAGCCCTGCCCTTTGCGAGCTGCAGCCCCAGCTGTGGGAGCGGGAGGGTCGGGCAGCCCAGGGGCACCCAGCCCCGGCAGCGCCTTGGTGCCCGGTTACTTGCAGGGGTCTTTGCTGAGCCGACTGCGCTTCCATCCCATCGCGCCCCTCGCCCACGTGCCGCACGGTCAGGCCCCGTGTGTGCTCCCGTCGGTTTCTGGTCTGAGCTGGAGGAGAAGCGAAAACATTTCAGCAAACTGTTTTACCAGAAAACATGCAAGTGACTTTTTAAATAACAACAGCCAAATGAAAACAATGTGGGCTTCAAAGTCCGTCCTCAGGATGCTTTGTGGTTCACGGGCTTTCAGACAGCAATACTCCTTGCCATCCCGGGAAACGCACCCAGAAATACCAGCCCCTTCCCGGGGCGCAAGCGGTGCCCGTGGTGCCCCTCGCCGCTGAGGTCCGGGGAGCGGGTGCCGGCAGGGCTGCCAGCTGGCGGCACCTACGCTGGGACGCCTGGGATTCTGTCGCCGCGCAAATTGGCCGTTCAGCGGCTTCCTCTCTCCTGCTCTTTGCCAGTAACGCAGGCAAGAGCCCTGCCGGTCAGCGTGGCCACGGCTGTGGCTGCTCTAAAGGTGGTCTCCTGTTACCGAAACATAAATGTTGATGTTTGAGGCGGGGAGATGCTGATGGAAATGGAGCCGGCCCTGTTTGTTTGTTAAAGCAGCTATTTTAAACAAGTTCTGTTCACACAGCTTGCAGTTCGGAAGGAAGTTTTCCCAGCCATAATATCCTAGCTCAGCGCTGGGCAGACAATGGTTCAGCAGTTGCCCGGGATTAGCGTGGTGAAATCACCCTGCGCAGCCTGGGAAGGGCGTCTGGGAAAGGGCAGCAGTGGATTTTGTGCCGGGGAGGCCGGGGAGGGCAGGAGCTGCCTGGGAGCCTGGGTGCGGACGTGGCGGTGGCAGCCTGGCTCGGAGCAGGGCACCACGCAGCCACCCCGGCTGTGGGGTCCCCGCCGAGTGCTCCGGGACAGCCCTCCCCAGGCGCTCAGCATCTCTGCACCCTGCTTTTTTCCCCCAGGAAAATGGTTAAATGCAAAACATGGTTTTGTTAAAATACTTCCCAAAGCAGTAAACCTGAAAACGGGGCACCTTGTCCCCAGCAGTGCCGGCAGCGCCTTTGCCCTTCGGCAGCGCTGCTGCTGCAAGCAGAGCCAGGCTGTGCTGGGGTGATGAGCAGAGGTGCCCCCAACCTCGCTGCCCGGGCTGGGGTGGGGGGGGGTGTACGATCGTCCCGGAGCCACCTCTGCCCACGCCCCGAGCACGGCCGTGCACCGAACCCCACGCCGTGGCCGGCCGGGCGCCGAGGGCCTGGCGTCACGGCCGCTGCTCCCTGGTGCGTTTACTTTGGGAAAGCAGACAGGGCTCTTGGAGGGTGGCGGAGGCGGCAATGCCAATTCCTTTATTCATTACAGCCTCGTATACAAATAAAATCTTTACAAGCTTGCCTTGAGCTTTTAAAAATGCCGTTTAGGACATGTCATTTGTATTGTCTGACTTCGGCTTCCTTGCACCACGGCTGATCTCAGAGGCAGTAAAACACTGCTTCCACGTAAAACCCAAATGAGTTTATTTTATTTGCTGGGGCAGGGCGAGGGAAGCACTTACCAAGCAGCTTCCTTGGCTCAGACATGACACCCTGCTGCCCTGGCCAGGGTCACCCTGCCCGCTGGGGACGTCTCACCCCCTGTGAGCACCCTGGGGGTCTCAGGGATGGGGGGTGCGCGAGGTCCCGGCAGAGCCTCCGCAGATGCTGCTCCCACCGACACGGGTGCCGGGCCACGGTGCTGGTCTGGCCACGTTCCTGCTCACTTCTGCCCACAGCAGGATTTCCCAGACATCGACGGCTGGCACGTGTCAGCACCCCATTTCTGGGGGCCCCAGCCCTCTGAGGCGTCCCCGCCGCTCGCAGCCCTGTGCCCAGGGTGTTTGTGCAGAGGGCCATGGGGCAGAGCCTCCCGCCACCTCACATGTTTCCACTTGGGACGTCCCAGTGAGTGGCCATGGCAATGTCAGCGATGCCACAAACATCAGAAGAAGATGCAGAAGATTAAAGCGAATAAATCTCTGCCATCGCCTCGGTTGCTCTGCCAATGCCAAGGCGTGAAAGCTCTGACTCCGGAGGTGCACATGGAAACGCTCCACTGAGGGGAATTAATTGCAGGAGCACTGGCCCGTAGCATGAAGATTTTTTTGTTAAGGGTTCAGATGAAGCTTTCTGTTTCTTCCTTCTCTTCGTGAATCTTATTGTGATTAAATTAAAGGAATTCTCGTTAAAATGTTAATATCCTTCTAAGACTGTTTGTTGTTTTTCTCAGCTGCCTCTGGTCTCTTTAGAGCCTTTGCTGCCTTTTCCGAAAGTTTTCCAGCTCTTCCTCCCTCTTCACACTGCCCTCCCCCCTTTTTCCGAAGCAAACTGGAAAGTTACAGTTGTGGTTGACTCGTGGCTGCAGGCGGTGAGTCACGCCGAGGATCCCCACTTGCAGCTCGTAAACAGGAGGGATAAACACACGCTTCCCCCCGGGGCCCGGGGCTGCACCCGGGGGCCTCGCAACGGGACGGGGACGGGGACGGGGATGGGGACGGGGATGGCGATGGCGATGGGGATGGCGATGGGGACCCACCACCGCCCATGCCTCTCTCTCCCCGCACGCAGGGCAAAGCCAAGGCAAAGCCCGTATCCTCGTGGCCGTGATGGAGCCGTGGGTCAGAGGAGAGCCTGGGCGAGGAGCTGGGGACCCTGCCTGCCCCGGCCCCTGCCTGCGCCCCTCCAGCAGCACTGGGTGTGCGGGGGACAGCAGCTCCTGTCCGTGTTGGTCCTGCTGCCAGGTGTGTGGCCACCCCCGACACGACACATGTCCCCTGCTCCCGTGTCCCCGGGCCACCAGCCGCCGCGTGGGGTGAATGCAGAGGCAGCTTCCAGTGACTCGGCAGCAGCGCCCAAAACTTACTAAAAAGTTACTGAAAAGTAGAGGAACGATAGGTTTTTTCCACAGCTAAGGAAAAAAATGCTTATTTGCGGGCATTTTCCATTCAGGAGCATCCAACGCAAATACATTGCTCCTCTGTGAATTCCTAAGCATATGGTATTTTGTGCTGTTAGAGTTTAATATTCTTTTCATTACTGATATCTAATACAGACAAGTCTTGAGGGTTACACAAAACATATGCGAACCTAATTTGTTTTTACTGCACCACATGTTTTTACTCCCTGCATCATTCAATTAGCTTTTTTTTTTTTGATCATGTGATCAGCAAAAACTTAATGCTATTTTTAAGCATGGTAAGAAAGTGAAAAACACATTTACTGTGACTGCAGAGTAAGAGGAGTGTAGGTCCCGCTCTACAAAAGCAACTGTTACAGCATGATAGCAAAACGCGATCCTGCTGCTGTGAAACTGGCATTTCTTTAGCAGTTTAACTTGTCAAAATACTGCACTGCTTGTGAGACAAATTCCTAAGAATTCTGGTTTTGGAGTAATTTATCTGATTGACAGAGATGAGAATGGGCTTTGCAAATATGTAGATCTGTGGCCAGCAAGCCACCACCTTCTCGTGTGCCACAGGGAACTCACCATCTTCCTGCCCTTCATCCTGCTTGGGAGACTTCTTCACCTTCTCTTCTGACATCTCTCTGGAGAGGTGGACATTAATTTATTGAATACATCATCTTTAACGCTCCTTTTTTTCCCCCATAAATTAGCCAGGTGTTCACATGGGATCCATATTTGTACAGGGGATCCAGAAGGAGAAGTTAGTTGTGGTCACCACGCCAATGCCCATGAATCGGTGCTTTATTCTCTGCTCTGCGGTTGCGTCCCCAGTCAGTCACTCAAGTTGGAGTTGAGTTTATTTGGGCATTTTGGAGTCTGGATATGAGGGGATCAGGGAAAACAGGAGAGGTTGGGTTGCTGTGTGCAGGGCAGCTCTCTGCTGCTGGAAGAGAAAGCATGTGGAGACGTCGGCTGTGTGGGCAGGCTCCAGAGATGCTCATTGCCATGCAAGACAGGTTCCTGGACACAAGTCCCTGTAATGCGAATAACCAGTGTGAAATCACAACCAGCCTTAGATGTAGATGGGACTTTAGTCAAAATCTGAGCTCTCTGACCTTGATTGCTGGAGATCCGCGGGAAAAGGGAGGACATTTGCCTACCCACTGGTGGGGCAGAGGGAGGGAACTGTTGCCCACCCACCTGATTCCCTTTTGGATGCTCATGGCTGTACAAGCCTCCTCCACGCCAGAACGGGTGCTCATTGCCCAGCTCCTCGCAGGCGGCAGAGGAGAAGCAGGGCGCTCGGTTGGGATGGTGGTGCCGTCCTGCTGCCGGCTGAGGCCATGTGCCGGGAATGTGCCCCAGCAGGTCAAGGAAACCTGAGTCCCGGCGGCTCGTCATGCCGCAGAGCTTCAGACAACCCCGAACGCAGGAAATCCTGGTGCTGCCACATGCTGTATTCCCCGTTCACACACATGTGCCTTATTAGCAGTGTCAGAAGCCTCCAGCTTGTGGGTGACTGCTAACCACAACCACCAGCATTAACCTCCTGCTTGGGGGTCATTTGCAACAACCCACAGAAATGCCTCAGAATTGGGCCGTGTTGAACGAAGCTGGTGGGTTCCTAAAAAAAAAAAATAAAGCGCTTTATTATTTATTTATTTGTGCCTTTGAGAATTCTGCAGGACAGTAATAAAAGTGCAGTGGTCATCTGGAGCCTTCCAGGCTGGGAATCCCAGTGTGGCCGTAGTGCAGGACAGCTCCATGCATGGGCTGAGGCCACGGTCGCCGGGCTCTGCCCGCTGCGTCGCAGACGTATGTGGGTCCTTGCCGACCTTCTGATGACCAAGTGATCTGGTGTCAAAACCATCCAGCCATCCCAGGATGAGCCTGGCCGCAAGCCGTGGCAAACCCAGTCGCTGCAGAGCGTGCTAAGCACGTTGGGTACCAGCCCGAGGCGTTCGGGGCAGTAACGCGTATGGACATTGGCAGTGGGAGATCAAAACTGCACAGACCAGAGAGGAACAGCGGAGAAGCCAGGAGACAGCGCGTGGTGGGTCTGCAGAGCTTCGGGATGCTAAACAGAACTCCAGAAGAAGGAGACAACTGCTCCTTGGACAGTGCTGCTTCCGTGGGAAACCACAGCGCAGACCTCGCCTCGGCAACGGACCTGCGAGTCTGCAGTGATTCTTTGGGGCAGCGGCATGGCCAGCAGCCCCACGGGACGGGCATGTGCCACCGCGCAGGGAACTGCAGACTCAGGGCAGCACGTCACCAGCGCTCGGGGCACTGCCAGCTCCCTGCTAACTCCGCTGGTGGCTCAGCACGTCCTGGATCGTGGGTTTGCATGCTGTTCTTGAGAACATTAGCAATGCTCCACCTGCCCGCCCAGCGGGACCCCTGCGGTCTGTGGGAGCCGTGCCATGAGAAACGCACGGGAGAGTGCTCCCCCCCACGATGAACTGGAGCAATATAGCAGGAGCAGCTTGCCTAAGCCAAGGAGAAATTAAATCTTACATTACGTAACGTTGCATCGCATGGTGGAAGGGGAAAACAGGATGACCCAGCAGCTTTCTCGACGCAAACGTATCTGCTCCCTCCGGCAGGAAAACTCTAGAAACTGAAGTCAGGTGTCACCGTGGGACCCCCAGCTTGCACAGCAAAGCCGAGGCCAGGTTTGCCGCGCACAGAGCGGAGAGGTTGGATGCCATACGAACCACGGGGTGCTGCACCGTACATCTGTGTCAGATACTCCCAGCATAAATAATCCATTGTGCTCGGGAGCCTGAGTCAGGCGTGCAGCTGGGTTCTCCTGCAGGTCATGACTCATTTGGCCAAGATGCTGCATCTGTGTCACAGAGTACATCCAACCTGAGCCTCTTTGTTGTGGGCAGGGCCTGGTCTTCCAAGAGTTAAGGGTAATTTGAATGATTCCTTTTGTTTAGATTCATTTCAGGTTTCGTGATTTCTGTTATTGCTGCATAAAATCACTTGCAGGCGCTCGAGGTGGGGGCTGGAGGGAAGGATAGCTGTAACAGATGTGAGCTAATTGGAAGCACAGCAGCAGCAACAGCAAGTGCTGCACGGCTCTTTGGGGGCTGAGCGCTGCCACAAAGGCTTCGTCACACCCTGTTTGCGAATTGCACTGGCCGTGCGGAGAGACTGGGAACGGGAGGACACGCCAGGGCAGGATGAGGATGCTGAACAGCGAGGCTCTGCACTTCAGTGAACGTCGGAGCTCTGCTCATCCCGGGCCACCGTCGGCCGGGGGAAGAGCACCAGGTGGTGCCCAGCTCCCAGCGCCACGGCTCAGCTTTGAAGTTGGATCATTCTGATTTCCATTTGGTTTACAAATAAAGCTGGCTGAGCAAAGGCAAATATGATAATTACTGCAAAAAGCAGACTGTTCTGATTGCGGTGGCTGCCTGGGATGTGGATAAGAAATGGACCCAGAGGCCTCTTCACCAGTGCTTCAGTGGATGGGCCGTGTGCTGCTGGATGGGGACAGCCCCAGCATGGCTGCCCGGGATGGGATGGAATGGGACGGGATGGGATGGGATGGGACGGGACGAGATGCAATGGGATGAGATGGGATGGGATGGGACGGGATGGGATGGGATGGGACGGGACAAGATGCAATGGGATGGGATGGGATGGGACGGGATGGGATGGGACGGGACGAGATGCAATGGGACAAGATGGAATGGGATGGGATGGGACCGGATGGGATGGGACAGCAGGCATGCCCAGCTGGGAGCCTGCCTCCAGCGTGAGTCGTTGCTTCTAACACAGGAGGCTACAAAAGGATTTCACAGAAAGAATCAGGGATAGGCACAGACCCTCTTTTCCCTCACTCCTGCAAAGCTGGCGTCTGCAGCAAGGGCAGCACCTCTCCGTCCCGTAACCCTGCTCGCAGCGTGCGGCTGCTTGGTCTGCGTCCCCTTTGTGCCATTGCACGTCATTTCACCAGTGGGTCCCACTCCAGCTCCCCAGGGTGTAACTGGCCCATGTTCATATTCAGCTGGCGGGGCAGCAATCTGCCTTTCACCGGGAGTGCGGGCAGCAGCGCCGGGAGCCGTTAGACGACCTGGCCTCTCCTGTCCATTCCGGAGGCGGCTGTGAGATGCTCAGCTGTTCCTGGGCTGAGGGCAGGATCCGCATCCTGCCCTCTGCAGAGGGGTGCTGTGTTAACAGACATAACTTATCCATGCCAGGCACGAGCTGGCTAGAACCTGCCTCATTTCCAGAGATCAGAGCAGAAGCTGTTGTTCTTCTAATACCCGCAGAAAGGGTCCCATCACGCTGGGAGACGTGCCGGTGCTGATCAGAGCGGGGATGCCCGCGACCTGCCACAAACCTGTGCCTCGCACCACGAGAGGGGTGAGAACCTAAGGAGACCATACAATAAAAATTCAAAGCATCCCAATCCAATAACCAGATGGAGCTGCAGGTGCTAATGAGATTGTGCATTGTCTGTTGTTCCCCAGCTTGCATCTGTCAAGAGCTTTCTATGCCCCACCATGGCAACATTTGCTTTAATTAAAGAATCTCCGTGCGGCACCAGAGGGCAGATTCACCCGGCCGGGATTTGCTGCATTCACCGAGTCGCTAGACAGTCTGTCTCTCGCCAGGGATTAGGCTCCGGGAAACTCTCAGGCTGCTTGGCATAGAAAAACAGGAGAGCTTCTGTGTGACTTTGAAGAACGTAGTTCAATTAACTTTTCTCACTCTCCCCTTGGGCCAGACACAGAGTGTGTCTGGGGGTTCACACCCCAGGCAGGTGACAAGGCTCAGGATTAATTAAGGAGCTGACATTCCCAGAGCCCCGCTCTCCCGGGAAAGCAGCCCGGTGCTGGGAGCCGGTGGTTCCCAGAGCTGCCAGCACTGCCCAGGGGGTCCCCAGCCTCCTGCCCGCCCCGGGACGGGGGTGAGGGGTGGCATGGCAGGCAGCACCTCGCTCCTCGCTCTCCGTGGCTGTACTGGAAAGTCACATCCCTCACCAAACGCGTTGGCGTGGCTGGAGAAACCGGACCCGCTGCAGGTCGAATGGGGGCTGCTGCCCCAGGCCTCCATCACCAGACGGGTGCAGCTGCCCACCCAGACCCCAGACACGGGGACAGGGCTGGCCCTGGCACGGACACCTGGGTAGGGGTCCCCCGTGTCCCCCCAAACCTACAGCTTATCCGTTAGACAGCGTCCAAAGCTGTCACCTGCTTGCAGCTGAGGCACTGCCCTGCCAGGGCTCCGTCCTTCCTGGACAGCCAGGACCACATTAAATGCCGAGAAATGCCAGGACTTCATTAAATGCCGAGGGGAAGGACTGAAGAGAGACAGGGAGAGCCTGGGGCCAGGGTCACATCCACCCTGCTCACCCTGGCCCAGCCTTCCCGTGTGAGCGGCATCTGGGGGCAACTGGCTGCAGGGTTGCAGGCGATGGATCCATCCTCGGGTACCTTCAGAGCATCTCTCCTTCTCTTTGGCTGGAGCATGAGAAGCTTTCTCCGCACCATCAGGACAAAATTCCCGCAGTTCATCATTTTCAGTTGTTCCCGCACTAATTGGCCTTGTACCAACAGGACACAGCTTTTACTGCGTGCTGGAAACAAGCCCTCAGCTCATCCCTCATCCCTCCCGGGCAGATCTGCTCGGCGAGCGTCTCCGCAGCCAAACGGCATCGGTGGCGAGGACCGAGCCTCCGCGCCCTGCCAAGGGCTCTTAACCACCTCCCGGGGTGTCCCCGCTGCCGCTCAGCAGCACCCTGGCTGGGGCTGGGGGCTCTCCTCGCCCCCCCCCCCCGGCACAGCGGGTTCCAGCGCTGCTGCTGGGCACGATGCAGCCCGGGGCGGGGGATAATGGGGGGTGAAGCAGGAGCCTTGACTGCCCCGGAGCTGCTGGGGTTTGGGGGTGCGTGTGCGTCTTGCTTGGATTTGGGGGTTTATTTCTGCAAAGCATGAAGAGTGAATGCCTTCAGCTTGGCCTCATGACTCGGCTTTCGGGATGTGAGCTGCTGGGATTCGTTGCAGTCGCAGTCCTCTTAGCAGCTGGTATTAACGAGTGCTTGAAGAAAACTTTACGGCAGCGATAGGAGAGGGAGATGAGTCTGCCCGTGTCCTGGCAGAGCATGTTGGTTCTTCTAAAATCACAGCACCTCCTGCAACCTGGTCAATTTAACCAAAATATCTTTCGAAAGAAATCTGGAAATAGACTGCTGACACTATCAAAACATCCTGTTTTGACATTTTCTGAATGAATCATTTTGATTTTTTATTTGGAATGACCTCACTGCCTTTTTTGGTAGAGTGAAATAGATTATATTTATTGAAAAGTTGTAACCAAAACAAAGCGATTGATTTCTGCCTCAGTGACACATTTCAGTCCCCCTCCCTCGAAATTTGCTTTGAGTTTTTATTTTCTGTAGTGGAGAATTTCTAAATATTTTAGTTTTGTTTGGACTTAAAGCCAGATTTTGCGATCCCAAGAGATGCTCGCCAGACCAGCCCCTCACGCGGCGGCACCGGGGGTCTCTCCCCTCCAGCCTCGGCGGGTGCGCAGCCCCGGGGTGCAGCCCCCCACGGGGGGTGGGGGGGTGGGGGGGGGGCCATCACCGGGCCCCCAGAGCCGAGTGGCCACAGCGGGTCCTACCGGGCAGTCCGGGGATGCCGGGGGCTGCGGGTGACCTGGCTATTAGCACTATTTGACAACTTGTTAGGATTAGAAAGCTCATCATAAAAATCTCCAAAATGAGCGCTTTTTGTGTGTGTGTGCAAGTTAAGCTTCTCTGCCCCAACCAGGAACAGATGTCTGAACTGGTTGATGAATTGGAAACATCTGAAACAACTTTCCAAGCTGAAGTACAATAAATATACCTTTCATCACGATCCCTGCAAGAGGGTTTTAGAGGCAAAAATCACTGAAGTGTTTAATATGGCCCACGGTGAAGAATCATTACAACAAATGAACTAAATTAAATGAGAATTTCTCCCCATTTTAGTGACTTTGCTGGGACTCCAGGTGCCACCTTTTGAGCTCGCAGCGGGAGTTTGTCCCGCCAGCCTTCCCAGATCGCTCTTCCTTGGCTCCGTACCATCCTCTCCCGTAGGCACGGGGAGGACGGGGAAGCCGGGCCGGCCCCGGCAGCGCAGAGCCCCGAGGTGCACCCAGGGTCTGCCCTGGCTGCGCGGGCAGGAACCGAGCGGCTCTCGTCTGCCGGGACATGGGGATCCGCATCCACGGACAGCGCAAAGGGAGGTGGGTGCAGACACACACACACACCCCCCCCCACACCCACACCCCCCCACACACACCCCCCTGCCCCCGGTGCCTCCAGAGCCCTTTGCGATGCTTCCACATCTGCAGAGGCTGCTGGTGAAGCCTGAGCTCTTCGCCCGCTGCCCCCACCGCCCGCCTTAACCCCTGAGCCACCAGCGCTGCCACAGCTGCCACCCCATGGGACGGGATGCGGGGGGCAGGGGGGGCTGCAGCATTTCCCCCCCAGGCGATGCCCAGCACCGGGCTCTCTGGGAGCGCATTGCCTGCCGAAAGCCAGCAGCGTTCCCGGGACTGCGCCATCCCAGCGCGGCACAGGGGGGCTCTGTGGCCGCCCAGCAGCCAGCCTTGTCTGGACCAGAAGCAATCGGCAAAGCATCCTTGTGCTTTAGTGCCAGGAACATCTGTCAAAGCCACGGAGGGCTGCCTGCCAGAGTTCAAGTGGCTGCCATTCTTGCTGTTGATCCCATGACCTGGATAGATGAGAATCTTTCAGCAGGAGTTGTCAGAAAGAGTTTATTTTTCCATGTCTCCACTTGGCTTATTCCATTGAGCAAAGTCATGTTCTATTGATTTATTCTGAAATCACATTTATTTTCCTTTAAGAAATAAAACCCAATATTTCTTCCCTTCAAAATTCGTGCACGTTGCACAGGATTTGAGGGTCAAATTTTCAAGCGTGAGTACATCCGTAAGAAGCTCCTGCGCTGGCAGGTAGCGTCATTTACACTTGGGAACCCGATAGCAGAACACGTGCTGGCGCTCAGCAAGCAAAGCGAGTTGCAGCCTTGCGGCAGGTCTGCTGCTTGGGTGGAAATTCGCTCCCGTTCCCGTTCTGCAGCAGCTCAGGGCTCCGCACTGGCGTCCTCGCTGAGGGACAAGTATCACAACCTGACAGGCGTGAAGGATTTCGGATTCTGCACTGGCGAGGGCTGTAAATTGATGTGAATAGATGAAAACAGAACAGAGACTGACTCCGGTTCGGTCTGTTTGGCTCAGGCTGCCCGCTCCGGGCTGGCTGCGGCCAGTGACCCCCCCTGGTCCGGATGGAGCTGCCAGTGCCCCCAAGCCCTGCAGCCCTGGCTGCCGCCGTGCCACCGCCCTGCCGGGAAGGGGTGGCAACGGTCCCGCGGGACTTGCTGGGGACACGCACTGGCACGGGCGCACCCCGGGGACGGGCGTACCCCCGCCTCCTGCCAGGGACCCTCCTGCCCTGGAGAGCGCGGCGGGCTGCGGCATCCCTGCGGTGACACCGTCCCCGTCCCGTGAGAGCGGGGAATGCGCGGTGTTACGTAACAGCTGGGTACCGGTCTCATACAAATACATTATCAGAACGGCTAAAACATCCCCCAACACGTGCTTTGACCAGAATGAGTCACTAGAACATGACTCATAAATAAAGCAGACACCTTTGATGTCTCCATTTTCAAACGCTCAGCGAGGCGGCCGGCGTGGCGAGGGCTGGGGAGCGCTCGGGCTATCGCACAGATGTCTCTAATGGGATACTTATGCTCGCACTTCGCTTCCACGCCATAAAGTGATGGTGCCCCTTCTCAAATGGAAGCATGTGTCCAACCTGCCTGGCTAAAACTTCCCCGGGGCCTGTTTGCTAATCCCCACCCGTGTTAATGGAGTGGCTTTAGCTGACGGGGGGGATCAGAGAGCCCGTCCCCGCTGGGGGATGGGGACGGCAGACCTGGACCTGCACCTGCAGGCGCTGCCTCTGGCCTCGCTCCCCGCATCCCCTCCGTGCTGCACCGCCACGGCCCGGCAGCACAAATCCCTGGAGCTCGGGAGAAGTGACCAGCAGCTCGGGGGGGGTCCCACGCACCCCTCGCAGCACCCGAGCCCCCTGAGCCCCCCCCAAGGCGGGGGGCTGGCCCCGGGGCAGATGCCGTCTTGTTCTCACACCCCGGGCTCGGCTCTGCGGCCCCTTTGTGCCGAGCCACACGTTGCTGGGGCTCCGTTCCCAAACGTCCGTGGAGTGACCCAGCAGCAGCGCCGCTAACGACCTGCCAGCTCCCCAGCTGCCTCGTCTGGCAGTTTTCATTTAACGAGCTGCATGTCCCTCCCGTCCAGCTGATGCAAACCGGCACCTTCTCCTGCGCCAGGAGACGCTGGGGACAGGGCAGTGACAATGCAGAGTCCGTTGTGGTGCTGACTGAAAACTAAATTTATTTCTAAATTTTTCTTCTATTCTGTATTCTTTTTTTTTTTTTTTTAAAATTCTATTTCTACAACTAAAAAATTCAAAAATCCCTCCCTGGCCCTTGTAATAGAAAGCCTGCTGCAGATAAGCCATTGCTAAGGCTGCCTCGTATTATGAGCGCCTACATGCAGTTGCTATTAAATCTGCAAAACACAAGTCAACAGGGTTGACATTTTCTCAACTGCGTGCCTTCCTCAGGATGCATTTTATTTCATTGCATTTTGTTTTGTTTTCTGGAAAGTTTCACCTGAAATGGTTCGGTTGCATCTGAGAATGAGACTAAGGGAAAAATTTTTATGATGTCTAAAAAAAATATTCCAGCAAACCTCTTCTTTGAGAACCCCTCATACTTTCATGCCCTGAACCAGAGGATTGAAATTTGGCAGAGAGCGGGCTTCACGTGAGGGATGCCGTTTTTGCTGTCCTTTTGAAAGAAAAATACCCACCCATATTTCGCCAAGCTGCACAAATACGCTGAAAATACCCACTCACGTGCTCGTCTTAGAGACGTGATCGCCGTTCCCCAGCCCTCTGTGAGCTCCACCTCTGCTGCGTTGGGCGTCGAAAGCATCTCGCAGCTCCTCTTGGTAGGTGGGGGGGCAGCCCCTGCTCCCGCCGGCATCTGCAAAGTACCTGGGTGCTCCATCAGCAGAGGCTGGGCAGTGACCCTGCACCCAGCACCCAGCATACCACACCCAGCACCCTGCACCCTGCACCCTGCACCCTGCACCCTGCACCCAGCACCCTGCACCCAGCATACCACACCCAGCACCCTGCACCCAGCACCCAGCACCCTGCACCCTGCACCCAGCACCCTGCACCCTGCACCCAGCATACCACACCCAGCACCCTGCACCCAGCACCCTGCACCCTGCACCCAGCACCCTGCACCCAGCACCCTGCACCCAGCATACAACACCTTGCACCCAGCATACAACACCTTGCACCCAGCACCCAGCACCCTGCACCCAGCACCCTGCACCCAGCATACCACACCCAGCACCCTGCACCCAGCATACAACACCCTGCACCCAGCATACAACACCTTGCACCCAGCACCCTGCACCCAGCATACAACACCCTGCACCCAGCATACAACACCTTGCACCCAGCACCCTGCACCCAGCACCCTGCACCCAGCATACAACACCCTGCACCCAGCACCCTGCACCCAGCATACCACACACTGCACCCTGCACCCTGCACCCTGCACCCAGCACCCTGCACGCAGCACCCTGCACCCCCATCCTGCCCCTGCCCAGCGGGATGTGGCTGCAGCCCTGCGGAGGGGAGCGAGGCCTCTGCGGTGGCACTAATTGGATCAAGGTGCAGCCAGGGTTTGTTTTCCGGCGGCCGCCTGGGTTCAGGCGCGGGGGCTCGGCCTCGTCCAAGCGCCCGCATGAGAACCGGCGCGATCTGAAGCAACTTTCTCATTTAAGAAAAAATATTTTGGAAGCCGCCACCTCCCTCCCCTCGCCAGCGAGTTTAGGGTTTCATAAAGCTGGCCTGGTAATGGGTTACAAATGTACCTATCAGTTTTACATTTGTTTTCATTCAGGCTCAGTGAACTCCACCGAACCTGGTGGTGGGCAGGGAAAGGCCCCCCCGGCCCCCGCCCCGCGCCCACTCCCCTCCCAGCACACCCGCAAGTGAATTGTTCTTCCATAATCTAAACCAACACTCCTCTCCGGCAAATTGGATTTCGGTTAAACCCTGTGACTTATGTGCAAATCCTCACAGCAGATCGCCTTGCGCAAAGCTCCCCGCGGGGCGCGGAGCCACCATGGACACGCGGAGCCAGAGCCTCCGCAGCTGGTGTCAATCGGCTCAGCCCGGCGGCAGCAGCGGGGCCACGGCATCACACCCCCCACGTGCTGGGCATCACACCCCAGTCCTGGGCATTGCACCCCCACGTGCTGGGCATCACACCACTGGGTGCTGGGCATCACACCCTGGGTGCTGGGCATCACACCCCAGTCCCAGGCATCCCACCCCTGGGTGCTGGGCATCACACCACTGGGTGCTGGGCATCACACCCTGGGTGCTGGGCATCCCACCCCAGTCCTGGGCATCCCACCCCAGGTGCTGGGCATCACACCCTGGGTGCCTGGCGTTGCACCCCAGTCCTGGGCATCGCACCCTGGTGTCCTTGGTATTGCAGCCATGGGTCCTGGACATTGCACCTCCAGTTAAACAGCAGAAAAATAATCCCAGCAATGAGAAAAAATAGCAAAGTCTGAGTTCAAAGGGCCTCATTTTGATGTCAGAAATTCAGAATATAAAAGTTATTGTGGTAAAATCAGTTCTAGGCATGGCAGGCACTAGCTAGATATCATAAAAGATATCTTTTTTCTGCACATTATTGAACTTTTGAAGATGTAATAAAGTACAGTTCCCAGATGAGTCAATCAAACAGGTCTTGTTTGGATGATGTGAAACTGAAACTAAGCAAAGTCACCCATTTCTAATTTAGTTACATGGTGATTACATGGGTTCTCAGCTGAAAAGCAACAAGGATTTTTATTTTCTATGATGAATGAACATTTTTGGTGTCTGGAGGAGCAGCTGTCACATAGCTTGGGTTTTTGCCAAGGAAGCATCGCAGAGGAGAAAGCTAAATTTTAGCTCAACTTTTTTTCCAATTTTGAGATTTTGAACCCGAAGATGACCGAGAAGCCCCCGCGTCCTTGGGAGCGCAGGCGGGGGTGCAGAGCAGGCAGTAGCTGCCACCGCCGCGACGAGTCTCCCCCGGGACTCACGGGCACGCGGCGGGACCGAAGGCATTTCGCCTGCCAGCCTGCTCCGTGCTGCGGCACGGCCCGGGCACCTTCGGGCTGTTTGTCCGTCCTGCACGCGCGGGAGCAGCGGCTGGGGGATAATTAACCGTCTTGGAGCAGGGTCTTCGAGCAGGTCAAACGTGACCCGAGGTAACGCAGCCCCAGCACTGGCAGCCCCCCGAGGTGGGGTGAGGCTGTCCCAGCCCTCCCCCAGCAGCGTTTCAAAACGCCACCTCCGTAAGGTGACAGCGCCGTGCGCGACGCGCAGACGTCAGAGTGTCGGACGCGCCACGGCTCCGGGGGTTTCGTTCGCCGTAGCTCCCCGATGTCTGAGCAAAAGCTGCAATGATTTGTAAGATCCACTTCCTGCGCAATCATTCAGATATTATTGGGTCCTTCATGATCAACTTTGCTGCGGAAAGTTCTCAGATGGAAAAAATCTATTTAATTTTGTGGTCTGTTAGCAATTTAAGTTGAAGAAGTGGTGTTCAGTTCTATTGTTTTCAGATCGTGATGTTCGTGTGAAAGATTTCTTTGATTCAGGATGCTGCAATATATGAAGGAACTGCAGGCACTATACGATAGCAGCACGTTTGTGAAAACATAGATAATTGATCAGGAGCTGATTGCTAGCGAGATACCGATGTTGTTGTTTATTTAAAGGGATGTTGTCAACTTAAAATTAATGTTTAATTTATCAGTTAATTTATATGCTAAGATTGGAGAGATCTTGCACTGACTCCAAATGAATGAGATCAGGGACGGGTGTTTCTCCCCGTATCACCCATCTTCTTCACTCTGAGCTTTTCGCCGCATTGCGGCCGTACCCCGCGCTCCCTTAGCGCGCAGACCCCGGGGGAAATACTTGCTGTAGTAAAACCAAACACGCGGTGATGTCCCTGCCAGCCGGGGGCCCGGGTGCACGCTCCGTGTTCATGGCTGCCCCGGCGCCGGCGTTGCCCTCACCGTGTGCCGCACCCAGCACCGGCGCAGGAACGCTCAGCGGGAGGAGGACGTGGCTCTGCGACTCCCCGACTTCCCGGGCGGTGCAGGGGGGGCACACAGTTTTCATCCTCCCCTCCCCTTCTCTTTCTGACTTTCATATCTGGTTTGCATTAATCAGCCCCATTGTTCTAATCAGAATATCTAGAAGACGAGCAGTAGCGAGGGCATTTGTTTCTCTGGAGCTGATTCCCGGGTGTGGGAGAGCGGATGCCGGGCTGGCGTGGGGCTGCAGACCCCGTCCCCCGCATCCAGCCGGCGACCCGCACACCCGTGCAGTGGGACAACCCGCGCCGAGCTGGCCCGGCCGGGAGCATTTGCGAGGCAGCGTCTTGCTGTTGGTAGGAACCTTGGTGACTCCCGATGCATCCGCACAGAAACGTCCGTGCCGGAGAGCTGGGGGCGGGTGAGCCCCGGGACCCACGGGAAAGCAGGCAGGGAAACTGGGGGTCAGCAGCGCCTGTGCTGGCCTGGCCCCTGTCCGGGGACCTGGGGACAGGGGGGGTCTGCGGGCCCCATCCCAGCGCACCGGGAGTGTCCCTGGCTGCCGTGCACCAGCCCTGCTCCGTGGCCCTGCGGAGAGGCACCGACGGCCCCGCGCAGAGCCTGGCCCCCCAACACCGACTGAGGGGTCTTGGTTTTTCATCTCCCTGGGCCGGATCCAGCAATGCATTTAAACCTGTAGGCTTTTTTTAAAGCTCTGTGGGACTTCTCACATGGTACAGGCTGGGAAAATGCAAAATTTTTGTGTGGACTGAACCCTCTGTTGCAGAGCAGCCCAGCGCCCTGATTGCCTGGAAGAAATAACGAATTTATCACTGTCCCTGCAGCCCCCTGACGGGGAGGGGGGGGTTTGCTGGTGGGACCCGCAGACACCCAGCCTGTTCCCAGAGGTGCTGGATTTGAGCACTACGATCACATCCATCTCCCTTGGTCCTTGCACCCCCAGACTAAACAGATCCAGTCCTGCCCATGCTTTCCCTCAGACCGCGGTTTCATGACCTCGGACCATCCTCCCTCTCCTCCAGAGCATCCCACCCTGGTCCGTACCCTCATCCCTAGGATGCAACACCCCAGCAGCGATGGGGGAGATGCGCACCGGGTGCCGCAGCCGCCGCAGCCGGGCCGGGCCCTGCGCTGGGCGAGCCGGGGTTGTGTGAGGCGATCGGCCGCTGCGGCAGGGCTGAGCCCCGTTCCCGGCCAGGGCTGCAGGCACAGCGCTCTCCTTGTGTGATTTCAGTTGAGCAGAGAAAGATCTCACTTCATTCACCCCCGCTGAATTGCTAGCAGCCGTCCTGAGGCTCTACTTTCAGAAATGAAATACATGCTGTGATGACTGCTCCGTTTGCCAAGGGACCGTTAATGGGTGACCCAGCGCAGCGCTCCTAATCCAGTGTTTTCCTGATTTCACCAACCTCCTCCAGTAGTTTATTGATACCAAGCGGCACCAGAGCAGCCACAGCACGGAGGAGGGGGTTACCCTTGCTGCTGGCACACGATAAACACAAATGGGCTTTTTTTGCGTACAGGCAAGCTCAGCTCTCATACATCGCACGTTGCCTGGTTTGGCTGCTCACAGATCCCCTCGCAGAAACGCAACGTGACGTGTACCTGCTTCCTTCAGACACAGACGCCAGCAACGCCGCAGCATGCAGGGAGCGACGGGCTCCTGCACGGGTCGGGTCGGAGACCTCGCGGGGGAAGGATGCTCCGACGGTGTCGTGTCCACCACAGGCAGCGGCTGTCGTTATTCGTCATGCTTTGAGTGTTAGCACAGACATTGATCTACCACTTAACAAGCCAAGCTGAACTTGGCCCACTAACTCCACAGTGACATTAAGCAAATCTGCTTTTTATTATTATTTATCTGTTTAATGAAGCAGCAGGGACAGCTCCATAATTAAGGTCAAGCTGAGTTTTGCACTCAAAGTAAAACTCTCGTTGCAAACTCTCCCTGAAATGCCATTATTTTCAAAAGAATGCTTCTTCTGAAATTTTACAAGAAAACTTCTTATTTAGGTTAGTACTTTGAGTGGGAATTTTCCTGAAGGGGAAGATTTTATATCCCAGGATCAAACAAAAGAAATCCTCTCAAATTATGAAAAATAATGACTAAAAATGTCTATTAATCCCGAACAAAAAAATCCTGGGTTTTTTTTAACTAGCTGTCCAGCTAATTCTGGGAAGACAGAGCAGGGGGGCGGAGGCGAGGGGCGCATTTGTGCCAGGGGCACGTGGAAGCAGAAAGGAGTCGCCGGCACGGGCAGAGCTGAGGCGCGGGGGGGATGCGGACCCGGGCAGGCTGGGTGCCGGGAGGTGACCCTGCGCGGTGAGATGGGGCTGGGGACGGAAAGGCAGCGGGAGCACCGAGATCCTGCCCTGGGCACTGCCGCCAGCAGGAATGACCCCGTCCATCTGCCTGCTCGGGCGCTGCGACGGTGCCACGGGCTGCCCTGTGCCACGGGCTGCCGCGGCACCATGAGCTTTGCTGGTGCCCAGCTCCATCCCAGCCCCTCGTGCCCTGGCTGCTGGCTTCCCCTCTGTCTCCAGCAGCTCCACAAACGCTCCTTTTTGGAGCTTCATCTGGAACCAGCTGCAGGAAGAGACAAAACCAAACCGGCCTCTCGCCAGGCTGGCGCTGGCTGGGGGCTTGCGGCACTGCCAGCACTCGGGGACGGCAGGGACGCGGCTCTTCGGCTGCAGCCCGGTGCGAGGACGTGCCAGCGCTGTGCCAGGGAGCCGAGCTGGGCTACTGGCCCCCCCTCCTGAGCGGCCCAAGGATGGGTGGGTACAGACACCATCCATCAGGGCTTCACGGGGCGAGGGCTTTGCCCCGTTCTCACCTGGGAGGTCAGGCGTCATCTCAGCTTTTGGAAAAGGTCAGACGAGTGCAGGAGGATGGTCCGCACCGGTCACCCACATGTCCTGGGGTCTGGGGCAGCTCTTGCTGCCGGGCCGGGGTCTCCGGCGGGACCCCCATGGCTGTGGCTGGGCAGCAGCAGGGAACGGTGGCACAAACGCACAACTATACATCCTGAACTGATTCCTAGCCTGGAGGCAGGCAGCGCAGGCAGCGCAGGCAGCACAGGCAGCAGCGCGGCAGCCACGTGATGGGGCTCCCTCTCGCAGAGCAGCGCGAGTGTCCCACGCACCGGGGACTGTGGGGTTTCCCTGGCTGGGAGTGACATGATTAATAGTCTCATTACTGCAGCTTTCACTGCGCTGCCTGACACACGCTCTCTTGCTTGTACACAACTGTTGAGTCCTTGCTCTCGGTGCCAGCTCTGATTCATATGTCAATAAACACAGTGAAAGAAAAGTGGATTTCCTTGCCAAACTAAACAAACAGTATCTTCTTGGTTAGGGCTACAGCATCCCTGTGAAATCAGAGCGCAGGGGCATCGCGCTGCCATCATTCCCCGCTCCACCGATGCTCCCCGTGCCGTGCCGATGGGGCGGCAGCCCTCGGTGGGTACAGGGCATCCTGGGCCAACACCCTCCCCCGGCTCCCTAAGGGACCCGCGCGCTCCTCTGCCCATCCACTGCCAGGCACCTTACAGCGAAATGTGGAGAGGGATGGGGGAATGCAATGTTTAACAACACTTTTATTAATAAAAAGGAGAGTTATATTGGCCTGTATCCCTCCTGAAACTTTAATAAAAGTCGAATGATACTTCTTTCTTCTCTCCTTTTTCATTTATTGCTAACACAGACCTGCACTGGGGCCAGATCAAGAATGCTTTTAACCTTTCAAACAGGCCTGGCGGAGGCATGCCGGGAGCAGGGCGGGCAGGAGGAGCTCTCCCGCAGGCACGCCGTCTCGGCATGGGCAGCCCGGGCTCCCCGGGCCGCAGTGGCCGGCATGGGTGGTGTGTGCAGCAGCCTCGCCACGAGCTGCCTTTGCGACCCCACGGCTGCCCCTTGCGCAGGGACGTCCCCGGGGCTGCGGCCGTCCCCGTGCTGGGCTCTGGCAGGCAGCGATGTCCCACCAGCCCCGGGAGGTCCCACCAGCCCCAGGAGGTCCCACCAGCCCCGGGAGGTCCCACCAGCCCCGGGAGGTCCCACCAGCCCCAGGAGATCCCACCAGCCCTGGGAGGTCCCACCAGCCCCAGGAGGTCCCGCCAGCCCCGGGAGGTCCCGCCAGCCCCAGGAGATCCCACCAGCCCTGGGAGGTCCCACCAGCCCCAGGAGGTCCCGCCAGCCCCGGGAGGTCCCGCCAGCCCCAGGAGATCCCACCAGCCCTGGGAGGTCCCACCAGCCCCAGGAGATCCTGCCACGCTTTCCTCATGCTGCCCCTTTCAGCGTGCAGGGATGTAGCAATCAGGACGCCCCTGTGCAAACTGGGTTGGTTTTTTTTCCTGGAATTTAGATTAGCAGTACTTGGTAAAAAAAGATGATGAGATTTAACAAAATGTAGTTTTGTAATTTTAATGAACTACAAAGATCTACCAGAACTTTGGAAATAGATATCCAGAAACAGGCTCAGACACTTTCACCAAGCTTGAGGAGCAGGACATGCACCCCCGAGGCTCTCACAGCTCTGCCCGAGGTCTAGTGCTAATTCTCCTGGCTTTCATCAAACCCTTTTGCAACACCAAGATATTTTCCCTGCCTCACTCCCCACGTGGAGTTTGCAGACTCGCTCCCTGCTAATGCGAGTCCCAGCCCCGCACAGCTCCGTCCTGCTCCCGAGCAAGCAGAGCACTGCCAGGAAACAATTGCATGGCAGCTCCAGACGGGATTAATCGTAATCTGTTTGCATTGGCTTTACATTCTCTGGAGGAGCTTTTAGCCTTAAACACAACCGGCGGGGGCCGTGCGGCACAGTCGGGCAGGGACAGCTCTGCTGTCAGCGTAGGGCTGGGAGTCCGGAATTACCGGGATGCCAGCACGGGGAGAAGGCACAAGGAGAGGCATGCTTTGAGCTTGAAATGACCTGCAACTGTTTGTGACTTAGTTTCTTAAAATTCAAGCACGCAGCTGAATATTCAGCCGTCTCTCCTGGACCCTGGGAAATGTTCTGCACCTCTTTTTGCCTGCCTCATAGCTCTCTCATTTATCTGACATGAAAAAATTTTGAGCTGTCATATTAAGATAAAGAGATTTATTTGTTCCTCCTATCACTTGCCCCTCTGCAGTTTTTCTCCCTCTGCCAGAGGATTTCTTTCCCCCGCTGCCTGCATGTGCTAAGTCTCCTCTCGTACTCGGGTTCCCACTCTGCGCAGCCGCCGGGGCCAGAGCCGGAGCTGGCACGGTTGTGTCCTACAATCTGGAATTTCCATTTGTGGGAAACCTCTGCTTTCCATAGCGCGCGCACTAAGAGCAGGGGGCAGCACTGCTGGCTGAGCTGGCATCACATTTGAATCCAGCTTTCAGAGCGGTATTATTTTCATATAAAAATGTCAAGAAAATGGGACAGTAGTTATTCAGCAGGATGTAAAGACACTCAGGTTTTGCTTTTCACATTCTTCTCATCCACTTTGCAGTGAAAAACTGAAAACAACATGTCATTTGCAATCATAATAACTTTTCCCAAGTACTGGGCACTTCTCAGATTAGCCAGCCCTTCAGCTGGACCTAAAGGTGCTGTTCGCATAAGGCCAAGCTACACGTTGACTCATATCAGCCAAGAATATGGCTCAAAATTTGGGTCCTTACACCTTGCAAAAATCCGATAGCACTAATCAGGAGAGCGGGGGGACAGACACCGGGGGTGCTGGATGAGCCTGCGATTAGTGCGCTTCTTGGTGCTCTGTTCTTTTTAACACTTCCCACCCTCAAAGCCTGGCCATGCCGACTCTTCCAGATCAAATTCCACTCTTCCTTGGTGGAAACAGCTGGGTTTGCCAAAGGATAAAGGAAAATGTTTTCCATTAACACATCTAACACCCCCATTAGTGCATTCTCGGTTGTACGCAAGTGCTAATGAGACTTCACTCTGACACCATAGGAGGAGAGACAATAATTGGGCACGTTTCATTTTCACGGCTGGAGTGGCTGAATTAACTGCCTGAGATGCACGGTCCTGCAGGAGACAGCAGCTCTCCGAGGAGGGAGCAAGGAGGAAAGGAATTACTACTTGAGTAGCGGGTGGCTGATGACAGGTGCAAAAGAAGGTGAAAACGAGCAGTTCTGCGGCAGCGCTGCTCCGGGTGTCCTTGCTGGAGAGCAGAGGTACGTGTGGGTACACTAAAGCTCGTGCCCTAATTCCCTAAAGCTTGTGCTCGTGCCCTGCCCTTTGTCCACGGCTCCCCAGCTCGGGAGGAGAAAGTCCCTGGCAGGGCAGGTCCCCCGAGGGGCACTAAGGGTCCCACAGCGCCCGCTTTCCCCTTGCACCGCTGCTTTGGCGCGCGCGCGTTGCGCCTGCAGAGACAGCGCGGCGCAGGGTCGCATCCTGGCTTCGGTCAGCCCCAGCAGCCCGGGTGGCCCCGCCGGTGTCTCAACACCCGTCGTGGGGGGCTTCCCTCCTGCAGCGCAGGGGTGCTGGTCGTGCTGTCGCCGCAGCTGGCACCCCGGATTGATCCCACGGGAACTCCACCAAGCAGCTCCGTGCTCCCCCCCGCGAGAGCTCACGTCCCACGGGAGCCGCCCAGCGCTGCCCAGGGATGTGCCGGGAAGCCTTCCTGGTGGAATGCGGCTATGGAGAGAAATATTTCTCATGTTAGGAAATGAGAAAAAGGAAAAAATAAGGTGAGTGAATGTTTTATTTAATGGACAATTTAATTGCTGACATCTGTGATAAAAGCTGGTTTTTTCCAAACTGGAATTTGTTTCTGTCTCAGGATGGAGCAAGGATGTGGGGGCAAATTCTTTGGAGAGTCCCTTTGAGTCACATCCAAGAAGGATAGGGAATGAAATGTGGCGCATGTTAAACATGTAAATGAGGTACTGATTTACTGATTTATCTGTTTCTCGCATGAGATCTTCTTTGGCTGCATCGAAATTACTGTATTATTTATAAGCCTTAAACATTTAAAATTAGATGTGTGGTTTTAAAACAAAACATCAAAACCTTCATGCAAACCACATTGTTTCAATAAGAAATTAGATTAAAAAAAGCAAATTCAAAATGTTTCTGTGCTGGATCAAACCTGCACCTCATGTGGTTCACATCCACATTGGATCCATTCTGTAGGACTGGGTTCTCTTTGCAATGATTTGCAACAGTGAACTCAAAATAAACAGATCTGGTTTCATTCAGGGAGTATTTCCTTGTTATTGAAAAGCATCATTTTCTGCACTGTCCCTTGACATTTCTTGGGGAAATCCTGGAGACTCGCAGCTCATCTGAGACACCAGGACATCCTGCCGGAGCCAGCAACGCACGATGCGCAGAGGCAGCTGCTCTCCCCGACGCGCTGCCGAGCGCTCGGGAGCCGCCGTTCTCTCTCTGCGAGCTGTGACCACCTCTCGCATGGCAAAGCACGTTCCTCAAGGTAGCTGCTCCTCGCTGGCCCCTTTGATAAAGCATTTGGGGGAATCTGCAGGAATCTGGCTTACCGTCATTCCCATTTCATCCCGCAGAGACGGTGTTGACCAAAGCCGTGCTCTTCCTCCCTCTCCACAGACGCTGCTCTGGGCTAACGGCCCCGGCGTGAGGGGTGTGCGCTGCAGCACGTACCCAACGGAGACCCTGCCTCGTCCTCCGCGTTGTGCAAACAGCCGCTTTGACGCCTACGCTACGGCTGAAATTGTTCACAAGAAATGCAGTAAGCCTGCCCTGGAAGGAAGAAATCACCGAATCACACGCTGCAGCTTGAATATTGGGAACCTCTGGGCCCCTCTGCAAACCCCTGCGTCCAGAGAAGACACGCGGGTGCCTGCAGTCCACCCGCCCCACCGTCACCCTCTCCCTTGCCAAAAGCAAGATACAAGAAGGACTGCGAGCAGCACCCTGCTGATTTGCTCGCTTGCAAGGACTTGGGCTGCCTTTCCAAAGCCAGGCTAGAGCCGCACCTTGCTGATGCGAAGAAAAGGTCAGAGGCTGCCGTGGTCGCTATTTGTGTGAAGCAGCGTGAATCACGCCTCGGAGCACCACGGAGTCCTGGATTTAATCGTACCGCCGCTTCCAGCTTCTGGCTATTCGCGCAACTTGTGCGTTCTTCAAACGGGAAAAAAAAATGCTGCTGTCTCTCACTTACCCACAGGGGCCGTTGCCCCAACATCATCACCCCATAAACATGTGAACAGCGAAATGCGAACCAAATTGCAGTAGAGAAATGCAACTGTAGTCAGAATAGCATCAGCCGGTTTGCCGCTTAGTCTGTAATTGCACTTGCAACAAGAAGTTGAGAGAGGAGGAAGGACTCCAGGGCTCCACATCACGGGACAAGGCTCGACTCAGCGAAGAGATGTGCTGTGAGCCACGCTGCGCCTGTTCTGGGTCACATCGCAGCAGTTAAGGTTCTCAAAATCGGTCGTGTTCTCCCCACGAGGTTGGGAAGAACCAACACCCCACCTGCCCCAGGGGTTGAGGGACTTGCCCGCTGCCAGGCACACGCGTGCTGTGCAGTCCGCATCCCGGTGCGAGAGGGAGCTAACAGGCGGAGCAGCAGCGCTGAGCCGTCCCGCTGCAGTGGTGCAAACAGCAAGACGAGCTACCAACCCGTAGAACACGCAGCAGAGCAAAGAGCCAGCCGCCGCTCCCCAAGCCGCCGAGCTGCCCTCAGTGCACATCGTGCACGCTGGCGGGTCACAGATGTCACTGCCTGTTGTCATCGCAGGGGTCCCCTGTCATCCTTTTCCCACCGCCCCGATGTATTTTTTCACTCCCTGCTTTGTGGTGTCTGTTGGTATGAGTCAGCGTTACCCGCTACGGCTTTTCCCCTCCGTCCTTCTCAGCGCCCACTCCATGCTCAGAAAGCCGGGAATTTACTGGAGGACAGGAAGCATTTGCTAACACCCCATTTAATGCACATTTTTCTAAGAGCAATGGAGGAGTTGAGGGGAAAAGCAAGAATTGCAGGAATTGCTCATTTCATTTCCTGTGGTTTCATAATTTTGTTGCTTACCAATTCTGAATTTCACGAAGCTTGTGGTTTCCCAACAGCCTTCGTCTGTGGGGAGGATACATTTCAGTAGCATACTGAACTGACATGAAATCCCAAACAAAAATAATATGACAGCAATTGGCATTCTAAGCTATGTGAGAAAGAAATACAAATACCCTGCTGGCTGCCTTTGGCCCGGACAAGGAAGCAAAGCAAAACATCCCAGTGCCAGCAGGTCGGCTCCGCGTGTCAGAAACGGAGATCACCTGGGAGCTGGGTCTCCACCTCTGTGCAAAAAGGACCGAGCGTGGGCCAGGACCCCGCAGCCCCACCAGTCCGCGACTGATCGCCGGCTTTTGCGAGCGGAAAACGCCCAATTGCACGTTTGAAAACCATCCTGCGTTTCCATTGCCTTTGGGTGCTGGCAAGGACGGCGCTGCAGCGGGTGGCAGGAGGGGAGCAGAGGGGGCTCTGGCGGTTTTCCGTCTACAGTGCCCAGGTTTTGCACGGCACCCCTTGGTTTGTGTCTCTGCCTCCTGGCCCCGCTCAGCCTGGAGCATCGCCCCGCTCCCCCGGCAGCACGTGGCACGTCACCCGTGCCAGGGCTGCTCCCTCACGCCGCTCGTCCCCGGCGATCGCAGGGATAAAGAGCGGGAGAAAAGAGGAAAACGCCTTCCCGGCCAGATGAGCCGGACGCCTCTGGTGTGAGCCCTGCTCAGATGCAGTTTGCACCCATGTGAGCAGAGGCAGGAACGTGCGGACGAGGAGAAGGCTCCTGGCAGGGCACGCTCGCCGAACGGCCCGAGGGACGAGCGGTCGCTCTCTGCAGAGGGTGCTCCCGCTCCCGGGGACGAGCAGCCCGCTGCTGCCGAAGGCCGAGCACACGCGGGTGAAGGGACAGTGGTGGTGTGGGGAGGGGAGCGGGGTGCCTCTCCCCTTCCTCCGAGCGAATCTCCGGGGTGCAGCTGGCGCTGCTGGAGCTTGGGGTGGGCGCGGGCTCCACTCGCAGCCCCAGCCGGCCCGTTCCCACGGACTCAGAGCTTGACCTCTGTCAGAGGAGTTCAGTGGGTGCACCAAGGAGATATTTGTCCTGTTGCAGCTTAACGGAAAGCCCAGGGATGTCGACAGAACGAGTCCTGCTGCCGGCGGTGGCCTCGGATCAGGTCTGTCGTGGATGAGCCCATCGTGACGCTCCCCCTGACCTTGGCAGCGGGAGGTGAGCCTTGTGCAATAGCGCGGGGACGGCAGGAAAACGTGTCTCCGAGCGTCCTGCTGGAACGATTCGCGGATCGCAGTTGATTAGATACAGTAATAGCTGCTAACATCCTCCTCTGGAAACTGTTGGGGAGTTAGCTTGTGTTTATTGAAAATAAACTTTCAGAGGTGAAGAGAAGCCTATTGGTGAAGAAAATACGTTTGTGAGCTCAGAATTTATAGCCTGCCTCTATAAAGCTGTCCAGAATCCGTGGAGCTTTGCTTCAGATACTCATGTTAAAATAATTTTCATTCTGTTAAATGAAAAGTGCTTTAAGTTTGGCAGGGCTGTGCTGCTCATGCTCTCACCACTTCATAAATAATACTTTATAATAACAGCTCAGAATAAAACAAAAAAAAGGGGAGGGGGGGCCAAGGTCCGGGCCGAGCTCTCCTTGTCGGCTGTAAATACCTCTCGCCATGATGTCAGCCGCTCTGACAGAGGATCTGCCCAAATCACTACCACATGTGTAGCCGGGGATGGGCTTTACCTGGACTTTCCACTTATTGACTCATGTGGCTCGCAGTCTTGGCAGTGCTCTCGCACGGCTCATGGTTGCAGGCTCCTCCGTATTTTCCTGTTAATCAGTTACTAATACTGGACAGCACAATTTCATCAAATAATCTTATTTTTATTTCCCCCCCCCAATTTTATATCCTCTAAATAAAAATTACTTCACGCTTTCCTGAACGTCTCCGATATACGATTTAATTTAAAACATGCAGTCATGGGAACGGGAAGAGGATGAACTCTTCATTCGGACAGAAACCAGAGCCCTCACAAGGATACAGTGAGACGGTCCCGTCTCTGGGAGGGCAAAGAAGTAAGCGTCAAGAAACAAACTTGTCGCTGCAGAAGATGCACCCGACTGTTTGAGGCTTTACCTGCAACACTGCAAAATTGGAGCAGCGGCCTGAGAAGCCCCGCAGACTGCTAGCAGGCACCCGGAGCGGTTTGCCAAGGCTGGGGACGCTCGGTCCTTCCCCCTTCGGTCTGCAGCAGAGGCAGCATCCCCGTGTTCGGAAACGCGGAGGAGCTGGGTGGCTCGTCGGGGATAAACCGGGGGGCTGCCGCAGCCTCCCGCCGTCCCCGCCATGCCCGTCCTGCTCTGCCGCACGCCCCGGCTTGCCGCAGCCGCCATGCGCCGGTCCTACTGGGAACACGGGGCTTTTAGGACCGTTAATGCTTCTAATGACCCTTGAAAATTGTTTACCAGCCCTTGAAGGGGCTGAATTAATGAAATCTGCCCAGACTTGGCCTGGGTGTGCCCGAGCCCAGGGAGGGATCTGCCACTCACCCTGCAGAGGAGCCTGGGGGCTGGACGTGCCCCCCCCCCCCCACTCTCTGGATGGCTTAAAGAGGGGTTTTTTTTCTCCCTGCGTGGCTTTGTACCCATGATTTTAATTAGTCTGCTCTGTGAAGTGGTTTGGGGATGCAGCTCGTATGAAAGGCGCAGTAAAAAAGAGCACAGTCAAGCACTGAATAGCAGGAGGACGTGTCCACATGTGGCAGATGTTCGTCACATTGCCGAGCCCTTTGTCTGGAAGGACTCGGCCACATACGAGGAAAGCGCGGGGAACGGCTCGGGAGCTGAGCAGGTGCTAGAAAACGGTGTATTTTGGCCAAAACCTTGAGAAATATGTGTATAATAACCCTTCGCTAACGTCTAACTGCAGCAAAGCATTTCCAGCACGTATTTGGCTCGAAGCACGGGCTTTAACCCGTACCTCCCAGCCCCAGCGGAGCTAATGATGCTCTGGCTCGTGAGCTCCCCAAGGTTTATGTGGGTGCTCGGAGCTAATGATGCTCGGGTGGGTGTTTCCTGCATCCAGACAAGGAGACCTCGGGCTCATGGAAGGGTGGCAGCTCGTCACCCAGCCTCAGGCTGCGTTACCCAGCCCCGGCCCCAGCCTTTGTGTTAGTGGGAGGGAGATCTCTGAGGATTTGGCTCAGCGCAGACAATGATGCCATGAGCGCAGAGTTTTTCTCAGTGCCAACGAGTCTAACCTAATAAAAGGGGGAAATTTCCACTGACCACAGGGGAGCGGGTTGGTTGAGACAGAAAAAAGAGGTGGAAAATGATTTATGACAGTGTAATTGCATTTGAGACAACTCGTATCCAGCCAAGATTCCACAAGAAATTTAGGAAAGAACAACTTTAGGTCAATCTGATTTGTTGTCCTGTGTGTGTAGGGGGGAAATTTCCCTTGTGAAAATTGGACTTTGCAACCATATAAGAACTCATAATCAAAATTAATGTGGAAAATAAATTGCTGGCTGGCATCCCTGTCAGCAATGGACACTCGCTGTAACTCTGCTGTCCTGAGACAGCTGCACGTCCCAGCCTGCCCAGCCCCGCGGAGCTGTCATTTTCCTCTGATTCCTTTAAAATCTGGTTTTATTGTGCCTGGGGCTGGAGGGAAGAACAAAAGGATGCCAGAGCTCTGGGCAGGGTGGCAGAGGCTGCTTGACTCCAGCTGGGTGAGGAGGGGTCTGCTCACACCCCAGTCGGAGGGCAGGACCCCGTTCCCCGCTCTCGCAGGGCGATGCCCCGTCCGGGTGCCCCCCCCGGGGGCCGGGAGCTGCCCGTCATGCTGCGCTCTGGGGATCCGCTCTCTCCAGCCGGGGCTCCCCGGCCGCCCTGCGATGCACTGGCTGTCACCGTCTCCCCCGTGCCCAAGCAGTGCCCCTGCCCGTCCCCCCTCACCCCCTGTTACCTATTCTGGGGGCAGCTCTGGGAGAGCGGAGTTTCACCCCCCCCCGGCAGACAGCGGCCGGGTCACTTTTTCCCTAACCACGCCGCAGCTCTCCCCGTGGCTTCTCGAAGCTCTCGGGGACCAGCTGCTGCTCCCTGGCCAGCACAAGTGCTCAAATCTCGAAAAAATGATGAAGATGTGATTCTAACTCCAGCTGCACTCTTAGGCATCACGCTTTCAAACTTTTCTCTGCCACCAAGGAAGCTGGAAACCTTCTATTTCTCAAATAAAGGTGAGAGTTTCATGAACTCCTGCGAGAGTCTCCGGGCTCATTCCCTGGAGCCCAAAAGTTGGAGCTTTAAGGAAAAGCACCGGTTACTGCAAAAAGTTGCATCCTTGTAAGACCAAAGGCTGTTTGCTCTCTCCAACAGAAAACCAGGACTGCAGGGTCGTGCTGATGGGGAGCAGCACGCGGGCTCTGGATGTGCCATCTCTGCGGGGAGAGGTTACTGGATTTTAACCTGGCTCCGTTAGAGAATGTGCTGCTAATTCCAGTGGTTAATTTTATTATGTGTCATTTCCCTCCATTATTTGGTTCAAAAGATGAAGACTAAACGTAGATTTTAAAATTATCCAGATTTCAGATATTGCCCTTGGGAAAGCTTCAATCTCATCTTTTGTTTTCATTTAGTTTTTTTTGCAGGTCTGCAAATGTGTTTGTTTTAATAATGCAGCTGCAGGACAGATTAAAAAAAGCAAGTATCGCTGGCATTTAATATCTCTAATCCAGCAATAAGACAAGCCTGCTGACTGTTTGCTTAATGTTCAACATCCTTTTCTGATTAAGCAAAAGGTTTGAAGTGATTATAGTTTATTTACAACAAAAGTGGACTTAAATGAGAGTTAATTCCTCCCCCTCCTCCCTCATTGGGCCAGTTGCCAGTTACCATGTGTCTGCTCAGCTCCCTCTTCGAGAGCATCCACAGAAGCCACGGGCAGATGTTCCCACCAGAGCTCTCCAAGAAGAAGTTCTCCTCCGGGAGCCTCTGGGGACAGGGGTGAACCCCGGGGGTCCCGGCTCACCCCGCGGCGTGGCGGCCGTCCCATGGCATCTCCCGTGGGGGCTCGGTCCTGGCACCGCTGGCAGTCTACGGTGGGTGCCCCGTTCTGTTTCCCTGCAGAAGGTCCAGCATTTCTTCAGTTAACATTGCACGAGAAAGTTTTCATGTCGAGCACCAATATGCTCGATTGTTGTTATTGTTCATCAAATAGGCTTGAAAAAGCGAGCGGTAGCAGCAGACCCTGCGGCTGGGGCGCTGGGCCGGAGCGTGCTTCGCGTCCCCCCACCGCCCCATAATCCAGGGAGACAGCAAGGAGGGAGGGGAAAAAACAGAAAGAAGAGGTGAGAGGGATGGAAAAGAGGAGGCAAAATCCAGTCCCTAAGAGACAAAAAACCTAAGTGGATTTTATCAAAAAACTAAGTGGATTTTGATTTGATTTCTAGTCAAAATTAAAATATTCCCAATGGTAGCTTGCAGATGGGGGGGGATTTTTTTTCATCAGACGTCAACATTTGCCAGCATATGAAAACCCAAAAGCCGGAGGGGCGGCGTCCAGGGGCTCTTCCCAGTGACGCACCCGGGACTCCCTAACAGCGCCCGGCCCCGCTGGGCAGGTCATGGCCGGCTCCTCGTTCTACACCCCGCAGAGGTTGTCGCAGGTGCAAGGCACAGCCACAGGGCTGTAATGAGATAATTATTCAGAAATGTAATTGCATCTGCTGGGCAGGGAGTTCTGGGTACCTGGCTAATAACCAGGTTGCTGCTAAGGCACTTTTCCGGCGAGCTCCGCAGCCTCCGGTACAGGCGCTGGGGGAGGGCGATGCTCGCCGGGCACCGACCGCGCGGGCGACCAGGGGATGGCGGCAGCACTCAGGGACCCTTCTTTCCAAAAGCGCTTTCCTCCCCAACGGGCAGGTGCAATTTCTGGTTGGGAACCTGGCGGGTCTCAGAGTTCCCTGGGGCAACTGCAGAAAGTGAAGGGGGGCACAGGGGGACACGGGGACCCCTGACTGCCCGGGGGCCAAAAGGCTCCGGCTTCTCCTGCGGTTGCACGAGCGTGGCTGCAGACCTTTATGGTCCCCGTTGGACAGCTCGTCATCCCTGCGTGCAGAGAGCCTATTTGCGACTTCCAAGGCATCATTTCTCTGTTAATTGGAAGTAATTTTCCTATAAAAATGTAAAATTGCTTCTCCAAACAAAACGTCGAGCGCACGCCGCGCGCTGACGTGGTGAAATGCCACGAGCGCGGCTCTGCGTCTGAGCCGGCGGAGGGGTCACCCCGCTGCCGGGCAGGGCTCTGGCTCGGGTGGGATTTGGCATTTCCCAGCAGCGACGGCAGCTCAATGGACACAATGAGGCTGGCAGGACCCCGAGGGGCGGCACGCCGGCGTTGCCCATATTACTACCTAGCGGATCAATGGAGGCCCCGGCTCTCACCGGCGGGGAGTGCGAGAAAGAAAGACACAAAAGCTGCAGAGAGTGAATAAACTCAATTAGATCGCTGTAATTGCAACAAGAATTAGTGTGGGGGTCGGGCACATGTGCCGTCTCGGAGCAGTAATTAAAAGTGCAGTGTTTGCCATGCTGGGGAGGTGGCCTGCTGGGTCCCAGCAGTGCCCTTTGAAAAGCTCCATGATGGAGCTTCTAGCCTGGATAAATACAAATGTCAGTGCCTCGCAGCCCGTGGGGGGACTCTCAATCCACAGCCCAGTGGGAGAATCCCCTGCTTTACATTCCCAACACTTGGGCTAATTTCAGAGTCAGGCTTTGATGTGCTTTGGGGAGCCCTGTGTGCTACACACTTTCCCAGCGAGGCGCTCCCTCCCTTTCTCAAATGCTTTATTAATTTTCTCCTGTGGTTTTTTTTATCCTCCCTTTCTCTTGGGCCCGCCTGCAACTTCTCTTTTGTGCTCACACAGTGGGGTTCATAGCGGAGAATTTATATCATTCTGAAATATATATAAAGAAGGGATAAAAGAGGAGATGTAGGAACCTGCAGAGACTATAGCAACAATCAGTCCTGGGAGCCAGGGTCCTCTTCCTCCGGCCACCGGCCCCATGTGCCCCCAGCGCTGATAACACCAGTTTCCCGGCTGCGACCAGGGCTGCTCCTCCCCATCTCTGCCATCAGCACGGAGACAGGGATAACTGATCCCCCAAGGGACAGCAGAGGTGACGCTGGGCTGTTAATAACCGGGGCCCTTAGCACCCCACAACAGCCATGCAGCGGGTGGGATGAGCAGCCAGGCTTCCCAGCCTGGTTTCTGCAAAGGCCAGGGGTCCCACGGGGACCAGCCCTTGCCACCTGCCTGCGGCCGGTAGCCACCATGAGGGGCCGCAGTGCCAGCACCGCGAGCGCAGCATCCGCCGGCTGCTGGCGGGGCAGGCTGCGGGCGTGCAGGCAGCGACACCGCCACGGCACAGGATGCTCACGGCTCTGCTGGGGCGCAGGATGCTCCCAGCCCCCGGCACGCCTCCCGATGCGCAAAGGCAGCACCTGGGTGTGCCCGGCACCGGGCCCTGCCCACGCTGCCGTGGTGCCCGGTGGTCCCCTCGCCCCCACGCCATCCCCGGTGCTCGCCGGGAGCAGCCAGCACCCGCCAGGCGCTGCGGCCGGGTGCGGTGGGGAGCATCGCTGCCGACTTTGCCAGAGCTGAAGCCCCTCCGTGAAACTTCAGCCTCTTCCGCCCGTCCCTCTCCCCTCGCCTCCCCCCCATCCCACCCCGCTGCTGGGCGATGGCGACATCCTCAAGCCGCAGCGAGCAGACCAGGGCTGCTCAGCTCCTTCTAAGCTGGCATCGAGCTCCTTTCCTGTTTTTTATTATCAACTGAATTTGGCATGGAGGGGATTCTCTCCCCACATCCCGTTGGCACACAAAAGGCTCAAAAACCAGCAAAACCATTGTTTGTGCTTGAAGGGCGGGGACCAGGGTGAAAAGAACAGCATGTTTTAGAGCCCAGAGCTAGGAACCATTAGAGCATCTGGAACAGTTAGTGGGACAGGGGCGTTACAATTAAATAAAAATGGGTGATTACAGAACCGTTCCCTGGCTCTGACATACACAAGGGCAGTCGCTGCACATGCCTGAGCACGCAGTTAAGGGATTCCTCTCCTACAGGCCCGGAATAAACGGGGTTTTCATCGGGAAAGTCTGAGGTCAGTGCGACTGCCTTGCGCGGGACAGAGGAGCACGGCTGCCCTTTGCAGGACACGGCGCAGAGGCATCTCCCACCCGAGACGACGAGCGGCTCCGGTGAAAGGAGCTGCATTCCTCGGGGCCAGAGAGGCACCGGGGCCCCGGGAGGAGCCGGGACGCGGCAGCGGCGGTTCCCGTTCAGCTGTAGCCGAGCCTGTGCCGCCCCGGCCGCCGCCGCAGCCCACTCCCTGTGCGCACCGCGGGGAGGCTCCTGCGCCTGCCAAGCTCCCCGACCTCTCCGAGGGCGCGGGGTGTTCAGCCTTGGCTGTCAGTGTGCAGCTGGGATGGAGATTCTGAGCCAGCTTTCTCTTTTAACAAGTCCCTTAGGAGCGTTCGTGCCCCGTCCCTCCAATTCCTGCTATTCAGAGGGAGCTGGCAGGACTGGACAGCGCAGCTTTTGCGGAGATATACAAGTCCTGCAGAAAAAAATCCTACTGTTCAAGGACCTCAGCCCTGTCCCCTGAAATATGCTGTTTTCATTAAAGCAGTGAAATCGGATTTCAAAAAAACCCAGGCTTTGGATAGCGGCCCTTGATTTGGGCCTGATGAACAAGATCCAGAAGCAAAACAAAGGCTGTTTCCACAATGGTTGGAGGGAAAGGGAACCGGTCCAATTGCAAAACTTGGATCCTGGCACCGAGGGAGTCTTTGTGTGTGAGACCTGTGGCAGGGGATGGCAATGACTTTGGGAAATTCAATACTCGCCCAGCTCATAAACAGAAAACAAGGAAAATAAACTTGGGCAGATGGGAGGAAGCAGAGAGCCAAGCCGTGGATTTCTGCTCGCTGGAAAAGAGCCTGTCTGTCCCAGGCTGCGGGTCCTGGGCTCGGCGGCTGCCGAGGCCGTGCTCGGGGTGCTCGGGGTGCTCAGGGTGCTCGGGGTACCGGGCACCGGGCACCGGGCTGGGCAGCTGCGGATGGTGGGAGGCAGCAGCCACCCTTCTGCCACGGGCGCCGGGCTGGGGGAGAGGCCGTGGGGAGCCAGGGCAGGATGGGCACGGCGGGGGGGGCACGGCAGGAGCCCCTGTGCCACAAGATGGGAGCAGGGACGGCGGCAGCGCCGGTGCCCACCGCAGCTCACCCCGGGGGCACAGTGGAGGGGAAGGCAGCAGATTGCCTTGTGCCACTTCATGTGGGAGCTGGAAACGCTTGGCTGCAGCGGTGACAGGGGCGGGATGGCAATTTGAATAGAAAAGAAAAGAAGTTTCTCTGCCAGCCTCCTCCTGGCGCGCGTTGGTGCGTGGTGCAGCCGGATCCCTCCTGTAAAGCCTCGAGGTTGTGCGAGTCCCCGGGGCAGCTCCTTGTCTCGGCATTGCCACCTCCTCCTGCCTGCTCACGGCTGCTCGGCGGAGGAGAGCCGGGATCTGCGTGCACGGTGCCCAGGGACGGCGGCGGAGCCTGTTCAGGTGAAGCCATTCACCGCGTGTGCCGCATGGCAGAAGAGCAGCCCCGCGATGTGTCAGACAAGGAGGTGACGGCTGGGGATGCGACAAGAGCAGGGAAGGGCTGCGACGGGACAAGGGCAGCGATTAAAGGTTCAGTGAAAGAAATTACTTTTGAAAAAAGCTTTTGAGAAACAGAGACGATGACTCCATAAAGCCTCAAATCCGCTGCCAGACGATGCCGCCTTGTTCAAAAACACAAGAACTAACTGTTCCCTCTTGGCCACAGACAAGAGGAATCAGTATTTAGATCATTTATGGGCCACAGAGGGTCAGTGGAGATACGAAATCTGTGGATTCATTGAATTCCCTCAGTACCGCAGCCCTACATTGGCAATTACAGATTCGTGAAGCTCAGCATCCCGCCTGCCACCGAGCGCTGCCTGTAAACCCGTGGCATGCACTGCCCCGGAACGGAGCCAGCTGCCCCCGTGCCACGCCAGGCACCGGCCTCGGGTGCACCCCGGGGTGACAACGTGACACGAGAGGTTCCCCAAAATCTGGTACCGGGCCGCTGCAGCATCCCAAGCCGCCCGGCTGGCCGCCGCGGGAGCAGCCTGCGGGTAGGGAAAGCCTACGGTATTTTTATGTTCTGACAAATTGTCATTCCTTTGGCTCAGGAAGAGAAGCAGCGTCCTCCCCTCAAATCAGGAAATTATTGTTGTTTATTTCAAGTTTTAAACTACTGGCTCATAAAAAAAAAAAAAAAGCAAGCAAGAGCGGAGAAGCACATCTGAGCTGCGCACGCTGGAACGCGGTGCCAACCCCTGCGCGGCACCGGCCCGGTGCTGCCAAACCCACCGTCAGGACGGGGTCCCCCCAGAGCCGGGGAGCGGGGGGTCGGGCAGTGCACCCCACGGCCAGCACCGCTGCCCAGGACCCCGACCTGCTCCTGTCTGTGTGTCTGCAGCCACGTGGGCTTCAGCACTGGGGTCAGGGGGCAGAACCTGGCCGGCTCTAGATGTCCAACAGTCCCCGCCGTGGCGAAGCCTTTGCCTGTTTAAACCAGCAAAGACAGACTAAAGAAATCCAAGCCAGCCACCTACTGCTCCTCCTTGGAAATTCATAGAAGCATCGTTGGCCTGACCTTCCTTTCTGACAAAGAATGGCATGAGAAATACTAATGATAAAATACAGTGGATACTTTGTTGGAGAAAAAAATCATAAATCAGTATGAGAAGCACACTTGAAACAGTATTTTAGAGGAATATGTCAGATACACTGGCCAGCCATTAAATTTCACAGGTTCAGTTTAAGAACTTCAGGAGATTGCTGGCATTGCCTGAAAGGGAGAGGAAAATTATAAACACATGTTAGGGGCTCCGAGTGAGATGCAGAAATCTGCAGGATAATCCTTATTGCTATTCAAGATAAAACCGAATAGCCACAATAAAGAATTCCATTCACCTGCCTGGAGAATGACTGACTGTAACCTTTAATGCCAGCAAGATGAAAAACATTTCTTTAGGGTGAGCGGATCAGATACTTTATGATGACCGCGGGTTTGCTCAGACCTCATCTGGCCTTCTTCAGCCCGCCCTCCACCCGCCAGCTGATCTGCTGTTGTGCCACTAGTCTGCAATGTTGCATAGGTGATCCCGCAGCTGCAGGGACAGAGCTCACCCCGCGCCAGGCGGGACCCCCGGACTGGGACGGGAGGTGGGCACCGAGGGCAGAGACACCATCGGCCACCGCCGCTTGCTTGGCTCCCCCTGCCCTGCAGCCGCCGCTCCCCTGGGCTCCCTGACCTGCGCCTTCCTCCTCGCAATGCTCCAGCAGCTTCCCCAGAGAGGCAGAGCCAGCCCCGGCGCAGGCATCTTCCTCATCCTCGCTTAGGAAATAAGCCAGTGCGTGCCACGCACCCGGAGCGTGTCCAGAGCAGAGGCCAGCCGCGGCGCTGCCGAGCTCCGCTCCACCCTAACAGCCGTCATCACACGCTCGCCGTCGTCACACGCTCACCGTCGCACCGACACCTGCGAGAGCTCGCTGCCAGCTGAGCCGAGCACGGCACCACCGGCCGCTGGTTTCTGGAGGAAGGCACGGAGTCTCCAGCCGGGGTTATTCTCCACCCGCCTGGCACCTCCTTGGAGAAATGAGGCGTGCTGCGGTGCTGGCTCCTGCGGGCCAGGGCAGGGGGTCCCGCTCCCCAGCCGCCCCAGGGGATGTGGACATGGGGTGCGGTGGTGCCCACGGGGGCGAGGGCGTGCAGGAAACAGAACATCACTTTTGTGGGGCTGCTTTGGGAGGCAGCAGAGGAGATGCTGGCTGTCATGGGGCACAGAGGAAGAGAGGGGGCAGAGTCACAGTGCTTTTGGGCATCCCTGGACATGAAATCAGGCCTTTGGGAAGGCAGGGGGGGTGAGAACCAGGGAGGATGGGGTCCCACTGGCTCCTGGACACCAAGTCCTTCAGACATTGTCACAAAACCTGCTCAGCTCCAGGGTGCAGGTGATGCTGAACAACCACAGTGCCAGGGGAGCACCAGGACACGGGATGCTGTACCAGGGGAGCGCCAGGACATGGGATGCTGTACCAGGGGAGCACCAGGACACGGGATGCTGTACCAGGGGAGCACCAGGACATGGGATGCTGTACCAGGGGAGCGCCAGGACACGGGATGCTGTACCAGGGGAGCACCAGGACGCATCTCTGGAAACACCCCCAGGAGCCCTGCGGGTCTGAGCTCCCTCCTGGGAATAAAGGTCTTGACCGAGCGGTGACGTGCGGAAGCGAAGTGCTTGGAGCTCAGGGGTGTCCGTGTAGACCCAGTGGGAAAGCCAAGGAGCACCGTCTGCAGGGGCTGCGGAGCTGGGAGCCTCTGGATCCAAGGAGATTGTTACTATACTTCAGATTATATAAATAACTCACTGAATAAAACCACATGTGGCCACATTCTGTTCTCCATCCCTCAGTGCTCCGCCGACAGCACACAGGCTCTTGCAACACTTGTTTACTAGGGAGACTGTATATAAAGTGAAAATAATTTGCTAGGTCTTATGTTTCCACTTTAATTCTCAGTGTATAAAAAAAACCTGTGAATTTGCTAATGGGCTTTGAAAATGTATTTTTAAAGCTAGGGCAGCATGAGTCGGTGAGTTGTTACAAAGGATTACAGAAGGAACAAGGTTTGCTAGAAAAATTATTCCCTCGAGAAAATCCGTAACAGCTGAGAGGCCAGGGCCTGTTTCTTTCCAAGAAAATAAACACATTTCTGCATCCAAAATCAAGCTTCATTTCAGGTATGAAGCGAGCTCGTTTGTTCTCTGGTGTTTATGTACTTCCCATAGGCTTTGGTGTTTAGTTTAACGTGTTTGGAGGCCAAACACACACTCACAAATTCTCTCTACAAAGGAAGATTCCTGTTGCATCTTTAAAGCATGCTTTTGGACAGAGATAAATGGCTACGAGCTTTGGGAACGTTAGAGCCAGATGGTCAATTGAGATTTCTTTGTACGTTTCTGCATTTCACCCCAGAGTTGATCTTGCGTAAAAAATATTTTTTTAGCATTTGCTATGACTTGCAGACCTGGGGAAACCTCTGGAACAGAAGGATTTGCAAATGGTCTACTCTGAGGGGCCACAAACCTTCAGCTCACTTATTCCTGGTCATTGAAATCCATGTGCTTTGGGGTTTTTTTATACCCAGGGCTAATTCAGAGCTTTTGATTTGCTGGATTTTTTGTTAAATAATGTCTGCGTCCAAGGGAGCAGCCCGTCCTGCGCAGTGGGAATAGGGGAATCCCGTGTGAGCGTTGCACTTCTCCGGGTAGTTCGTTGGTATTTCACAATTCACAGCCTAAACCCCCCGCGAGCTGGCGAACGGACTCCGAAATTCTCCGCAAACATTTGCTAATTCTTCCTCCGGCAGCCAGGAATAGGGGGAAGGAAGGCAACAAGCTATGATCGAATTTATAATTTTACAATTTAAATTTACAAGGTGTGCCGGGGAAACGCCGTTTTCACACTCTGCCCCACGTCGATGCTTTGGATCATTGCAGCTGTTTCCCTTTCCCATCCCTCCTGTTTTCCCATCCCCGGAGCTCCGTCCTTCCCCAGCGAGGTGACTCGGTGCCCGCAGCTCCGTGCGGGGTCAGATTTTCGGTCGCAATAATCTAGCACATCTCCTGCCTCTGGGCAGTTATACCGTTTTCCCCCTTTCCGTAGCCACCTCTATGTCTCCTGTGAGCGGTGCGGGGAATGTGCTTGATTTTCTGCCTCGCCGTGCTTAGAACCAGGCGTGACCGCTGGTCCCTGCGCCTCGGGCTAACGGGAGGGAAGGAGTTAACCGATCCTGCGATGAGGGCTGTTAATTGCCAGTAGGGCTGTCTAAGATGAATGAGCTTTTACGGACTGCCAACTTCTGAATGGACGCAAGGAGGACCAACAACAGCATCGACTTTTAATAACCGGCAACCGGCAGCAGGAGCACATATGGAGGCAGCGTGGTTCAGCTTGAAATAAACGCCGGAGGTGTCAGGGCAGCGGATAAGGACTGTGCTGGCAGCGTGAAGGTGGAAAAGATGAAATTCTGGATGCTGGGGAAACAAACGGCGCTGCCAGCCTGGACGTGCGTGTAAGCCTCGCTTCCCTCTTCCAGCCTAAGGACCCTGAACCGCCGCGCTCGGGTTGACTAACAGATGCTGGCTGGTTTTGGAAAGGCCATCGTGGGCTGTTGCAAAACAGCTGCTGGCTGCACGGCTGCCACCAGGGACGCATCCCCAGCCGGGGCCTCAGGCTCCTTTGAACCCAGCTGCAGGAGCCCGGGTCAGACACAGCGGAGGAAACCAGACAAGCAGGCACAGGGCTTGACTCGTAGGGGACTATGGAAAGGCCGCCTGCCCCGGTACCCCAGGGGGACAGAGACACCCCGCGGGGTCCGCAGGCAGCGGCCGGGCAGAGACAGAGGGCTGCTCTTGCGAGCATCCTCGGCGGGCAGTGCCGACCGCATCCTAGCGTGGAGGGAGGACACTTCTGCGGGGAACACGGTTTATAAAATACTTCCCGTAAGGCAGGATGAATTCCTGCTGGGAACGGTGTGCGGGCTGTGCTCTGTCCCGCTCCTCCTGCCAGATGTGGTGGGGTCGCCGAGGGGCACCGCGCTGCCCTGCCCTAGCACGCCCGGCATCGCCGCCTCCTCTCCACCGGGTCCCATTACACAGAGGAACAGAGGGGACTCGCTGTGGCATCGGCCCTGGCTCCGAGCAGCTTTTGGAGACCTGAGCAGCGGCAGACACTTTTAAAGCATTGTAAATAATCTTGCAAACAGCTCCGCTGAGCAGGGGCAGCGGTGCTCGTATGGAGGAGCAACAGCTAAGTTTAAACATCTGGTTCTGTGAATTCCTATATTGTAATAAAAAAAGTCTTCCCACAGATTTCACGTCATCTTTGTCTGGGCATCACTGAACTGTGAAGGGAGAAACTTTTTTGTGGTTTTTCAGAGGAACAAAGAGACAATATGCATCTGGTGAGGTGTCCTGGCAGCCTCCTGCGCCCTGAGCCTGCATCTCGCGCTGGCGGCGTAGCCCTGTGTCCTGGGACGGTAACGCCTGACCCAAACGGCGGAGTCTGGAGGGAGACTGTGGTCTCCGAGGCCTGGGCAGTGCCAGGCGACCTCGCTGCAGCCCGCAGAGACCAAGAACAGCCCCCAAAGAGGAAGAGGGACCAGGAACCTGCAATCTGGATCCCACCTTTTTGGCCCCTGTTCAAATGAGAGGGCAACAAAGAACATACAACAAACTGGTTAAAACCTCCCAGCCTTAATGAAGTCCAGAAAGGACCATTCCCTGCGGCTCATCCCGATCCTGCGGATCACAGCCCCAAGCACCTCCCCGTGCAGGGCTGCGAGCCCTGACGCTGGCAGCGCAGGACTGACCTTGTCCTGGGGACACAGAGCTCTGGGTACCTGCTCTGCAGGTGGTTCTGCCTTAGCGGCCTTACCGATTTCTCACCAAAACGATCTTCAGGAATGGAGAGTTTGCTCTTTGGTCCCAGGGGAGCCGGGAGCACCTGATGGCTTTTAGCGGAGGGAGGGATGTGCTGACCTGGGGCGTGATGCTCGGCCTCCCATTGCCGGCGCTTGCCTTCACGCGTGGGAAGACAACTGCTGGGTCTCCCCAGAGCTGCCAGCCAGCCTGCAGGCTTCGTCCAGGTGCTTGTCTTTTCAAAAAAAGCTTTCGCTGCAAAATACGGATCTGCTGGAACAGGTGGTTCGGCAGAGGGTGCAGGCACAGAAACCTGCCAGGAAATTAACAGTGCAAAGCCGAAGCAAGCTGGATTGGATCATGTTTTGCATTAAGCATGGGGCTGTCTTTATTCCCTGGGAGCAGACCCGGAGCCGTGCGTTCCCAGGCTCGGGCAGCAGCACACGCATCCCCTGGGCTCCTCCCTACATTGCTGCCTGCAATGTGACCGCTCTGGTGCTATTTGCCTCTGATTATTGCCTTCAAACGTCGCGAGGTGAGTGTGCTTGAGCTGCTCAGCAGGCTCTCTAGCCTGCCCGGCGTCCTTTGAGGACTGGTGACTCGCCAGCATCAACAAAAATACAAAGAGAGTCCCCTTCCCCTCAGCTGGGCGATCCTGGGTAACGCAGCCCGTAGCACATCACGCCCGCTGTGTTTATCTGGAGGCAGGCGTGTTTAACAGAGCTCGGGCTTATCCGGAGCCTACCACTCACGCAGAGAAGGAGAGCCCACAAGTCTGCGGAAAGTCAGGGGGACGTTTGGCTGCAGCCACCCCTTGGGGCTGATAAATGGCTGATGGGGGGAACGCAGCGGGAAATGTGTGCGGTTCGATGAAACCTGAGCGTTTCGAGGAGGGGAATGTGACCCCCACTCCTGAGCCGAGCATCACCCCCCTGAGGGCTCCCTGCCCTCTTCCCTGGCACACACTCGCATGCATCCCACCGATGAGAGCAGAGAGTCCATAACCATAAATCCGCAGGAGCCATTTTTCAGTGGGACTAGATTCCATTTAATCCACAGCCTTACCAGTCTGTTTGGGAAAAGGGATTTCATTCTTTTGCTTCTTTTTGTCAGGATGGATTTACTGATCCCAAACATGTTCCTCGCACTTTATTTAGGGCTTAATATGCATCATTTACATTGCGGAGCTGTCACCAGCCTGTCTGAGCTATAGAGGCAGGCAGGCAATGCATTTCCCTTGCCCCATTGCTCTCCCTGCCAGATGTGGAGCTGTGAGGATAAAGCAGTTAGGAGATCCCTTGATAGATACAATTTGCCTTTTGGGGAGTCGCTGCTCATTTCCCTCCGTGCAGGGGCCAGGCAGGCTCAGCACAGACAGACATCTTCCTCCAGCTGCATTCCCAGGAACCAGTCACCTGTAACACGCAGCTCTGTGGGAGAGAATTCAATTTGCTCGTTAACGGACGCCACGCGATGGCTCTTGAGCCCAGCAAAAGCTTGCCGCTGTCTGCAATTTAAGTATGCTTTCCTGAATTACAGGAGTTACGGAAGTTCCAAGTCATTAGAGAGGGTGCTTACTACAGAAATAAGGGTGGCGTCTAATATATGATGGAAAAGAGCAGAGGATGGGGGTGGGTGGCACAGGAGGTCCTTGAATCCTCTTGGGAGAGCTAAGAGGTGACCAAGGCCAACAACCTCCCTGCCACCCCCTCTCCCCAGTGAGGGACCCGCGCTCCCATCCCCTCCGGCACAGGCTGACGGAGCCAGGGAACCCTCCCGGGGCTGCGCTCCCAGACACGGGCGTTTGACGCCTGTTTCGGGCGATGGAAACCCCATCGTTTTTCTAGGCTGGCCATGACTGGATGTTTCATTTTAGCTGCCCAGCTCTGCAGCAAGGCTCCTCGCCTGGGGCTCTTTGCAGTCGCTCGTGGCGATGTCCCGCTCAGCTGGCGGTGCCGCGGCACCCGGCTCCCGACGCCACGGCTTTACCCGAGACAGACGCGTAGGCTGCGCCCTGCACAGCTGCCTGCCCCAGCGCTGGCAGGGATTAGACATTTCTGTTGGTTGTTTCCTACGAGAAAAGCTTCCGCCGCTTCTCCAGGGGCCGTTTCCACGGCTGAGATCATCCCTGCTCCGGGCTCTCCCTGCTCGTGCACCTTCACCAAGAGCAGCGACCTCACCTGCTCCAGGCCACGTTTCCCCCTTCACAGCCCCCAGCCGTGCGATTCAGCGGGGTCTGCCTCCCACCCAGCATCCAGCGCGAGGAACGGGGAGAGATCCCAAACCCCTCCTGCTCCAGAGCTGCTTTCCACCCAAAAGGAATCCATGGTTTCTTCCAGGAGTCGAGGACCTGAACTGCTGACCTCTGGGTGCTCTGAAAGCAAAAGGAACAGCGGCTTTAGCATCACAGATCCCTGGTGATAGCGCAGGAGGAGAAACATAGGCAGGATTTACATTCTGTCCCTTACGAATGCTTTGGCTGATTTACTAAAAGCTGGATGGAGCATAAAAATGGAATATATTCAAATTAAGTGGTTGCAAATGTCATACTGCACCGAGCCAGAAAGTTTTCCTACACGCAACAAATGGAATTTATGCTTCTAGAAAGCGTGCAATTTTACCTGCTACTGCCTATGAAGGACATCCTTGTCCTAGACTTCTGATTTCAAAAATCAAGAACAAACAGCACCATCTTGTTGGGGTGCCAGGATCTATCCAGAAAGATTTCAGAAAGGCAACATAGACTTTTTCAATTAATTGAATGAGCACTGTTTCTTTCCAGGTGAATAGCAAAATTACCTGCAGATGTGACTTTAACAGCAGTTGTTAACGTTTAACATTTGCCCTGCAGCTCAAAATCACTAACTCGTGAAATGAAAGGAAAAACCAGGCTGGTGAGTAGTGGGTGCTGACACTGGCATGCCTCAAAGGGAACGGACTCAAATGGGGGGGATCTCCCCTCCGCAAGGCAGACCCCCTGTGAGGCTTTTTGAGTGAGCACCCCAAATCAGAGACCCGAGAGTCTCGGGGACCCGGGAGGAGGTAACACGTTGCAGACAGACCTCCGTCCGTGGGCAGAGGCAGGAGTCCTCTTACCCTGCTCTTCTCTGGACAAGGTGCTCGCGAGCCCCACCAAATGCTCTGCAGGAGGCAGCTCCTATTTCTGGGGATTTCTGGAGCGGAGAGCGGAGCTCAGCACCCCGGGGCTTGCAGCCCTGCAGCGGCGCAGGCCCCCATCCTGTACCTGCTTATTTTAAGCGCATGACTGGTCTGACTCAAGATAACTGGATTATCTTTCTGCCTGCTGTTAAACGTGGATTAAAGTTAAGCGTGCTTGGCCTGGGTCGCGGCACTCAGCACCTTGCGGGTCTGCGCTCGCCGTGGGAGGCACGGGCTGGGGCTCTCGGTGGACACTCGGGCACCCGGCAGCTATCATCACACGTTTCTGTACATGCAGAGCCTGTTTAAATCAATGGCTTGTAAATGCAAAGCTCCATCTCCAGTTACTGCTCCTCGATATCAGCCAGTCCCCTGCTCCACATGAGATATGTTTCAAATGATAGCATTTGTCTTTAATAAATGGTCACTCCATAAACTGCCTCCTATGGGAAACCTGGGGTCTGTAAGTAAAACCTGATGTTCCCATTCCATGATAACGCATTCGCTCTAAGATGAATACCAACTCATCCTCTGTTTAATATCAGCCTAAGGTGTGCGGTGGGTTTGTATTACTGTTTATGAAATTCATATAGCTGGGCTTAATCTGTTTCAGACTCACAGCTGTCTCTGTGGCTGTATCAGCTTGCCCTGAAACAGGGATGTTCTTCTTTTGCCAGAGTCACCGGCATCACCAGCATTCCGAGGCGATAAGGAGCAAAGCTCCTTCCGTGGCCACAGAAAGTCTGACTGCAGAGCGGAGGTTCTTGGGCCAAACGTTTGCCTCAGAAGACCTTCTGGGATGCTTTATTGTTAAGGCCAAATCTGTCTGTTCTTGTCCATACTCTAAAAAGGAATTTGAGATGCATAAACAGTTTTCATATGACTTGTCGAAGTAGCGCTGCATGCCACGCTGACGCATGCAGTGTGATATAAAGCTGATAAACAGACCACCACGTGGCAGGCTGCAATACTCAGGGTCTCCATATATGTCACTCATATACCTTAAACACACCGCTCTGTACGCGTGCCGCTTGGACCTTGACAGACTGCAGCAGAGAACCACTTCACAGGTAAATTACAATTTCTTAACCATTCAGTAGACGTCAATAGCATCACTTCAAAATATTGCTCATTAAGTACAAAACTCATCCAGAGGATAATAAAGCGGCACAGGTAGTGAGTGTATCTGCATCCTTCTGTGGCTTAAACAGATATAAAACATGCACTGAACCTTCAGGATGTCCCGTTTAGGAAGGTCTGGAAAGGACAAGCTCCACCAAACAGCCTGCGAGTGCAGGGCAGGTCTGCTGCTGGCGAGCACAGATGCGGGACGGTGGCTGCTCAGCATCACCTCGGCCGGGGAAAGCTGTCTGCAGGGACCCCTTCAGCGTGTTTGCTCCCAGGAGCGGCTTCTTTCACGAATCCCTGGTCGGAACCTGTCATTTAGTTCATAGCAAATGCCCTTTGAGGATGGGGAAAAAAAAAAAAAAAAGAGAGACTGACCCATTTGAGTTCCATCTGTTGGAGTTTATAACTGTTCTCCTTATAATTGCCAACAGACAATGTGAATTGCAATTAGCTAATTGCTTGCTAACTTTCTGTTCTAATAATAGTCATGTTCCAGAGTTATACAAGCTTGGAGGCTGCTGCTGTTCCCTTGCAACTGGCAATAATAAATAATACCGTATTCCCTCAGCATTGTCCTTTCTTCCAAGTTTCAGCCCCATGCAAATTGCTCCAGCATGTACTAATCCCTGACGGGATGGCAGAGGCATCAACAGCGTTTATTTGTAGCTCATTGCACTGGGAGCGTTCAACACTTGCACGATGATGTGGCACCGGGACGCCGTGGCAGGTCGGGGCGGTGGCTCTCGACGGGGCTGGGCAGCGGGACCAAGTGCTCCGCATCCCTGGAAATCCAGCTCTCCCGTCAATACATGTTTGTTTTCAGTTTTGAGGGATTTTTTTAGGTTTTGTTTAAATTTTTTTTTTTTTTGCTTTCCCTTCACAGGATCAGATGTGGCCCTGGCCCCTGTAGTGACATGTTTTATTACCAGTAGCTTCAATAATGTCAGCACAGACCTAAACTGGAGCTTTAGCGAACACACGCTCCCCAGCGACAGAACAAGCTGTACAGTGTCGCTGCTGCAGCGATAAGGGGGGGCTGGACCCCGGTGGGGCTTCTGCTGGGGCCCGGGGCCAGGTTGGGTGTGAGCCCCAGTGCTCCCGGGGAGGGGGGTGTGTGTGGGGGGTGTGCAGGGAGCTCCCTTCCATGTGGGTGAACTTTTCTGCACCCCTCTCCGGGCTTTCTAATCTCCAGCTTGTTACTGCTGTGCAGATGCGGCTAATTGAGAAGCAAAGCAACAGCCCGATCCAGCGAAGTCCAGGCCAATGAAATGAGCAACAGCATTCCCTGGCGCGCGGGGAACTACCGAACGCAGACCTGCCAGCAAGCTGACATCTCCAGAGCTTACAGACTAATCTTATTAAACTCGACCAAAAAGCCTTTTAGAGTTGGGGGAGTCGTGTCCAGCAAAAGCTGGTCTGGATTATTCCCCTGGTGCCTCCGGGGTTTTTCCACATCGCTGGCTCCCCGTCGCCCCGTGCCGCGGGCAGGGGGATGCGGGACCCCCCGGCTGCCAGGAGCGATGCAGCGCTGGGAACGGGAGCGTCTGCCCAGACCCCGCCGCTCGGGGGGCTCGGCACACCTGAGGTCCTGACCCCCGCAGAGGTGACGAACGCAAACGGCAGCTCGCTTTCAGGTTCCTCGTTAGCAGAACCGTTCTGCCGCAGCCTCAGATGTCCTCCCAGCTTCCTGCTCCAGGCAGATCAGCCACAGGCTCCCCAGCTCCAGAATTGCTTCAGATTGCTTTTCCTTTGTGCACAATTATGTGGGCTTTTCCATCCCTCTCTTCTCCCCTCCCCTGCTCCTGACATCTGACTCACGGGTAGATTTATTAAGTTTAAAAGCGCTCCTTGTGCAAGCCGCGCTCCACAGCCCATCCTCCCGCTTGCACAACCTGCTCTCAGCCTCTTCCCCAGGGTTTGGGCAGAGATGTACCAAAACCGTACCATGCAACCCAGTTCTCCTCAGCAAAGCCACACCAGGCGAGCTCTTCCTTGCTTTGCACAACCACGCGGAGATTTCTGGAGAGGAAAGCTCAGTGTAGAGAACTGGCCTGGACAACTCAGGGTACCACTTTCAACATTTTCCCGTGTCTCGAGGTTGGCACCAGCAGGGGTTTCCTGTACAATTCCTGATGGGCCAGCCCCTGATTTTCTATTTTGCTTCCAAGATCAGGTCTGTTTAAACTTCTCAGTCATTTCAGTTCCTCCACGAGGAGAGGGAGATGGCGGAACCCACTTTTGAGGGTCACATGTAAAGAAGCGAAACGAATGATGGTATTTTATTTCTCAGACACCCAAAGCAATAAAAATCCCAGGATTCATTCCAGAATCACAATTCCTCTTGCATTACAATAGAGCCATCCTATTGTTTCCAAAACAGGGGGGTGATGTTCTCTGCCAGTGAAAGCAAAAAATGAGTGCCGTCGCTGCTCTCCTCTCCCCACGGCTCAGGTGCACAAGGCAGGAGCAGGCTCTTCTTGCTCAAACGAAGTAGCGGGACACAACGAGCTGGAGGAATTCAGCCAAAGGAACAGCTTTGCTTACTTCTGCTTTGGCTTCTTCTGCGAATGTTTTTTCTCAGTCCTGGTTGATGGGTTTCAGACTGAGGGAACATTAGGAAATGAAAGGGAGAAGGCTGTGACACACCACACGCGGTGCCAAGGAATGGCGGTGACGCACGGCAGCTGGCGGGGACCCCGGCGCGCACCTCGCCAGCGCTGCTGCGCGGAGCCACCCTCCACGGGACCCCGCCGCCCCAGCCCCGGCTGGCCCAGCACGCCCACGGCCGCCCTCGGTCGCTGCCTCCCAAGCACCGGCTGCGGCTTCTCCACTCCCATCGGAAGCTGGGGAGCATCGCCGGGCGCTCCACACCTCCCACAGAGGTGACGCTGGCCGGGGCCATGCCACCAGCACAGGCGGCAGGGGCCGCGGCATCTCCAGAAACCTCCCCGTCAAGGGCAGGAAAGGGGGGCGGCGGGGAAGCTGTCGGGGGCTGGCAGCTGCACAGCACAGTTTGTTCCCGGGGCCGGCGGCACGTTGCAGAGAACAGCACCGTTTCGAAGCGCAGCGGCAGGCCAGGTCACGCAGTCGGGGCAGGCTGAGGCGTTACCGGACCACGCTGCCATCCCCGGGGAGCATCCCTTCTGCTGTGCCATATGAGTTACTCCCAGCAGCCACTGCCAGGTGCTCTTGGAAATGTGGCTGTGAGGTTTGACCAGCTTGAATTCATCTCCTAACCCCAGGAGAACAGGGAAAAGGTCCTATTATGCTTAGGGCAGAGCCGAGTCTGGTCTCTGGCTGACAAGTGGCTATGGACTACACACAAAAATGCTCTAAAGTTGACTGCACCAAATGTTTCTTTTCCACCTAACACAGTTGTTTGGGATTCGGTTAGAAACAAAACTGCATCTTGTAGTTTTTAATAAAGCTCTTGGCGAACAGTTCAAACACTGCGGGGGGGGGGAAGCGGGAGAGAGAGGTTGAATTTATGGGAGTGGGAGGAGATCATTTGCTTTCTTAGGAATTGGAAAAGATTAATAGTGTGCAAAGGCTCTTGGATTCATTCCTCACATAGCAGAATGGTTAGGAGACTTACCGGCTTGACGTTCTTCATTCTGCCTTCCCCAGGTGGCCTAGAGACTGTCTGGGCTGCGGAGAAAAAGGAACGGGGAGCCATCCCGTATCAGCCCCCAGTGAGGAAGGCGGCTGTGGTATGCTGGGGGACGGAGGAGCACCGACTCTCAGAGGCTGCTTTGCTGAGAAATCAAAGAGCTACTTAATGTTTCTGAAAGTGCTGCTGGAGTGGGAAGGCAATGGCGACGGTGGAGCTGGCAGGAGCACAGGACAACGAAGCAGGTTCATCCTGCCGGCACATACCCATTCCTGACCCCCAGGCCGCTGACGGCACAAAAACGTTCCGCAACAGGAATCCAAAATTAGGGAAGGTCTCCTACCACCGGCATTTTGCAATCAATACGTGACACACCAAGGTGAATCCCGAAGCAAGGAAAAATGGAAGGAAAAAGACAGGAATTTCCTAAGTCCCACTGAAGAGCCCCAAAACCACTGCAGGCCTCGCTGCGCACGGAGTGCGGTGGGGAAGGACGAAAAGTCCCTGGATGCACGTGGGCAACCGCAGGACATGACTTCAAGACAAGCCAGAGGCTGTGTCGGAGAAGCGGTCTCCAGGATTGTAAACTGGCTCAGGCATTGCTTCCAACCTTACAAATCTCATCATCCCACCGGGCTTTGGGGCGACAGACAGCCCTTTTCCCCAGGGGCTCACGTCGAACGCAGCTTTTATGGACAAACCGTGAGGCTGCGTGCAGCTTGACGCTCGACATCAAAGACAGGACACACGGGTCACCCGGAGATTGTGAGCAAAAGAAGCCACTGACCGTATCCCCTGCCTGAAGGAACAGTCATCTCCCCAAAACCAAAGTTATGCTGGAAACTAGATGAGAGGATGGGCAGGGAAACTTGCTTTCCGTTGTTGGGTCACCATCGGAGGAACATTGGACAGATCTCCTCATTTCTCCATGCTGCTGTAGCCCGGGGAATTGCAAGCCAACACCCGTCACTTGGCTGGGTACAAGCGCAGTACAGAGTGCTTTTAAAACTTCGTATTCAGCCATGGAGCACAGTCAGCTACAGAAAATAAAATTCCTGCGCTGCGTATGAGTATCCGTGGGGCTCCAGTCTGGGGGCGAAGGGCTGCAGTGGTGCTTCATTACATTCATTGCATTTTGAGGTGGCAACGACCTCTCAGAAGGCCACGATCAGCCTTATTTTTCAAATAATATTAGGAAATGTAATGTTTTCTCCATCTGAGAATGAACGAGGAACTTGAGCAGAACTGCTAAACATAAAAGTCCCTGGACATCTGGAAAGGATTAGCCAGGAAGGTGCTTGGGACAAGGAGTTCAGGCAAGTTCAAGAGACACCTACTGTAGATTTGTTTCCACAGAAGGAGGGAGGAGTGAAAGGGCTGGGGGGAAAAGCAGGAAGGGAGGATTGAAATAAACCTACGCAGGACCGGCAGATGAGGCGAGCGATGAGAACAGCCTGCGCTCTGCGGAAGCGTGAGGTGCAGAACAGCAGCACTAGAGGGTCTGCTGGAACGGAAGGGGCTGGGTGCAGCGACACGGGACGACGAGCTGGACAAACCTCTTCTTGTGCCCCTCGCGAGGGCACACAACGGACCCTGCGCCGAGCACGTCTGCGCTGCGGGAAGGCGCGTCCTGCTTCTCGGCGCACATCTATAGGATCAGCGGATCTCGCTCCCCTTGGAGCCCACCAGCGACTCGGCAGGGCACACGCTGCGATGAAGCCAAGAGCGCTAGAGGAACACTGCAGCACAGACAGCCGAGCGTGAGGAACAGAGCTAGACATGCAATTAATGGAGATGGGGAATGTTTGGTTTATTTCTGAGCGGATAAGCGCTCACGCAGCCTCTTGGGCCCTGCAAAATCACAAAGGAGCTCTGCTTCAGGCCAAGATGAAAGTCTCAAAGAATAAGCATGAAAACCACAGGGGCTTGTGAAACCCATGCTTGTTATTAAATGACTCACAAAGCTTTTTATCACATATTTCTGCCTCCGACTCACTTTACACTTAAATTCAGGTGCCAAATCCTTTGTCTTTTTCCTAACTATGGACCCTTGTAGTAAATTCAATTTTTAAATCTGCTTGGAACCCGTGAGCTTATGCTGAATCAAAGCTTTCGGGTTTCTTTTAAAAGTCTGGAGTTACCCACAGCAGGTCCTCATTTCTGAAGCAGAACTGTGCAGAGACACTACTGCATCAGAAGCTAACTTTCACCCTACATGAAAAAACAAACTAACCAGATAGAAGTCAGATGCTCTCTATAAATGTTTGTGGGTATTCAAATTTAGTAACTGATTTTAGTTTGTGCTTTCCCTATGAGTGAAGAATAACTATTTCCAAATTAAGTTAGCAGGAGGTAAAGCTGAAAATCAAAGCACGAGCTTTGTGTTTCCTGAAAATTTTACTTTAACAAGGTAGCTCCAGCTGCTAACTTTGTTTTATTGCATTCCTGAAAGACAGATCTCCATGCAAGAATACTTTAAGAGCTCTGCTCCAAAAATAAAGGCGCTCAGATTTATTTTTACAGTTCAGTATATTTTACCAGTGAGTCTCAGAGCCCTTGACGCTGCCCTTACCTACCGGCCTCGCTCAGGCTGGAGCCCCCGTCCCCGCGTTCGGCTTCCCCAGGCAGCTGGGGAGGACCCCGCTGCTGCTTTTTCACTCGCCTCCCTCCTGCCCCAGCACTCGGACGGACGCTGGGACCCTTCGCTGATGACTGCAGACACTGCTTGCTAACGGCGGGCCGTGTCACAGCTCCATCTTGGAAAGCTCAGGCACAGAAACAAACTGAGAGCGAGCCGGGGAGCTCCAGGATGAGGGAGGGATGTGGGAGGAAGAGCAGCGCCTACCACAGCCTGCCCCGGCTCCCCGGGCGGCACCACCCAACGACATCCCTGCGTCGGAGCACACGTATCCAACTCGGCTGTGCGGGCTCCCGGCATCGGGAGAGGAGGAACGGCCATCCCACTTGAGTGCCCTCAAGTTAAACGCTCAAGGACTGAATGCACACCCTGCTGTCTTCATGGTGGGAGCCTCGAGCCCGCAGACTCCTGGTGAACGCCGGCTGAAGGGTCTCACACACACGAGGAACCGTATTCTTGTTCGCAAGCGGGGACCTTGGCAGCCGTCCTGAGCTGTAACATCCAGATCTTGAACTGGAACAAACCCACAGTTGTATCCAATTACAGCGCGCTGATGAGGAGGTTCAGTCGTGCCCTTCCAGAACACTGCAGACAAATGCAGCTGATGACACGGCCCATCAGCTAGAAACAGTACAGAGAAATTAATTACACCAAGACTTCAGCGACCATCTCCTTCACCCCATTTCAGTCAGAGTCAGGTCACGGCCACTTTTACTTCAGAAAGCTCTCTCAGCACTTTTAGCAGGGCTGTTGTTAGCCCAAAGGCAGACATCAGAGGGCCAAACATCTGGGAGAAGCAGAAGGGCCACCACCAAACTGTTCTGAAGACCTTCCAAAATCTAAATCTATTTGTTCTTTATGCAGCTGTACTAAAGACAGACTGACAGAGAAGAGGGGTGTTGAAGGGCTGTAGAGTGTGTGCACATGTAAACACAATTCTGCATCCACAAACACCATGATTTATTGTTTTATGATGACGATACCTCAAGGCCTGAGCAAGGATGACACCCCCAGATTCATCCTGCAGTCATCCGCCTTCACGCCCTTGAGGCCACGTGCAGCGAACACAAGGCCACACAGCTGCTCTCCCTCTCCCTCACCCCCACCCAAAACCAGAACTGCAGGTCACGGTGGCGGTGACAGCCATCAGCGCCGAGGGAGACGCGTGCGTGCTTGCCCTTAGCCGCATAGCTTGGCGGCGCACCCCCAACGCGGACAACACGTCTGCGCTTCGGCCACAAGTTCAAAACTGTATCAGAAAAGGAAGAGGAGATGGGTGAGAGGCATTGCCACCACCTCCGTCCTTTGCTGTACCACAACATCCAACCTCTGCTTGCGGGATGGATTTCAGACAGCAGCACTCAGCTGTCGGACAGCTAGGAGGGCGTCTACGTGCATCTACTGCGATGCGTCACCCCACAGCACACACCCTTAGAGTCAAGAGTCAGCAACGTCCCCAGGGAAGATGCAGGAGCTGGACACTAGCGGCAGGCAGCAGTTAATGAAGTTTACCTACGCCGCTTCACTGACTGGAACCTAAACACGGGATATGAATTTCTAGAGTTGGGAGGAGTTTGCAGCCGGAATCAAAGCTCTGGAAAAGGAAACTACATGAAATCACTCACTCTGCTGTGGACAGGAAAATAAATGCCTTATACTGAACTGATGCTTTGATGCAACCCACGGCATCAGCAGCTCACTGACAAAATGAGTCAGCGACAGGTCATGGTGAGGTAGAGCCACTCAAGGATGGGAAGTGCTTTGCATGCAGAAGCGTCTGCATCGAGACTGCTGTAAAGCCGTTTGCTAAATAAACTGCGTCCTCGCTGGTCTGCCAAACCAGTATCTTCACTGCATCACCTGCTTTACCTCATCACCTGCTTTACCTCACGCTGAAGCAGCAGGATGACTCTATTCCTCACTTCCCTGGGAAGAAGGCCAAGTGAAAAGCTCGGAACAGTCGCCCTGTGACCGGCGGCACAGTCGCACCACACTCTCGCACGGGGTCTGCAGGGGATGCACAGAGCAGAGGCCACCCGCGCGGCCACGAGAGCCCCTCGCAGCAGCTGGAGGATCCGATCAGCACCAGCAAGCACGCAGGCACAAAGAGGAACTACCTTCAGCAGCAGAGGAGTACCACCAAGCCCGCTGAGCACCCCACCAGCCCCTGGACCCCCTGCCCCATAGGTGCTGGGAGCAGAACCTGCCTCACGTCCCCAGTACTCAATGCCCTGCCATTGGCAAATGCTAATTTCATCAGCCGCGACGCCTGGAAGCCACACCAGCTCCAAAAGGGTGACATTATTTTCCTTTGTGGTTAGAACCGCATGTAAAGCACCACCCCGACGGGGACCACCAGCAGCCCCAGCCCCGCTCAGCCACCTCCCCAGGGCCCCGGCAGCTCCCCTCCCCTCCCCTCTCGGCAGGTCCAGCAGTGCCCTCAGGCGGTCAGAGGGACTCCCCGGGCGTGAGCCCTGCTTCCCCATAAAAACAGGGCACGAGCACCTCTACAATCCATCCAAGTCTTTATTTAGCCTTCTCTGGGAAGCTACAGCTCTTACCCAATGTGTTATTCAAGACAGGCATCCTACTACTTGCCAGGAATGTTACAGAGGATCGGCGTTACGGCCAACAAAAGGCATCCCCCGAAATGCCAGCAGTCGCTGCTGCCATGGAGCCTGAAGTTGTAAGGCTGCAATTTAAACGTGTCCTAGCAGAGATATTAGAGGAACGTACTCTAACACGCTTGAAAACTGCCTGTGTCAGAACTCAGGTGTCCGTGCACCTCCACAATTACATTTTCAAGCCAAATTTGCTCCTTCCTCTTCAATGTAGAGGTGGGATGGAAGCAAACACGTTGCTCAGAGGTGCGCACTGTTTTTAAGCCCTGATTTGACATCTTTCTTTATTTGTAAGGACAGTACCTAAACATCTTTCTCACACGGTATCAGTCACGTAAGAAGGTCCTTATGCAACACTCGCTTATTTGCGGTGCACCTCAAGTTAGTAAGTCTCAACGTTTTTTCAGTATACAAAATATCCATGGCAGGCAAAAGAAGGGACGACTTCCGTAGCTGAAGATCTTCAGCGCTTCTTCAGCTCAGGCTCTTCTTCATACACCAAGTCCATTTCCACTTGAAAATGAAGCAGTCCACACATTTCCTGCTGAGGCCAAGTACCCAACTCATTCGGCATCCAAAAAGCACCAGTGAAGCTTCCTCAGTTCATCCTCCTCTCTGGTCATCTCGGAACATACCAGGCACTTGTAGAAGCCGGTCCACGTCAGTCCCTCCTGTTCTGTCAGGAGCCTGGTGAGCAGCACGGCTCTCGGTGGTTGTCCACAAACAGAGAGATCTTAAGAAGCGTATCTGAGTTGGAAGGAAAAAAACCAACCCCATCAGCTTCATGCATTTTATCTTTATTCTGTACCCCCCAAAAATTAACCTGTTTCTAAAGGCAATAAAGAAAAAACTTAAGTAAAATTAACTTAGACTAAGTGAAAGAAATCACTAAGCCCCTGGTTACAATGGGAGGAAGGGTGTCGCTTCCAGCTGTGCCCAGGGTGCGATGACCATTATTCACGACTGAAGTCGTTCACGAGATCTCAGAGTACATCGCAAAGATCAACTGCAAACTGAGCAAGGTCACCCACTGCTACCAAGACCAACGCAGCAAGCAACACCGGGCCTACATGAGGGACAGGCCTTCAGCCTCCAGGGCGAGACATCAGCGTGGAGCTCAACGAAAGGCCCTTTGGGTCTGCTGTAAGCAGAACTACCTTGAACAACATCTTCCTTGTAGCGCTCCAAAATCCTCTCCCAAGACTGTGGGAGGGCTTCCATGTCTGCCAGGTTGTCACAGCTGACGCGGCGGAGGAGAAGCTTGCTCTCCAGGTACCTTCGTGCCCGATAAGGACAACAACGAGAAAAAGGCACCCGCCAGCGCTGCCCGGAGAGCCCCGCCACAGAAGGATACAGGTGCCGGTAGTAGCGCTCCACGTCCTGCAGCCCCTCCAACGCATCAGCCAGCGAGGGGCAGCGCGGCCCCCGCCGCAGGGCCGCCGCCAGGTCCAGCTCCGCCGCCCGCTCCTCGTACAGCCGCAGCACACCGGCCACGCCGGCCCCCACGGCGTCCCGCACGGCCCGCAGCTCCGCCCTGCACGGCAAAGCGGGGCGGGGGGGATGGAGCGCTCAGCCGCGGCCCCGCGCCCCCCACCCGGCCCGGCCCCGCCTCCGCCTCACCGCCGGACACCGAGCTGCTCCAGCAGCGCCTCAGCCGCGCCGCGCTGCTTCCGCCACAGCCGCGCCCGCAGGTCGCCGAAGGCACGCAGCGGCGAACCGCCCCACGCCAGCCGCTGTGCCGCCCGCATCTGCGCCGCCAGCCCAGACAGCGAGCCCAGCAGCGGCGCCCATGCGGCCAGAGCCGCCCGCCAGGCCGCGTCCTGCCGCGCCACCACCGCCGCCCACTCCCGCAGCGCCGCCGCCATCGCTGCTGCCGCCGCCACCGCCGCCATGGCGACCCGCCGACCCGGAAGCGTTCTCCCAACCCGCTGCATCATTGCGCCGCGCCGAGTTCCGATTGGTCGCGCTGTGCTGAGTTCCGATTGGTTGCGCCGTGCCGAGCTCTGATTGGCCGGACGGCGGCGGCGGTTGGGTTTGAACGCGCGGCTGGCGGCGGCGCTCCCGGTCCCTGGTCCCCGGTCCCGGTCCTGGTCCCGGTCCCTCCGCCATGGCTCCCCCACGAAAGAAGGTTGGCGCGAGCACGCGCGGCAGGAAGCTGGCGGCTTTCCTGAAGGATTTCGACCGTGAGGGTAGGCTGCGGCCGGCGGGAGAGGGGCGGGCGGTAGGGAGCGGGCCCGGGGCCGTGCCTGAGCCGTGTCCCTCCCCGCAGTGAGGAGCCGGGTCGACCAGCTGCGGACGAACGGGCAGCGCCTCGTGAAGGAGGTGGAGAACCTCTACAACATCGAGATCTTGCGGCTGCCGGTGGCGCTTCGCGAGATGAACTGGCTGGACTACTTCGGTACGGGCCGGGCCGGGCCGGGGGCGGTGCGGGGCTGGCGGGGGCGCGTCCCCCGTTAGGTGGTAAACAGTAACGGTAATAGAAGAGCAACTGGAATCCTCTGTCCGGACCGCCCCGGGGCAGGCGGCCCGCGGGCTCTTCGAAGCGCTGCTCTTTGTCTGAGCCCGCTCGCTCGCTGCCATGAAAACTGGTTTGTGCTGGGTTTTTGCACCCTAGTGGTGATGTATTAAAGTATGTCTACGTATGCTGTATAGGCTCTCTTAGATACATACTGATTTTTTAAAAAATATTTTCTTTTTAGCTAAAGGAGGAAGCAAAAAGGTGTTGGAAGAGGCAGCGACGGTAGGTATCTAGCGTAAATACTGTGGTTTTCTGATGACGTTGTGTGCTACTGCGGGAAACGAAGGGCTTCTTGAGTCTGTAGGGACGTTGCAATAGCAGAGGCTACATAAATACTTTCACAAATGCTGCTTTAAGACTTAACAGTAAGAGGTGCCATTTGTATCCAGCATAGGATTTGCATGCTCATACTGCTCCTTGGCGGTCTTTCCTTACCTGCCTGGTTTCACTCCCACATCCCTGAGAGCACACGCACTCCTCAGTTATTAAATTAAAGCATTTCTAAATTGGTTGAGCAGCGGGGAGACAGTGAAGCATAAGGCATGTTAGTCCTCAATGGCATGCAGACCTCACGTGATGTTGTCACCTCCAGAATAACATGAAAAGTCCCAGTTTGAGCACAACAGAAAACCTGGAGGTATTCTTGCTATAAAACAGGGATTTACTCTACAACTTTGACTTATCAGAACTGTATGCTACTGATAATCCTAATGGTGTCATGACTGTTTTTAATTTTAGGCAGACTTGGAAATAACAGAAATAAACAAGTTAACAGCAGAAGTTATCCAGACTCCTTTAAAGATCATCAAGAAAGGTCAGTTTGTCTTAAGCATTGTGATGAGTTCAGTGAGGTGAAAGCATGTCATAGTTTACATGCTGTGAATAATAATTCAGTTCTTTCTTACATCCCTCAATATATTTAAAGACAGGAAAACAATCCTACCTTTATCCCTATTATTAAGCTCTACTTAGTTTTATTAAAACACTCAAAATAATTCAAGATGGTTCTCTGCCAACCATTTGGATTACATTGGAATTTGGATTTCAGAAGCAAATTACTGCCAAAATCCTTGTGGTTCTTTACTGTTTACCTCCACTGCTAACTAATAATTCAGAGTTATTATTTGTTATCAACTTGGATAACACTTTCTTTTTCTAGTGGAAAAATCTAAACAGGATATTGAAGCTATTGAAGAAGAGGCAGAGCCTCCTTTGCTTCCTCTAGCAAAGAAAGCAAAACACGATAGCCAATGTCTTCCAGAGCTAGAAGCTGAAAATGTTAATCCAAGAACTGCAAAGGTAAATAGCTACTCTCTGTGATGACATTATTCCCAGGGTACAAACTACTTGCTGAGATGATGTGTGTGACAATATAGCTGTCCGGGATACTTGGAGGGGGACCTACAGGCATTGCTTCCTGAAACGTCTAGTGATAGGGGAAGGTCACAGAAGCTTGTACGGTGTTTGTTTCTGGACTCTTGTGCCGTAAAAAGGTGCCTATTGAGCCAAACTCTTTGTATGGAAGCATTTGTTTGTTGTGGACTCAGCTGTCGGCGACAGCGAAGTAACTGATTTGGTGAGTAATGTGTGTTTCAGGTGAAGGCATCCACTAAAAAAGTACCGGTGTCCCGGAGCAGAAGACCTCCTTCAGCGAGAGTGAAGCGCATGAGTAAAAGGTAATCAGGGATATCTTTTTCACTGGGTTTCAGAAATGGAGAATAAGTGTATGGTGCTAATGTAACTCCTAAATGGAATGGAGAATGGTTTACTAGGCTGGTTGATGTAGTTGTGCTGTGCTATGGGAAAAAAATCAGTGATCTGATAGTGAATGGAAGATGAGCAACTTCCTCTGCTGTGATGACCAGCTATCCCTAGCTTTGGGGTTTCCGTTTGATTAGTAAGAACTTCTGTTTTTCTGTGACAATCACCTCATTCGAGTCGTTCATAAGATACTCTTAACAAATGTATAAGCGCTATTCTGAGCAGGTGTTTGTTTCCCTTTAACAGATCAAGCAAAAACAACTTTATCACTCCAGCTACTGGTAGAATTGTTGATCTCTGTGCTCAAGGAGGTACCTCCATGGTCACACCCAAGTTTGATTCCAGGTTTGTATTCTGTTAAATTTCCCTGTTAATCCCTTTTATATAGGGGAGTGCCTTGCCATTTGCTTTACATATGTATCTGTCATCTGTTTGCAACATAATCTGTAGTGGTTCTTTGAACCCGAAATGAAAGACTTTTAGTCAAAGTGCTTTGAGCAATTGCAGTGAAATTACTTACCTGTAACTTTTTGTTTCAGAATTTTCAAGACGCCAGGTTTGCGCACACCCGCAGTAAACGAACGTGTTTACACCATCTCTGCCAATGGCAGCCCCCTTGCTGACAGCAGTGATATCTTCATTACAGTCCCTGTTGGAGGAGGGGAGGTAAATCAGAAACTTTAACCTGTAAAATCTATGCCAAAGGGATAGCTTGTAACTTCTCGGGGGCCTTACCAGTTCCAGGCCATCCACTCTTGTCTCTTTAGTTGTGCCACTGCAGTTTGTCAGGGGATTGATCTCGCTTAAAAAGAACCTTGAAAAATTTTTAGTTCGAAGTGGGAGCTGTTCAACCTGGTCCAAGCAGAATGTAGAATGATGTTTTGTTGTGCATTTAAGTAACATTTAAAGTAGCTTCTGTTGGCAGTAATGTGTTAATGCACTGCAAGGAAGGTGTGAGATGAGCTTCTGGTCAGGCTGAATGTAGTTCTCTGCCTGCATGTGGTCTCCTAGCACGTTCAGATTTTGTTTGCTTTCATTTTTTAATTTTTTTATTGCTTCTGGTTACAACAGCTAACCAAACAGAAAAGCTAAGATTTCTTCTTTTTTCACAGAGCATTCGTTTAACAGCAAATGATTTGACCAGGAAGAATCTTCTTCATCTGAATCCAGAGGCCCAAGGAATTATGAAGAAGCTATCAGTAAGTCTATGCATTGTTGTTGGTCATGACCTGAAGTTGTAAGGCAGCGTTGTTGCTCTGTCATTAGTCACTGGACCATTGAGCTGTCATAGAAGCTCCTTGTTTTTCCCTTGTATTTTGGCTCACGCAAGTGGTTGAGAAGAAGCATCAACTGAGAAGGGAAGGAGAGGGAGTAGCTTTACATCACATCTAGCTTAATACAACCTGTGGAAAAACCGTGCGCTTCTTGAAAAAGATCTATTGTCGATGTTTTGAAAAACTAAATCAAAACTGAAAGTGTCTTCTACTTCAGGCAGAAGTTGTCAGTGGTTGTGGGATATAAGGGTGTCTCTTAGAGTACTGATTCATTTCTCTTTCTTTCTAGGTTCGTCTCGCACAAGCTTGCAGTGCTACAAAAACCCATAGATGAAACTCGATGAATGTTGACATCCCTCTGTAAATACAAAATGTTGCATTTAGGACTGCCACCTTTAGTTCTTGTTCTAGTTTTTGTCTTCCTTCCATTAATTTACAGAATGGAAGTTAAGAACTCTCATTTTTCTACTTTTAATATGTAATGGGATTAGAATAGGTTAAAAAAAAATAGAAATACTTTATTCCTATTTCCTTTAAGGTTGAGACCAAGGTACAGTTATCTTGGGCTTGTGGACCAGCGAGCTGGACAGAACATCCATTTTGGTCTCTTGCAGTAGACACAAGTGGCTGGAGGTCATATCTGTCTGGGCAAAGGAAGCAACAAATCAGATTTGTTGTGCTTCCTTCCAGGCGTGTCCTTGCTTTGCAAATGTGCTTAAAAAGTGATGTCTATCTCAGTGTAGTACCTGAGATACCTAAAGGCAAGTTACTGGTGCCTGGGAGTAAATGGAAAGGTTTGTTCTTATAGCAGCCATTGTATTTGTAACTGGCTTTGAGGGTTTTATAGTGAACTTAGGCATTTTATTGTTTTTAAAGAAATAAAATATCACAAGTAGTTTAACTTAACAGAATCCATCAGTGAGACCGCTGCTTAACTAGATTACTGAGAGTAATCTTAGATCTACTGGAGTATCTCTAATGTAAGAGAACTTTGCTTTCCCTACACCCCCTTCCAAATCTTTAGGAGAAAGCAGTACTCCTGGAACTGAGTATAGACAGGGAAGAAGACAGCTTGGACTGGTCAAAACATTGTTTTGCCCTTTCTTCTCATCTAAATTGAGTCAATCCAGTGCATCTCTTTGTCAAAGAACCATATCCAATAAATGCTTTTTGAACAGAACAAAATAACTTCCTCAGTCATTAATGGATTTTTTTTTTCCCCCATTGCTTACAGAAAATACAGAGAAATCTTGCTCCACCTCAAATTCATGAAAATTCAAGTTTAAATGTAGCCCCTTGGGAAAGGGTTACTGTATGTGTGTTTAAAAACAAGCAGGAGCACTCATCTGCTCAACACTTCCTTGCAAAATGAAGCAGGGAATAAGTCTTGCATTTGCTTTCCTACAACTACCGTCTCATTTTTCCATGGCCTGGAAAAGCAGAGCTCTCGAAGCACTAGCTCTCTGTGGGAAGATGGCATAAAGTCTTAAAATGTGTAAGACTTCTCACTCAAAACCTAGGGTTTCATTTTTATTGTGAATCTTTGTAGCTGGTACAGGATGGGAGAGGATGCTTTTCTTGTTTGTTGAGCTAAGATATGCAATCCCTTAAAAGTGTGGTTAACTTTGATTCCTGAAGCATTCCTCTGTGTGGATCATACAAAGTCAAATATGTAAATTGGCATCTGCAAGAGACAACCTGATAACCTTTCCTCTGTTTCAGCAGGGAAGCTAACGTGAGAATGTTTCAATTGGCATGGTAAGAGAGCATTCAGAGTAAAGAACTTTTGCTTCTTTAACTTTGTCTAAGATTTTTTTTTCTAAAAATAAGCCTGTTTCTTTGTTAGCCGGTGCACTCTCCTTTCCAAAGATAACTTTGTGTCCTTCATGTAAGCCTCTTTTTGAAGGGGCTGTTAACAAGAAGGTTGAGACATTGGGAGTTTTCCCAGGTTTGGAAAAGTTCTGCTTTTGGCAAAAGCCAAGCCTACAGCATGATGAAGGAGGAAGACTGGGAAAAGCTGCTATCAGAGGTAACTTACACTTTCGTGTAAATCTTTGATGCAGCCTGTGGCATGGGAGAAAGTTTGTAGGACAGCATTCATACATGAATTTCCTTTCAAAAGCAAGCATGTCACTAATGCAAACCTCACATACATACCATGTATTTGGAAATCACTATTTAAGAGGTTTTGGCAGCTTCTATGTCCTAACTGCAGGTGGCAATATTGTAAACTACTAAGCTGCAAGTATGCTTGCCTTGCTGCTGTTGTGTAATTCTGTTAACATTCATTAAAAAAAACCCAATTAGTTAAGCTGTAAATGAAACTGTAACATCCTGCTTGGATACAGATGTGTAAGTCTAGGTTCTGCTTTATACCTGCCTTTACCAGGAAAAAAAATTAACTAGAATGCTTAGCTAGCCTAGAAAATTCTGTTGTTAATACTGTCTGCTTTCAAAAGCTCTGGTTACATCTTTAAGGCCCTGCCTTGACATGCTTGTTACGCTGTCAACCCTTTCGGTCTCCTGTTTAATCTTGAGGTATGGTATGGTTACTTAGTAAATCCAGGAATTAATGTCTTTGCTACTGCTAGGCAGTAGGACAGTTCCTCTAGAAAAATGAGTTTTGAGTGGTAAGGAGATGCAGATACGACTCGACTGCTTCCGCAGACTTTTCCGAGGCAGACGTGACAGCCTTGTGTCCCTGCCAGCCTGCCTACCAGCTCCTCAACGGCAGAGGCATGCCTTTGTTTCTAACTAAATTTACGGGCTTCCCGTTCCCGATTCTTCTGGAGGATGAAGGCCATATTTGTGCTATTATTTGGGTTAACACATTATTCATGCCTACAACAAAAAATGCTTGCAAAATAACGTTTAGCGCGTGGAAGATTGGAAGCAGCAGCATCTGTAGGAGTCGGGGGGTTGTGGCTGCCTTCCAGTGTGTACCCGTTTGGGTGGTCTGTGCTGAATTTGCTCTGTAGAGCGTGGAGGCAGCACAGCCCAAGGTTCCTCTGCAGAGGTGGCACTGCACAAGCATGGCATTCCTGGCACAATGCGACCCACAATGCGGTTAGCGTTGAGGCTTCCTTTTCCCATTGTCGGAGTGAGTTAATTGTATCTGACATGAATTCAAGCTATCTGGCAGCTAATGGCTAAACAGATTCATCACCTAAATCCATTTTGCATGCTGCCCGCACCACGTGCTACTCTAGAACGTGGGTAAGCAGTATTTCATTTTTCTGCAGTTTTATCGTGTAAATTGTTGGCATCGCTCCTGGCCCTTTTGCACAGTGCACGGCAACTGCGTTTTGTTTAACAAGGCTAGAACCTCCCTCTTCAGCTCAGGGGCTACTGGGGCAGCACAGGGTCTGGCTGACTTTTTTGTGGATTTGGGGGAGGTTTTGCTTGCATGTTGTTTTTCTGGTAACCTGGCTGCGGTCTGAACTACTTTTTAAACTGAGTGGTGGGAAATAAAAAGCAGCACGGGGAAAAATAACTTTTCTGTCAGGTTGGAAGAGCCTGCATCCGTTGCTGGCTGGAGTTCAGCCTACAGAGACTGACGTTAGCTTGTGTCATCTGAGCTGCTGCTAGGTCTGAGGCTGTGGGCATGGCTTCAGCGACTCCTCAACAGCTGCTCTTGAGGGGAAAGGCTTGAGGACACTGAGGTGGCTTCTCAGAATATCACTTTTGCATACGTCCTTCCCAAGAACTGAACTACATGACCTCCAAGGATCTGTGTTTTGTGTTAATAGGTGGGGCTCTGCAAAAGGAATGAATTCCCCCATGTTTTGCGGCTGGTTCCATGAGAAAAAGTGGTTTTCCTGTTTGTAATTTCACTCATGATGAATACTGCCCAGGGCTGAGAGCTGTGGCTTTCTTGTAGGAAGGATGGTTTGGGGAGTAATGGCCATGGTTTGCTAAAAGATTGCTGAGCACTGACTGTTTAAGACAAGACTGGTCTGAACCAGGGCTCGTTCAAAGTAAGTTTCCCTTGGGAGAGAGCAAGCTGCAGAAGGAGAGCTGGTGGTACTTTCGGCAGCACAGACCCAGCATGGCATGTCTGTGTGTCACCAGGGTTTTATAGTGCTGGATAACGACAGTCTTGCAGGGAAAACAGCATTCCTGCCTTCCCCTGGCTGGCGCAGGGCTCAGCCTGCCCACCCTCCAGGCTGGAGCTCCCGCTCGCGCCGAGCGGTGCAGCAGTACACGGGGAGGATGCTCGGGACTCTGTGCTTGCACTACAGCTCTGCTCTGGGTGTGAGAACTCCAAAGTTCAGCCTAAAATCCTAATGGCAATGTGAAGCTATTAATCTAGAGAAATAACGAGCAGAATAGGTACCCAGTGAGGTCCCTTCCCCAGGATGTGCTGACATTGAACTCGCACAAAGGGACTGTGTTAGATAATGATCCTAATAGGTGGCTCTTCCAGGCAATTTGATAGATGTGCGCTATCAAGCATTGTCAGAAATAGCTCCGTATACAAAGCAAGCGTTTATCATCGTGGACACCTTGCAGGTGGTCACTGATTCGGTGACATTGTAAGAAATAAATAGATAACAATTCTCTGCTTGCTGATAGTCGGGATGAGAGTTTAGAACAAATGAGAGCTGTCTCTAGGCAGTTTTTTCATGCAGGAGTTTTTGATTTGAAGGTGCAGGACAGCACGTGCAACTCTTCCAGCTGACCTGTGTAATTTCACCAAAATCCATGTTTCCTGGGCCAGCCAAAGGCATAACAAGGGGAACAATTCCTTAGCATCACTGAACGAGGCACAGAGGAGTTCATAAATGATTTCTCTTATCTAAATAGGTGATTGGGAGAATTGCAAATTCAAAGGTGAAATGGGTGTCTGGAAAGCCCTGCCATTTTGAGTTTAGCTGAACAGGCTGCATCTCCAAATTCTATGTTCAACTACAGCACCTGCAGCTACCGGTAAAGATACTCTGCACACCAAAAATTCATCCATTTGTGGAATTTGTGAGTTATTTTGAAAAACTGGCACACACATAAGTCTCGGGGGTCAGAGAAATAACAAGAAAAAGGTGTTTTCAAAAAAAGACATTACTTAATTACTCAATAGGACAAATTGACTTTTCAGTATGAGTTCCCACATTTTGGTGAATCAGAGCGGCCTTTTCTTGGTGGGGATGGGTGCTGCCTCCACTCCCATCCCAGCGTGTGTTTCCATGCCACCCGATTGCAGCTGGGACCTTACACTGCCTCTGATCTAACTTGAATCTTCCTTCCAGCAGCTCACAGCTGAGCAATGTACAGTTTTAATGAGGCAAAAAAGAAAAAATTCCATCAGGGACATGTGCCCATGGATCCCAGGTCTGCTGCCAGCTGTGGTCCTGCCTGGTCCACAAATGGCAAGACGTGGCCAGCTGGTTCCTCGCCTTGCTCTTCGCCCCGCTTCTGCCGAAGGGGAACGCGCCGGTTGGAGCCGTGGGCAGCGATGCTGATGGCCGTTGGCAGATTGCGACACGGCGATGAGGAGGCCCAGCCGGTGGTGTTCCTTGGCGCGGTGTGGGACTCCCGTCACACAGGTAAGTGGTCTCTGTGCGGAGTCTGCCTGTGGAAAGAGAGTGAGCACAGGGATTCAGCTCTGCGGCTGCCTCCCGTGGTTCCTCAAACCTCTCCCTCTGTGATTGCTGATGGAATGAAAGCTCTAAGGGCTGAGTTACAAGGCTTGAATTACCCTTCATCAGCTGGCGCCCAGCCTGCCAACGCTGCTTGAGCTTCTTTAACTTTGCTTCTTTTTCCTCCTTTCTTTGTGGGCTTTTTTTTCAGTGGGGGTTTGTGGTGGGTGGTTTTTTGTTTGGTTAGTTTTCTGCTAACTGAGAAAGATTTAACATTTAGTTAACCTGACTGACATTGTTTAACAGCTAGGCACTCCATTAGGTAAAATCTATTAATTAGAAGACACGGGTGGTGGTGGGTTTTCCAGGCTGGCGTCTCGCCGCAGGGAAGCCGTGCTGTGCAGTGTTTAACGATGTCCGCACTGCTTCGGACAGCCGGGCTCTGCCCGTCACTGTCTGCCATAACGCGGTGTTCCTCGCGGGACCTCGCAGCCTTCCAGCTGACCCCGTATCGCGCGTCACTCTGACGGGATTCCAGGAAACAAATCAACCGCTTGTTTGCCATGGGTTGAGCTGCAGCTTGTGTTCCTCTAACGATAGTGCTGCGGGATTTCGGGTGAATCCTGGCGGTGTGCGGGGGGGGAAGAGCCCCGTTGCGGTACCTGCTTGCCTTCCCGCCTGCGTGTCCGCTCAGAGGCAGGACGGGGGGTCTCTCGGCAAGTACCTGATGGCTTAGCAGGGAGGGGTACGTCGGTTGGCAAGATTCAGCCTCTGGGAAGTTGTATAAGGAGCCGGATGGGCTGTAGCTTAGCTTCTGGGTAGGAAATTTGTTGACGATACAGATGAGTTCCCGGGAAGCTGCTCTGCAGTACCTGCTGTCCTCTGGCCCACCGCTGTTACCCAAAATGGCTGTGAGGAGGATGGTGTTTGTCACAGCCCATTCCCTCCGGGTCCCGCCAGCAGCCAAACACCAAAACGAGGAGGGTTTTGCCCTCCCGGCGGCAGCACCAGCCTTCGCTGCCTGGATCCGAGGGTCTCGCCTGCCAGGAGGGCTCCAGCCCTCTGGCAGGGGAGCTGTGGGTCCAGCTCCCTCCGGCCGCGGTGCCGTCCCCGCAGGGTGAGAGAGCCCTCCGGCGAGGTGAGCCCTTTCCTGAGGTGTAAATGAAATATTTCCTTCCATGAGAGGGGCCCACGAGACAGGCTGGGTCTTGGCTTTCACAGCCTCACAGCTGAAAGTTTGAGCCTGTCAGGAGACCAAAATAAGTATATCCAATTTATTCATAGATGGTGGCTTTCTTAAAGGCAGGATTTCTCTCACAGCTGTGCTGCAAATCAGATCCATATTGTCCAGTGACTCTCATTTACAGCAAGATAATATAAAAACTGATGTGGCTGGACCTCGCTGTGGAATTGCAGGGTGCCGCTGCTTGGCTGTCACATCGGAGCTGGGGAAAGCATAAATGTCCTCTTAAAATACAGCAGTGGGAAACGGAGCTTACAGGGCATGGACTTCAGAGCAATTTCATCCCTGGCTCTGATAAGAGCGGGGACAAAATTTATCTCAGAAAATTAGTGCCCATAAGCCACAGAGCTTTACGCTCCTCTCACCCAGAAGCATTATTACACTGAAAAATGGGATTAGACAGAATCGCTAATTTTAACATCATACGCAACCAAAATCCCAGGCACCCTCCCTGTCTCTCCAGGGAAAGATTTATTGCCTGCTACAATGTAGTTAATCTAATTTCCCTTAATAAGGGTGAGACAGTTAATAGGAAAGTCCTGTCCTCAAATTCGGTTCCCATCCCTAAGCCTGACCGTGGCCAGGGCAGCGCCCGTGGCCCTAGCGCAGCCCCTCACCCCACCCCAGGCCCTCTGCCTCCCAAGGAACCGGCAAACGCCCCTCGGGGGCCAGAAGTTACCGTGGGAGAGGGCAAAGGGAAGGGAGAAATTCTCTCTGCCCCGTGCCTGACACCCGCTCCCGGGGAAGGATGCTGCTGGGCTTGGGCTGCCCCTGCCTGCGGTCCCAGCGAGGAACGCGGCCGCAGCGTGCTCATCGGGTCACTACGGGTGCAGTTACGCTTGTGCACCTCTGCGGAAGAGGATATTTGGGGGAACAGGAGGCTGCGAGGTGTTTCGGAAAGGAAAGCTCCCGGCACCCTCAAGCAGCAGCCATCGCTGCCGAAGTGCTCCCCCAGAGAGCACCTCGAACTGCAGCCGTGGTTGTTTGCATGACGAGTAAATGTGCTCTTGCAATCCCATGCTCTAACAGCGTCTGTGGTCTTCTCTTCTGCTGGTGTTGCGCAGCCCTGCAGCAACTGGCTGAGAGCAGCTTTCACGGGAAAAATCAATATTTACTAGTTATGGGTCAATCTTCCTTATAAAGCACAAACCCTGCTGATTTTGCACAGTTCGGGGCTACACTGAGCAGGGAAACTGCCACGTTTCATACACAATTTGAAATTATTCATTTGCTGTGAGGTAGTAACTGGAAATGTTAGTAAGATCTCAGACGCGGTTGCAACCTCCTCCCTGGGCACGAGCTCCAGAGCCTCAAGCAATGCTGGGACCCGGCTACAGCCCCCAAATCTGGGGCTGGGGGGGGGGACACAAGTGACCGTCCATCCTTCCTGTTGAGGTACAAAGCCAGTGGAAGAGGACAATTTATTTATCCTTGTCCTGGATCACTCATAAAAATAGCATCGGGGGGTTGAGGACTAATTGCAGCTTCTCCTGGCCAACTTTGCAGATTACAGGCAGCATCTGGCAGCGCTGCTCCAGGGCTGAGACAGGAAGGGCAGGCAGGGAGCTCCTGGGAGGACCTCAGCAGCCGAGAGGGTCGCTGGGTTTAAGGAGATCCAGCCCACCTCTAAGCACTGCTCGTGGGGGGAGGACAGGCAGCAAACGCTGGTGGAAGGGCGAGAGGCAGGAGCGTGCCGCAGAGCGGGCAGGCAGAGACCCGAGACCTGCCGCTGGCTCGGCAGGTGCCGCGGGCGAGCGGGCAGCGCAGGCTGGTGGGTGTCTGTCCTTTCGCCCGTCCCCCCCCGGGCATCGCCAGACCTCGGTGCCTCTCGCGCCCACCACCCTGCCCTCGCCCCGTGGAGCCAGGGCTGGTCCCCACGGCGTGGGCGGCTCCTGGCGAGGGGGACAGCAGAGCCTGTCTGCCCAGCTGTGCGTTGGCCGTTACGGCAATTAAACCCAGCTCAGGGTTGTTTCTTTGGTTTCCTTTAGGAAAGAGTGCTGCGCTCTTTCCAAACCTTCCTTTCGGCAAAGGGCCTCAGTTCACCTTCGTGAAGAACGCTAATTGCAGAGTAATTTGGTGTGATGAGCATCTGCAAATGATACCTTCTGTGAGCAGTAAGTGGATTTCTTTCCCTTGCTGCAGCATACGTTAGCGATGGAGGCCTATCTCCCTCAGTTCAGCCACCCTGAGCGTGCAAACGAGGAGGGAGGAGCTGGCTTGGGCGACCCTGTTTGTGCCTCTCCCCGCTGCCGGGTGGCTTTGGCTCATCCACACGAACTGCAAAAGCCGGATCCGGATCACCGGCTGGGTTCACGTTTCCCAGGTGCCGGGGCTTTGAGCAGACCCTCGCTTTGCGGGAAGGGCTGTCATCGGGAAAGGTGGGTTTCTCTGGAGGAGCGAGGTGGGTGAAGCTCAGCAGCTGGAGCTGGACAGACCCTGAGCTCCTGCTCCTGGCTGCCCGGGAGGCACGGGAGCTCGGTGTACCCCCACGACAGAGAAATTCATGCAGCAGGGAACAGTCAGACTTTAAATCCCAGCTAAACCAGCAGTGGGCTGAGGTCATACCTCGCAGCAGAGGCGTCAGATCCGGCTGTCCTCCCTCTTCAGCTGCAGCGGTGGAAAGCCCTCCGCCGAGAGGCCGAGTCAGCACGGACCCTCGGAGCAGAGCAGCCCTTTCCTTTAACTGCCTGGCTTTCCCTAAGGAACGGCCGAGCACCAGCAGCCCACGGGAAAGGTTCCCATTCCCCGCTCGGTGCCGGGCCGGCATCATCCCTGGCGTGCTCGCTGCACGGCTCCCTGCCCTGCGCAGGGCTGACGGCTTTTGCCGACCCCACCGGCACCCTGGCCCTTGTGGGGGGACACCGGGGATGTGTGTGCCCGCCTGGCCCCCTGCACGAGGAGAGGGGACCCCCACCGGCTGATGCACCTGTGGGCAGTGGGGGTCTGAACACGGTGCCCTGGGGCAAAGCTCTGCGGCTGGCACCCTCGGACGTTCCTGTGTCTTGTCTCACAATTTCCTGGATAAAAAAGTTGTGAATTTTCTTCCTGCTTATCCCTGAAATGGTGTGAGAGTCCAGAGGCGGGATGGGGGGGACAGTGAGTAATGGCAGGTTGCGGATCGGGCTCCTCCCTGCCTGCCGGGGGGCAGAGCCGGGGGGCGGTGGGAGAGGGGCACGAGGAGGGCTCTGCTTCAGAGGGAAAGCTGGATTCCCACCCCGGGTGACCTTGTGGCCCGGGAGCCTGGGAAGCTGGATCCTGATGGCACTTGATTGATGGGATCTGAGGAGTTGTTCTCCCTCAATGTCAGTCACCCGCCTCTGCTGACTGCAAATGAAGGTACAAGAAATTGGACAGTAATCAATGCCAGATGGAAAGTGCAATTGAAAATGCCTTCTGTCTGGAGGGAAGCTTGGCCAGGGCAGTGCTGAGCCCTCGGCTCGTGCACGCTCACAAACGCTCCCATTTTCTCTTTCTGTTGCGCAATTATTGCACACAAAGATGATGGGAGATGCAGCTCCATAGGAACCCGCTGGACAAAGAAACCACTTGCCAAGAGCTGCCGGCTCCGAGTCCTGCCAGCTCCCGGCAGCTCCCGCAGATAAAAAAGAAGGTGCTGTTATCCCGCCAGACAGAAAGGGGCAGAGATCTGAACCGCAATCGCTTCGCACTTCACAGCAAACGGTGCAGAGCGAAGTCACCCCTGTAGCGCTGAGCACACCGTGCAGGCACGCAGGGAGCAGAGCTGCTCAGGGACTGTGCCGGAGCTGCCGGGCATCGGAGGCATCCCAAGGGACCGGGGCAGCAGCAAAGCCTTTCTGTGCGTTATATTGCGGCAGAGCCGTGAGAGAACGTAAACCTCCAGGACGACGGGAGCGCATCACGTCCCCTCCCTCGTGGCTCAGCCCTCCAAGGCAGCGCAGACAACGGAAGGAAAGATGGGTGGTGCTGAGCACAACTCACAAGGTCCGCAGCACTCACACATGACCACCACATCAATTTATGCGCGAGTGCCCAATTGGTTTATATGTGAATGCCCAGCTAGTTCGGACGTAAGCACCCAAATAGTTCCCGTGCCAGTGCCCCTTCAGCGGATGCCTGAGCCCCGCGCTGGGCAGCGGGGGCTGCTGGGGACCCCTCTGACATCGGCGTAACATCCCATTGTGCACTGAAATGGCAGCCTGGCAGAGGAGCCAGCAGTGGCCCGAGGCAGGAGGAGACCCGCGGCTGGAGACGTTCCTTCTGAGCACCAAGGAAAGCTGCCACGGGGCAGGTTCGACCGGGGGTCCCAGCCCGCGGCAGGGACGGGGCCACCATCGCTCTGCGCCAAGGAGGCACCAGCTCACGTCTGCAGAAGTGAGGAGCACCCAGGGTGCTGCCGGCGGGCGTCCCCTCGAAGGACGTGTCCCAAGCCTGTGCCAGCACAAGACAAAGCAGCGACAAGGCTCCACCCGCTCACTATAAATAAAAGCCCTTGCAAGAGAGAACCAATTTCCCTTTCCCTTTGGGACAGTGCCGACCGACAGCAATCCCGTTATTTTTGGCAGATAACCCCTCTGGTGTTTTTTTGCCTTTTTGAAGAACCAGGCATCTTGCTGCGAAAGAATTCAGGTTCATTTTCTCATCAAATATCCAGCTCACCTAGAAATGAGGAGGCCTGATGGCAAAGGGAAGAGGGAGGAAACTTTGGAGACAAAGTTTGATGCTAATAGCCTACGTTAATTACCAATTGTTGGGAGCGGAGTCGTTGGATCCTATGGCTCACTCCACGTAATAACATCTCCCTCCTCAGACACGTTACCCATCTGGCGCTTGCCATCTGCTCCCCACAACACTCCCTGCCTCACCTCCAGTTTGCTGTAGGAAGTTTGTCCGTGCAGAGTGCTGGAACCCCTGGAAGGGTGCTGTGAGCCCCGGCAGCAGGCAGCAGCAGGCAGCAGCAGGCAGGAGTGCGGAGGCAGCACAGCACAAGCATTGTCAGAGGCTAGGTGCTCACGGTGGTCCCTCGCGCCCCGAGCAGAGCATCTCTGCAGACACCTCCTGCACGCGTCACCCCCTACCAGCTAATGATGCTGGAACACCCCAGACACTTCCAGTCCTAACGAAGCTGTTAACACCTCCGCTGGAGACCCCGGATCCTGCTCCTGCCCCGCTGCCCGTGAGCGACCCAGCCAAGGGCAGCCAGCCCCTCTGCGAGGCCGAAGGGGCCGGGATGCGGGACGGGTGCACCTCGGGGAGCCCGAAGCGTCCACCGGCGTGGGTGGTCGGGAGGGGATGCGCCGGGACGGGGGCTGCGGCTGTGCCAGCGCTGCCAGGCGAGAGCGGCACCGGTGGGACCCGGCAGCTCCAAAAACGCACCCCGCAGCCAAGGGATGTGCTCCCCCAGTCTGGGGCTGGCAGGCAGGGGTTTGGCAGCACCGTGCAGGCAGGGCCGTGACCAGGATGGGCTGAGGACTCATTAACTAATTGATCCAGGCAGGGGCTTGCGGGCTGCAAGGAAGGGCTGTGCTAAGCTTTCCTTCTCTATCTACACCTGCTCATGACCCGGCATTGCCTTCTCACTCCTTTTTCTGGCTAAACCCCGACGCTGCAGTCAGACCATTCCTGCTCTTTGCGTCTATCATTGTCCTTATGAACAACAATCTACCTTTGGTTAGAAGCAGAAATACTATTTTAAATACGGAGCCGCTGCGTTGCTTCTCCCGCTTCTCAAGATCTCCCCGCGCCAACAATACACTCGTCCTGTTTGGAGGCTGAAATTATTTGCTGCAGTCATGATTGTCTGTTGGCTCCAAAGGCTCCTGGTGAATCTTCCTCCGCGGCGGTCAATGGCAGCTCTCCCCTGGCCGCACGTGTGGTATCAGCAGCGTTGCCAGGTATTTCCTCTCCTGGCAGAGTGGGTCTAATCAATTCTGGGCTAATTCCTGACAGCGAGAGTGGCAGAGAGCGCTCCCAGTCCTGCTGCCCACGGCGAAAGGGGGAGCGTGAGGGACCCTGCTCCTCGTCCCATCGCCCCTGCGCGGGGTGGGAGCCCCGGCACCGCCGTGCCCCACGCAAGAGGGACCTGTCACCATCGCAGCAATAATCAGCCAGTGCACTGAAAGGGAATCCGTCACAGCGAAGGGGAATTGTAAAGCAGCTTTGGAAGCCACAGGGCCGTGCAGAATTGCTCGGCTGTGTTTGTTCAGAGCCCAGCCATTTTACAGTGCCATAAACCTCCCGGCACGTGGGCTGAGGAGTGTAAATCCCGCGCTTACTCTTCTACGCGCAGACTAATGACAGGGGCACGGCGCAGAATGAGACGCGGCATGTCGCCGTGTCCTTGGTCTCGCACAGCTAGCCCGACAAGATTTATTTTTTGCTGCGTAGACAACTCTGCGCTCCCGGGACACGACAGATGTTGCAGCTTCACCATCTCTGCGACACTCGTTGTAACGCAACTTGCCGAGCTGCTCAGGCTTTGCTGATTTTCCTCTTTGTCACCAGTCTCCAGATCATGTCGCTTCCCCTTCTCGCTCTTGACTCTGGCCCAAAGTGGGCATCGTGACTCCTCATCTACCCTGCTGTTTAGGTCTCTGCTTACAGAGAGGTTTCTTGCAAAACTGGGATTTTGCCGGAGTCGTTGTTCTAGAGGAGCTGCTGCTGCAATGAGCTCTGCCAGCAGGTTCATCCCCCCGGGACCCGGGGTCCCTGTCCGAGCTGAGGCACAGAGAGGCACCATCGGTCTCCTGCACGGGGCTGTCTCCATCGCTCCCGGTTCGGTCTCACCGGGGCTCGGGGACGGGAGGACGCACCTGCACAGCCCCAGCGCATCGCCCCGGCCTCGCCGTGCCCATGGGGGCTGCGGCCACCCCCTGTGCTCACAGCCCAGCGAGCGGAGAAGGGCTCCCGGGCAGGAAAAGGGATGTTACACTGCTGCTCTTCCACCTGTCACCTCCCCGAGGTTTCCGGAGCGAGCCCCGCTCGTGTGCGGGGGACAGGGCGGCATCCTGCACCCGCTCTGCGCGGGGCTGTTCCATCCCGTCCCACAGCTCGAGGAGCGGCCGCGGCTCCGCGGGGTGGGGACCGGAGCCACCCGCGGGGACCCGGGTGACAAATTGCCGGTAAAGTTGTTGTGGGGAGCATGCACAGGCTGTAATGGAGTTGTAATGAATTAAGTGCTGTTAAAATTGATGCAGGGCTACTGTAATGAATGTGCATGTGTTGTGAGGATTAGGACACGGGTGTGATGAATATTGTCTATCAGCTGTGATAAAAAGCCTATCATCCCAATACATATTTTCAAAAACTAATTTAAGGCTGAAAGAGATTATTAAAAATGAGGAGAGGAAATTGTCTGGGATATATTTAGAGTCCCCTGGTAGGTAAGATGAATTCCAGAAGTCAAAATACTGCCTGTGGGGTGAAAAGGATAAATGCGGATATTGTGGTAGCTCGTGATAAGAAGACAGGGCTGGGGCAATCCTGCTGCCGGAGGAGAGCAGCCGGGGAAGGTGAGCCCTTGTCCGGGGACCCGTGTGCCGGGGACCCACGTGCTGAGCCGATCCCGCAGTGCCAGTGCTCGTGCGGTCCCTGTGCGTCTCTGCCCCCCAGCCCGGGGTCCGGCCAGTCCCTTCTACCTCGGTTCATCGTCTGAGTCCGTGACCGTCCTGCAGCGGGGACACGAGCCGCTGTGCGTGCTGGTGATGGATCCCGGGGCTCCCCTGATGGGAAGGAGCTTCTGCAGAACAAGGTCTAAGAACGGCCTTTGCTGGAGCTGCCAAGGAAAGAAACCCCCGGCGCTGCTGGTGACGGGTGGGCTCTGGTTCTGTCCCGCTGGCTGCTTTTCTCTTTCATTAAGAGGGCACGTGCACACGTACGTGAACCCCGCGCTGCTGCGCCGGGTTGGGTCCGAGGAGACGGAGCACCGCAAGCCTGCCATGCTCTGGACATCTGGAAATCTGAGTTTTGATCTTTACTGTTCCCCTGCTCTTTCATTTAATCTCTCTGTGCTGTTCACGATGACAAGATCATTAGAAACCCAGTTCCTGTTGCAGAGCTCTTCCTCCCGAGCAGTGTGTAACCACGCGGACAATGCCTGCAAGACAAGAGGCTTAATTGTGTTCTGCCAGCATCCAGGGGGATGTCAGCGAGTCAAATTTAAAGCCAGGCTGGATGGGGGTGGGAAATGCACCTCCATTACTCACCCAGCCTGAATGAGGTTTCGGTTTTATTATCTCCCGAAATAGCCGTGCCTGGGAGGTGCTGATTGAAGCCATTTGAAAACATGACAACATCCTCAGGACAATAGGTGTCTAATCTAATGAAGCCAGAATGCATTAGCTAAGAGCTGCGTAAAGTGAAGAAAATGCAATTAAAGCATTCCTGAGGACAGATGTCGACCTACGTAGGGGACACTGATATGAAGATGTCGGCAGAAGTCTAATGAAAATAAATGATCTGTTTGAAACGTTCCTCAAATCAATAACAGAGTCCAAGCCACCACTGCTCCCCCCCCAGCCCTTGACAACTGCCACCTTCATCCTTTGTCACCTGCATTTCACATCCCGGCGGAGGCTGGGACGGGTCGGGGACAGGTCAAGGACAGGTCAAGGACAGGTTGGGGATGGGTCTGGGACAGGTTGGGAATGGGTCAGGGATGGATCTAGGGCAGGTCGGGGATGGGTCTGGGACAGGTCAAGGACAGGTTGGGAACGGGTCAGGGATGGGTCTGGGACAGGTTGGGGATGGGTCTGGGATGGGTCTGGGACAGGTCAAGGACAGGTTGGGAACGGGTCAGGGATGGGTCTGGGGCAGGTCGAGGACAGGTTGGGGATGGGTCTGGGTGAGGGCAGGGGCAAGGACAGGCAGGGTGCACAGCCGGCGCGCTGGGCGTTACCAACTCGTTGCAGCTTTGCTCGAGGTCCGTTTGCCTCGGTCGGAGGCCAGGAGTCGGGTCCGGGGCTGGGGCTGGCTGGGGGCTCAGCTGCTCCAACGCCCACCGGGGCTCAGGCGCGGGGGGTCCCGCCGGCAAACCCACAGCCGGGCTGGGTGACTCGGCGGGACCCACCGGCCGTGAGCTGGTGCGAGGACGTACCCAGGGGTGGTCACCCGGGCAGTGGCCGATCCCAGCCCTGCTGCATCACGGCAAGAGTTCTGGTTTGGCAGCAAACTGGTCCAGGAGAGCGGCACCACCTCGGTCCCCAGAGCTGCAGGTACGGATGAGGGAGCCATGGTGATTAGTGCCCGTGTTAATCAGCACTGCCGACAGAGCCGGGCTTTTCCCAAACACCTTTCCCGAGGCTGGGAGACTGGAATCTATCTCACAGTCTGTTCACAAGACAGGATCCCTTCTTGCAGAATAATGTAAGTTTTTGTCTCTAAATAACCACTTAAAATACCTCTGGCTGCTGAATTTTGATCAGTTCTTTCTTCCTTAAAGACTAAATCAGAGGAACACACAGAATCTTTCAGTGCAGGTTGACATTGATGCATCGGAGCCAAATTTCAGAGATTTCACCATCAATAACCATGGCTCCTTGCTGTGTCTTGTATTTTAGGTTCTCAGACTCTCTCTGACAGATTTCCCTTGATTCCCAGCTCCTCGCTGACATGGGAAGTCTGATGAAATTTTGATCTGAGCCCATACATCTCACTATCTTTTTTCATCTCTTGATGCTGGTTTGAAAGCCAGCACAGAGCCGCTGCAGCCCTACATCAGCGTACCCCTTCCCCGCACGAGCCGCGGGTGTCAGGACCGTTCCCTCGCCTGCCCGATGGTTTTTCCGTGGAGCGCCCTGCGGGAACGGCAGCGCATCGCTGAGCCTCTCTGCACTTCTCCGTGAATATACTTCTGATAAAATAAAAAAATCCTGTCCCAGCTCACCCAGGTGAGATGCAGACCCTGCCCACAGGTGGGTTGCTCCCCATAGCTTGGATGGAGCCTCCCCACAGCGGCAGCCGCTGTCGCCTCCGTGGGTGTTTGGTAGGTGGGAATGGAGGAAACGGTCCTTTTCCTTGATTGCTCAAAGTGGATTGTGTTTCACTCTCTCCCTCTCAAGCTCTGCTATATCAGAGTGACATTAGGGACGTGGGTTTTCTGTTGTACAGCTAACACGTATTTGGATAGAGACGCCTTCGTCTCTCTCTTTAGACTCTTACCCGTGTTATAAACAGTAATTAAAACCACCCACTTGTGTAAATTGCCGGCAAAAGTAACTCGCATCAAATCACGATTCTTTGGCAAGGGTTTAAATTGACGGTGACAAGTTTATTTCAAGAAGAAAGTTTTATTTTTGGAAGTTTGATTCATTATGCCACATCACATTTTGATGCAGTGTGATGTGATACCTGACACATTGCATTTTCCCGCAAGTCAAAGCAGAGATTTATATATTGCTCCGCTTTGTGCTGTGAGACAGCGCGCCGGCTTCTGAGAGCCACCCTGCTCTTATTAGGCGAGACAATACTCTGCTAACAATAATTTTAACAGACTCAGGAAAACTCGTACGCTTTTGTGGACAAATGTTACGGTCATAACAGATCTTCCTTATAAAATAATTTAAGTGGAAACCAGGACCTGTCCCGGCTGCAGGCGCTGCAGACCCTACTATGCGCTTAATCACGATTAGGAAATCAAAGACGCTGCAGAGCTGATGGCAAGCATCTTTCCGCCGAGCTCAGCACAACCAGCTGCCCCACTAACACAAGTACTTCCATTGCCGGTGCTTTAGATGGAAAGGATTCGGGCACATCTGTGAGATGACCAAGCCGGGCGCCTCCGTCATGCATCCTGCTGGCTCAGCTCCCGGCTGGGCACCCCGCACCCCTGGACCGCTGCCGGACTCCAACACGCTGGGAACTTGGCTGGCGTTTGGAGGGGGGCTGCTAAATCAGGGTTTGGTGCCATGGGTTTAATCTTCAGCCAGCAAGGATTTGGCAGCATCTTCACTAAGAGACGAGACCCTTTTTTGGGGTGGGGGCAAGCAAACGCGCAGGGAGGCGCCTTGCGAGGAAATGTGTGAGCCTGACCCACTGGCCGGGCTGGAGGCTGGCTGTGCAGGAGCATCCACCTCGCAGCAGGAGTGTGACAGCGTGCAACGTGACCGACGCGTGAAAAACCCTTGGGTCACACACGCACACGTGCGCATGTGTGTGTATGTACAGACAGCACAAGGAGAAAATAGTTTCTTCAGGATTCTTGGTGGCAAGGGAATGAATCTGTTGCTCTTCCTCACATGAACTGTGCAATGAATTCTGCTTCTCCTGCAAAGCTGCATTTTATCTTCACTTAATCTAACTTTACCCAGAAACAGCCATAGTGAACGCAGTCTGGGTGCCTGAGCCTGTTTTTCCCCAGGGACGTACGGCATTGCCAATTTACATAGCACTTACCCTGCGAGTTTGTATTTACAGTCACAAACCGCTATTTATCCAGCACACCGATTGCCATCACCCCAGAGCACCTAAATCTCACAAAAAGCATTTTCATTGCCCTATTAATCTCCTAGTTTCCTGGCGTTTAATAGAATTCACTTAAAAATATTTAACAGCGTAAAACCCCCATGGCTGAGGGCCATCCCTATGGCTGCCTGGAGAGATTGCCCCGCCGCCTCCGTGCTCGGGACACCGGGAGCACGATGCTCCGCTGTGCTCTGGTCCCTGGGATCTTTAGGAGCGAGCGGGGGCTGCCAGAGCTCCCCAGCCCCAGAGCTGTGGCCAGACAGCCCCCGGGTGGCCGCGGCAGCGGCAGCGGCAGGGATGCGCCGGGTACCAGCTTCCCTACACGGTCCGTCCGTCCATCAGGCGCAACGATTGCGCTGAGGTTGGGGGCTGGCACGAGGATCAGGCCAACGGCTTTTGGTTCCTCAGCTGCATTGAGACGGGGTCCTTGGGATCAGACTGACCGCCGACATTCTCGTGATCTGCACAAAGACGGCACCTGAGCAGGATGGGGAGAGGCACAGCCCAAAATGAGCTGCAGAAGGGATCGGTGTGAGATAACTGCCTTGTGGCATGAGGGGACGCGGCTCGTTGCAGGGAATGAATTAATCTGAGCTACCTAAACATCGCAGTGTGTTTTATTCACTGCTAACAAACACAGGCTGCAGCAGGACCTGTGCTGCTGTGCTCCGTGCCTGTCTCTGCCCTGACTCCTCCTGGCTTCACACTTTTTCTTTAAAAAGCAGAAGACCCGATCCAGGTCTGTGGTCTTCTGGGGTGTCCCCGCTGCCTCTGCCCACCCCGCTGTGACGAGGCCAGCTCACCCGCCACAGGCGTGAGGAGGGCGCAGCGGGACGGACGCACACCAACACCTTGCCCTGCACCGCTGCGGTGGGCTGGTTTTGTGATGTCCCTCCTCTGGTGCTCGTTTGGCCCTTGAGGGCCCATCCAGACCTTCGCCTCTTTTGTCAGCAAGTGCAAAAGCCCCCACGGTGCCCCACGGCTGCCCCATCACACCTGAGCACTCTCTTGTATCCAGCTAACAGAGACACAGTGTTCCCCTGGGAAAGTGTCAGCAAGAACGGGCTTCATTAAAGAGAAGGGATTTGCAAGAAAAACCTGAATTGCCCAGTTCGAAGTTCTTATTCAAACGCGCCAGGTTTCCCCAAAGTGCCTCTTTGTAACAGATGATCTAGGGCTCCAGCAGGGATCAGATGCTGCTGCTTTATTTCAGCTCCATTATGGAATTTAAATACTGTGCGAGTTAATGGAGATGTTTATGACTACATAAAGCAGCGAGCTGTGCTCCCATCGCGCTGTGCAGAGAGCGAGACCAGCTCTCCACGCGTTTGCAGGTGTCTGGGGGGGGGTTCGTCGCAGCACCCGAGGAGGTGCCCAGCCTGCGATGCCCCTGCCTGGGGGGTGCCCCTGCCGCCTGCCCCTCCAAAAACACCTCGCGGCTGCTCTCGGGGCTGCGTGCGCGGCAGAGCAGGCAGGAGCACATCCCCGACCCCGCTGCCGCAGGAGCTGACGCCGCCCCGCTGCTCATCTGTGCTAAATGTTTGTGGGTAAATATTTCATCGCCCATTTGTAAAGTGTGACTTAATGAACATCCTTGTTCGGCAGCAGCCCCGAACCTGATGTGGCTGTGTCTCTAATGAACGCGTTTGCTCAGCTATTGCCGATTCCCAGCGCTTCATGGAGTTTCTCTCATCTAATGAAAGTTTTATTAGGTGCAATACAGACCCGTGCACGCAACCTCTGCATCGCTCCAGCCTGGCTCGCTGGTTTTTGCAGCTCAGGGTGCCCGGCTGGGCACGGGAGTCTCCAGGGGCTGCCGCTGCGGCGGGGAGAGGACGTGCTGGCACCGGCAGCGGTCGCGGTGCCCTGTGAGGTCTGAGGATGCCAGCTGGTCACTCGGCCTGCTCCACCGTGCTGAGCACCAAGGACATCTGCTCCTCCTGAGAGGTGCCAAGGCCGCTCGCCTGCTCTAGCAGCCCACCAGCTCGGTTCAAAAGTGCCCGTTTGCCGTGATCGTCGTGAACAGTTGTACAACGCTCCTCCTGGCACGACTGAGTCCTGAAAGTCTGGTCTGCTAATAAACCAGGACTCATTAAAATGGCCTTTTAATTACCTACATCCTCTAAGTCAGATGCCATCCTAAAAAAAATGGGGCGAGGGGGCAGGTGCCTGGAGAGAACAACTCATTGTAACAGAAAGAGCAGAAACTCTCTGAACAACTTCCCGTCCCCCTTCTTCCCCCTTTGCCACCAGAGACCTGCCACCAGCTTGCAGCAAGCAGCTGGGTAAGGACACGTCCCAGCCAGCAGCTCCGGCCCCATCGTGGCTGTGGTTTGCTTCCAAACAGCTGAAAGGGTTGGGGGCGGGGGGGGGGCACAGCCCCTGTCAGCCCGGGGGCTCCTGCTCTCGGGGCTCCGGACGTGGCAGGTTGTCGGAATGCAGCAAAAGCAAGGTGGGAAAAGGGCCGGCTCAAGCTCCCCGAGATGTGGCCAAGTGGCATCGCTCAGGGACTGATCCAGACCCGCTGACTCAACACCGGTCCCCTTTCTTTTGTTTGTGCCCCTTCAGCTGTGGCTGCTGCCCAGGAAGGCAGCCGCTGCACGGAGCGATAACGGCTTCTCTTTGTCTGATGCTGAAGGTGCTTGTCAGCCTCGGCAAGATAAAAAGGCCAAAGACATTTATAATTGTGTAATTAAACTGCTCCTGTGCCTTCCAGGCGTCTCTCGCTGCTGGGCAGATGGCTCTGTTGTCAGCAGGCAATGGTAAGCGCAAAGGCAGCGAAGGTTATCTGCCGGCGGGTGCTGCTGGCGGGCACCCAAACCTGCGCCAGGGCCACCCAACCCTGCACCAAGGCCACCCAACCCTGCGCCAAGGCCACCCAGCCCTGCGCCAGGGCCACCCAACCCTGTGCCAAGGCCGCCTGAACCGGGACGTGCTACAAACCCCATCACTTGCCGCAGCCCAGGCGCCCCTCGGCCAGTCCACGCTCCATGGCCGGCTCAGCCAAGGCAGAGCTCCGCAGCTGCTCCAGCCGGAGGAGCCCGGCGCTGGCACCGCTGTCCCTGCCAGCGCGACCGGTGGCACAGCTGGACGGGGGCTGCGTCTGGCCCCAGGAAGGGCTGGGGGGGCAGAAGGAGCAGGTCCCTGCAGCCTCATCTGTGTGCTGGGTGGCTGAAACTGAGCCTGCAGCCTCTGCTTTAATTAGAAGTGGTTTTAGTGGATGGTGTTGGGCCAAAGCGAGGAGGACGGCCAGAGCTGACACAAGGTCCTGAGCAGCTGAACACATCCCCAGCGACTCTCTCTCTCTCAAACTAGCTTACCACGCCTTCAGTGACCACCAAGTTAATACATTACCTTCAGTGCATTTTCAGCTTTTGCGATCAGCAAAAGAGAGCGCGAGAGCTGGAAGTGCTGCAGGACGCAGGCAGGCGCAGGGGGACCCGGCTCTGCTGCCCGCTGCCCAGCCAGCGGTGACACACAGATTCTTCTCAAGGAAAGCCTGAGAGCTGCGGGATGCGCTCCCCTCGGCCGTGCAGCCTCTGTTTTTCCCGACTCATACCCCGGCGCTCCCTCCGGAGCTGACAGCCGGCTGCACTTCCCGGGATATCGCTCCACCTGCGCATCGCCCGCAGCGACGCTTCACGTGCTCATCAGTCATTTTGCTAAGGAAAAGGCTGACGAGCCCCGTGTGGGTTTTTAGCTTTCCTCTGAGCCCCGGCTTGTGCTGACGGTTAGTGAGCAGAGCCATTAAGCACACCAAGGCACCGCTCCGAAAGTGCGTGAGGGGGACGCCTTGTCCCTTGCTCTGCAGGACGCCGGGTCTCAGCAGGGCAGCTCTGCTGCTGCTGCCACACGGCCGTGCCTGCGGGATGGCCGTCCCTCCGTGCCCCCGCGCAGCACAGCGCACAGGCACCTGCCTTGTCCCAGCCAAGGCGGGCAGCGCGCGGCACCGACGGCACCGACGGCACCGGTGACCCGGTTGTCACAGTGGAGTCCTGGTGGGAAGGTGGGTGCTGGGGTGGGGGGGGGGCGGGCAGGAGGAGCTGCCAGGTTTTGGCCGTGCCCCAGCGTGTGCAGCTTCTCTCGCGCACCGAGATGGTGGGAGATTAATACGAGGAGGACAGATGCATCTGTCCCGGTGACACTTGAACTGACAGATTGCTGATTATGATGATAGATGGCACCGGCTCTTCCTGATAATTAGCAGTCGTTCATATTTAAACGTTGCTCTTCCTCCAGAGCCAGGCTCTTTTTAATATTCCCTGGGCATCGCTCTCCTCCTGCCCACACTCGTCCCAGAGGCGGCACGGGGAGGATGGGGGACACGCGCCAGCGAGGCCGGGCTTGTCTGACCCCACCACGCCGCTGTCACAGGAGCAGTGGTTCATCCCGGCCTCGTGAGTCGTCACAGCAGACGAGGCCACGCAGCCTCTCTGCAGGAAATGTCCAAAAGAGGAACGGGGCAGGCGATGTATTTCACATCTGAGGCCGTAAGTGGGAGCGAGCGGCACGAGGAGGAGACCCGGCTCTTCCTTTGCTCTCCTCGAGACACAGACCTGCCGGCGGGGCTGGCCGGACGCTGCGGCAGCTGCTCACATGAGCGCCATGCAATAAATACTTTATTTTAAAAATCCCCCCATATGAGGCAGCACCTGCCAAGGGCTGAGCCCTTCCGTGACCGATCGCTGCTGCATCTCGCGTTTTACTGTGTCTCAGCCATAACAGCTTATTGATCCCCCCCGCTTTGTCACCAGAGAGCAACGTCCTCCACCACAGCGCGCTCTACACCAGTGTGGGCAGAGCCGGGGGTGCGGGTCCGGGCTGGGGGTGCGGGTCTGGGCTGGGGGTGCAGGGGCACGGGGCTGGCAGCGGCACTGCTCAGCTGTGGGCTGGCCATGCACGGTGTGATAGCCATGCTGGTTGCTGTGATTTTCCAGACATTTTCCAGAGCTGGTTTTCTTCCTCAGGGACACTGCATGTGTCAGAAGCTGGTAAGTCCATTGCTGGATATACAAGACACATGCACAGTTGCAGACCATGCTGTCATTTTTCCCCTCAAACCTCTGGATCAGGGAAGGAGAAATAGATGGAGAGACGCTTTCTCTGGGCTGTTGTGCACAAAATATTCGCAGTCCGGTCAGCTCCATCGGCAGAGGGTGGGGGGAGAAGGAGCCTCAATGTCAGCCCATGCAATCCATCATCGCAACAGGGCAGTCGTAAAACGCGAGCAGTAAGTTATAAAGACAAAGCTTCCACCTCAAACAGGGCAGGGAGAGGCTGACACTGCTGAGAGCAGCAGCTTGACCCAGTAAGACAGAAAATCTGCCTCCATGGCAGGCAATGCAGTGAACTGCTCCAGTGTGGATCTGCGGTGGGACAGCTGGGGAACTCTGCTCCCCGGGTGTGCAGAGGAGAAGGAGACCTTTTGTGCCATTAATTAATGCCAGCTCATTATTCAGGTGTGTAACAACTCATTTCTGGGCAATTATCTTCCTTATTTACATTTTGTGTCACTCGTCACACAAGGCATCAAGTGAGCTGAGCTCAAACCTGCCAGGGCAGAAGGGAGAAGGGCTCCTGACTCCGAAAGCCGGGACCAAGGCTTAGACCTGGGAGGTGGCCCAGAGCTGCTGGCTCCCATGCAGGCGGCCGTGGCCATGGAGCCATGGCATGGAGCCGTGGCCAGTGCTAGCCCCGACCACCTTTCACGCTGACCCTTCCCGGTGCAGAGGGAGGCAGCTGCTAATGATTTCTCGGCTACATCTGCGAGCCACCGCACGCAGCCCACGGCAGACGTGTTTCCGTAGGACACGATCTCAATTATTAATGGCTCAATTTACGTGGCACGCCGCAGCCTTCGCCTGGCACCTTCCCTGGGGGAGCCGCCCCTGCCCACGCACCACGGGAGCACCGCAGGGACGAACACACGGTGCCTTTGCCTTCACTCCTGCCTGCCCCGAGGGAGGGCAATGTCTGCAGCTGGAGACCCCCATCGCCCCCAGCATCACCCATGTCCTCCACTGCACCCCCATGTTGCCTGTGCTGGGGGTAACCAGCCCTCTGGCAGCACAGGAGTCCCCAGCCCCCCATTGCAGTCTTGGGGGGCAATGTGTCCCACGGCCCCCAGCCGAGACCGTGCCAGGAAGGTCACAGGAGCGGTAAATCCATCACCCGCGGACCACAGGAGGCACGAGTGCAGATACCTCTGGGCAAAAAATACATCTGCTTGGCTGTGACTCGCAATCCACTATTCATAACCCCGCTTCAGAGCTCTAATTATTTCTTTATAGTGCCAATATAGCCCTGGCCAGGCTCCTAGGAAAGGCTGGCTGAATTAATTGATCGACAGAAGGCAAATAGACTTCACCCATTTTAAGCACCCATTCAGTTCCTTTTTCCTAGCAGCTGTCACCGTTGTCAGCATACCGAAACAAAGCTTTTGTACATTTCTTTGGCATTAAACAGCCTAAGAAAAAGAGAAGAAATGCGAACTAGTGAAAGAGTCACATCAAATTAATTCAAAATATTATTATAATGCAGTGTTTGCATTTAACATGCTGGCCATACACTGCTTTCATTTACTCAATTAAACAATTAATTACATGCCTTGCGCACAGTAAGTCTGCGGTGTTTTCCCTCTGCTCAGCAGCATCCCCACACTTACACAGCAACACGTATATCAGGCTGACAATTGCTCTTGTATTGACAGCTCCACACTGTGAGCGCTTCCAAGGTTATCTGGTCCTCAGGGTGACGGCAGGGATTCCTGCCTGCCCGACAGACCCTTCTGTCCACAAAACACACACGCTGCACTAGTTAGGGAGGTTTTTTTTCCCCAACAAAGTGTCAATAGCAAGAAACCTCCCTCCTGAGTTCCACTGTTGCTGCCATCTCTGCAGCAGGAGCAAGGGCTCTCTCATCTTAGCACACGTGCTATTTAATAAAACGACACATCATTTCACACCTTGCCGCTACTAAAACTATTCCTTACCTGACGCCTGCCACCCTTGCTAAAGCGGTACTTCTCATCAGGACACCTGAAATGACCCACACAGACAAGCCAGGGCAGAATTAGTGGTTGGTTTTACTTAGGTATTTAGATATCTCATTATTGCAATCTTCCAACATAGTCCAATAAATACAAAATTAACAAAAATGTCAATAGATCTTTATTACCATTTATTATTATTATTAACTATTCCAAACCACCTGTGATTCCCTTGAGATGTCTGACTATAGTTCAAACATGAAATGTACACGGTGTCCCTTATGATATTATATTACATTTGTTTCAAGCTTATAAAAATATATATTGACTTCTCAAGTATGTATTTACAGTATATAACACGTGGTTAATGAATATCAAAAAGCATCTGGAGATGAACCAACTTGATCCCAGTTCTGGTTTCACGCGAGGGGGTGTTGCAGGGTGCTGAGCAGCGCTGTGCCTTTCCTCGCCAGCCGAGAGGAACGCCCAGGGCAGACGTTCCCACGAGGAATATAGAGCCAAGCCCAGGAACAGCAGCTTTCCTGCTGCCGTATCAGGGCAGCGAAGCGCGCTGCCCAGCCTCCCAAACACCGACGGCACGAGGCTGGACGCCGGGTCCGTGTCGGTGCTCCCCAAAGCACCCGGCCTTGGGCTGCTGCAGGCACAGCCGCCGCGCTGCTCTGCCAGAGGACACCGGATGGAAACAGCGTCCTGCCGAGGGAGGGGGGGCTGCTTTCCAGGTGCTTCCCCTTTGTGCAAGAAGGGTCGACAGACCTGTCCGCACACGAGCTTAGACACACACGCTTGCTCTGCTCCTCCAGCTCATAACTGGCCTCCGCTCTGCCTGAACATCTAAAATCTAATCCTCTGTAACTGTTGTTATTAGCTCCAGCAAAGCCCGCAGATTACAAAACACTTGTTCTTTTTTTCTTCTCTGAACAAGCCAATTAAGGCTAACGCTGCTGCAGAGAAAGTGAGAGTGCTCGGCCAGTCCTGAGCCCTTATTAGCACCGATGTGATCAGGGCTTCCCCACAGCCAAGGGAGGGGGAAGGAGCCTTGCACCGTGTCAGAGGCTGGATGGGCAAAGAGACTGAAGTCATTTTGAGACATTTCCCTTGGTCAAGCAGCTTCAAAACAGTGTTGCTAATTAATTTAATTATAAGGCATTGAATACTTCCCCAAAGAGAGGTGCTGAGAAGATGCGAGTTAATTTTAAAATCATAACAATCTATAGCTTAATCTGCTCATTTTATTATCTTCAGTGTAGATGAGGAGCTCAATTAAGAGTTTATTGTTGCAACAAGCTGGGCTGGAAAGCATACTTCCATTATATGCTTTTTCTTTCCTTTCTTGAAGGAGAGGCCAGGAAAGCAAATACTTCTTGCTTCTGAGTTAGAGCACGGTCCCGGTCACAGAACCGTACTGTCTAAAAGAAGCAGCTTTCTGAAACACATCCGAGTCCCTCACCAGAGTAAGTCAGAAAAGTAATTAAACACTAAGTTTCTTTGGGAACAGCTAGAGAGACTCAAAGAAATTACACCTTCAATTCTCATTGTCCTCCAGAATGTAGTACGGCAACCTAATTCAGTGGGGGAAACACTACAGAAATGATTGAAAGATGTTCTCATTTTTACTTGGAGTACCCGGCACAGAGCGAGCATCACAGGATTACAGACGCAAAGGACCAAGGAGGCTGCGGGGCTGCCAGCCCCGTGCAGAGCTCAGCTGCTGGGGGAGGGCAGGCACCCTGCCCGCACGGCCAGGGCAGCTTCCCCAGGGACCCGCGGCTCCCAGCAAGCCACTGGTCACTGCAGCCCAGGAGAAACTGCCGTGACTCCGGATAAGCTGTGCTGAGGTTTCTCTCTCCAGCTAGGCAACGTTCAGAGGGACTGAGGAGCAGATCCCGGCAGCTCCGAGAGCAGCCGTGGGCCCCTCCTCACATCCGTAACTTTGGAGATAGGGTCTGTTCCGGGGGGGTTCAAGAGGAATGCGTTGCTGCCTGCTCACGGCCAGGTCCGATTCCCAGACTCTGAAGCACTCTGTCACCAAGCCCTGCATTTCCCCAGACCTCCTTGAAAGCAGCCGCCCCAACCTGGAGCCAGCCCCTCCGGCAGCGACCTCCCAGCGCAGCTCCCTGCATCTGGACGCAGGAGGCTGCTGGAAATCCCACCGGACAGGACAAGAGCAGGGAGATGGGGGAGAGGATCTGGAATCAAGTTGGTTCAACTCCCTGCCTAGAGAACTATATTATACATTCTCTATAGATAAAATGTAAACATAAAGAGTGTACAAATTGCACTTGATCCCTGGGATCTGGCATTTCTACCAAATGAAGGTTTCGGTTCACCATTATTACTCTTTTGGATGTGAAACTGCAGGATGGTGAGTGACCGACCAGACCGGACAAGGGCCAAACATAAAGACAAATTATTTCCATAAAAAACTAACCAAGTGACATTGGGCAATGTTGCTGCAAAGGTGGCAGGAAGGAGAGAGCTTGTTCACCCCAGCGAGAAGCAAACTCCCCGGAGCCTGCCCAGCATTTGCCCGCTGGCAGGCACGATGCCGGGGCCGCTCTGTCTGTGCCTGCAGCCCGACGGCAGCTCCCGGCCCCACCGCGCGAGGGTTGCTGTCTCGAGCTCTGCACGGGCTGGTCTGTGCTGGCTCACGCTCCCCTTCGTGTTCGCTACCAGGAGCTCAAAACCTGCCGGGGCTGTGGGACCCGAGAGCGGCTGCGATTGTGTGGTGCTCACCACGGCACTGCCTGGGAAGGCCGGCACAAGGCAGGAAATTGATAAACCAACATTAGCTGGCACCTTCTTGAGACCACTGGTTGGTGAAGTTCAAGCAGAGAGTTCTGATCTCTGATGCAATCAAGCTAAACAATCTGAAAAAACTGAAATCTTGTCAGTCTTGAGCACCCCTGGACCCAGCCTGGCCACGCGGCCAAGCCAGAAGAGCCCGAGGGCCGGTGAAAAGGAAACCACCGTGACTGAGGCTTTCCTAAGCAGAAGCTGGATCCTGACGGTAACGTGTTCTGTGAAGGCCGGCAGGCCCAGGACAGCCACCAGCACCTACGGTCATGCCACTCTGCTTGGCCGTGCGACTGGGAGAGAAGGAAGACACCCAGGCAGGGACGGTGCCGTGCTGGCCGCGCGAGAGGCTGCCTTAGGGCCCTTTGCTCAATCGTCATTTAGAGTCTCATCCCCTCGGGGCAGGCTAATAGGAGGATCTGACTCGAACAGATTTCTAGCCGCATTATGAACATCTCCCACAGCATTCATTCCCTTTGTAAATCTTTGCCTTTCATCATTAATAATTCACTTGCAATACTTACAGATGATAATAAAAGATCTACAAAACTCCGAACAAGGCTGCAAAGACCCATTTAATTAACTAACTTCAAAGAAACTTGTATTATTAAGCAGATGCTATTTATGTCTTCTGTCAGGGATCGTGCCTGCATCAGTGGGAACTGCCAGCCTGCAAGGCAGGCAGTGCTGCGCTACCATCTGCAACAAAATAAAGTGCTGATGTGCCCTGGTTTGCCTGGATTGCACGGCAGGATTTCAGGGATCCCACGGATGCAACAGTTCGCTTTGCCCAAGCCCCAGAATCTGGCTGGGGTGCGCAGCCCCTTCGGTACAGCCCCTGCAGACTCCTCGAACACCCAGACCCGGGGTGCGCCCCACTGCAGAGGCTGTGGGTGCTGTGGGGCATGCTGGCACAGCAGCGCTTGGGCATGGACCGCTGCCCAGCCATTAACCTGCGGTGGAAAACCGATGCCCTGGCACGGCAGAGCAGGACACTCCAGCAGCCCTTCCCTTCCCTGCAGCGGCCAGGCTGCCGGAGGAGGGGAAGCTGAGGTGGCCCTTCCAGTGGCCAGGGGGACGCTGCCAGAGCAGACATGGGAAACATCCACCCAAAGCACAGCCATGTCCGCTGTCTCTCTGACTCCAAACCGATTCCCAGTATTTCATCCCATTTCTGGATGAACTGGGAGGTTCCTTTTTGCTGCTGTGGGCTGAATTAATACTGTTTATAAAACCTTTTCCCCCGCAAAAACTTCCAGACCTAGAGAGGGAAGAGCACTCATCCATCTACTGCTCTGAGGCAGAGCAGACACTTCTGAGCGGGACGCTCCAGCTCAGCTGACAGCAGGGAGACCCCGGGCTCTGGTGTCAGCCCACGGCTGTGGGCGTGCAGCCACGCTCTGCCTGCTTTGCTCCACAGCCTAGGGACAGCGGTCAGAGCCCATGGCAGCTGCCCACAAAGCCAGCGAAGGCGAGATGCGGGATGCTCTGCCCGCAAAACTGCAAGGCATGAAGCAGGGGAGCGAGGCTAAAGGAGCAACAGATGCTTTAGCATCAGTCCTGCACGGGAGGCAGGTCTCTGCCTGCGGGCTCAGTCTGCGTGTGGGCAGCAGTTTGCTGCCTGCTGCTGCTCTGGTCTGTAAGTTCCCACCCCACTGCTGAGCTCCAGCAGTAAAATGAGGGATCAAGACCTGCACAAAAGGCAGTGAAGGCTGAGAGCATCAGCGGGGCAGCCCAAGGGCTCCACTGCCTGCCCTCTCTTGGCTATGGCGCTCTTCATCAAAGCTTTTAATTTCTTCCCCTGAAATTGTCTTGTCAAGAGAGCCTTAGAAATGTTCAGCACCATTTGCTCTGCACTTTAGTGGAGAATATTTGTTTTTGTTCACCAACTGTGGTGTCAAGACTCAGTGAAGTAACTCTTGGAGTGGAAGGGACGCGGCTGGGAAAGAGTTTCCTTCAGCATAGCAGATGGGGAAAGTCACCTTCCAGAAGTTGAGCACTGGGTGTGAGCTGTGCTCCGGTCTCTAAAAATAAAAGCAATAAAAGCTCCTTGTGGGGTTGCTAGAACATGTCAGCTTGTATAAAAAATACCCATGGATTTCACCAGTAGTATGCTAGATACGAAAATGCTGTCAGCTCTGGATTAAGACAGTGCACAAATGTCGATCCACCCTGTTAACCTAATTACCATATGAAATGGTATCATTACAGTTTGACTCATCTTACAAAACAGTGCTAGGGAGAGCCACGTCCACCTAGGTGCGCCGCACACATCCCAGGAATCTTTGGCTCCCCCGGCACAGAGGACGGGAAGCCCTGCTCTCTTGCCACGTGGAATGACCTGTTTGGCAGCAGCCCAGCGATTCCTACATCCCACCTGAAACCAGGAGGTTTCACAGATTTGGTCTGGTGTGGGGCCGGCTGGCTGTCTCCTCCCCGGGAGCGCCGGGTCAGTGCTCTGCACCTCTGCAGGGGCTGCTTCACACCTGCACGCCTCGGCCATGCATCTGGATCACCTGGGCCCGGAGAGTCTGGATCCCGCTCAGGATGGTCTTCTGGTGCTCCACCAGTGTGATCCCCAGGCTGAGGACATCTCTGCAAAATGAGCCCCGCATCAGCCGTGAAAAACAAGCCCGAACGGTGAAGTGCCCTGACACCGACTGCTCCCAGGCAAGGGCAGCGCAGGTCTCGGACTATCAGGCTACTGCAGACCTCCTGCCAGAGGAAGAAATCCCCAACCTGTTGTCCAGCCAAAGCAATACGGACCCTGACCAGGAATCCAGGGGTAACAGGAGCCTGCAGCACGCCGGGCGTGAGACGGCTCCCGGCGCTGCCACCCTGTGCTGCCTGCATAACAGCTTATCAGTTAATTGCATTAGATTTGACTCTGCTTTCTGGAAGGGACAGGCAACACCACTCTTGTCAGAAACTACAGGTTTAAATCTCAGCTTCAAAAACCAGCAACTGAGATGCACAACAGACGCAGCCCAACCCACGCCAGCGAGCTCTTACAGACACATTTTGTAAGATCTATCCTCTTGTTTAGTGACGCCTGACTGTAACTGCAAAGCAGAGCTCACTCACACTGCACCCAGGTTATATATATATATAAAAAACAAGAGATTATAGCCAGGAAACCAGTTCACTTACTGGGCTGTCATCCTGGCCACCGATTCCAGGTAGCAGTAGCCTGCAGCGGTGAAGTTGTCTTTGTACCTCCCCATTTCTATCGCCTCCAGCCACTCGCCCACAGAGCTGAAAGATGGGAAGGCTGAGAAGGTACGCTCGGTGAGGGGGATGGACGTGCTGTGGGACCTGCCAACAAAACGGGGCAGTGAGGAGAGAGCAGGGCACAGCACAGCTGAGGTGGGAACCAGCAGGCAAAGCCGAACGACGGGCAGCAAAGCAAGAGGGCGGTCACCTGGTGCACGTGGAGCTGGGGCACTTCGGGGGCTCGGGGCTCTGCACCATCTTGCTCAGGATGTTGTGGATGTGCGAGAACTTGGGTCTCTGGCTGCGGTCCTTCTGCCAGCAGTCAAGCATGAGCTGGTGGAGGGGTGGCTGGCAGTTTGCCGGGGCGGGCAGGCGGAACCCGTCCTCCACGGCCTTCATCACCTGCAGCGGCAGAAGAGGGCAGAGGGGACAGGGTCAGGTGCTGTGGTGTAGATTGCAGGCAAACCCCCGGGGCAAACCTCCCTCCTCACACCCCGCCTGGGGAGCGGCAGCAGCTCCTCTGTGCACCGCAGAGCCACCTGCACACCATTAGCAATGGCAACGCCGTCATCTACCGCATGGCGGCCGGGGACTCACGTCCTGGTTGGACATGTCCCAGTAGGGTCTCTCGCCGTAGGACATGACTTCCCACATGACGATGCCGAAGCTCCACACGTCGCTGGCTGGACTGAAGTGGTGATACTGGATGGCTTCGGGGGCTGACCACAGCACCAGGCTCTTCCCACGCTGGACAGACAGAAGGGGAGAAGTGATGTGTTCGCACAGCGGGATGTAGCTGATGCACGTTTGACGCCTGGGCAGCTGTTCAACGCGCCCTGCCTGTCATCACAGGGCGGACACCAAGCAAGCCCGCATGCCACGTGCAGGGTTAGTACTAAGAGAAAACTTTTGCCTCCATTTATTTTAAAATGGCCATGTAACTCTATGCTACGTGTGAGTGAGTCCTGAAATATTAATGGGAGAGCAGAATGTCTCTGGGAAGAGCTGATGGCATTTTATACATTAATATTTAATGAAAAGTGTTTCAGAGCTGCGCAAACACATAGTCCCTCCACCCTGGCTTGCTCTCCTGTAATTAGCAATCCCCATCTTGGCGTCTGCAGAACCCTCTGGATGCACTAGGGGAAGCAGGTGACAGACACCGCAGCTAATTGTAATTAACAGCAGGGAGACCTTGACCCCAAAGCCACAGCCCCGCTGCACCGCGGTGGGAGAAGCCAGGGCTCCTGCTGGGCTCTCCACCCCCTTGCTCAGCAGGCTGCTCCGTACCCAGCAGCACGCCAGCGTCAGGGCAGCTCTGCTCGAGAGCTTTGCGGCACGACAGCCACGGCTGAGCTACAGCTCCGCAGGCAACGCTTGCCACATCTGGCGAAGGGGGGTCGCGCTTTGCCAGGGTCTCTTCAGGACGGCAGTGCTCTCGCTATGGAGCGCACTGAGCGTGCCTCCCTGCTAACGGCTGAAAAAGTTTTCCAAGACTCTTTCTGCCACCAACCTGCTCAGAGCTGGCAAATGAGCGCAGCTGCTGGCAGAGCGTGGGCCGACCCCTGCACGCTGGCCCTTCCCCTGGGGTGCCCGTGCCCTGTGCTGGGACACGGGCACCGGTCCCTGCAGGCAGCGCACATCAGCTGCTGCCTCCTTGGCACTGCCCAATGCTCCCTGCAAACAGTAAATGCTCATTTGATTGAGGAATCAATGCTCTTTAAAATATTAATGCCTGGTTAATGTGATGCGCTAACAGATCCAGCTGATACAGGGTGGCTGCAGGGTACCAAATGAAATACATCTTATCGCTCTGCAGTTAAAGACGCATTGATGCACCCTTAAGTGAAACGTGCCGAAGCGGTGTGTGAAAGTGGGGAGGGAGAACCAGCTCCAGCGAGGGGCTGCGGGGCCTTGGGGGCCCACGGGTGCCTGCCCAGCCCAGGGGGCAGGGGCAGCTCCCCCAGCTCTGTGCCCAAGCGCTCCCAGGCAGCTTCTCCAAGCGCAGGCAGGCACTCAGGAGACACGCTGGCCAGCAGAGCTGACAAGGCATGAGTGTGAATCAAGCAGGACTTAAATACTTAATTGAAAACCATGAATTTCATTACAAGTGATAAAACAGACATAAGGAACCCTGAGGCTGCCAGAGCTGCCTCCAGCAACCTGCCACCTCTCTGCCAGTTTGCACAGACGTGCGGGAGGGCTGCGGCCAGAGGAAAAGCGGTGCTGGACGGCTGCTGTGCAGTTCCCTGGCTAAAGGAATTTGATTCCTAGCTCAAAATGAAACTTTCAAGATGCACATCCCACATTCATACATGAGGAAGGAAACAGGAGCCTAGGAAAAATACTGGTTCTGGAATAGGATTGCTATATGTCTTATTAACTCTGCCTGCAGAAGCAGGCTGGCTTTGGATTTGATCCTTATTCAGCATTCAGAGCAGGCTGCAAACCTCTCCAGTGATGCCGGGCCCCAGTCCAAGCGCTCCTGGCCATGGCCGTGCATTGCAGCCAGGGAGATCCACCTCTGCAGAGGTTTTGTAGCCGTTCTGTCAGCATTTTGCTTTCGGGGAACGTTAACAATAGAATTTGGAAATGCAGCTTACCATGGTGGAGAAGATGGTCTCCATCTTATCTTCTTGTGGTCGCCTGAAACCAGTTATTTTGCAAGCCAGGCTGCTGTTCACAAGGACTTTGTGGGCAGCAAGGCTTTTATGTATGTAACCCATCTCTGCCAGGTACTTCATGCCAGAGGCAATCCCCTGCAACATGCAAAGGAGCTGAGTGGCCGTGAACTGCCCCTCGTGTTTCTGTAACAAAAGAGGAGGACAAGCCAAAGGTGAGCAATGCCCAGATCAAGGGGGCACACCAGCACGGCCCAAGCGAGTGGCAAACCCCCGCAGTTACCACCGGCTCCCAGAGCACTCACCCTGAGAAAAGAGTCCAGCACTCCATTCCCCATGTACTCCATCACTATCATCATGGTACTCCCTGCACGGACAGACAAGGAGCACTGCGTGAGTCCTGCCCGTTGCTCAGGCAGTTCTGACACTGCAGGCGTTAGAAATCCAGGTGCTAACCTGCAGCGTGGTCGGCCCGCGCTGCCTGGCTACTAAGGGAGACAAGGACTGTATCTGACAGTGAGCAGTGGGTCCGAGGCTTTCCTGTGGTTCCCACCTGGGAATCCACTGGACCCAGTATCAGATGCTCTGACACTGAACCACATCACAAAGGAGGACATCACTACTCAGTGAAAGCAAAAGCAACCAGCTCAGCCCAAGACTCAGGACAGAAATACTTCCTTACCTAATACAAAGGCTAGTTAAAATCAGCACACGTGCTCACGTTTCTTTGGATTTACATGAATATCCATTTAACTACAGCATCTGCAGACTAGTTCAGCGCACACACTCCCACGAGAGCTGCGAGCAGAGTCATCTGTTTTACTGACAGAATCTCACTTCAATTTACTTTTATTAAGAGTGCACAGTTTTGCTGCTAAGCCAGTCCTAGTACCTGGATTTATTAATCTAGCTGTAAGCATTTTATTAATCATCAGAATGCTAAAACAGCTAATACATAAGGAAACACCTGATTTCCAGAGTGCAACAGTATTGCACCTCCAGCACCAGTTCATCACTCCAAAGCAACAGTTTGAGCACGTTGCCTGCACAGGAACCTTCCTCCACTGCGCGTGGCTCAGGCTGCCTGGCGTCGTACAGACCGGGACCCCCTTACCTCTGGTGATGACCCCCTCCAGGCGGATGACGTTGGAGTGATCGAACTGGCCCATGGTGCATGCCTCTGCCAGGAAGGAACGCTGCTGCTTCTCCGAGCACCCTGCCCGCAGGGTCTGGATCGCCACCGGCAGCTCTCGCTTGCTGGGCAGTTTCAGGCATCCCCGGCAAATTTCTCCAAACTCTCCTGCGCAGCAGAGAGATGAGTTAAACAGCATCCGTGGCCGCGGCAGGACATCCCTCACAGCTCCCCTCTAGGGGATATTTTCTTTGCTTTGGGACCATAAAGTGCATTCCTTTGTGATGTGTCTTGCTGTGTAGACAAGCAAGATTTTCCCATCGTTAATCAGAGGATTTGCCAATCCATAAACTCAGAAACACGTGGAGCTGCAAGTTTCGCCCGCAGAGTCTGTTTTACCATCTTCCCCCACCTTTGCTGAACACATAACCCTTCACACAAGTTTAGCGTCAGCATGTGATACTAAAAACGTGTGATAATGCAATGCAATTACTCCTTCCTCTTCCTACACCTCTAAACCATTCTCTCCACGCTCTGCTCAAGTGCATATTGCGCTTTTTCCCATGAAAAGAAGATTAATGCCCAGCCACCAAGTTCATGCTCCCTGGGCCCGGCCCATTCTGCTTCCCAGCTCGGCACATGCAAGGTCTGCTTCTCATGGAGCAGAGCACGGCAGGGCCAGGAGGGTTTCTGCAGTCTTTAGGCAGAGCTTCCCACTCTGCACAGCCATGTGCTTGGCAACAGGAGCTACCAAATTCATAACATAAAAGGCCAATGTTGGCTTTACAGCAAAAAAATGTGTAGCTGTGAAAATCTTTATTGATTTGAAAGCCAGGTACTTGTTAGGTCAGCAGTAAGACAAATGCACTCCCAAAATCCTTATGTTTAAATGTATTCCTGACTAATTTCTTTCTAGATTTTTCAAACACCAATTTGCCTCTGAAAGGTATGTGGGAGCAGTCTCAGCTGCTCCACTCAGCAGCTACAAAGATAACCTCCTCTTCTCCTCCGTGTCCTCTTCCCTTCAACACTGTCCTTTAAGCTGGTGAGCAAGCCCTTCCCTCCTTCCCTTCCTCCACCTCTTCTTTTTCTGCAGCTGAATTTATCTTTAGGAAAAGAAACGACAAAGAGTAATCGTGTTTCTCATGTTCTGGCACACATTAGCGATTAAGGCTCTAGGGCCCAGTGAGGGAATTTTAATTTGCTTCTAAGTTTTAGGCAGTGAAGTTGATGAAAATCAATAAATCATTAAGTTCACATATTTATAAATAGTTTTCACGCTGCTGTCAAACTGCCCAGATGCAGATAATTGCTGATGCTTTCTGCTCCGTGCCTCACTCAGTTGGCTGTACTTAGTGCCTCGGAAAAACAAACGGGAATGCGAAATCAAGCTCCCGAACAAAATACTCACCCGCCCCACTCCCATCTCTCCGTTGCCAGCGTGTCCCCCCACCAAACATCAGCAAGAGCACAAGTCTGTGGCGCTGACCGTGCTGGAGGACAAGGAGCTGCCTTGGGAGATGCCGGCAAGGTGGGCAGAGCCCATGGACAGCAGCGGGAGGGCCACCACGCGGCCAGGCACCATGGCACGGGTAGGACCGCAGCAGCATCACAGCACCACCATGGCCCCGTGTGCCGGTGGCGAGAGGGGAGCGCTCTGGCTGGGACACGCACAGCCCACGGCACTGCCGCTGCCCCGTGGCACAGCCACCGCCGCAGAGGGGCCGGCGAGGAGGAACTTGCCTGTCCCAATGATCTTCTCAATTTTAATACTAGCATTATCCAGCTCTTTGGCGAAGAGGTGCACGGCCTGCATGGGGTCTTCGCAAGTGTCTGGGTCAATGTACGTCCTCCTGGTTGGTATTTTAACTGCAGGAAAGCAGGAAACGGACAAAGGGTGCGTGAGAAAGGCTCGGCAGAGCTCCTGCCCATCTGTCCCGGGAAACGCTCTCGCAGGTAATCCACCTCCAGGTCTGCTGGCAGGACTAACTCGCCACCTTTTTATAAGCAAAGCAAAAGACTTGGCTTTAAGGTTGCTAGGAAATTTCTTGTGGGATTAAACAAACGTAATTGCTCTGCTCCACTGCCACAACCCCGGGTTAAAGGAGAGCAGCTCCTTCACTCTAGTGCAGCTCACTCCCAGACTGAGCCTATATGTCACTCGTGCTAATCCTCAAGTATCCAAATCATCTCCATTCCTGAGACCTCCAGGAGAGATAATTATAATCATGAACAACAGCCATGTTCCAGGTCCCCTCGATTAGCAGCATGGGCAGCAAAATACCTCCCACAGGCAGCAACCATCTGCTGCACGGCGAGCGACCCTGCCGGGGAGCACGTCCAGGAGAACCACGCGGAACGAGCCTGACCTGTTTACAGCAGCCCCTGCAAAGCTCCGGAGGGGAAACAGCCGCCCACTTGCTGCAGCTTCCTCAAAACCCTAATTCACATTTCCTGAAAACAAACAGCCAAAACAATGGCCGAAGAACATGAGCTCGCCAGGCCCCTGCTAAAGCGCTGCCGCGTCTCCTCCCCCTGGGCCCGGCAAGGACGATGGCTGTTTTGCTTGGCCCGTCCAGGACCAGTGCACGGGCACACAGCAGAGCCCTGCTGTGACCACCAGACTGCTCCGGGAAGAGGTCACACCACACAAGGCTTCCCCTTCCACCCTGGCTCCATTTGTCTTCCCGAGACTGGGCAGCTGCTCTGCTCCCCTTGGCCTGCATGGAAAAGCTTCGGCAAACTCCCAAGGGCGGCTCAGCAGCACGAGGCTCTCCAAAGCCAGGTGAAATGGCCAGGCTGCATCCAAGAAGCATGCAGGGTCTGCTGCTCCGAAATGCTTTGGGGAGCAAAAAAGCATGTGTGCCCTTCATGGGCATATGCCGGGAATCAAATAAACTCATCAATCCTGACACCTGAGTTTCCTTTGACAACTGTTGTCTGTAAAATTATTGCTGCTCAATAATCAAGAGTGGCCCCAGAAAACAAAGCTGTATTCTCATGTAGCCATTCCTGAAACGCTGATGGAATAATTCATACAGCCTGTGGAAAGCTGAAAGCATTCCATCTCCTTTGGCGTGGCAGTGACCCCTGTGCGGGAAGGACGGACACTGGCTTATGAAGCTGTCAAGCCCGCCATCCCTAGAGAGCTTCAGTGTGCTGAGCTCTTGCTCTGGGATAATGTGGGATGACAACACTTCAAAAGCAAGAATTCAGGGCTGCTTTGTCGGGAGCTGGGTTATTAATAGCAATAAATACAGCGATCCACACACAGTTGTACCAGCCATGGTGGCCAGGCTTCACTTACAATGAAAGTAGAGCTCCTCGTCCCCGTCCTGGCTGGCTTTGCTGTACCCACACTGTCTGCAACGAGAAGGAACACGCACGCCATTGTCTGGGCAGCAGCCTCTCGCTGGGTATAAAAGCCTCAGGTGGCAGCGCTCAGGACCCACGGCACGAGGCCCAGCAGGCCGCGCAACCCAGGGCCCACGCTCAGAGCCAGCGCGGCCCCGTGCTCCCGACAGCCCCTGTTGCAGGGGCTTCGCTTCGGCCCTCCTCCCCTGCCCCAGCCCCAAACCTCCTCGGTCCCTGCCCCAGCTCCACTCACCTCCTCCAGACCATCACGCCGATCACCATGGACACCAGCACCGTCAGCCCTGCAATGGCCACCACCGCGATGATGAGGACGGGGTTCTGCTCGCTGGAGGCCACCGTCACTGCGGGAGGGAAGCAGAGGCGGTCGGCGACGCGGCCTGGGGCAGGCTCAAGGCACGGAGCAGCCCCTGCCGCTCCTCCCAGTGCTGGCGCGCGTCCTCCAGCAAGGCCGTGGGACAATTCACCCGCAGCACCCAGCTGTGTTTCACCGTCCTCACGACAATTCACATTCTGGTTCAGTTTTAAAAGCTCGAGCTGGTGCATCAGACCAACGTGCAGGGCAGCACTGCAGGTGCGGACGGAGCAACCCCAGCGCTGCCACGCCGGGCTCCTGCTTTTGTTAATCAGCGCTGAGGAAAGGTTCCTGTTTATCAGAGGGACATATTAAAATTTATGGCTTACAAATAGTTTTCCTTCATCACATTAATCCCTTCCCTTCCTGCTTTTGCAAACAGGGGTATTAGAAAGCTACGTTCTATATAAAATTTTTATTGGCTTCAATTCATTCTGAAAATGTCTTCTGTGTGGCAAATGGATGCAATTTAAAGCCCTGTTAAACACAATCTGTGAGAGTCGTACTGAGCCAGCCATCTCAGGGCTTTCATTCCTAGCCAGGGCAGGTTATTAAGCTGAAGCCCTACCATCTCTCCAAGCTCTCTTTTAGTCAGTGAAATAAGATGCTTCTGGACTATAGTTACAAGTGGAAACTGTGAAAAGGAAAAGCCCCGGCAAATAACACTGATGCTGGCTGACCTTATCCAGCCAAGCGGCTAACAAGCCAAGTGCCTCATCAGCCAGGATGGCAGCGGGGTAAGCGGTCATCTCCTACCTGGGGTGCACACCCAAGGCCAGCCGGACTCCCAGGCTGGCCTTGCCTCCTCTGCCGCAGCCCGTGCAGCCGGCCACCCCGTCTCTGCAGCACCCGCGGCAGGCTGCACAGCTTTGCAGACCCAGGCAGGATCGTGCCCTCAGTGGTTACGCCAGCAGGGACCGACACTCGCTCCCTTCCAGCATCTGTCGGGTGGCCCCAGGGAAAGGACCTGGCAAGATCCGTTCCAGCATCAACATCACGCCAAAGCAAAACAACCCCAGTCGCTCTGGCTCTGCTAAGCATTTTCTTGGGCAATCTCAAAGAGCAGAGACTCCGTTCCAGCCCCTATGCCAGAGAGGAGCCAGGGCCTGGCTGCCCTCACTGATGCTGCACTGAGAAGAATGAGGACAGACACCTCCAGGACAAGCTGACCAGCAGTAGCAACCTTGGTAAAATCAAATAGGAAAATGCAATTAAAAGCAAGTCCTGGGAAGTACCTGCTCTTAGACCCAGAGCGTCAGAACCAGAGGAACAGATGCTGCTCCACAAAACCAAGAGGATCTGGGGCAGGAGAAGCGAGCAGCAGCATCCCCGTGACTCAGCTCAAAGAGCCTCACGTCTGCAGGTGTGTGTGTAAGAGATGACGAGCCTTGCCAACACTTACACTCTGCCAGTGTCTCCACTTCAATACTAGGGCTGTAGTTTCCGTAGTCCGGCGAGGAAGATGTCCGGATTTGGAAAATATAGAGGGTGCCAGGCTTCAGGTTATTGACCGTCACGGCCGTTGATGTGGTTTTCACAGTTGAGTAACTTTGATCTCTCTGATCCTGTGAAATAATGAGATACCCGAGATCTAGCTGGACTGACAGCTGCGCCACGGAGCAGACACAGCACAGCTGTATCTTCACCTCTGGGTCCCATCAGGACAGTCTATTTAAACATAAAACCTTCAACAGAAAGAATACATTTACTAGATGTCTCATTAATAGAAATTACATGGAAAGGTCACATGAAATGGCAGATGGAGCCAGATGATGGGTTACGAAGACAGGCAGAGGACAGGGTGGGTGGTGGGGAGCAGCTGTGCCACCCCGCACGGCTCCTTTCCTCCTGCCTGCCCCTGTGCCGAGGCTTGGCTGCTGGCACCATCTGGCCCCTTCCCGCTCCCCTGCTACGGCTGCTCAAGCCCCGGAGTAAATACACATGTATTAGCACATGCTGAGTAACCAAAGTCAGCAGGTGCATTTGCCAACAGTCCCAGTCCCTGGGATTTTATTCCCTTGCCCAGCAACCTACAGATCCCTCTGCTTCAACGAAGGGACAGTGCGATGGGCAGCCCCCCTCCCGCTGCCAGAGGCGGTGAAGGCAGAGCAGGCTCTGCCCAGCCAGGCGGTCAATGGGACCGCTGGGCGTCTCATGCCACTTTCACGTGCCAGAGCAGCAAATCCCTGTGCCTCTGCTTCCCGTGGCTTGCAAAGCAAAACAAGCCCCAGCCCTCCCACCAGCTCCCGCAAAGCTTCCCAGGCTTCTGCACAGCTGCCATCAGAGATCATTTTCTCAGCCATGTCGGGTACTTCCGAACAAGTTCCCCAGCGAAGAGGCCAGTGCTGCCAGAGTCCTGGACCCGGATTATCTGAGGCCACTTTCCGCTGGGAGCGGGGCCAGGCTGTGTCCCCCTGCCTCAGCACCGGCCCCTCTCGGATCCCACACACGCGTGCTGCACCCTCGTTATCCTGGGGACCAGCCCCAACAAGCATCCCAGCCCCACGATCCGGTGAGCACAGCAGCAGCCGCGCATTGCACCACTGCCAGGGACGTCACTCAGAAATGTATTTTCCATTTGATACGCTTTTCCACTTGAATCTCCATAGTTAAAGTACAGCTTTAAAAGCAAAGATTAGGAACTAAGTTGATTTTCATGTCAGCATTGAGAGCCTCATTTCAGTGAATAATTGCTAAACTATAGTTTGAATTCCCTACCCGAGCAGGACGTTTCCTCATTTCGCATACCCTGAGTATCTTGCTGCTGCAGCCCATTTGCACAGGAATTACCATCTCGGGCTTCAGCGTTCGCCCTCACCCACAGATTCCTCCTTTCATATCTATCAGATGCTGAAAATCATATTAATATGAATCAGCTTCAAGGTAGCTTGTTTCTAAATACAGAACGCCAACATGTCACCTGCACAGTTTGCTTGACATGTAATCAGTTTCATAACGAGCCTGAGCACACGCAGATAAGGTAATTTGCGGAACTGTGTCATAAACTGCATTTATTTTGATTTACAGCATTGTCCCTGCTCTCTGCCCACCAGTATTTCTTCTAAACTTGTCAACTCACCACACCTGTCAAACAACAGCTATTTTTAAAATTAAGAGACTGTCATAAAAATGCTTGCTTGTGTCCCCTCTGGCGTGGAAGACCACTCTCAGCTCACCGAAGTCACAGGTTGGTGACACTCAGTCCTAAACCAGTGAGGACCACAAGGTCCAACACTTTCCCGGAGAGCAGGCTATGAGTATAGGTGTCATCTCGTCAAAGCCTACCTTCTCGTAGTACTTGACCTCGTACTCGGTGCCGTTGGTGGCTGGGAAACCCGGCTCCTGCCACGACAAGGAGACGCTCTTCTGCTCAACTTTATCCGTGCGGATGTCGGTGACAGGAGTCGGCGCTGAAAAAGCGGAGAGGAAAGCAGCGGGTGACCACAGTGCTGCCAGTGGCAGCGTGTCCCGCACCCTCCTTGCGGTCAGCAGCACCCAAACCCCCCACATCCGCTCGGCACAGCCTGGAGCAGAGCCCTGGGGACGCAGGAAGTGACACTGCGTGCCACCACGCTTTGCTTGCTTTGGTTCTGAACAGCCAAGTGCAACCAGGAGATGACACCTTTTATCTCTATCCTGACATCCATCTTGGCTGCGAGTCCCATGTCAGCACGAACACGTTCTGCTGTGGTTACTCCATTTCCACTTCGGCCCTGTAATATTGCAGTAAAAACTTTAAGAATTTAAACAGCTGAAGAGCACGCTTCTTTTGCAGATACCAGTTCCCTCTCTCTGAATCAGGATTGAAATAGGGCAAACTCCAAGCTGGCGATCATCCAACGGGAGACGATGGTAAAAATACAACAGCTTTGTAATCTGTGGGCAGCTAGTAACGCTCTGACCGAAAGCAAGCAAAAAAATCTGAAAGGTACCCTCTGCCCATGGTGCTGCGGAGGGGTCTGAGCACCGTTCAGACAGCTGGGAAGACAGGAGAGCTCCTGCCCTACCCGCTGCCGAGCACACGGGCTGTGGCCCAGGAGCTGGCTGTTTATTTCGAGTTAGCACATGCTTCACACTGAATCTTCCTCCCTGGCATGTGTGCTCCCGTTTAGTTCATCTCACTATGCAAGATGCACTTGCCAACTATTCCCATGTTAACCAGGTTTGGCTCCAAACGAGCTGACTTCTCCAGCACGCGGCAGGCAGCTCGCCATCCCCAGCTATCCGCAGGCTCTCCGCCCAGCGCTGATGCCTTTGCTGTTTGCAGCAGCAGAGGAAGGTCTGGCTGCGTTACCCTGCTGCGCTCATCGCCGCTTTCCCAGAGCCTCCTCCATGCCACCTCCTCCTCTGACCACCTTCTGCCTCCGAGCCGCACTCAGTGCCCGTACAGCTCCTGCAGCTGACAGGCAGCAGCACTGCCTGCACCGGGCTGCCCGACTGCGGGCAGCATCCCAGCAGCTCTTCCAAAAGCCTCTGCCTCCTGCGCCAGCAGAAAGCCAGCTGGACCTGTCAGACCGTCTGCAGCATCTCAGGAGCCAGCCAAGGACACGGCATCCCCCGACTGCCCAAAGCAAGGCAGCAGCAGCTCAGTGACGATGATCTGCCCCCAGCCAGGGTATTCACCAGCAAGAGCATGCTTGGGATGTGCTAGGACATCGGTGTCTTTGCTGCAGAGGATGCTGTTCAAGAAAGACACTAAATATTTTAGTAGGGAGAATAAACTTCGTACCTGGTACCTTGATAAAAGCTTCTATTGGAGCCCCTTGTTCTGCTTTGGGTTGATCAGAGAGAAAATGAGGATTGATTAGAAAAACTGACCTCCTCAGTGGCAGAACGTGCCAAGTAAGGTCTTCACAGCTGTCCTGGGGCAGTGCCACAAGCTGTCCTGGGTGGGGAGCAGAAAGTCTCCTTTCTGGATGAGGAGGAATGGGGAACGGCAGAACAGCCTCCGTAACCGGCTCTGAGCAGCCCAGCCTGCCCCAGGAGCTGACAACCTGGCTGCAGCTGGGTGGCACGGTCCCGGCACAAAGAAGGGTGGTCCCCGGGTCACCCCAGTAGGCACCAGGGGCCTGAGCACACCAGGGTGAAGGGGCTGCAGTGACTGATTCACCCGTTCACACCAGCAGCCCGGCAGCAGGCACAGGGAAAGCTGCAGGGAGAAATCGGCTGTTCCTAGCTTGTCCCGCTCCTCCATCAAATCAGGGCGCTTGCTGGACCCTGACTATCCCACAGAGACTCCTGTGGAGAGGAACAAGTCCCTGGAAAGTAAACTTAAGTATCTGTGAAATTTTGTATTTATTACTTAGCTCATTAATCTTTGCTGAAGAAAAAAGTCCTCCTGATGTTTTATTCATGATGATTTGCTCCTTGATTCCAAGTCCCTTCGGCTTCTGCTGAAAAAGCAGCACTCGTGTGCGGCAAAGGTTCCCTTCCTCTGCCAGAGACCTTCAACCCCACCAGTACCAGCAAGAAGCCCTGAGCCCTCCTGTGGCACTTGAAACGCCAGTGAGTGCGACCAAATTCGCACCAGTTTGGCACACTTCTACTGTGAGCCCTGCAAATTGCTCCTTATTTCCACTTCATCAGAGCCAGGTTTAGGCTGGCACAGGCTGTAATACGGCAATTGCTGTTGGGAAGGAGTGGTGACGTTTTTCACATGTAAGTGTTTCAACCAGATGAAAGAAAAAAGAAAACATAAAAAGAAATATTCTTCACCTCCTTCATCAGTCTTGCAACCACATAACTGTCCTCCATGCACAAACAGAAATGCACACGGGCACGCTCGCAGCTCTCATCGCTGGGATGGCGGGGTAATGCCCACAATGAGCCCGTGGCCTCTGCACGAGTGCATGTCACTGCATGTTTTACGAAACGACAAGTGACACAGGCAGCCCAGGCCAGCCTGATACTTAACTGGGGTTTTGTTCCTGTAAACTAAGTTAAGTGCTCCTTGCTGTTTTATATGCTTCTCATCAATAAAGTATCACACAGATGCCCTCCTGTATCTCTGAATCTAGCAAACAGACTGAAGAAACCTGAACAAGTGATCCTGACTGTTAACAAAGTCATTGGAAAAATCACAATCACTTAGTGACGGGCTGTAGAGCAGAACCCATGGTACATGCCAGAAATGCAGGCGCTAGCCTCAAACACGTTTAAAGGCATTAAAGAAAATCACACAGACTATAAAGCATTTCACACTGGGGAAAAAACGTGTTTCCCATCAATATTTTAAGCTCCCCTAACATTGCCTCTATTCTGAAAAAGCAAACATTAAATTATTCACCACTCTGCCTGATTTTATAAACTCCATTCCGTTGTATGTGGGTTTAGTCCTCTTAATTAACCGGTGTGCCAGCAGAAAAGGCATAAAACTAGGTGTGGGCACCTTCCCTCCACTGAAGGACCTGCTGCATCCAAAACCCGAAGGGGACCCTTAGAGAGGGACACCAGTGGGCGCTTAAAGATGGAGTTGAATCAGGAGTGCCTGCAGGTCCTTCCTTCCAAACCGGAGAAGCAGCCTCATCGCTTCCCGTGCAGCTCTCCCAGGTCCGGTTCTCGCTGCGTGGAGGACAAAGACCCCACGAGCGCAGACCCCCACCCCAGAGCTGGCTCGTCCTGTGGCCCCCCCACCCCTCCCGGCTGGGCCGGGCTGGTGTTGCCGTGCCAGCGGCAAGCGGGCACAGAGAAGTCTACATCGGAGGACTTAACTCAGCACAAACCGCTTCTCCACAGTCTCAGAAAGGAGAATGCATTTCGGCACTGGCTGCATTATTAATCTGCAACAGATTTAAAAGCCCTTTAAGATAGGAGCCGATCCCTGCCGGGAATATAAATGACATCGTCCCAGAGTGTACATTTACATAGCTAATGCAGCTCTACTCCTGCAGGTAAACAGCTCCGTTCTCTCCTCAAACACTTTTATTTAGTCCCATGCTGGGGCCAGATTAAAAAAAACCACAGTATTAATTTTGCCTCCCGCAGACTAAATAGCATCTTTTCTTTTCCCCTGCAAATACAATGAACAACTGCTAAATCCCTCTTGTGACTGCTGAAGGGGAAGGGCAGTGCAGAGGCTGCGCCCAGAGCTCTATTTAGAGGAGCAGGGATCTGACAGCTAAACAGGGCCTTGTTTCTTTGTTCAATTTTCCCTCTGAATCTACACATCTGCAGCCAGAGCTTCCCTGCTCCTGCAAATGACTTCCAAGACCGTCGCATCACAGCCACCACCAAGGAAGTCACCGCGACTTCAGGCGTCCCTGAGCTCTCCCTTTCTCCTGATCTCCGGCCCCATCCGGCACTTCTGTGATGGGCTTCCACGACGAGGGGCTCCAGGGCTGGAGACGGCACGCTCTGCAGAGCGGCTCCGCAAGCCGCCCGTGCCAGCCGTGGGTCTACATCCTGCCTGCACCGCTGCCCGCACCGGGTCCCCTCCCGTGCACAGCTCTCCTCGCAGCGGGGGGCTCTGCCCGAGAGGGGCGTTACAGGCAAACTACACGGAGAAGCCGCATCCCCAGGAGATGACCTTCTTTCCCTCTTCGCCGACAGGCGCGGGTTAATCATCGCTGTCGTTCTTGCCCCCAGTGCCGAAGCGAGAGGAACTGGGCACCTGCGGAAGGAGCAGCTCCAGCCCGGCACTGCCCCCGGGAGGGGACACCTTCGGCAGCAAGAGATTTAAGTGTGTCAAGAAACTTCCTGATCCTCAGCTGCTCAGCTAATTCTGAGCCACCATCTGTATCCGGAGACTTGACAGCTCGACAAGAGACATTGATTTTGAACAGATTACAAGATTAATTATGCCATATTCTTTATGCATATTTCAGTTCCTTCAGGAGCATGCAGTGTGGAGTAAGGGGTGGAGATTCCCATTCCCCCAGAAGAACAGCAGTCTTAAACAGACGAACGGCCAAGGCACGGGCTGCCAGCACTTCGCTCCCTACAGAGGCACTTGCTGCCCTTACTTGGCCTCTTGTCGCCAGGTCAGACCTGAAGCTCCGGGCAAGGAGGCAGCTCCTGAGCACCGGTCCCCTCACACCAGACAGGAGCCTCTGGAGGAACGGCTCGTTATTAGACCTCGTTAAGCTCACCCCTCCCCAGCTTGGATGCCGGCTCAGAAACAGCCTGAGCTCAGGAGACAGAAGATCTTCCCAGAGCTAAATCCATCCTTGAACAGCAAAGATCCTAATGAGGAATGACACCTCCGCTGAAGAGCAGTCTGCGGCACAGCATCCACCCAACGGATTCACAGGAATTATTATATGAAGGAAGAGAAAGCAACAACACACGCAAAAACATTTGATCAAGTGGTGGGAAAATTATTTATAACAAGATCAAAGTTTAATCTCTTCAGATGAAATTGTTGGCCAATTCCTGCCAAGAGGTACGTGAGGATCATCCGTCTCCATTAGCTGTGGCTTGGCAAAGGGTTTTCATGCAAATTAATAACGTTAACAGCACAGGAACGGACAAGGACACAACAAGCCAGAGCTGTTTTTCCTTTCGCACAGCTAACAACCGAGGAGGGATCAAACCCCCCGGGCCGGCCAGGGGCCCCGATCGCGCAGGCAGGCTGGGTGCTCGCTTCCCCTCACGCAGGGGAACAGGAATGCGAAACATAAAGTGGAAGGGGATGCTTACAGTAAGAAATTGTGTCACAGACTGGCACAGAAGAGAGAGATTAAATACAATTTTTTGTTTCCAAAGGATGCCCAGTATTAGAATTATCTATTTTAAGGCGGTTTTTTTGTGAATGGGCTGAAAACGTTGCTCTTTGAAGGTACTTTTTTGTGATTTGTAAATTCGAACTGCAGCAGGATCACAGAGCAGGCTCGTCCCTTTGGAGCCCAGGCTGTCACCACGCTCGCTGTCACCCAGCCATGAGCCAGCGCAGCGCCGTGGGACACAACGGGGCACAGGCTCCTCCAGCACAGCCAGCTCCTCGGCTTCCCTTGGGAGTGCCGCAGGTCGGTCTCCATCTCCCCCTCCTGCCTGTGCTGCCCACCACCGGAGCAAACCGAGAGGCATCGGGGCACTGCCACGGCGTCGGGCATGCAGAGCCTGAGGACGGTGCCCATGCCACTGCCAGACACCGCGTCCTCCCGGCAACAAAGCCGCAGAACCGGCCGCTGAGCAGACCCGTACACCCCAGAGGTGACACACGACTGTAAGACAGCGTGGGCAACTTTGTCTTGGTGCAACGGAGGCGAGGAACTGCTCGCCTTCAGTGGTCGCGTGTGCTAGGTGGCAGCCATACCTGCGAGGCCGGTGGAGACGTTGACCTCGGCGTACTGCTGCCCTGACAGCGGGCTGACGCCCGAGACGCCATTGACAGCCGCCACGCGGATGGTGTAGTTGACATGAGGCAGCAGGTTCACCAGGGTGACGGTCCGGTCCACGAGCCCTGTCTGCTGCGGCACGAAGCCCACGCCACTGCCGCACTGCTCACAGCGGCCCCGCAGAGACGCCGGGCACCGGCCGCACCACAGGCTGTAGGTCAGGTCGTTCCGGCCGCCCGCGTCGGCGGGGGCACTCCACTCCAAGATCAGTGACGACTGCCGCAGGCTGTAGACCAGGTTCCTCGGGGCAGAGGGTGGACCTGAAAGCAGAAGACTGTCTGTGCACAGATGCTGGGACAGCCGGGCACTGCCTGGGGAGAACGAACCCACGGGTCCTCTGGGAGCAGCAGCACAGGCACCGGCGGCGGAGCAAGAGAGCTCGGTCCCAGGCAGCCACAGCACGTGGGAGCGCAAGGGGACATGGACGCACTGATGCATGGCACGGACCCCAGACGCCGGAGGGACACGTCACACGCAGCAAGCCGCAGCTCACGCAGCATGCGAGAAGCACCCGGCCGGACCTGGCACCTCCCCGGGGTTCAGAGCCCCGCCGCTGGTCAGACACCGCCAGACACGCTCGCTCTCAGGCAAAGCGGGAGGGTTTTTCATCACCGTGCAGGCAGCTCTACAGCATCCATCACTGGAGTAGCTGGGGTCCAATCCAATTAACTAGAGGCCATTTAATTAAAATCTGTGAACTATATTGACTAAATGACTGTGCCCTAGCTTTACCAGAGTCTGCAAGCCCGACCGCACATCTGTCTCATCAGATTGCAGCCTCAGCCTGTGAGCTCCGTGGTGTAGGACCAGCCCCTCCATCCCCGCCCCACCGCGGCAGGACCCCCCAGGGACACGCGTGCCCAGGCGCAGTTCCCGTGAGCCAGCACACCGTGCTAGCAGGGGGGCAGCCTCGGAGAGCCTCCCGGGCACCCGCTGGGCTCTGCGCTGCGGGACAGACGCAGCGTCTGGATCCCCGTTCCCTCGCTTTACAAAGAGCCGCCATTCCGGTGAGACGTACGTGTGCAGGAGGCAGATGGTGGGTCTGATGGGGACCTGGAGTAGTTCTTCTGGCACGAACAGAACGTGGAGGCTTCCTCATGCGTGAAGCTGTGCTCAGGGCAAGGAGAGCAGAGAGGAAGACGGAGGGAAAGCTTGTAAAATCCAGGAAGGCAAGCTGAAAAGACAGACAGATGGAGTTATGGGAAGAACACCACAAGGTGAATTGGGGGACGCATTTGATGACTGCATTTCCCCCTTTCCTGGGACATCCTTCGCCTGCCACTGGCCAGTCAATATTACCCTTCAAGCTGCCTTCCCTGGGCACCCACGTGATCCTGGCACCGAGAGATGCGCCTTTGGTTTGGCCCAGAATGGACATTTGGGTGCTGCAGCTCTGTGCTAAATTCCAGGCTGAGGGACCCTTTGAAGGGGCTGGAGGAACGGTCAGGCATCAGCTGGAGCAATGTGTGAAGGGAGCAGGAGGTTCTGAGGGACATGGGGGGACGAGGTGGCTGCAGAAAGATGCAGGATATGGAAAACACATGGCTTAGGGTTTAGAGCCAAGTGAGCAGAGCAGAAATGACATGGGAGCCACAGCAAGACTCAACAACAACCCCAAAAGGGGAGGAATATTGAAAACGGAGAAGTTGGAGACCTCACCGGTCACCAGAGTTTCGTACAAACCCAAGCCACGCGGCCATGTCACCAGTAGCTACGTCTTTATCACCGGATTGTACAGCAGTCGCTGCAGGCAGCGAGGTATGTACTGAAGTTAAACAACAGAAGTTTGCTTTTATACGCCATCCGCAGGCTTCCCTTACCCTTTGAAAAGTACCTTTGATACACAAACAAGTAATTCACGTGCTGGTCAGGGCTTTGCTTGATCTTTACTACGAGCAGCGTGCAGCCTACAAGCAATACCCCTAGCAGGACACCCAAAAGCTAGTTCTGCATGAAAGACTTATTGGTTTACAAAAACAACAAAATAAGGCTGCAAAACTCCACGAAGCAGTTTGTAACAGTTTCAGTTTGACCCAAAAACATCTGAAAAGGAACCAGCCTGCAAACAAAGGTGTGTCTGTCACTGCTGGGTGCCCCGCACACACCTCCTGCCCGCCTGCGCAGTGGTCCCTCGGGTCGGCAGCCCCTCGCGCTGAGGGTGACCCCCAGCAGGGCCAGGAGTTTGTCTCAGCTGGATTTCAAGCCAAACAGCAGCACTCCTGTTTGGCTTGGCTGCTTCACCGTCTTGGTGTGATGCTGCTGTCTGCTGTCCCTTCATCAGCTCCCTGAATATTTAAACTTAATCACTTGTAAAGTTCCTAGATGAACAGCTCCACTAACGCAGTCCCCTCTCTTGTCATTTTTAAGGAGCTGGCTGCTGAGACTGTTCCTTTTAAAGCAGATTATTCCAGTGCACTCTGGTTCATTAATTTTTAGCATGATATAAAACTGGCAGCTACAGCTGTGATCTGAGGACAAAGCACTAGACATAGCACAGGGCAGAGAGGATCCTTCCCCGGGATGCTGAAAATGGGTGAACATTTAAGGGGAGGTTATTCCATCTACCGCAAGGTCTTTAGAAATTCAGCGCCCTGCAGTCACACGCGGGGAGGGACCGCAGCATCGTGGCTGAGGTTTGTCCTCCCAGCAGTCCCTTCCTCCCTGGCTGCTGGCGCACGACAGACAGCAGCTTGGCAGAGCTGGGAGCAGCAACGCACATGAGATATTTTTGCTTTTCTTACATAACAGATACAGCCTTTCGAGAGCTGCCTAAAAGCCTCGCTCCTTGCAGACAAGATCTTGTGCTGTCACGTCCCCCAACGCGAGCAAAGCCTGCAGAAAGCAGCAGGTTTGGCCTCCTCAAGCCCATTCCAGTCATGCCCAAGTAACGAAGAGAGACTTCCTTCTATCTAGAATAGAAATTGCAACTTTCCAACTGACGTGGACTCAACGTTACATTTCTATAGCAAAACTGAAGAGTTAAATTGTTAAAATGGAGAATAAAAAAAATCCAAAACTTTTAAAAAATGAGGGAATCAAAATTAGCAGATTATTCCTGGGCCCCTCTCGGTTGCAGAAAACACAAAGCATTTCAGCACACGCTGCAGTCGTGCAGACACAAAGCGCAGCCTCGTCAGCGGGCTCTGGCCAGCTGAGCTGCTGACCGAGCTGGACGTCGGGACCCCGCAGCGGTCACCAGAGACGCGCAGGAGTTTGTCTGCCTGACCTGCCTGCAATGCTGCCACTGGGTGAGCCCACCCACGTCCCAAAGTCCCCGTTGCTCTCGCTGGCTGCAAGGGGAGCCCAGACACCTTCACCGGCTGTCAGGGTCTGCCGGGCAGCTGGAACATCCTCTCCTGGGAGGCGATGGAGGAGGGATTTCTAGGAAACTATGCGTTTCTAGGAAGAAGAATTGATGTTTGCTCCTCGATCTTGCAAACTCTCAGCAACAACTGCTGCCAGCGTGGGACTGGAGAGCCTGTGGTTCTGTCTGCACCTCTCCTGTCTCACAGTCTGCATGCTTCCCATACCAGATAAAGCTAACCTTTAAAAGCATGGGCTTGACAAACACAACCGAGAAGATTAAGAGAGCGAGCCACAATGCATAGTAAATGTCATTCCCTACCTAGGGTGCTAGATAAAACAGGAAAAATCAGCAAATGTTTAAATTACTCCCAAAACTTCCAGCTTCCTCTTTATATTTGAGAAACCAAACCAAAACTAACGTTACAGTCATATAACGGAGACATAGCTCGCTTTTTCCTTTAATTAGGCAGCACTGACCACAACACAGGGCAGAACCATCACCAGCGGCCCGCTGAAGATCCCAGCGCCCGCAGGCACGGGGCACAGCCGCTCCAGAGAGCGGCGGCCTGAGAGCACACCCGACCACAACGATTTCAGAGAAACCCAGCACAAGCATTGAGTACCTGGAGGTCTCTGCCGAAGGAGTCACCGACAGCGAGCTGAACACGTGCTGCGCCCATCCCGAAGAGGCAGAGAGTCGGCAGACCCCCAGATCCCACAGTCCCTGGGTGCCGGGAGCAAAATTTGAACTTCCCCAGACACTTGAGCCTTTGCTCCTGGCGCTGCAGAGAGGTGACATGACCGCACGCCCAGAGCCAGAGGGCATGGGGAGTTGTGCACCCCGAAAACAGGGACGGGACGGGGGCTCGTGGGCTTCGGGGCTCCACATCAGCCGCAGCCTCTGTCTGCTGCGGCTCCAGCTCCAGCTCCAGCTCATCCCTCCCCGCGGATAGAAGCCAATCTCGTTACGGCATCAAAGCCTGACGCTGGAGCGAGATTCCTGCTCGCACCCTCTGTCAGGTGGAACAGAAAAATCAATCTTGTTTACAAACTCGATGGGACCTGAGCACTAAACCCAGAGTATGCCGCTGCCATTCCTTGGATTTAAAGGCGAGCCTGACAGCCACATAAATTTGATACCTTGTCATAGGAAATGGAATGTTTTCAATTAGAAGCATCTTTGATGCTGTTCCTCCCTGATTTCTAATCACTAGAAGTAAGTTTACAAAAGCGTCTGTCGGAAGGTATGTCAGTTAATAACTGTACGAAACCCCTCAATTTGCATTTCCCAGAAACACAGGCACCACGACCCTGCGCGAGCACGTCCCTGGGCACAGCTCAGGTGGGGGGGGGGGTTACTTGTTCATTTTGTTCCTTGGCTGTCTGAATCTTACACTTGAGAAGAACAAAAGCACCCCAGCACATGTGATGCATCATGTGTGCGGCTCCGTTTCTTTTCTCAGATAAACTCCCACCCTCTTCCACCTCATCCTACAAGTGTTTTTCTTGGTCCCCAGCTGGTTTAGGTGTCCCTGTTATTTCGCAGTGCTCATTTTTGCAGTGGGTATGTGACAGCTCTCAAGAGATCAGGCCATCAATTTATAGAATGAAATTCTCTTTTTTGTACACTATTTTCTATCCTGTCCCTTGTCCTCTGGTACTACCGCAAGTTAATTATTAAATAATAAAATTCAATAATACATTCTCCTAGAGCCAAAGAGAAGCAGCTGGATGGGTCAGACAGATTAATTGCCTCTCTCCAGCTCCATCATTGCTGCCCACACAAGCTACTCCCTGTTCACCAGGCGTGCCTTATTCATTTCACTGACACAGCGAGCGCGTGGTCCCTCCTTGATATAACACTGTGTGCACACACGATCAAACTAGTAGCAGAACAAGCAACATCGATTTGTGCTGCAGCTTGGCAGATTACCCGGCATGACGCACCCACGGGAAGGGTTTCTCTTACCAACTCATCTGCCACAGCTCCTCGGACAAGAGCAGACGGCTCTATCGAGAGGAGAAGGCACCGTCCTCTCTCACGCCCAGTCCGTGCCGTAGGGAGAGCAGAAGCAATTGAGGATGCACAGTTGAAAAATGCATGGTTTCCTACTCAACTGGCATGGGACAGCTTCAATTTTCCCTCCCCAGCAGTTCAGACATCTCCATCGTGCAGCACCATGAAGGCTGCCAGCTAGATTTTTCCGCCGGTGGCTCCTAGGCATAACCTTCCTCTCCAGGCAGGGACTTGGAGTCTGAGGATCTCCAAGGATGCTGAGGCTGTTCCTTCACCAGCAAGGGTCTCAATATTTTCTAAGCCACTGTTAGCTGTGCGTTCAAGTTTTGGCTTAAAAAATGGCAGAAGAGATCCTGATTAATTGGCAAAAGGGTATCAGAGTTTGAGCAGCTTTATCTTGTTAATTGATAAACAGTGATTTAAAGTGACTCACTAAGTGCATCAAGTAGGACAACCTGACTGCAGGACACAGGCTCCAGGGTTGATGGTAGTCACTGCTCAAGTGAAGCATGGCCAAGATTTTGCATGCAGCAGTAAAATGAAGTTATTTATCACCCTGGCAGTATTTACCAGCTGGTCAGCAGCCTTTTATGCTGTGCACTTAAGAGAGTCAGCTGTTGCAGTGATGGGTATCTCGAACAATGAAGTTAACCTTTGTTTTCTTTTTGAAGTACGGAAACATTAACCACACCAACAAGCGGGAAACTGGGACAGAAGAACCGTAGGATTTGCACAAAGTCATCCAAGACAAATAGGACCAAGAACAGGACTCGGTCTCTGGAGGTCCAGCCAGCACACCGACTGCACAACCAAAGACAGAAGTTGACCCTTCAGGATTCACGGCTTTCCTCTGCAAATGCTCTGCACGTTCAGAGCCGAGCGGCACGTCTCTGACTGTAATTGCATTGGCAGTAACTGGCCTCCTAGGGAAAAGACAATCTTCTTTAAAAGAGCAGCCAGCCTGGGTGAGAGAGCGAAGGTGCAGTCCTGTAACTCGGCAAGTTTAAAGGAAATTCCCGCTCTGCCACCCGCTCCGGGGACTGCACGCCTGGAGACCACGTAGCTGCGGCCGCGCTCCCGGGGAGATGCTGCAGATGTCAGCAGCCGGGGAGGAAGGGCAGGACCCCCCCAGGGCCTGCTCAGCGCAGAAGCCCGCGATGGACACGCTGCAGAAGCAAATTCTCCTTCCACAGAGAAAGCAGAGGCTCTCAAGCTCCGTCCTGGCTACGCGACTCTCGGCTGTTCAGCTGAGTCTGAGGTGACTTTCCTGCACCCGTACAGGGTGTTGAACCCGCTGCCAGCTGAGACGGTGAAGCCATCGTCCTTCCCCAAGCTTGCACGACTGTCCGGCTGCTCCGCACAACGTAGCTGCATCAGCTGCAAAATGTTTTGTAAATTATGCAGTGGGTTTCAACAGACAAACGTGAGCAGCAGTATAGGAGCATTCACCAACACTGCTCCAGACACATCGCAGGTTCCAGTAAAACCAAAAATCCATTTTCTGCAGCTTACGAGTCTCTTCTAATTAAAAAGTGTTCACCATTTTGCAGAGAGGAAGGGGCCGAGACCTAAGTAAATACTGAAGCTTAGCGTAAAATATTAGGAGAATGAGCACAGATGGAAGATTAAATATTAGGCTGAAATTGCTTCATATTGTGCATTTAGAAATAAAGCTACTTAACCCAGGCAACTTCATGTTAATGTTAATACAAAAATCAGGCGAAACCCACTAAACATACTTCCTGCCCATCTCCATAGCTAGAAGGAACATGTGTGTGCATTCACGTGTTTCCTTCTCCGCTTCTCCAGTCTCGCCGTGCCACGCCACAGCCAGAGAAGGACTCGCTGAAGATCCCACCTGGGGTGCAGGTCAGGAGGACACTTTTAAAGACCATTCCAGGATGCTGCTCTGGGTCGGCGCTTCTCAGCCCACCCGTATAAAACCAGCGACGGACACCGGCACAGTCTCCTCTCGCCTTCGGCCACAAACCCCTTCCCCTCCTGACCCGGACGTGGCTATGGACCACCACGACTCTCACACCTGGGACCTGGACCCGCACCACGCAACGCAGATGCCACTTCCTAATGAAAGCATTAACAACGATTCTGCACGTATCCACACGGTTTCTGTTACGACCGACCGCGCTGAGGCGCAGCACCCAGCCTGGCCAGGCGGGTCGAAGGGTCCGGCAGCGACCCCGCTGCTGGGCAGAGCACGAAGGGGCACGCAGCGCGGCCACAGCCCTGCACAAGCATGCCCACGCTAGCGACGGCGTCTGGCCGGGACCCCGGCCTTGGGCCAGCTCCGCCAGGCACCAGCAGGATAAATCCCTTGCGGGCCGCGGAAGGCGTTCGCTCCAGCAATGCCCTCGTAGCCACGCTTACCCGCCTTGCTGCCTGGTATCATTTTCTTCATATTGGAGTTTGACGGTTTGTTTACACCCGCCTCAGAATTTAGTCTTAATGCTTTTGATGGATTCTGCCTTTTTTTTTTTCCCCTCCCCAAACTGCCTCAGGTCAGCTTGTTGACCCACAAACCTTGCAGATATCTTCAAAGAAAGAAAAAAAACCACGAAGGACACTGCCTGCGTTAGCACTATTGAACTTCTTCATGTTGCTGAACTCCTGCAGATAGCGGAAGAGCCACATGCGTGCCAGCATGAATCAATAACGCCTGCAGTTTCACTCAAAACGCCTATACAGTCATTTATAATTAACACTACAACTCGGTTGTCTTCCAAAATCAATTCCTTTCCGTTTTTTGTCATGAAATTGTATTTGACAAAGTTCATCTGCTTTTAACGTGTGTTAATTTTCCCTGCTGAAGCAGGCATTCATAAAAACGCTCTTTAGGAAAGACAGCACTGGGGAAGACAAGCAGCCAGCGCTGAGGGGGTGCCGCAGCGAGAACCATTACAGCACCCAGGGGTCGAGCACCCCAGCAGCCCGACAGTCCCTCCTGGTGAAGGACAGACTCGGAGCACTGGGCCCCCCAAGGTCTTGGACTTGCATCCAACCCTCCCCTTGCTACGGCCAAACTTGCAATTGCAACCATCAAAATAGGACGGGGAAAAAAATTACGAGACAAAACTCTGCACCATACTTAGTCTCCCGCCAGGTCCCGGGGTCACTCTTCCTGGGGTCCTTCCTTCCAGCACAGCAGCCCAGTTTTACTTGAGAAATGTTAATGGTAGCCCAGCCCCCTGCAGACCCCCACCTCCGTCGGGGCAGGGCAGGTCTGTGTGCCGGCACGCACAGGGCTCACCCCCAGGAGCACAGAGAAGAGATGTGTCTGCTCCTGTGAGTAATGTAACTCGGGGCACACTAAAGATCCGTGCCAGCCCCTTGGAGCACCAAGGGGAAGAAGTGCTCTGCTCCCCATGACACACGCCGCATCGACATCCATTTCTCATGTCTCTGCAAACTCACCGTTATCATCGGTCGTTTAAAATATGAAGTTGTTCTCAACACATCTCTCACAGGAGCTATTGCTACTGCTGACCCTTCACTGGACCAGGCTGGCATGTCCAGTCTCCATCTATCTTAATTCCATGATCAAGTCAAGCAAGTCACTGTTTATTATGTTCTAAACATTTCATCAAGGCTTAAGAGCAGAGGTGCTTCACGCCAGCACAGCAGGAGGGACAGGGCAGCAGACCCCAAGGGGGCACAGAAAGATCAGCATGGGAGCAGGTACCCCGGGAGGACAGTGAGCACCCGCAGACAAGGACAGATTGCCCAAAACCAGACAGGGCACCGTGTGCCAAACACACCGACAGAATGAAGTTTTGGTGGTGCATTGAGCCGGTGAAAGAGCCTTGTCAACAAATGTCCTCGGGTAATAGAGAGGCTCCTGCCTTCCCCTTGCACACTGGGTTTGCAATCTTGCCTCGTCTTATTGCACAAACCGTAATCGATACTTTGCAGGCAGAAAGCGACGCCGTTAGAGCCCCACTGTGAGAAGGGAAAGAAATCGTGTCCAATCTCTGTGCCGGTGCAAGAGGGACAAAGTCAGTGTGAGGGAGCGATCAATACGAGCCCTGGATCGGGTCTCCAGCTCCTCTTACCTTGGTACATCGCCTCCCAGGACGGGCGTTTCAGGCTGTGCCACTTGAGAGGATTCAAAGGCAGCTTGTCTTCCACAAGACGACTTTTTTTTTTTTAATAACTGGTTTTCAACACTACTTTTCAGCAGCCTACAGTCCAACACATTCCCACCATCTCTGAAACCTTTAGGACAATGCTACTCTATAATTTTTGCCCTCGTTAAATAATTTGAAGAGCACTGAAATGAAAACCATGTCCAGGGGCTAGATCTTTGTGCACCTCCAACAATGAGCTCTTAATAGCTGAAATTAAATTCAGCGATTTAGTCCAGAAGAAAATTAAATACCCGAGATTTAGTCTTGAAATACCTAAAAGAATGCATTTGCTTGAGTTCAGCGCTACGGCAGTACTGAACAGAACCTTGTTGCTATTTATGCAGGAATGTTCCTCAACGACACACTAAAGTAGGCACATCCACCAGCCAACCGCAATTTACTGTTGTCTCTTTCAGTTCCCTAACGTATCCACCAAACGATTCCCTGCACAGGGCTGACCGACCTGCGTCTCCAACGCACCCTGCTCCTGCCAAGCGCTTTATCTCACACAAGCTCCCTTAGCCGTGGGCAAGATGTTTCCCCCTGTGTTTCAACAGAATAACCAGCACGTCCATCTAGCAGCCAGGTATCTATAACCTTAAGCCTGACAAGAATTCTGCAAACAAATTGTGATGCTTGTAATTTTCTGAGTAGTTTGCTCTAAAATTAAGTGTCATACAGTAATTTGTGTCTGGCTTTGCCACAATTTCCATAGCCATAATTATTTCAGACACACTGTAAAACAGCAATATAATATGCAATCCCAAATAATAAATATCTCCAAGCTTGATCATTACTCCAAAAAAGAGACTGAAGAGAAAGCATATTTTACATGGGAGTTTCATATGCATGGCTGATGGAAAGCAGCATCTACCATAAGGCACTATGGCTACCATGGAGGCTACCGCTAACGGGCGGATGGAGGCAGATACTCCAAATTCATTCAGCATAAAGCTCCCCACGCCTTCAAGCGGCCACTTTGACCAGGTCATGTTCCAGCCATGTTCTGCTGGAACGCAAGACCCAGGAGGAGAAAGCCAAACCATAATTCAGAAAGGAAACTGAAGTATAAGTTTCCCTCAGCGATTATTCCTTCAGCAACAGGCACGGATTTACTCCCACAGCCCCCACCTGATGCGTAGCCCCCGTTTCCCATCCCACTACCACCCAGCACAGCCACAGGGTGCCTGGCTCCAGCCCTGACAAGTATTGCTAAACCTGCGCATCAGCACCGGCCCCGTGAGCGCAGCGTCTCTCTGTGCGGGATGCCGGTGGCTGCAGCACTGATGAAAGTAAAACCCGATGCTTTGTGCAACTCACAGAATCCCAGGAGAAAAAATAAACTTATTATGCATAATACTCGAGCATCAGTCAGAAGATAAAATAAACTCCAGAAGCACATACAGGTTTGTAAGCTAATGTATAAAAGATGAAACAAATCAAAAGCCCCAAGCACTGTACATTTGCATCCATCTTTTTTGTATTTAAACAGAAAAGCAGACCTTAGGCTTCAGGAGGTATCTTTGCACTAAAAGACATGTAATTCATTATTCTAAATTTCTCTAACTTTCAAGTGAACTATTTATTTTCCATCTAAGGACACTGTAATGACATGATGCCTTGATGGGACACACGCAACGCACAGGACAGCATCTTACCAACACCGCTTCCCACTCCCGCCCCAAACTTGTGCTCAGCAAGAGCAAGCCCTGGCCATGCAGAGCACACGTGCGCTCGATTTCCAAAAACATCTTCCAGAAGGACACAGCCTGCTCAGGAAGTCTCCAGCTCACACGCTCTTCAGATGCTTCCCTTCCTCCTCCTCTGCCACCCGGCAAGTGAAGCGGCCGATTCCCAGACCAGGCGGGACTCGGGCTGGTGTAAGGCATCGCGCTTCCACCCCAGAGGCTGTCCCGCGGGGAGCACGGCCTTGCCTGCCCCCAGACTCTGCTCCTACACGTCCTGCCGAGCCGCCAGCCACAGCAGAGCATCGCCGACCGCCGGCCCCTCGCAGCAGAGAGCTGCTGATGCGCAAGGCAGCCACGCAGCCCTTGAGACTTACAAGGACACGAGCCTCGCTCACAGCTTGCTGTCATTAAGAGAAAGATGGTGTCAGGAGCTCTCAGGGCCAGGCCACTGCTTTGGGACTCTTTTTTTTTTTTTTTTTTTTTTTTTTAAAGTCGATGTCTGCAGCTCACGGGCAGAAGGAAAAGCACCGTCACCTCCGGGAGGCACCAGCCCAGCCTGGCAGCGCGGCGCAGGCAGGAGGGTGCAGCCATGCACTGCCGCTGCCCTCAGGAGCTGCCCGCTGCCCTCGGCCCCACGGGACCCCCAGCCTGCCCACCGCCGCCTCCCGAAGCAGAAGCTCGGCCCAGGAGGTGAGGGCACACGCTCCTCTGCCAAAGCAGCCTGGGGCACAGCCCCCTCTGCCTGCACCTCTGCGGGCACGGGAACTGAACGATTGCACACTGAACAATTGCACGTCCCTCTCCCGAGGAAGAGGAGGCAAGCGCTGCTGTCTGATACCAGGAGCCAGGCAGAGGCACCCATCGTGGCAGTCTCAATGGACGGGTCCAACAACGGAGCGATCTCTCCCCACATTCAGCTTGTGATGCTCAGCAGCAAAAAGGCAAGCACTAAAACGGGAGGTACAACAGGACACAAATGGAAAGTTTTTTAAACACAAGCACTTTCTCTATTGTAGCACTTCCCTTTGGAAAATAAAAATCAAGGACTTTATCCAAAGCCTCTTTTTTACAGAAGAATTTCCTTTTAAATTTGCTCAAAACCATTGACCAAGTTTACATCCAAGTAATGGCTGGCAGCAATGAAGAAACTACTCTATTTCACAGTATTTACCGCTGCGGTGTTGTCCACAAACCTACTACTGACAGCAGGCAGGATGATCTTCTCAAAGGCTTTGCTTATCCGTTTGTTCCCCTACTATTCAAGAAGCCAAGCACTGGAAAGATAATATTGACCTTCCTGAGCTATCTGTAGCAAGGCACAATCTGCGAGGAGAGAAGCGTTTTCGCTGCCAGGACAAGAAGCTATAAGCTTCGGTGACTGCAAGGGCGATTTGTGTTCGACGCGAGCAGAGCAAGGTGCCCTGCGCGGGCAGGCGGCGAAGGCATGGCCGGGGGGGTTCGAGAGGAGGATAAACACCCGCCAGAGCCGCGCCGGGGAGTCCTGCAGCACCCAAGAGCCCCAGCCAGAGAAGGGAGCAGCCCGGCCGGCTGCCTTTGCACGGGCACGGATCTGTAAGGAATTACCGGGGCGGGGGAGCCGAAAATGGGTTAGGAAAACAGCAACAAAGGGCCACAACAGAATCCAGACTGTGCAGTCACAAATCTTGTCTCCTCATTAACAACGACAATTATAAGCTGCCATAAAGCGCAATTATACGACACACAGTGTTAGATTCATCAGGTGATTACAGCCATTAATAACGCACCCCAGCCTGACGAGCAGAGGGACTCGCAGTCCGGTGTCCTTCGTTTTTCAGCAGATCACTGACGAATCCCACAGCAGATCCGAGAAGCCATTTCTTCCCTACTGCACAGTGTCGAGCGCGCGTTACATTTTGTATCGCTAGCAGTCACCATTAGCAAGGACTGCTTTTTTTCTAATTAGCGTTGACTTGTGCCTTTCATCTTATCCCTACATTTCAAGACCAGCAGCCGTGCCAGCTCGCCCTGTAGAGCCCCCAAAATCCTTCACACAGACATTGCAGGGATGAACCCAGTACAGACTGAGGACCGTCCAACTTCGGCCAGAGCAGAACTCCCCGGAGCGTGCCCTCGGGAAAGGGTCTGCAGAAAGGGTTACCTCCAGCCCTCAGAAAATCCCATTTCCACGTAAGCAAACGGGCAGAGCAGCTGACGGGTTATCTGCGCAAGAGAAACATCCAGGAGTACCCGACACTGTGGGACAAAGTGTGCAAATCCGTCCAGCCAAGCCTGGAAACGCGCTGGTTTATCACAAACGTACAGGAAGGGTGGGAAAAGGAAAAATCCCACAACAGCAACACCTTTCCCCTCTCTATCCTTGAAGTTTTGTTCCGAGAAACCAACATGCTTTATAAGCAAAGGTGAAAAAGAATGAGTCTAAGGGCTATTATTTTCTCTAGCTTTCTCCTTAAGTGCAACACAGTAAATCTTCCTTGTGTCCTGTCCATGGCATGCTGAATCAGACATGCTGCTCAAAAATCCACTCAGTGATGCAGAAAAGGGGGGAAACGTCTTTGATTCCCCTTTTCAAGCAGTCACTGTGGACGTCGGCAGCTGCTCCTCATGCCCGCGGGCCGTCACAAACAGCAGCTCGCTGGTGTGACTTCTTGCGTGAGGTTTTCCTCCCCTGAAAAGCGGCAACACTCGCTGCTCACTGCAAGGGAAGGAAGATACGTGCACATGTTCAGCTGGACCATGAAACAGAAGCACCAGCACCCGGGCCAGGCCAGGACCCCTCTCGCTGCCCGGTCCCTGCGGCCAAGAGCACCGGAGGTGTCAAACCTGGCCCGGCCGCCCACATCACGTTCACTTTGAAACATCATTTTAAAATCCTGACAAAGCACTAGAAACTATTTCCTCCCTAAAACTGGTTTCAGTAGTGTCATCCCTGCACAGGCAAGGGATACAGCCCGCTAATTAGACCATCATCGACTGGAACGAGCATGGTGCCGGGCTGCCCTGCGCAGGTGACGGGACAGCAGAGCACGGGGCATTTCCCAGCGCAGAGACGCTCCTGCTGCTGCTGTCAGAAGTGGAGGGAAATAAATTGAGAAGGAAACTTAGCTACAGCACAAATTTACGTTTCTGTCAAAGAAGAGTGGCTGACGGCTATTTTTGGAAACTGGTCTCCATCATATTAATTCAGCGTCTGGTTGAAGTTGTCTCATTTGCAGCAAATCTGGCTGGTAAATATTAACCTTGGGCTTTGTTGAAATTCTCCTTGCAGATATTACAAGGGATTGGATGGAAAAGATGAAGCAGAAAGAGACAACTTTACAGCAGATGTCAGGCAGATCCTCCACATCACGGTTTCATCTACACAAAAGCTCTTGCAACGCACCACAAAGTAAATGGCACGAAGGGGCCACAGCTCACGCCTGGAAAAATTAAGGGTAAAAAGACATCAGTGCTGAGAAGCCTATGGAAAACAAAATAGGGATGGACAGGCGATCATCCACAGTGCAACAGGACTTCTCACTCGCCTGCCGTGCATCGGCTGGAAATAGGTTTTAAGCTCAGAGTAAGCACAAACCAGCATCTGGCTATATATATATATTAGACAAGAAAAGCAGTCTAAATGTATTTACAGTGACAGAACCTCTCCTCTTATTTGAAGGTAGATGTTAAACAGACGCTGAAGCTGCCCGGTGCCACCCTAGAGATGGCTGCATTTCAACGATCGCCAAAATGATTCATCAGAAACGAGCAAACCCACGGAAGCCTGTCAGATACGCTGGGGCTTCTCCAGAGAAGTGGTGTGATACAGAAAGACGGACAGTAAAAACGTTCGGCTTTCTCGCAGCAGCAATTAGCAGTGCCGTAAATCCTATTAGTCTTTTTTCATCTTTCTTAATTTCAGCGTGGGGATACAAACGTTCTCTCAGCAGCAGGGTGATTTCGGCACTTAAATCACGGTTACAGGGACACTAGCTTTGTGATTTAGTTCAAACAGCTTCGCCAGTTCAGCGGCAAACACAGCTCGCTCCTCTCGTGGAGAGGCCCGCACCGCCCGCACCTCCCGGTTGTGCCACGGCCGCCACCAGCACTGCCGACCAGGCACAGATCTGCCCGCGGCCACCCACCCAGGACCAGCCCCTGCACCACGCCGAGGGCACCGGCAGCAGCGAAGCCCCCCGGTCCCGGCTGGGCTGGGCTCAGACCGGCTGCGGGCCCCAAACACCCGTCTGCCCCGTGAGGACACGGGCCCGTGTGCCGGCTTCCGAGCACAGCGACAGAGGGAGGGCCCAGCCCGAGACGGCCTGGGGAAACTTCTCCTTCGCTTCTGCCGCCCAATTTCCTTTTGATTTAGACCCAAGAAGCTGCGTCACGCACTTGGCCCTAAGCACCACCCTGGATCCATCCCAGATCCGGCTGGCAGCCAGGCCCCGTGGGTCCCCCAACACACGGTGACCCCGGCAGTCGGTGTGGCGACTGATTTCAGACACCAGCACATCCCGTGCTGCAGGCACAACCAGAAAGTCCTGAGAGAAGATCGAAGGACAAAGGAAAGGACCAGGAGCTGCGAAGCAGCACCCAAGAGAGCCTGGAGAACCACCAGCCACCCCTGCATGGGATGGGGGCTCGGCCCCCGGGCAGTCCCTGCTCCCCAAAACGGCCGGCCCTTGAGCAAACTCGGGGTCCAACCTCTCACGGCCACAAGAGCTGCGACAGGCTGCAGCCAAGGATCCAGCAGACTCAGGCGCGCTGAGCCCTCCAAAGCCACCGCCACAGGACCACGGCGGCAGAGCCAGATTTGCTGTGCCATCACCTGGCAGTTTTACCATCCCCAAACTCCCACCATATTTACCTGCCTCCAGCTCAAGGGCTTTTGTCCTTGTTGAAGAATTTCCGCGGCCCTGGATGCTTTCATCAGAAATCTTTTAAAGTTATTCACTTAGCACTATGCTAATGCAGGGCTCTAAAACAAACCAAAAACTTTCAACCCTTAAAAGCTATTTTCCGATATTTGTCCAGACATCAGACGCTGCTCCACAGAGAGTGACTAATGACCTGCTTTCTGGGAGAGGGGGAAAAAACTTAATTATGTCCATTAAATTACTTCAAATATTTTTCCTTAGAGAATATGAATTATTTAAACTCAACACAGAGAAACCTGAAACATTAGCAAAAGCCTTCTGGGACTCGCTATGTAAATTCCCACTCCAAACAGATGGGGAAAGCATGGCGAGCTGCCACGCAGCCACTGAAGCAATGAACAGTGCTGAGATTTCAATTCGATAGTTTTAATAAGGTCTTCTTAAGGAGGGCAGAGAGCGAACAGCCACTACCCGGAGCGCCGGGAAGGGCTTCCCACCTCCAGCAGGAAGGCAGCACAGTTGGCGCAATTTAAATCCGAAAAACCTCAAGTAGCTCCTGAAGGGCAGAGATGATTCCTCAGGAAAAGCTCACTCCCCTACCATACCGTACGCCTCAAACACGGGGGAGCTGTACCTCTTTGGGACTTATTTAGGTATTTTCCTCTCCATCTGTTTTCTACCAAGTGAAAAGGTAAGAGGTCCAAGGTATCACCTGGACACCAGGCACAGGCAGCGAAGGGTCTTTTCAGGCATATCTTACTGAAGAAAACATCTCCTGCACGTCCAAGCTGCCCCAGAGGAGCGTGGCTAACAGGGCAGCCACGCGCACTGCCAGTTAATAACTGATAGCGAATTACACCTTTCAGAGAAGAAAACCCCTGGGTGCCGATGGAGGAACAGCCATTGCTGGGGTAGGAGACGCACACCCGCCGCACAGAGCGGCCTCTGCTTGCCCGGGACCGCTGCCGGCTCATGCTGGTGCAGAGGCAGTCGAGACCACGCTGAGCTGGGACGAGGTCCTGACCACGGCCCGAAGAGGGAAGGTGCCCAGGAAGAGGCATTAGCCCGACCCCGCTCTCCTTGCAGAGGCTCCCACACTCCAAGAGCAGGAGCGTGCAGCCGTATCCCGCGCTCTCGGGGCTGATCCCATGCCTGGCCCTCGCCTGCCCTTGAAAGTGAGATCGAAGTGGTCACAGCACCAGGTTCGTTAGAGGGATACCCATTAAGGCAGAGGTCACATCCATTTTTACAGCTGTCATCAAACGTAACCTTGTGAGCTGTAAAGTCACCGAATTATTAAGTTGTGTCTAAAGCATGACAATGGGGATATTAATGTTCTAGAGTAATTTTAGAGTTACAGATAAAGCTGTGGGAAACGCCTGACGGTGTTCAGAGCTTTGGCACGTCTGCCCAGCCAACACCATGCTGCAGAGCAGCTACCGGCAACGCACCCCATTTACCCAATTGCCACCCTTCAAATTAAGGTCTGGCTGTTAGCTGGGGAGCTGCAATCAGCTAAAAGAATCATATTGCTGACAAAAGGCAATTCCTCTTGTCTGAGCTGTGCTCAGGCACCAGGCAGACTGGAGCAGTCTGGCACAACACGGACCAACACAGACAAAAACTGCCAGAGGACACCGACAGCCACTTTTACCTCTGCATCCCCCGTCCTTCTCCTCGAAGCCGGGACCGCACGTGCATTTCCCTATGGGGACCAGCCACTCGCCCTCCGCGCTGCAGTGCATCCTGGGGGGGTTATCCACATCCACTTCGGCGTGAGCGACACAAGTGCCCTTAACTTCCACCAAAGTCACGAAGGCCGTCTCCGCCACCGTGTCTGGAAACACGGCCAGGTTCTGCACAGTGGCGAGGCATTTCTTGTAATAGACCCGCACGGAGACCAGCGCCACGCAGGCGCCCACGTCCTGGAAGCCCAGGTGGAAGCCTCTCTTGCTCAAGTGCCCAATCTCCCTCAGCTCGGTGTTCAGCTTCATCTTACGCTCACCCAGGTCCCCCTGCGTGAAGCTCTCATCAGCAGCAATGGTGTCAATCTTGGTGTGCTTGCTCTCGTGGACGCTGTGGCCCAGGTCGGAGTCAGACTCGACGTAGTACAGATTGAAAGTCTCCTTGCAGGTGCCCGTCACACCAGGGATGCTGTTGCAGTCCCGTAGGGTGAACTTCAGCTCGATGAAGATCCTCTGGCCATCGCGCCTGGCAATCCAGCCCGTCTGCAGCCAGTTGTTCTGGTTTGGCTCCATGACGTTGCAGACCTGGTACGTGCGTATCGGCTTGTAATTCTCATCCACACCGCTGATTTCTTCCCACTGGGGAAAGAACACAAAGGGCTGTAACAGCTCGAGAGCTGCCGTGAGCAAGAACCAGCCGCCCCAGCAGAAACACACCGATCAGTATAAATATCACCACCACAAGCCTTTCCACCCACAGGCCGTTCTATCATAGGCACTGAAAGTCCTTAGCCCACCAAAACCACAAGCTGTAGCAACACGGCGGTGCTGCCTGACCACCTAACACCTGAGATCTTTGCAGAGGTGCAGCCAGAAAGAAGGCACCAGCATCAAACCTTCTAAACCAAAGTCTAATGTGAAACTGGACGCATCATCTGGTGAGAAGCCAGAGTCTTTGTCTCCCGCACGCGCCTTGGATCTTCTGTCCCTGGGAAGGTGCATTCTGCACAGCAACGCCATGCAGCGTAATGCCAGATGGGGCTGGGTTACCCAGAGGAGTCAGAGATGGCCAAGGAGATGTGACACCAGTCACACCATCACACAGGGACAAACACCTTCATGAACGGCAGCAGCGGCTTCTCTGTCAGGAGAAGTTTGAGCTGGAACGGGACAAATCCTCTGACTGGAAGTGAAACGGTATTTCCCCAAAGTTACCAGCAGAGATTCTGATTTGTGAAATGATGACTCAACCCTCGCAGCCTTAAGGATGACCTGGCAACTACCCAAAGCAATTCTTTCTGGGGTAAATTTATGCAAGATTGCCAAATGTACCCAAAACAGTTTTCTCTGCAGACTAACAGTTGGGCAACAGAGATGACTCCAGGATCTATCACTATTCCCTCGCTTCCATTCTGGAAAATGAACCCAAAGCAGCAAGGAACACTACTCTGAGTTTCCTGACGCTCAGCGGCTACAGACTGACCCTGGCAGCAAAGCAAGGACCTGATCAAACAAATCCTGCGTGATGCAGAGCTCCTGACGATCCCACCCCAGCCACAGCCCTCTTCCCCAGGAACTCGCGCTGGTGTGCAAACTGCAACGCAAAGCCTTAACCGGCTGGTGTTTATTTGCTTATTGCAGGAGTGTAAAATTCATTTTGAGGAGGCATTCCGTGTTGGCTGCACCGCTCACATAACCAACACTTCACTTCTCACTCCGCTCCCCAGGGTGCCCAGAGCTGATAAACGTGACAGCTCGTGCTGAACTGCCCATCCGCCCCCGGCTCGAGGAGACGCCATGGCTGCCAGCCCCCTCCACCGGCTCCACGTGAGCCACCGGACTTCAAATACTGCTGAGCGCCAAAAGGCAGCACCCCCCCAGCAGCACAGGGGGACAGCCCCACCTCCGCACTTACCCCGTTTGATGGGTACGAGGTCCAGCCCAGCTCCGCTTGCGACTCCTTCGAGTCCAGCAGGACGACTGCAGGAAGACGACACGTTACAAAGCAAAGTCACTGACCCAGGAGGCCCCAGTAAACCCCCACCCGGCCCGTCCGTCGGGAAGCTCGGCGCCATGCTCCCCTTCCCGGACACCCACCGGCCCGAGCAGCGGGTCAGGTCGCAGAGCGCAGGGAGCAGCTCCCACCCCAGCTCCACCAGCCATCGCGTCATCGCGTGAGCATCGAGCACCGCACCGAGCAGGACTCACGCTGCAGAGCTCTGGGCTGCGCATCCAGAGCAGACCTCGCAGTTACGCGATTAGCACCCTAACCTAACAAGGATGACGTCCCAGGGAAGGCTGCAGTGCTTCCCAAGGGACTCTGCAGGACAATCCCTTCGACACCACCAGCCAACGCTGTAACTGTGCCGTGCCCGCAGCGTGCGTATTCCTGGAACCGAAAGGCACTGCTCTGAGACACCAATTTCCCGAAAAGACTACATCCTTTTCCCACAGGGCAGCTAATTCTCCGCTGGACGGGAAGAGGCATCTCCCCCAAATTCAGAGACTCGCGATGGTCGCGCAGCTGGCACGCTGACCGGCACGCTGCCTCCTCTCAGACTCCAGACCCCAGATAACGCCCGGGGCGGGTAGGGGGACACCCCCGGCCGGCCCTTTCCCAAGCAGCGCTCGGGACGCCGTTCCCGGTGCTGAGCGGGACGGGTCTGTCCGCGGCAGCGCAGCCCCTGCGCGCACCGAACCGTGTCCCCACGTCACGGCCCGGCGAGGCGGCGGTGAGGGGCGCACCCCGCACGGGGCCAGCGCTGCCCCCAGAGCCGCGGCGGCCCGGCCGGCTCCCGCCGCTCCCTCCCGCCTGCCAGAACGGGCAGCCCGGCCCGGTACCGGCAGCGCTGCGCGGGCAGCGAGCGCCGCAGGAGCTCGTTCATTCCCGGCGCCTCTGGTGATCGCGGGGACCGGGACGCCCGAGTCCCCTCGCTCCGGGACCCCCCGTGCTGAGCCGGCCACCCACCCCGCGGGGAAACCGCCGAGCCCCCCGCACCGCATCTGCCCGCCCCGTCCCGCGGGTCCCCGCTCCCCCGCGCCCCGGAGAGCGGCGGCACATCCACCCCACGAAGCCACCGCCGCGCCCACCGGGGGGCTGGCGGCCACACCGCGGGGGAGGAAGGGGAAGCCCACCCGGACCCGACCCGCCGGCCTCTCCCAGCGGCGTCGGGCACCGCAACGCGCAGCCCGACCCGCCGCGAGCGACCAACGCCGGAGCCGATGCGGCAGCACCGAGCGCCGAGGCCGCCGGGCACAAGGGGCACAGCGCGGCCGGGGGGTACCGGAGCACCGGGGACAAGGCACGGCCGGCGGTACCGGAGCACCGAGTGCCGCGGCCACGCCGCTCCGCCCGCCCGGTCCCCGCGCGCCCCGGCCCGACTCACCCTGCTCGGCGGCGGCGCGGGGCAGCACCGGCAGCAGCAGCAGCACCGGCAGCAGCGGCGGCAGCGCCCGGGGAAAGCCGCCGCCGCGCGCCGTCGCCATGGCGCCGCCGACTCCGCGCGCCCCGCGCCGCCGCCGCGCTCCTGCCGCCGCGCCCCGCCCCCGCCCCGCGCCGCCAACCGCTGCCTCCAGTCGCTGCCGGGGCGTGGCCACGGGCCGGCACGGCCAATCCGCGGCGGCCGCCGGAGCGCTCGGTGGGAAGGGGCGGGGCGAAGGCGGCCGCGCAGGCGGGGGGCGCCGTTCACTCTGAAGCCTAATGATGGCAGCTGCAGGCCAGTCCCCGACCAGCCGTGTCTCATTGCACGATGTGTGGGGCAGGCTGCTGCTGCAACGGGCGGAGCGCAGCGGGGCTGAGCTTTGGGCTGCCTGGTACCGCTGCCGAGGGCAGGGACAGCCCTCCCCATGGAAGCCAACGGACTGCTGGGGCACGGACAGCGCCTGCTGATGCTGAGACGTTGCAACCTTGTGATCACAGCCATAATTAACAGTGCTGTGCCCCCCCCATGCCCCACCACTGGATGATATTTGCTCCCTGCTGCCATTAACAGGCAGCCAGTGGCGAATCAGAGCCTTTTTCTGCACCCCAGGGCCCAGGAGAGCAGCAGGGCAGGTCTCGTTACTGCCCTTGCCTGCATGCGATGCCCAGGAATGCCAGCTTTATGTCAAGCCCTCTCTTCTGCCTTTCTGGGTTGAAATTAATTCCCAGCTTCATCTCAAGGTCCTCCAAGCCCAGCGGCTGCTGTAAAAGTCAGAGTGGCCAGAAAGAAGCCCCCAGGAAAAGGCAGCCCCAGGCAGGGTGGGTCCTGCCAGACCCACGCGAAGGGCAGCGCTGCGGCAGCAAGGTTGGCTGGGCTGGGGGAGGCAACTCCCAGCTTGTTGCAGGGAAGGTGCGTGCCACCAGGCCCACAGGCTCCTGCACCAGGGGAGGAACTCCGTGAGGTCTGATTATCGCTAATCGTAGGCGTTGCAGGTCCCTGCAAAATTTAGTCAGGCTGAATGCCCATCAGTTCCCCTCTGATGGCTGACACCGTGATGCCAAAGCGTGCTTATGTAGCAACGCTTGTTCCTGTGGGATGTTCCCTTTGCTGTGATTATGTGCTGTCAAACGTAAAATGTCGCAAGTCTGCAATAAAAATATCGAGTCTCCATCTAACGCAGCCTGGCTGGGCTATGGCACCCCGCGCGCGGCCCCTGTTCATGGTGGTGGGTGCTCGGACCACAAGCCCTGTGTGCAGCCCCGCAGTGGGGCACCCCCAGCCCTCCCCGTTGCTGCTGGATCCCCGCTGCCGCAGCTGGCCACCCCCAGTGAGGACGGTGTGGGACCCAGACGCTGGCTCGGCAGGCGTGAGGAGCACCCAGGGCGGAGGGCTGTGCCCAGACATGGAGAGCTGGGTCACGCTGGCAGCTGGACTTGCCCAGCTGAACAAAAACCCATGCATGAAATGAGAGGTGCGTGAACGTGCCCATGTGAAAACTGGCGGGGTGCACGGCGCTGCAGGGGAAGAGCAGTCGTGTGTCTGCACAAACGCACTGCATTTAAACACCTGAAAGTGTTAGACACTAAAGCCTGAGTTCTGCGGTGCCTCACCCACGCGTACGTTTGCTGGAGCAGGTATCCTACTGAAGCCTCCTGCCAGTCAGACTCAGATTTGCACGTTGCATAATAAGATTAATTAGATATGGTGATTGCACTTCATTTACCTCATGCCCCAGCTTCTAAGTACTCTCGTCCTGAAGTCAATAAGACTATCCCCGTGAATACATTTAACCATATGTGAAAGCCCCTGAGCAACCCAGACACCAGCTCAAAACCCCGAGCGCAATGTTTCTTTAACCTGTTCCACAGGAATCTTGCCTTCCCGAGCATCCTTTAACACCTACGGCATGTTTGCTCTCGAGAGGTTTGGGAGGCATTGCATCTGAGTATAAATCTGCTGGAAATCCGGGGCTCTTGGCCAGTTAAGAGGAAGATGCTGCTGCTGTGGCCATTCTGCAGAAATGGAGGAAACATTTTTCAAGCACAATGAGGATTCGTAATTGGATTTGACAATACATACCTTTAATAATTCTACTTGCTCTCCATGTCCTCCAGCGCTCCCCTCCCACCCCAAAGCACCGACCCCCCATATTCCCGCTCAGCCCCCAAAACCGCTATTCAGCTACTGCGTCAGCTGTAGCCTGGCAGATCCGGAGGAGGGACCCATGACGGGACACAGAGAGCCCAGCCGCACGCCTGCAGCCGGGGGGGTGTTTCCAGCAATCCCTCCATTTCTCATCCCCTCTGGAAACACGGCCACTACCTTTTCCCCGTTATCTTCACCAGTGAGAAAATCCCCGTCCCTTTATCAATGCTCCTCCCGGCTGGGAGAGCTCAGTGCTTTGCTGGGCCGGCGCTTTGCTGCGGTGCTGCCGCAGCGCCAGCGCTCCGAGCCCGGCCGATGCTCCCGGCGAGGTCGGGGTACAGCCCTGGTGACTGGGTCACAAGTTCAGATGATTAAAACTCTCCCTCCATCACTTTACAGGGCAGGGAAGCAAAAGCCAAGGTTTATTTATGATCTTCCTCAAGTGGAAACCAGAAGAAGTGACCCATTATTACTGGGGATTTTTCAAGCCACCCAGGAAGAAAAGTGATATTTAGTTGTCGTTAAAGGCTCATAACTGCATAACAATTTCATGCTATGTTAACTTCTAGGTTTTCTTTCGCATATAAATTTTTAAGGAGTAAAATAGAAAAACCCAGCCACTTGACCTTTAATCACAGTTATTTGTGTGATCAGTCAAGTGTGGGAAAAAGCTAGTTTGTGCTTGAAAGATGCCCTTTAAAACTAGATTGCTCTAATATGACACACGACTCACATGGTGTAATATATGGGATTTCACTTACCAGCCTCTGGGGCACAACAGCCTCCCATTTAGCATTCGTGCGCAGGATCTTGCTGCTGGTACGTTGGAAGGTATTAATGTCAGGAAGCAAATCGATACAGACCCCTGGGACAGCTCCGTTCACCACTGAGACCCACGGGAGGTGTACGCATTCATGTCGCCGAAGAGCCAAACAGGGAAGAGTATTTTCAATGTATACGGAGGATTTGATTAGAGATGTGTTTCACTAGAAGAAGGGTATGTCGTGCTAATAGAGTACAAAGCTTTTCCATTTATCTGAAATATTATTCCAAGCACTTATAAAAGCTTAATATTAGAACAGCCAGAGGTATTTTAATTACGATTTTGAAGTATCATGTTGTTCCGGGGAAATGACCTCATGAATTTTTCTTTGGCAAGACTGGATGACTAAAAGCCGTTGCTGGGGTGAAAGAAACAGAGCAGCTTTTTAAATTGAGACTATATCGGATTTATTCACGATCGGGCACAGCTGATGACCAGCGACGGGCCTCTGAGCCCGCAGACGGGGCTGCGGCACAGCCGAGCCAGCACCAAGGACGCGGCCCCCGGACGTCAGCGAGCGGGACGGAGGGATGCTGTCCCCGGGACGGCACAGCACACGCCGGCTGCCTCCTCCAGCACCAGCGGCGTAACGAGGGGCCGCTCTCTGTAAGCGAGGGAAGAGGAATACCCGTTGCTCACACCCAGCTTCCCTTACCCCAGTCCCGAGTGCGACCCCAGCCGCAGGGCGAGCCCGGAGAGACGCGAGTGGGAAAGCTGGGAAGGTGGTTATCCAGGCTCCAGATTGCCAGGGGAACTTCTGCAAAGAGCTGGGGCCAGCACGGCCCAGAAAATGTGTAATTCTCCAAGCTGAGCTATTACCTGCTGTAAGTGGAGACAGATAGTTTTGAAACCACAGTGAAAATAACCCTCCTGGAGGGGGAAAAAAAAAAAAATCAATACAAACACCAAGGAAAGAGGATCAGAATCCGAGACCATCAATTCCTGAGATAAAGAGTTGAAAGTCTCAGTGGGAGGACAGCCAGATCTGGACTGAAAAACAAAACTTTGTTTCTTTTGCTGACAAATGACTTTTTATGCTAAAGGACAAAGGAGCCAGGAGGATGTGGGCCTCGGTATGTGGCTGTAAGAGCTGCCCTTGAAGAAAGAAGGAGCAGGCAGAAACCTCACGGAAGCTTTTGTACCTCTCCTTCCTCCTCCACGCTTGAAAGGATTTTCTTACAACAGAAAACAAGGCATTTGTGCAATTTCGTGCTGTTTTGGGCATGTCGCAAAAACACGCTCCAGGACGAGTTTTGCTGCTTCTGCTGTGACGGTGCCGGAGCCAGAGCGGAGCAGGCGACAGCAACACAGCACACACGTACCCGGCGTTAGGTAAATACCCCGCACAGGAAAGCGGCAGAGTTAGCGTGGCTCAAGCGATCCGCACCGGGTACCCTCCGTGCCTCGCCAATCCGCTGCTCCCGGCTGATCCCGGGGCTCAGACGTCGCTTCCCGGGAGGACCACGCTCCGTCACAGCCGGTGCCTTTGCAGCCTGCTGCCCACAGCACCGTCTCGTCCTGCGCCACCTCCGTGCTGCTAACTGGTAGAAATCACAGCGAAAATAGAAGTTAATGTAAAGCTTCCCCATAAATCTCATGATCAAAGCTGCACAGCCCTACATCACGGGCTGCAAAAGGAAAATACTGTGTATTAACTCCTTTTACCTTCTATGTTGTTTGTCTGAAAATAAAAGCAACTAGTGCACTGCATTTGTTTTTAATGGCTTAATTTTTCTGTCAGATGTGTACTCTTTGTTTCAGGATGTCTGTACTATAAATGTTTTGCAGCAGCTCTCTAGCTTTTAAGGTAATCACATAAAAGATCCTTGACTACATAAAGGCAACTAATCCGGGTAAATGCCTTTAAGCATCTTTACATTTCTTGCTAATGGATTTCTAGGCAGCCCACAGAGATTCATGTGCTAGAAAATAATGTAAAATATAGTAAGTGTCTAATTTTTTTAAACGCCTCACATTCGTCATATACTGAGAAAATCCAGAGCTCCAGGCAGCATAAGATCATTATACTTCTATAAGTAATACTCCGTTCTGTCATCATCAATATGAAACCCAGCCTTTCACTGGGGGCAAGGATCCATTCAGCGTTAAATTCCAACTCAACCGGAGACAAATTATCACATGCTATTAATTAGAGCCAGACAGGAGGGATCCAGGCGCTGCAATCTGGTGACAATCTGAAGGGCAAGCCGAGGCATTTACTGAGCTCAGGAGTCGAAAACGTTACCTTCTCCCCACCTCGAATCGCGCTCTGGGAGCGGCAGGAGGGATTGCGGAGAGTGATGCCATGCCGTGCTTTTTGCTGCGTGGAGCCGAGCAGCTGGCAAAGGCGGGAGGTGGGTGCAAAGCACTTTGCAGAAGCGGGTCTCTCCCAGCGCCCCGTGCCCTTCCCGCCCCTCTGCCTGCTCCCCTCGGAGCCGGGGCAGGACCGTCCGTGCACAGCAGTGCGGCAGCGCTGCAACTCCACACTCCGCTGGGCAGCAGCCCCGTCCCCTACTTCCCATCGGGGCGCAGGGCTCACGGCACGTCGCCGGCAGCCAGCAGAGCCACAGGGACCCAACGCGGGCAAATTAATGTCAGCGAGTAAACGGTCCCTGGGCAAAACTCTCGTGCTTTATTTCGCTGTCACTTTGCACCCGCGTGCAACAGCTCTCCTTGCTCTGCTCCACCAGGATGCCAGCAAGGCAGCACTGCCCTCATCCCCCCGGCAGCCTGACCCGCTGCCATCCTGCCTGCGCGCTCCGGGCACGGGCCTGTCCGCCTGTCCCTGTCCCCGGTCGCACTGGTGGCTTTGGCAGGGTCGGAGAGAACTGCAGCAGCCGCGCAGGAGCAGCCGCTGGGAACGCCGTGCAGCGCAGCTATTCCTCCGGACTTTCAGGCCACTCGCCTTCCCAGCCCTGCTGAGAAAACCCAGAAGCCAAGCACCGGCTGCAGGCAGGGACAAGGAGCTCTGGGCACTCCTCACGCGGGCACACTGTCTCGCCTCTTCCGGCGTCGAGGGGTTACAAAGGGTCCCTGGCCCACGCGGTGCCGTGCCTGCGCTGCTCCCAGGACCCGGCCATCCCGGGGTGCCCCAGCCCGGGCTGAGTGTGGGTCCTCGTGCTGCCTTCAGCTCCGGTCACAAAACCCCTGTAAGGGAAAAGGCACCTATTTTAAGAGCTCTCTGATATAATTATCTCTGCGGAGGAGGAACCAACGGATGCACAAGTGCAGACGGGCCACCTAATTCTGCAGATTTATTACACGCATTAATTAGACTCGCTGTGCTGCTCCCAGGGGGACTCGGACCCACGGCCGTGCAGCTCTGTGTTGGTGGCGCGCGGGGATGGGGGGGGCATGGTGGAGCCGGAGCTGGAGCCAGTGCCGAGAGCACGAGGCCAGTGAAGCCACCGGCTGCTGGGGAAGGCAAGCCCAGAACCCTCGGGCTCCTCTTCGGCAGCATCCGGGGCAGCCGCAGCCCCTGCAGCTCCCAGGGCTCTGCCCGGGCTCCCCCACCCCTGCTGCCCCTCCACAGCCGTAGGTGGGCTCAGCGTGGGGGGGGCAGGCAGAAACCCACCCACAGTGGAGGGCTGGCTGGGCAAGGGTCCCGTACAGGTAATTAGTGTCAGAAAGGAGATTTCGAAGGATGACAAATAAACAAAGGGAATCAATTTTCTGATAGGTTTTTGTCAGTCACACAATGGCATATAAATTACTGAGGCCGTAGAGCTGAGGGAGCCCCAGCCGTAACAAAGCCAGACAAATCCCATCCCATCCCATCCCATCCTGCAGCAGACTCAGAGCCTCACGCAGGGCAGACACCAGGCTGGAACATGCAGAGGAGAAAGAATTACTTTTTAGTTTTCCCAGGAGAAAAGGACGGTTTGCATTTGCTCAGCTCTGTCCCAGCACAGGGAGGGTTTGGTTCATTTTGCTTCTCGCCGAGTAAACCGCTGCTTCTGGCTCTGCCCTCAAAGGTCACTCCAGCCCAAGAGTTGCTCGACCAGCGTGTGAAGGCACAGAGACCCGGCGTCGCCTGCTAATGGCAGATGCGTAGGAAAACTACGGCAAACCCATCCCGGCAGCCGGGCGGCTCCGGCATTTCGCACGGAGCAGTGGGGATTTGCTGGTTGCCAGGACAGGGGCAGGGGAGCTCCTCTCACAGCCAGCCCCGGTGCCCGGCACGGCCACCAGCCCGGACGGACCCTGCCCTCGGCACAGCACCGTCATCCCCAAACGCCCCTGCGGCAGCCAGGGGACCAGCATGTCCCCGAGGGTCGTGGCAGTCACCACTGACCGTGGCTCCGACACTCACCTGGGCAGCATTGGTCAAGAGGAAACCGTTTGGTGCCAATAGAAAAGTAATTTAGAGCTCCAGGGGAATCCACCTGTAATTTAGTGCTAATTAATGTCCAGTTACTTAAAGTAACATACTGAATTTGGGACTACATCCTGCCTCACCCATTCAGTCACTTCTGAGCTAGAGGATCAGAAATAACCAACCTCCCGCGCTCCCGCAGCCAACGAGCGCAGGTGCCGGGGCCGGTGCCGTTCCCAGCAGGACCCCGGAGCCTCCCGGAGCCGCTCTGCCCTGCCGGCCTCCGCGCCAGCCCTTTGCTGCTGGCAGGAAGCGCAGACCCTGGCGATGGAGACGTGCACAGCACAGTTACAACCGGGCTGTGTGGGGTTCCCCCCCCAGAGAGACGCCCCAGCTCCCCCGGGCCAGGTTGGTCCTGCCCTGCAGAGATGCTTTGCCAGTGGTGCTGAATACGGGGCAGGACCTCAGCACCCCGGTCTTTGCACAGACGGCTGCTTCACACTCAGACAGCCCCTCTGCTGCGTCTACTCTTACTCTGGCTGAAAGACAGAATTGCAGACTGAGAGCTCAGGTGTGTGAGCCTCTGAGAGCCGAGGTGTGTGATAGAAATGATGATATACCTCAAGTATAATGCTGCAAACAACCATTATCATAATTTTGATACCAATTACATGTAATTTGAACAAAGGAGTTGTCCCAGCTTTGATTTGCTCTCCTTGTATTCCTGGCTGGTTTCATTAAAATCACTTATAGAGATTTGCAGCAGTTCTGTTTGAAGTGCTGTCATTAGGATTTTCATTTTCAGTGGCGTCGGAAATAATTTCACAGCAGGCTGTTTATGTTTTACAAAGGGATCTGCAGCGTGTGGCCATCGCTCCTGGTCAGATGCGGTTCAGACAGAGCGGTCCTGCTGGTCCTGCGGCCACGCGAGGCGAGTGCCTGGCCTCGAGAGCCGGGGAAGGATGCTCCAGAGCTGCCCCGGCGCCGAGCTCTCGCCGCAGCCCGTGCTCTTCCCAAAGCGCCAGCCCACCTCGGGTGTGGGTTTCCCTGTTTCACAGTGTTTCCCCTATTTGTTAAGAGATTTTTTTACCTTTAAGTCTTTGCGCTGAATCACCATTTAAAAATCAATTACCAAGATTTCTGACTTTATTGGCCCCACGCTAACGTGGCAGTAAACGTCCACTGAAGTTACGGCACTGAGCTACAGCGGATTTCCTCGGGGTGAACGCTGCTCTGGCTCCTATTCATTAGGCAATCAAAGATGCAAGTTGCATGACACCCTGATGAAGAAGGACGCTTCGGGACTCGCTCCATAACTCAATCACCACAAGCCACTTGCCAATTATCCCTTAGTCACGGGGTGAGGGTGACGGGGAGGTCATGCAAAGAGTCTTTTTCATTTGTCCGTGATAAAAGAGGGTAATATACTTTGCAAATTATAATTAGCAATTTACTCCAGCTGGGGCTAATTCCTAGATGCATTTTGCACTCCAGGACTCGGCACTTGGGCAGACTCTAAATAAGGCACCAGCACGGTACGTCCAGCTCCATTAAAGCTCTCTGGTAATTACAGAGCGCTCGGTGCGCAGCAGAGAGCTGGACAGCTTCCCGTGCCCGCGGGTGCCTCCGCTCCGCCTGCCACCGTGCCGGGGTGGATGCGGCCCCCGGAGAGGCACCACTGGGCGCTGGCCACGCTGGCCCCCGGGACGCCTGCCGTGGGGGGCCTGCCGGCTCCGTCCCGATGATGGAGAGAGAGGGACCCTCCCCGGCCGGCGCATCCCGGCTCTGCTCCCGGCCCCTGGCTCGGCGCTGCCGCCGGTGGCAGGGGCCCTGGGGGAAAAGCCCCGCAGCCCTGGGGAAGCGATAAATTCGGTTTCATTATAACGGTGCACTCGCGTCCTAGGGCGAGATTGTCACATAGGTTCGCAAAAAATACTGCTTAAATAAACAGAAAGGGAGGAAATGCTGGAGAGAGTGTCCAATCTGCATTATAATTAGGGGAAAGAATAACAAATGGCAGAAACAACCTGTTCCCATCTGCAGCTGCAGTTTGTTCCTACTGTATCTGAAAGGCCACGCACCATCCGTACCAGGAGCTTTCTCTGGAAGTGTATGAATGTTTCATTCAGCAAAAGAGGAAAAAGAGCGTCTTTTTTTGCGTGTATTGCAGATTCTGCTGTAATGAAGCATCAGAGAGAATTTATCAACCCAGACACTTACTGCTGTCTCCAGTCTGGTAGCAAAAGTGGGGACTGCACCCCTGAAAGGTCTCCACGAAAAGAGCCAACGTGGGCACTGCAGTTAGGCTCCGGAGCTGGGGGTCACCCTGGTGTGGGGCCAGGTCTCTGCCCCACGCAGCGGTTCGGGGCCACCGGAGTCACCGCCGGGCCAGCCAGAGTGGGAGGGTGCGGTGCTCAGGGGATACGTTTGAGACATTATTCAATCCACATTAATTTATCTGTAAACCTTGCTAATGAGGCTGATAGTGTAGGAATGGAGAGAAAGCAGCATTATTATCTGTAAACAGCGGCGGCTGACAGCATGTTTAATCACAGGCTGCATAACGGTAACATCGGTGGAGGGCGAGATTAGACACTTCTCCAATTAGTCATACGCCAAAGGCACGAACGCGGCGCCTGAGAGTCACTTAACCCACCGAGGAGAGGGGCCGAGCCCAAAGCGGGGGGCTGTCCCGGCGGGGGGGAGGCACTGGGGGCCGGGGGCAGGCAGGGCTGGAGCCGTCAGTGACACCGCGGCTCGCACGGGCTGGGAGCGCAGAGAGCCCGGGCTCCGCCACAGAGCCAGGCACGGCAATGCCAGCACCCAGCACCCGGCACCCGGCGCTGCCTCCCTGCTCTGCCAGCCGCCTGCTCCTAACAGGATTTTGCAATCTGCGGTGGATGTGCTAATGGGATAGAGAGGTAAAGAGTTCATCCTACTCACTTTTCTCTGCCGCTTTCCTTTTTTTCTGAGCATCTCTCTCCCGGTTTTCTCTGGCTCACCTCTCCCTGCCTGAGTGTTCCTGAGGTCTGCAGATTAAAAGCATTAATAAGAGCCAGAAATTATTACGTGAATCCTATTTATCACAAAGGAAATGGTATCTAGCGGGCTACGGCCTTGGGAGCCGTGGCCGTTGTTGTACGAGAAATGCTGTCAGGGCCGTGGGGTTTCTCCTTCCCCGGCCCCCAAGTCTGGGCGACGCGGCTGCGGGCGAGCAGGCAGCTCGCAGGACCGGGGGGAACGCGGAGATGAGAAAGCAGCTACAGGAGCCGGTGCCGGAGGAGCACAGCGGGAGAGCGAGAGGCCGGTTCTCTGCAGAGACTTGTGCAGAGCCTGCACGGGCTGCAGGGGGAACTGGATGAGCCGGGCACCACGAGGCAGCAGGATACGGCCCCGACCCCCCGGGTAACCGGGGCTGCAGCGTTCCCGCTGCCAAGTCTGCTTCCGCGGCAGGTGAGATTTTAGCACATGCCCTCTCTTCCTCCTGATCCCAACATCTTGGGTTAAACCAGTAGCTCCTCTGTGGTGAAATCCAGGTGTTTTGATTTATCTGTGAGAGATCTCATTATCAGCCGCAGCAACAGAGACTCTGACCTTTCATGTCAGGGCCCCTTTGAATTTACTTTCTGCCCCGAGGTACAAAAGAAACCATGAGAAATCAATTTTCTTTCCTCCAAGACCCCCTAGTTTTCAAGAACTTTTAAAGGGCAGAGAAACCATAACTGGGACATCTTCTACCTTTAAAAAGGTCCTTCATCATGTTAGATTTTGATTAATCAGCTTCCTACTCTCCCGTCACTTCCACAGGGCAGATCGCTGGAGACCTCCCCGCAGCCCCTCTCTGCAGAGGGAGAGGAAGGCGTCGGTGGCTGGGGGAGCCGCGGCCGCCTGCGAGGAAGGCTCCAGCCTCCGCGCCAGCCTGACCTCCTGGTCCTGGTCCCGTCGGCAGGGATGCTCTGGGGAGCACCGCTGGTTGCTGCTCCCCCGGTACCGCTCGCCATGGCTGCCTCCAGGCTTTGAGACGGTTCCTGGGGCTGCAAACGCAGCCGAGCCCGACACCAAAGGGGACGAGGCTGCTCGCCCCAACCCCAGCCCGAGCCCCGGCTGGCAGGCACAGGGGCCTGGAAGCCCTGCAGACTCTGACTGGCAGCAGGCAGCTTCCTCTGCCTGCCAGATGACATGCATAATTCAGGCAAAATATTCATTTAAGACCGTCTGAGCCATGGTAATAAAGCAGACATTATGACAATACAGATCAATAAGTCCAGAGAGGATCCTTTGCTGAAACACGCTGCAATTGTTCAAACCAAGTCTTAATTGTGACAGGAATTGATTTCTCTTTTCTAATATCCCTGACTTTTAATTAAAAGGTAGTTAAGTAGACGATACATTTCCAGGATCATTTAGAGGCAGGACAACATCAAGGAGCACACACTTAAAATGCAGAAATGGTGCCTTGTTAATACGAGACTGCAGCCTGGGGAGTTGCTCCGTGCTGACTCAGAGATGCTGGTGGCTGAGCGGGGCACTGGGATGCTGGGACCCCCCGTGCCGGCTCCCACAGCCTGCGCTGCCCTCCGCCCCGGCCTCAGCAGGGACACGGGCACGTCCCCGCTCGTTCTCTCCCGCTCCCCAGGCTCCTCCATCCATCTGCATTTCACACCCTCTTGCACACACGAGTGCCTCTAACAGCTCTGATTATCCTGCAGACTCCAGCGCTTTGCTTTGCCCTTGGACGGCGGCACGTGGCAGAGGCTGGCAGTGCGGGCAGGGCAGGCAGGGCAGGCAGGGCAGGCAGGGCAGGCAGCGCTGGTCCCACAGCACACCAGGGAAGGCAGCTGCTGCAGCACCAGGAGCTCAGCAGGGTGGGCGCAGCCCCAGCACAGCCTTTCCCCTGCTCCCATCCTGCGGCCATGCACCTTGGGATGGTCCTGAGAGGTGTCCGCAGCCAGGGAGGGGCTGGGAGGGGGGAGCGCTGGAGCCCCCACGAAGGGGGGGGGATGAGCTCCTCCAGCCTTCCTTTTTTTTTTTTTTTTTCATTTCCAGGAATCTTCTCGTGAGCAGGGTGGCAGTGGCACGGCACAGCAAGACGTGCAAGGAAGCCAACTGTGAACCAGCCAGACGCTTCTCAATCATCCTCTATTAGACTAAAACAGGCCAAAGCACCTTAATCTGACTGGAGGGACGCCATTAACATCAGAGACTCCATTAAAAGAAGAAATGGGCCTTTTATCTACTAATCAAGAATCATAAAGGAGAAAACCTTGGAAGACACCCATAAATTCCCTAATGCATCCCCCGGGAAACCCCAGCACCGCAGCTCACAGCACGGCACAGCGGCTCCTGCACTATCCCAGCCAGCCGACCCCACCAGCACATCCGTGAGGCCAAGGCATCGGCTGGGCAATTTAACACGACAGACCCGCAGCCGTCCGTATTGGAGGCAGCAGCATCGCACCAAGTGTCCGAGCCATCCCTACGGGTGGCCTGTCCCTGCCAAGCGGTCCCTCGCCAGGGAGCAGAGCTCTTGGGCTGCGCGGGTGCTGGGGCAGATGCCGGCTGAGCATCCCCGTGCCCTCTGGCACTGCGGCGTTGCCCTGCCTGGACCAGCCCACCCAGCCCGGTGGGGCCGAGCATCCGTCAGAAGCCCCTCTCCTGCCTCCGGGACAAGGGGCTGGACCCAGAGCCAGAGCTTTGCCAGGTTCGCACTCCCCGGGCAGACGGGCCCCGAGGGACCATTACCTCCCATCGCTTGAGCTTTAATAACGGAGCGTTAAACGGGACTAATCAAATCTCCCCTGCCTTACCACCCAGTCTGGTTGTGCTGCTTGGAAAACACGGGTGATGTAGTCAGGGAAGTGGCATTTGGACCAGGTCCATAAGAAAGTGAGTAGTAATTCAGTGGTAATTTAGGGCTCTCCCTGCCGCCTGGAAGCCAGACTTGGACCAGCGAGTCCTGGCCGAGCAGCCTCTGCCTCCCGTCCCCATCCCTCGGCACAGCTGCCCCCCGCACGGCTCGTGAGGAGGAAGGGGCTGCGCACCCCCCGCTCCGCTTTATCCGCCCGCTCCGCATGCCCGGGAGGGCCCCTTCCCCACAGCCTGCACAACGGCAGCCGTGCAGCCGGCTCAGACGCGGCACCCGCAGCACGGGCAGAGGACGAGAGGCGCGCGTCACCTCCTCGCGAGCTCTGGCCATGGAAGTGGGAAGCACGACTGGAGCAGGCAGGCGTCCGGACCACAGCACTTCACCTGCACGCTCCGAGGGATGGGACAGGGGTGGGCTGCATCCCGGGGGAACAGCCAGAGCCGGCGCAGAGCTCAGACCCACGGAGGAGCAAAGCCACGTTTTCAAACCTGACATTTTCAACTGCAGTGGTTGCGGCACATCTTGTCATCGAACTATGGTTGCAAGCAGCTGCTTACACTCCTTGAAAAGCTTTTTCTCTTTCCCCTTATCAATACACACAAGCACCAGGACAGAGCTGCGTGGTGAGCTGCTGTATCAGTCCTCATCACAGGGCTTTGGAGAGGACAGTAATTACTTCTCAATATTGGAGTTCCCCGCGCACATACCCTCCTCTGCCTCGACAAACCCGCCTGCCAGGGCCTTGCTCAAAGCCAGCAGTGATGAAATTTGGAGCAGCAGTACAAAGCAGGGAAAGGTCCGGGTTCCAGAGACCCCGTCTCGGCATTGAAAGGTGCTGGGATAGCTTTTGGCCATTCTCACAAAATATATCCGGTATTTACTCTGCTGGTGGGTACCTAAGCCTAAGTGGTCAGACACTGCGGCAAATCCTGTTTCCCTAGGACTGATTAGATTAGAGAGCAGAGGTGCTTGAGAGCTTGCTGATATTGCCAGGAAAGAAGAGCAAAGACTGAAGAAGATTCTCAGAAACATCCACGCCCTGCTATTCTTCCCCAAAGCTGCTTGTTCGTGCCAGTTAGAAACGCAGAAGCACCACCTTTGCAAATACAGTCCATTTGTTTATATTATTTGGCTCATCAAATACAAGCCAAAACACAGACAGTGACAAATGGTCTCCCGTCTTTTTGACACCACCCCCCCCCCCCAAACAGCCCCACTATGGCACATCCCTGCCAAATACGCCAAATACACCAAATACAAAGAGCAACCGCTCGGCCGCTCTGCCCCTTTCCCGGCTGCAGCATCTCCATGAGCGAGGCATCCCTTCTCCGGCCGTGGGCACGTCCGGTCCCATCCCCGCACCCGAGGGGCTGTGCCGGGGAGCCGGGGCAGGCAGCTGTCACCTGCAGGAGCGGGGCGAGCAGCAGCACCGCCACGGTCTGCCTTCCCCTAAAGCCTCCTTCCTAGAAAAAGGAAATCCAGCAACTGAGCACGTGAACAACCCCCCGAGGGAAGGATAACGCTGTCTGGCAGGGACGTCGCTCTCAAGAAGGAGCAGAGTAGCCCAGGCGAGCTCCCAAAGAATTTGCGGTGCTATAACACCTCTTCATGCTGTTAAGCTTTTAATTCATCCAGCTTTGTTACCTCGGATATTTCGTTCTCTAAATCAATGCAGCCCCCAGAATGATAAAATCCTTCATTAATACCACTGGGCTATTGCCTAAAACAACAGCACACAATCTGGTGCTTTTTAGTTTGATTTTGCCGTCGCTTGGGACAGGATTAGAGAGAAATATATCTACTAATTCTTCCAATATCCTTCAGCAAACATGAGCTCGGACCAAAGAGGACATGGGATGCCAGTGCTAGTAATTGGAAAGAAGCTTTTCATTTGCAGATGGTCGGAGACCCTCGATGGCACCCCAGGCTTTGACATAATTATCGCAGGCGCAGAGCAGCTGCCAACCAGCACAGTACTTGAGTGAAAAGGAAGAGAGCTGCTTAATCATACAGCCTCTCTTCCTAAAAGGGGGCTTTCATCCTTGTTCAAACCCTTTGCAGGGGTGCTGCGTGAAGCATAAATCAAATATCACAGAAGGGATTTACATACAATTAGTGGCTCTTCTTGCTCAGACAGAAATTAGCGTTTTGCCTTTGAAGGGGTGGAGGCAGTGCCATCTCCTGCTGCAGAGGTGGGGGCAGACACCGGTGGGACCCCGGCCCCGTGCTGCCAGGACCCGCACCACCGTCAGCAGCAGGCAGGTCTCCCCTGGCCGCAGCCGTGCCGGGATGGGACCGAGCCCTCCGCCCGCAGCAAGCCTGAAGGCGTCAGAGGGCGAACGGGCACCTGCGACGCAAAGCCCGATGCTCGAGCCCGTCTGCGCAGCCCTACGAGACCACTGTGCATCTGCTGGAAAAACCTCCTTGTGAAGCAGCTCGGGCCGTTTTCGGCAGGCCAGAGGACGGCGATACTGAAGGCCAGAGGGAATCACCTTATGACGCACGGATAAACTCAGGTCTTTCTCCAGTGCAGCTGTTTCTAGCTGATGAACTCCACGTAGAGCAGAAAGCGTTGCCAGGCCTGAAGCACAGCGTTGCACTTTGTAATAACGAATTTCGTCCCAGTTACCTTACTCCTGCATCTCTCTCTGAAATATTCCAGTGCCCCGAGCCACCAGCGCCCTGTGCCTGCGGTGCGTTTCCCAGTCCTGAGGGGTCCCCCCAGCCGGGTCCCCACCACCCCACGCCACTGCCCTGCGGCTGCCGTCCTCCCCCAGTTCTTACTCGCCTTGCCACCCTTGCTCTCATCTCAGTTTGCTGTGTTTTAGCCAACGATTTGTTTCACATTTGACTGCAACGCGCGCGGTTTAGATCTCCTGCACTCCCGTTCTCTGGCGAGTAACCGCTTGGACGCCTCCCTCGCCGCGGCGTGCACCGGACAGCCTGCCTGGATCGCCTGCTGAGGGATCCGTGGTGCATCTTATCCCACTTTCCATTCACTGCTGGGTTTTTGGAGCTGTTTGTAATCCAGCTAGCTCAAGTGTTGCGGCATCACAGTGGCCTTTCCCAAACAAGCCAGAATTTTCTGGCCGGACACCTCTGGCTTTGTGTCAGGTTCCAGTTTCCCTGGCCAGCGAGTCCCATTGCCTGCCAGTCATTAAGTTCACATCCAGTCATTAAGCTCACATCGTCTGCTAGCCTGTCGTTACAGCGTCAGGATGGCTGCGGTCAATGCTGACAGCTCTCTGGGGTTGTTTACACGCCTGCAGAAAGGTTTAGCCTCACCAAACATCCCCATCCCCGGAATGTGGCAGTCGGGTCTGAGATGACTTGTCATCCACCCCTGCCCACAGACAGCCCCCGGCAGGGAGCGGGGCTCTGAGCATCCTCATGCGGCACCGGGACCAGAGCCGAGGGAGCAGCCTGGCCCTGGCACTCGGCGCAGGATTGCGGTTTATGTTGTGTTTTCTCTTGTAACTCTCTGTTCCCGACCTTGTAACTGTTAACTCTCAAAACCTGACCTTAAGCCTTGCTAAATAAATTTTTCCTCTCTGTTACCGTAAGGGCTGTGCGATGCCGGGAACGACGCTCAATCAAGGCAAGCCGGAGAAGCAAAGGGTCTCCGCGGGGCACGCCGGGCACGCACGGGGCTGGGAAGCTTTGCCAGCTGCCAGCACAGACCCACACCTCGTAGCACGTTTGCCTCCCTGAAGAACAGAGCAATAGAGAAAACCCCCAGGATTCGGCAGGGTTGGGAAGCAGCACCAAGCGGGGCCATGGCCGGAGCCCAGAGCCGTGCAGAGGTCCCGTGGGAAGGAGCCCGGTAGAGCCGGGACACCGGCGCGTGCCATGGGACAGACGGGCTGGGCCAAGCGTGGAGCGGGTCCGCCACGCCGCGAGCACGGACCGAGAGCTGGCTGCGACCCACCACGGCACGTCAGCCCCGTGAGACGCGTCCCCCTGCCCTGGCGTCCCACTCACCCACCGGCCGCTGCTGAAGAGCGGCCGTGGGTAAATCACAGCGGCGACGACGTCTCGGGAGGGGGAGCGTGAGCAGAGCAGCCAGATGCCACGTAGACTTCAGAGAGCAGTAAAGTAATTAGGTATTGACTCAAAATGTCCTAAGCGAGCCCCGGATGCACATTACATTCTGCTTAACTCAATAATTACCGTATATATTATCCCTTTCCGCACTCTATCATTATTAAGCTAAAAGGTCTGTAATTAGCTACTTGGTTTAAGTGTAAGATTTTAATTAATTCATATTATGAAATATAATTGCTTATTAGAGATAATGTTGCATGTTCTATCACATCAGTATCTCTCTAATATTTTAACCAAAATACAATAGTTTGTCACAGTGGGTGAGCAGAGGTTTTATTAATCAGGCACCGGGATGCAAAACAACAAAAAGAAACCAAAGCCAAAAGAAACCAACAAAGCAGTGAACGATTTGGTACAGACCCGCTCTCAGAGTCATTCCCCCTTCCAAAACTGAGCAGGGCCACTGCAGCCGTACGGCGGTGTCCGCTCCGCCCGGGGCGCAGAGGGGGAGGCTCCGACCCGTCGGACCAAGGTCTGCAACGGTCCCGTCCGCACGCCCAGCACGCGCGAACGCCCGCGCCGCGGGGTGACACTGCTGCCGAGAGCCGCAGCCACCGACGCGGACCGCGCAGAAACACGAGCGACGGCCGCCACCGCAAGCCGTCAGGAGATTTGCCTGATGGGGCTTGCAGAAACAGGCAGGGCGGGCAGCGCTGCCGTCCCAGAACAGAGGAGACGGTTTCGCGGCGTCACCGCTGCGGGAGGCAGACCGGCTGAGCTAGAGAGCGGTCAGCGGAGGGTGGGGGGGCAGCTAGGGTCTGTGGGTTTTGTCACCCCTCCCAGCTCTCCTGGCATCCAAGGAAGGCAATTTGCAGGGAGCCATGTTCTTTGCTTAACGAGCCTTGTTAGTAAACTCACCTGAAACTCCGTTTTCCCTTCGCGCTTGCCGGCGGCCGCAGAGGAACCTGGTTCAGCGAAGAGGCTGCAGCTCCCGCTGCCCAACCCAGCCCCATCGCCCGCTGACAGCACCGTGGCCTGGCATCTGCAAATGTATTTAGCTGATGATTTAAGCTTTGATTCCATTTAATTTAGATGTTAGAGGAGTTTTATTTTAGGACTTAATATGTTATTTATGAAGGTATGTCAACACGGCACATCAATTTAGCAGCTGTTGCTAGTTTACTATGAGACGCTGTTTAAGACAGGACAATCTGTCTCGCTATATAACGTCAATTCTGTGGCACGCACTTACACAAATGCAAAATCACTACAACATTAGAAACAAACAACAGCCATACTAGAGACTTAGAGAAATACCTTGTAAAGTGCACGATAAATTATTGACTTCATGGCATTTGGTGCTGAATTAAAATGATAAACTAAAGTTTTTATCTGCCGAAAGCCGTTTCCATGGTGTTGAAGCAGCAGATGGTCTTTCCTGCAGATAAAGGACTTCAAAGCTTTGCCAGTGCAGAGAAGAACTGGAGATTTAACATATGTATTGTAAAATTTAAGAGCAGAAGCACCTGGTGCTGCAGCCTGAGAGTGGCTGGCATGGCTCTGCCTCGCAGGACCAGGACCCACCGCTCAGCCCGGGGTGTTCGAAAGGCTGCAGGGACCCCATTAGCTGTTTATCAGGGGTTCCTTCACGCTTATTCAGGAGGGAAACCCCAACAGTGGCAGCCTTCCCTTCATTCACACTAACAGCCTGTTCTGGCCCTGTTTTACGAGTCATTAATTCCTAACAAGTAGAAAACTGCGTGATGGGCTTTGGATATGAATAGTTTACTGTATCAGAGACAATCCGTGATCTAAATTACCAGCTATAAATCAATTTTTGAATGTTGACATATCTTTAATAATGATAAATGAAGAATTTATGGATGCTGCTAAAGTTCACATCAAGAGTTTGATTTACGAGCACGCTGAGCTCAGGTGGAACCATCCACCCCAGGTCCAGCACCTTGTCCCAGGCTTGGACACCAGCGTGTCCCTCACCTGCACTCCAGTGACTGCCACCCCCCATCTCCCCCCTGTGCTGCGGGGCTGGAGCTCCCCATGGACCGTGGCAACCGCAGGTGGGTCTGAGCTTCAGCGGCTTCTGCCTGCTTTGCCAGCTCCCGCCATCCACGCTGCAGACAACCAGGACAGCGAGAGGGTTTCTTTCTGTGCGGCGAAGGATGCTCCCCCTCGTCTGGAAAGCGTCGTTCTCAGGTGGTGCTTCTCCCTGCCCATCTTTCTCTTCACTTCTCCTGCAGACACCCACTCTCACCACCCATCAGGGGCCATGGGGGGGACAGACACTAGCATGGGGTGAGCTGCAACCATCTGAGCTCTTGCAGAACTCAGGACACCGAACTGGCGCTGGGCTGGTGCCGAGAGCTGCCAGGCTGGAGGGAGAAGGGCTGGAGCAGAAAGCTGGGAGCCCAGAGACACCAAGGTGTTGGCTGCAGGAGGCCAGCAGACACCAAAAACTGGCTTGGCCGCCTGCAAGGCTGAAGATGGTCTCATTTTGTAGAGCTCCATGGCAATGGTCGTAGTTCCACCATGTACTTCACGCAAACAGGACACGTGAACAGCTAGAGACACAGGCACAGCCCTCCTCCGTCCGTCTGTCTGCTGGCTCCACTTTGTGTAAGCTACCTGGTGCTTCAGGACGCATCTCCCTGTTCTGCACGTGTGCCAGCAAGGCCTTCTGGGCTGGAGAGCTGCTTTTCACTTGATTTCAATCTACTGTTGGAATTAAGCTGGTGTAAAACAGTGTGTGAAGAGAAAAATTACCATGTCTGTTTAGAGAGCGTAAAATAGGTACTTAACTGTTTGACCACTTAGATGGTGGGGTCCAAATCAATTTTCACCCAGCTCACGTCCTGCCACAATTAATAAGCTGAAAATGATGCTTGTTAGAAGCAAACAGTAAACAATAAATAACCTCAGTGCCTGTCACTCCTCTCCTTCAGCCTCGTACTCTGCCTTTCTCCTCCTGCCTTGCCGGCACCCTGGCTTGCACCCGCAGAGCGCCCACGAGCAGCGTTAGCGGGAGCCGCAGCACCTCGGGTTCGGGGGTCCGGACCGTGTGGCACATTACGGGGGTGCTCCCTTTGAAGATGGCAGCCCGCTGCCAACCAAAGGCACCTGCAGCACTCGGCCCTGCTGTGCCGGTGCAGGACAGCCCCCAGGAGCGGGCACCTCGGCGGTGCCTCCCAGCACCCCCCGGATGGGGCCGGGGCAGCCCCCAGCCCCTTCCCTCTTTGCCGCGGCCGTTGGAGGAAGCCCCCGGCATCGGGGACGGAGCAGAAGGGGGCTGTGCTTGCCAGAGGCGCTACACACATTTCAGATTAAAAGCAAAATTATAAAGCAACCCCAGCGACATCCCTCCACCACACACGGCGGGACCTGCCACCACCGCAGCCTGCCTGTGCTCTGCCTGCACTCTGCCCGTCAGCGCCCTCGCTGCCTCCGCCGGGGAGCCAGCCAGCCCACCCCTGGCCACGGCAGGACCCCGCGCTCAGCACCGGGCTCCCCTTCCCCAGCTGGAAGAGCCGATCCTGATCCATCTTTCTGGAGTGAACACATACATGTGCCGCCAACAGGGAAGACAAGACACACGGATCAGGAATCAGCTTGTTCCCGCTGTAACGAGGGTGAGAGCACGATGATCGTTACCGGCATCCCCGCTCCAGCACCCATGGGTGCACACCGGCACGCCCAGGAGCCCCAGGACCGCGGCAGCTCCGCCGGGCAGCACCCACGGGCTCTGCGGCAGCAGACGGGTGACACGGAGGGGACTGTCCTGCTCCGCTGTAGTGGGGCTGGGGCTGCCTGGGGTCAAAGTGGGGGGCTGATCCCCTTCCCCACCCAGCCCCACATTTAACAAAGTCTGGAACCTGTGCAACGAGAAGCACCGAGCTTTTTGTCCTAAGCCAAGGCCACGACAGCTCCACAGTCAGCCAGAGAAATATTAATTGCTAAGCAAGTAATTAGTGGCTACAAAATATGACCAATACAATTACACTGAGGGTTTTTTCCTCTCTGTCAAGAGTCTTGGCACTGAACAGTCTTATAATTAGATGACAAAACTGACAGGCAGCTCCAGTGAAACAGCCCGTCCTTGCCTTTTTCAGAGGCTCCCCAAGTGTTCTGCACCAATAATTACTAATCAAGTTATTTCTTTCAGTATTAAAAAGGCGTTCCACAGGTAATTTGCCCATAATAGCAGAGGCCCAGCGCTGGCAAACAGCCCCATGCCTGCAGAGCCCAGCGGGTCTGGGACGGCTTCAGCTCCAGGCTCACGGCCGCTCCCCGAGGCACCCCCCCACCCCAGCTCAGGACCCTCCCGTGCCCCACAGGCTCTGCACGGCCGCTCCGTCCCCCCAAAATCGCCGCCCAAGGGCACTCGGCATAGCGCAGCCCACTGCCGTCCAGTGCACGCTCTCCTCCAGCACGGTGCGACGGGAGCCCCCCCGACACGGCCGGGACACGAACGTGGGCGAGGGACAGGATGGAAGAGAAGGAGAAGCAACACCCGACGAGCCCTGCTCCCTCCAGCCTGTCGTCAGGCACGAGGACAAACGACGTGTGGGAGGACGAGTGGACACGGAGGCGGCAGCGTGCCCGAGCCACCTCTCCCGGAGGTGCAGCCTGCTCACCCGAAGCCAGGCTCGCCCGGTCCTCACCTGCACAGGGACATGCCCTCCTCAGCACCATTTCATCCCAGATGTTCACAGCTGCTGCTGCTGCTGGTGTCTCCTGGCTCAGCGGCACTGTAATGATGTCATCCATCTGCATTTTCTAAGATTATTTGGGAAAAAAGCCCACGAGTCTGAAATTTGTCATTATAATACAGATCTGGAGAACAGCTGAACAAACCACTAATATTGAACAAACAAACAAACAAAACCCAATAATGGCTTCTATCGAGCAGAGACCCAAAGCTGATGGATGACCTGTAGCAGCGCAGGAGAATTATTTGTGAATTGCTATTGATTTCCAAAATCAAAATGTAAATTTTGCCTCACAATTGAAGTATCGGGGGAAGTTTTTGCTTTCAGAAAGTCTTTTTTCTCCCTGTGACTTTTTTGGGGGGAAATAACATTCACTCCAGCCAAGCCCAAATTATTCTCATTGGACATCAGCAAGCTGGTTAACCTCAGGCACCCGCGCCTGGGCTTGAGCATCGCAGGGCGTCCTCGGAGTCTTTCTAGACGCCGAAATGCTGGCACAGGGGCAGAGCATCCGAGAGCGAGCAGGGTGCGATTCAGGACAAGGGCCTGCAGGGCTGGCATGGCCCCAGGGCAAACCCTGTGAGCCACCACATCTCCCGAGAGCCGCCGACAGCGTGAGCACCGCCGGCCACTCTCTCGCGCCCGCGCCGACAGGAAAGGTCCCAAGCCCTCGCTGTGTTTCAGCACGGAGCAGATGGCCACATCCCCGCTGCCGCAGGGAACGGTGCGAGACTGACTGTCCAAGTTGAAGCACCCAAACCTGTATTTTAGACCCAAATAGGTGCCCACCAAGGTTTCTGAAGGACCGAGCACCTGCTGCTCCGCCGTGGCCTCAGTCTGCGGCTCCAGCCCACGGCTTTACCCCAACAGCCCACGTCTGCGACCAACGAGCTCTACGGCTCCTGCCCCGCCGCCTCCAAACTTGGCTCCGCATTTGGGCAGGAGCTCAGCACATCACTGTGAAATCTAAACCCGTAGCGCTCGCCCCGAGCTGTTCCGTATCATTAACGGAACATCTGCCACGCCACAAACAATGCGGAGCGTTCAGCGCTTCTCCCATCACTTTCCACTAACAGCATTAGTCTTACCGCTAGGAACAGAGTGTGCAGCAGAAGGCCGGAACCTGCTAACGCCTGGCACTCTGAAAACGTTAGAAACAACCTCTCTCCGTCCCAGCGCAGAAGAGCCGCTGGTGCCTCTGAGCAATCCTGCCTGGCTCTGCAGACCCAGCAGCCCGGGACGGCATTTCCCACGTCAGTAAATGCCGGCGGTGGCTGCCAACGGTGCATGCACCGCTCTGCTTCCAGCGGTTCAGCATCCGCCGTTCCCCTACATCCCCAGCCTTTTATCATTATCTAACCCGTGACAAACCCATTACGATGCTAAAGATTGGAATTACTGTGATCCCAGGCAGATGCCCAGGAACTGGCCCAGAGAAACAGCAGTGTTTTGCACAAGGCAATAATAAATTACTGAAGGTCACCTATGATTTATCACTGCTTCGGATTCCAGACAGTGACACTGCTTCACCCAGGGAAGCAGCCGTGTGGGTGCCAGAGCATCTGCTCTGGTCGAGTCTCTAACAGCGATGTTTTTGCTTATTTTATTGGATTGGAAGCATCCCCAATAAGCACGTTGTCTGCTTGTTTGAGTGATGCCTTCGCCATACAACACTGTGAATTTACATCCCATCCATTGTGCACAACTGCTCTGACAACTGGAAAAGCACCGTCTGGGGAGAGGACAAGCTCCAGGGACCGCAGGCAGCTCCCACGCAGGGCGAGCTCTGCTCCACCAGCCCCACCTGCACAGCCCCCTCCCCACGAGCGAAGGATGCGGCTGCAGGCAGCTTCACTCCAGGGGAAAGCGGCGCCTTTGAGCGTGATCCTGATTGTGAAGGAGAGCCTCGGTGGCGCAGGGACCTGCAAGGGGTACGGACACAGACCCTTCCTCCCGTACCTCTTGCTTGGGCCACCTCCCCGCCGCGGTTCTGCTTCCTGCTGGAGCATCCCCACCCCAGCGCCGAGCCTGGGTGCCCTGAGGTTTCGGCAACATTTTAGGGGCTCCTAGACCCCTCCTCCTTGCTGGCTGTTTGCCTGCCCAGTGGCAAGCAGCCCACAGGCTGCCCCAAGATGAGCCCTGCCCGCAGCGAGCGCAGGCAGAGCGCAGCACCACGGGACAGGCAGCCAGGCAGCCCCCACCTCTTGACGGGTGCGACCCCACACAACCGACGAGCCGTGGATGCTCCCACTGCTCGGGCAGCTGCAGCAGGTACGAGAGCCCAGCCTGCAGGTATTCCCGTGCCTGCGTCCCTCTGCCCCGGGGCTGTCCTCTCTCCTCTGGGCTCCGATTCTGCCTCTCCTGGGGCTGGGAGAGCCCAGTGCAGCCGGGGAGCAAAGGGCACAGACAAATGCTACTTGCAGCAAGACCCTGCCAGTCCACACAGGCAGCTGCAACCCCTCACTTTAGAAGCAGGAAAAATAATTATCAGCAACTTTTGGAAGTAAATAAATAGTTGGTGAGCTGAGCCACTTGAATTATTAATGGTCAGTTCAACTTCTCAGACACCTTGGTCGTTACTAACAAGAAATCTGATGCCAATAAAACCCTTTGCCTATCGTGCTGCCAATATAAAAAAATCCAATGTGTATGTGAAACCAGCTAGCCTCAAGCCCAGACAAATTATCTGAAAAACAAGCTCAGAGGCTGGCAAATCCCCCAAACGCATCCCGACGCAGGCTGGATCATTATCACCAGGACGGGGCAACTATGCCCACAAAGAGGGGAGCAGGGACCGGGCTGGGGGACACCTAGGACATCCACAGGACCCCAGCAGCAGTGAGGACCCAGAGATATTAAGAAAAGCTCACCTATTCTTTTGTTGGAAGTGCAGGGGCTAAACAACATCAGCTACCTGCCCCAGCCAGAGGCTGCTCCGTGCCTGAGCCCAGCGGAGCTGCAGGAGACGCGAGACGCATTCCTAGTTTCAGCCCTGCTACTCCCCAGACCTGGTCCCAGCAGGGACGAGCCTTTGCCGTGCTCGTGAACGTGCCAGAAACGGTTGCAGGTGACAGGCACTGCCAGACGGATAAGACTATGCAGCACCGCACCGTGTTCTCATCTTCAAAGAGTTTTAAGATGCTGAGAAATTAACAGCAGCTTCTCCCAGGCGCAGCTTTTGTCCCTGTGTGAAGGTCTGAGACGGCAGGCTGGCATCGCAGAGACGCGCTGCCGGAGCCTGTCTGCAGGCTTGAGCTGCTCTGATTAGGAACAATTAGACAAGAGGGCAGAGAAACCCCGAAGAGAGCAGCTGCCTCTGACACGGGCGCTCGGCAGGGCTCCTGCTGCAGCTGCCAGCCGGAAAGGCTGAAGTGGCACTCGTGCAAGTGCAGTTAATGCTGCTGGAGCCTCCACCTCGCTGCAAAGGGACCAAGGACAGACCGCTCTTGGCCAGCCCTTGCTCCGCCGTCACCCACTTAATGGGTCGGGGGACATCAGCAGGGGCAGGGTTACCCCAGGGTTTGAAAACAGAGGTTTTCTCTGCAAACAGCCCTCCAGCCCCTGCACGACACCTCCGGCCCCTGGAGCCAGGACGTCCGTCAGTCCCAGCAGCCTCCCTCCCTCCGGCCGTGCTGCCTGTGTCCCCAGGCGTGATGGGGACGTGCAGCCTGCACCGCCACCACCGCCTGGCCCGTCCTCACGTCTGGCTGGTGGCGGTGCCTGCGTTTCCAGATATCCCTTTCATCTCATCAGAGGCTGCTAGATTTAATTCCCTGCACTTTGGTATAAAGTCAGGGTCCCATCCGGAAAGCAATTCGTGTCTCCTGGAGCAGGCAATCGTAACATTTCCCATTAAAATGTAAATTTGGCTAAGTTTTCTGGCATCTCTTTTCCTTCCTTAAGGTAAGGAGAATATGAACTTGTATTATTTTTTCCATCAATGTTATCTTCCTCTCAGTTTTGTGCTAAGTAAAAAAGCTGCCCAATATACACCTTCTGCAAATTAAATTTGAATTGAGTCTGACAGCACAACAGGGATCCAGATTACAAAGAGATGTGCTAGCCTAATTGGAATCATTTCTAAGAGGTTATTCGCAGAAGCGTTAACCACGGAAGGCACAAGTGGAGCCACACGTGGTCTCTGCACCGAATGCCCATCTCGGCCGAGCCGCCCAGCGCTGCCAGCGCTGCCCTCGCGGTACGAGCAGGAACGGGGCGGCTGCGGGACCAGCCTGCTCCTGACACCAGCAGCACCTTGCTGGCAGCGTCGCCTCTAGGGAACCTGCTGGATGCCGAGTTTAGTTTTACTGATGATCGCAGCCTTCCAACCAAAACCAGCCTTCCTCAGCCAGGCACTGCAGGACCCCCCCAGCCGCTCCTCCTGCCAGTCCCTGGGGCTCCGGGGCCAGCCAGGCACCGGTGGTCCCTGCTCCACCACTTGCCTCCCCAGCAACCGCAGCAACGCGCTCTGCTCCCCCCCGCACCAGCAGAGAGGGGAAGGGACAACTTGTAACAGGCACAGGATTTCAGCCAAACATGCTCAGAATAATTAAAGCAATTGTCCTGCTCACACTGCAGTTTTTAAAAGATGATTTTTCGTGATTAAAACCCCAAATCCCTGTAGACTCACCACTTCTTTTGCCTTCAGACACCTGGAGGCAGGGAAGTGCTCTTTCCACGCCTCAGGAAGCTTGTCAGAGTCTGAAGGGTATTTAAAGGATACGACTATACACCAAGGAGAAAAACCCGAAAATTATCTCTCGATGGTCAGCTACGCCAAAGCCGAGGGGGACCAGGCTGCCCGTCCCAGGGCTCCCTGCCCAGAACCGCTGCTGGATACGGCTCGTCAAAGTCATGCTGGAGCAGAGCTGCTGCAGGATTAATATGGGAGCACGGTGAATTAATTACTATCCCCAGCTGCATTTCTAGTGGGGATAATTTCAGGTGCAATGGTTTGAATGACATCGTTTCAAAGAAGAGTCTCCCATTCTCCTGACTAATTTGAGGTTAACTAAATTTGTTTCTCACCAGGAGACAGCTCATCAGCTCAGCCCGCAGCAATGACAGCTCCACAAGCTCCCGCACGTCCCTGACAAGCAGGAGATGCTTTGGGGTTTGTCCCCAAGAAGAAGCAGGGTCAAGTTGTGCCATACTCTTGCTTCTCTCGCAGATCCCCCCCACGGGAGCTCCAGCACCCGGGGCTGCATCCGGGGCTGCATCCGGCAGCCCTGGTACGGCCGCTCCCGCACTGTCCCATTGCCCCACGCGTGGCTGCTGGCCACCGCAGCATCCTATAGACAGCTTGCCTCCCTTGAAGTGCTCCAAGAGCTGCCCTGGTCCCGACCCAGGCGCGGAGAGGCTGGTGCCTGCAGGGAGCGGGCTCCCCCATCCCTGTCCCCCTCTGTGGGGCAGCACGCCCCGTGCGGGGGAGCACCGCTGCGTTTGATTTTCAGTCCTGTCTCCAGAAACCGCAGCCTCACCGCTCCGGCTGCCGGCGCTCGGCACGAGCCATCCCGCACCCGCTGGCGTGACCCACCATACCCACGCAGGAACGGCACGCGGCGCGGCCAGCTCTGATGGCCACCGTGGGCCACGAGACCTCGCAGCACGCGGATGGCTCGCATCGCACAGCGATGGCTCACATCGGGCAGCAGACAGCCCCCGTCCGGGATGGGGATGGGGCACACATCGGGCTGCCAGCTCCTGCAGGCTCAGGAGTTCCCGCTTCCCCAGAAATCTCCTGAAAGCAAGCTGTGGCTAATGACAGTTTGCGTCACAGAGTAATGAAGTGATTGCACTTGACAGAGCTGCAGCCAGCCCGCTTCCCAGCTAATGTGGGCAGAGTTAATGGAGAGCATCGTCACAGACCCAGGGGAGAGCAGGCTCGTGAATAAAAATTAATAGCTTCATTGCAAGGAGGGCTCTGATCCAGTGCTTTCCCCATCCCGGAGACCCCCAGGAGCCCCGGGGCCGCGGCGTGGCTTTCCTGCGGGGCAGCTCCTGGCACGGCACAGGCAGCACCGGCTCCTGGAAACCAGCACGTGGCTCAGACTGCAACCAAAACCTCTGTCCCTTCAGCAGCAGTAAGTGAATTAGCAGAATCAGCCAGTATTAATTATGCAGAGAATCATTTGCTGGTGAAATTAAAAAAAAAAAAAAAAAAAAGAGGATCTAATTTAATCAAAATATAATTAAATGAATAGTTAATTTAACAATTCCGCAGTGAAAACCCCTTGACCCCTGGAGCTATCCTCCCTGCAAGCATGGGCTGTTCATCGCTCCAGCACTTGGCTCTGGCAGCGGTGGCACCCATGACACCCCCGTCCCATCTTGACCTGAGCTGCCCGGAGCCCCCTCCCCGGGGACTCGCCCTGCAGCCATCTCCAAGGTGTCAAGACCAGAAAAAGTAAATTACAGCCTTTTGGAAAAAGGGAGGGGGAAAAAAAAAAAAAAAGAGAAGAAATGGGCATGCACAGACCACATTACCCTTAAGCCCCTGAAAAATTCCAGTCCCGATAAATATTTTTTTAAGGAACTGGAAAACAGGAAGAAGATGAGCAACAGCCAGGTGGAATTTCCTCCAGAAAAGGGAGCTGAGAGCAAATCTGACAAATGTGTCTGGAGTGACTTGGGAGAGGGGATGCTGTCTGGGGAAGCGGACTCTCCAGATGGCCTCAAGGTCCCTTCTGTCTCTATCGTCTACGCTTCTGCAGACTAATTCCTTAAATCAGCATCCTGTGGAAATTTGCCAGGCATCCTGCCAACTCTGGCGCTGGAAGAAGGGCTGGAGGACAGTGTAAGTGGATAAGCATGCGCAGCGTGTAAAAGGAAACTGGGTTTTTCGCAATAGGCCCCTATAATCTCCGGAGATAAAACTCAAAGGAGCATTTTACAGCAGCCTCCTCTTTGAGACAGCAAAGCCCTGGCTCAGAGACGCAAGGTGCACGTAAGAGAGGCAGAACAGCCCCAGCCGAGAACTGGCTGTCTCGTGGACGCCCCTTCCCACGCGCTGTTTCACAGCCCTCTCCTGTTACAGGCGGACTCATTCCTGCAGCAAAAACAAGAACTGCAGCTCAGCATCCCCCTCTACATAGAAAAATGGCCTGGATGGACAAGATCATCTCTCCTGGCTGTAACCACAGTGAATTTAAAATCCTCACTCTGAGCTTCAAGCATCTGGCAAGGCGGACTGTGCTCCATCTGGAAGCATTTCCCCATGCACTGGACTATCTCCTAGTCAAGGCATTATAAGAAAATAAATCAGGAGGAGATTAACATAAATATTGTTTGAAAGATTTAATCAGCTACAAATTGCAATGTTATGTTTCCAGCTTAATTAGCCCAAGCCTGGTTTTCTTTGCTCTGTATTGTGAAGTAGAGCGAGGGCATTTAGAAGCAGCATTGCAGATCTCAGTTTGCGGTGATGGAGGAAAACCCCTCCCTGGCTGGGGCCAGCAGATGCCTCGGATGGCAGAATCTCTGGGGCAGGCTGCGTTTTGCAGGAAGAATGGTGCTCCGGTGGCTTCCTGTGCCACTCTGCGACACGGAGGATGCTCCAGCCTCGCAGGCACGCTGCTGCTGCACCCACCAAAGCGGCTCTTTGCCTTCAATGACATCAGTGGCGTGAGAGGCAAAGAGCCCTCAGGACTCGGAGGTGGCATTTGTGAGTGTCCCCAGGGACAGCACCTCACCCCTGCGCAGGGACGGGGCAGTTTTGCCAAAGACCTCCTGGCTGCCCCATCAAAGACGTGGCTTGAGGCACATCTGCACCTGGCAGCCCGTGCCTGTGCTGCAGCACTGTGAAGCCGTACGTGCTGCAGAGCTCAAGGAAGGACAAGGAATAAATCTAGTGTCAATCATAGTTAGAGAGGGCCAAAAATGTGTACAAAATATTAAAGCAATTAAATCGATTCTCCGAGGCACCTTCCTGTAACAAGAGTTATTCCTGGGCTGCTCCAATTTATGTCCTGCTTCCTACGGTACTCCAAACAATAACCAGAAGTCCACAATAAAGGGTCCTCCAACTATACCAGCTGTGAAAAGTTCTCAGCACGACCACCTCTGCCATGTAACTGCTGCACAAAATAAAAAAAGGGTACGAAAAGCTTTTAGCCACCAACTGCAGCAGCAAGAATGACATTGTGGACACGGGAAGCACTCAATAAACATCAGTAGATAAGATCACAGTGAGAACCAAGAGTTACCCAGCAACTGCCCGACATCAGACAGACCCAACTGCTCCACCAAGGCTTCCAAACACAAACCCCTGACAACATTTTTCCCCAATGGCTTCAACAGGGAAGGAAGGGGTCAGACACTCAGCAGCTTCACCTCTGATACCAACGCGAACTAAGCCTGCCTGGTTTGTTGTTGCTCATTTGAATCATCGCTATATGAGTTTGAACTGGCTCTGCTAATGAGGTTCTAAAGATGCATTTTTATTTGGAGGGCAAGTGCTAATTAAAATGCAAACCATGTATTTCCTGCTCTGAGAGCTCATGCCAATGTGATTTCAACAAGGGTTGCAAACACAAGAGTCACCCTGATCCGTACCGCTCCTGTGAATTGGCTTAGGAAAGTGTTTATAGTTCCACCTACAAGATCTAAAAAGGCATCTCTCTCCGCTCCAGCAGAAGCTGTTTGTCTAATCAGCATGTCCTAGCTGGCGATGAGCGTATTTTCACAATGCATCTCAGCAGACAGCTTGCAGAGTCCCAAACGCTCACCATTGCTGTCGGTCCCGATGCCGCGTCCCCCCGCGCGCTGCACACACGGTTCCTGGCATGGAGTCTTTGCACAAAGTCACGCAGCGCAGCAGCAGGGTCCCCGTTTCGGAAAGTACCAAGAACACCTGAATAAGCAACAAAGCCCTGGTTTGCTCCGTGCTGGTGTGTTGCAGGGGTGCTGACAGTGCCCAAATGCTGACACAGAGGCTGGTCACTTTAGCTGGTGCTGAGTACATCACCCTGACAGCTGCAGTGGCCTGGAGACACCCAGAAGCCAGGGGGAAGAAGTAATTTATAGCGCCTGCATTTCCTGCAAGGGAACAAGGGCACCAGCCATTTCACCCACGCCTGACACGCGGCGCATCCTCTTGATGCTGGTGGCACAAATAAAGCTGTCACTCGCAGGGACACTGAACGCCAGCAGCACAGAACGAGCCAGAAGCAGAGGCGCCAGCCGAGCTGCTGATACGTTTCCCCAGTTTTCTGCCCACCGAGGCTGCTCGCAAAGGCCACGCCAGGTGGTGGCAGAGAGACGAGGCTTCGGGCACCCCAGGGCAGACCACAAAGCCAGCCCCTTTCAAGCAAAGCTGCTCTGCCTCAGGGCTTTGCCTCACCTCAAAGACCATCGCCCCCACCCAGCTATGGGATACAGCCCTTCCTGGCCGTGAGGGCGCTGCCTCCATCTGCACGCTTCGAGGTCCCCACGGGGAGGGATGACCCGCTGCAGCACAGACCCAGCAGCTGGGGAAGCGGCTCCCGGGAGGGTTAGGGGCTGCACCGTGCACCCGGCATCCCTGCGGCTCGGCTGGCTCCATCCACGCAGGGCAGAGCCGCGTGCCTCTGCCAGCACAGAGGTCAGGAGCACAGCCGCACCCCAATTATTGATGGTGCAAGATTAGCTTGTCTGAACAGGGAAATACATCACCGGAAAAATAGGAAACATTTGGAAAGTGGATGGCGGGCGTGCGAGTGATGAATGAGTGCTGGAGGAGCCTGGCAAAGATCAATGAATAGCTGATGAGCTGAGGAACGAGACGAGGGGGAAGCTCACCATGCAAATACAGAGGGAGCAGAATCAGTAGGGAAATTGCTCGATTTGGTGAGATGTTACAGGGAGCCCCCAAACAGCCTTTACACCCACACCACAGGTCGGGGCAGCTGGGGCCGGCTCTGCTCAGCGTTGGTGCCACGCGGGGGCTGTGGAGAGCAGACCGCCCGCACTCACTGCCTGCCAGGGGCGAGGAGGGACCCCCCCGTGCCCCGCTCCGTCCCCTCCACCAAGTGACCCTCTGCCCAGAGGGGTAGTCATGGAGGGAAGAGGGTCCTGCGCAGGCAGACAAAAGGGAAGCGATCCTCTTATTTCCCTCGGCCTCTCTATCCTGCAGGATACCTGACTGGGAAAGATGAGGTAAGAGCAAAGGCTCAGAGAAGGGGAAGCACCCAGAGACCCCTCACGCACACGCTTTGTAGATGACAGTAACTCACCCAGCCCGGTGCTTCTGGGCTTTTACAGCAGAAGCTCCACAGACAGGCACAGGCAATTTCTGTGAAGACATCATTTTGGGGTCAGCTCTGTGTGCATCACAGTCCATTAGCAGTGACGGAGACAGCTGCTCATGAGCAATAAAGATACATAACCACTCCACGGCACTCAGACACTGGGAAAAATCATCCCAGCCCGGGCTTCGCAAGGACCAGGCACAGGCAGGAGAGCAGCACCACGTCCTGCCCTCCCCAGCAGCCGCTCGCCTGCAGCGGGCAGCTCGGCACGCAAGCCGCCATCTGCGCCACGCCGAGCCCGCGTTGGCATGGCCCCTGCGCAGCACTCGCTTATTAATGCTTTAAGCAAGTGTACACACCTCAGCCGGTACGGCCGCCGGCTCCCTGCGGTGGCCTAGCACTATCTAGTGGTGGGAGACATGGCTCCGGCGGCTCGGCCATCCTGGAAGCAAAAGGCTGGAGGTCCAGCTCGGCTGGCGGGGCGGCTCAGAGAACACACCTGTATGGAGGAGGCATCGGGGAAGCCAGCGCGACGGTCACTCAGGGCAAGCGTCACCTCCGGCGATGCAGCACTGAGAAGCGCCCCGGTGCAGTCGTTTTTGGGAACTGGTGTTTCTGGGCCTTCTGCACTGCAGGGTGGCTGAGTCGGGGGGGCTCAAGGGTGGGACTCCAGTAAAAATTGATCCTTGCAATACTGCCAGAACACGAATCACATGGGCAGCGCGGAGACCCAGACTGAGCCGCATCACCATGTTACCCGGTTAGATGCGGCTGTCAGACCTGACGAGCCCGACTCACACGCCACGCGTTCCCTGCTCATTGCTTCCAAATAATTTTTGCTGCCTTCAGCTCCCTCATCTGCTAATTCATAAATTAAACATCATCGACAGTTTCTAGAGGCATTGAACTCGGAGAGGGAGAAGAGTGACAGCAAATTCACTGGTCTGCAGGTTTCTCTCCAGTACCCTCGTCCTTGGCACCAGACACAGAAAGAGAAAGCTCTTCCCACCTCCCTGGAGCATCCACCCTCTGCAGCCTGACCTCTCCAAGTAGCCTGAAGGTAGCTATTTGAAAGAAAATGACAGCAGCTACTTGTGGGATGATGGGCTGAAATAGAGCAATTTAAAACTGTCCATCAAAGAGCAGCGGTATTTAGCCCCACTGCCTCCTTCCCTGCAGCTGGTTCGCGGTGGCTCCAGTGCGCTGAGGCACGAGGGTCTGCCAACCGGGAGGTCACAAACAGCGGCGGCGTTTGCATACGCGAATGAAAGGAATGACTCGGAAAAAGACTACGAACGCAGCGCCGCTAGCTTCCTGAGCTAGCTGGCTCAGCACGACGCTCACTGCACCCACAAGTGGCAGCCGCAAAATTAGATTAAAAAGCGTCCTCATCTCCAGCAGATGACAGCAAGCGAGGGGCAAAGGGGGGGACGAAGCTCACCGAGTCCCTGAAGAGGCCCAAGCAGATGGGAGCTGATGAATAAACAGGCAGGAGCGTCACCCCCAAGCATGGATCGGGCCTCCAGAATTATCACACTGGTCTTGAAGAGATTTGAAAAATAAATGGGGGAAGCAGGAGAGGCTTTTGCTTGCCTTATACTCTCTGAGCCACTACAGTACATTTGCACCACAGTTTCTGGTCTCTCCCTGCAATCAGGTCCAGCAGCTTCCTTAGGAAGGTATATCTGCATTTGTGTTCAGACCAAACAGATCCAGAAAATGGAGAGGTAAGAGTTGCATACCCCTCTCCTCTCCTTTGAGTACAGCATTTGTATGGTATTTATACACAGAGATGAAGCATTCCTAGATCCTAGTCCCACGCGTGCAGAGTTCAGGCTCCAGCAGCGCTCGTGCCCTACGCCCAGGTGAACCAGAGGACAAAGATGAGGTTCCCTGTTTTACACATAACCGCTCGTCTGAGCAGGGGGATGTTCCTTGCCCAAAACTGGCCCTGTGCTGCTTGTAGCATCCACGCGTGTCCCCGCTGGGGCTGGGACTTGAAATAGCTGCTTCAGACAGAATACCACTGTCCCCAGGAAGGGAGGAGCAGGGCTGGTGTACAAGCAACAGGGAGAAGTTTGCCAAATCTCTTTGTCAAACTCAGGTGGCACTAGTTAGAGGGATTTTAGAGGCCGAAACATACCCAAGGCAAAACAGCAGCACACGGGATGGCACCGGGGCTGGCCAGGCACTCTCCTCGCTGAGGCCCAGCACACCAGTCAGAACTGGGACGCTCTCCCAACACCCCTTTCCGCTGACGTCCCACCAGAACCACTGCTGCTGACCTGGCGCCCAGCCCATAGTTAGTTCTTGCACACCTCTAACCCAGACAAAAAAAATCACAGAAATCTCTGAAAGGCAAACTTCGAGCAGTTTCTACAGCTCGCTAACGCTTACGCACACTCCTCCTGCAGACCAGCACTGCACGGGGGGCTGTCGTGAGGAAATGCCGCCAGAAGGCTCCAGCGCTGTGGGGCGGCACGAGCTTCAGCCAAGCGAAATAACGGAAGCCCCAAAGCTGCTGGGGCTCCTCGGAAGCCTGTTTCTGATTTGCAGGCAATTTGTTCCCTCGACAGGTTCATCTCATTACTGGGTTTCCATTTAGCAGGAGTTTTATCGCCTGTAACATTTGTGCATAACAGATTCACCCAATTAAAATGTTATTTCCTTTAACAGCTCGGATAGGCACATTTCAGTGTTTGCCGGAGCGTGTTTTCCTTCCTCGAGTAAGCTTAGTCCTTCATCACCCACTCGTTCCAAGGGTCGCGCTTGGGAAGCGAGCGCGGACGGCAGCCCGAGCCCTTCCCCGCCACCGGGCATCCCCGACCCCCTCCCCGCCGGGGCCGCGGCCGGTCCGAGCCACAGGCCGGTCTTGCGAGGAGCATCGTCGGTCCCGCGGGGGACCAACCCCAGCCCCAGCCCCGCCTGCACGCCGAGACCCACCGGAGAAACGGCCGGTCCTGCAGGACCCACCGGGAGGGGACACCGGGCCGGGGCGCTGCAGCCCCGGCCGCCGCCAGCAGGGGTCCCCGCCGCCCGGGGCCGGGCCGGGCCGAACGGGCGATGAGGCGGCGGCGGCGGGGCGGGCGGGCGCTGCTGCTGGCGGCGCTCCTCGTCCTGGGCACGGCCGCGGCCCTGCGCACCCTCCGCGCCGCCGCGGCCCCCGCAGGGCCCCCCGCGAAGCCGCCCGCCCCTCCCGCGCCCCCCGCCCCGGGCGGCCCCTCCTACGACCTGCACGCTTTCTACTACGCCTGGTACGGCAGCCCGCGCTTCGAGGGCCGGTACCGGCACTGGGACCACGCCCTGGTGCCGCACTGGGACCCCCGGGTCTCGGCCGGCTTCCCCCGCGGCCGCCACCGCCCGCCCGACGACATCGGCTCCAGCTTCTACCCCGCGCTCGGCCCCTACAGCTCCCGCGACCCCGCCGTGCTGGCCGAGCACATGGGCCAGCTCCGCGCCGCCGCCATCGGTAAGAGCCGCCGGCCCCGAGCCCCCCCGCCCCGGGCACACACCGGCCCCCGAGCCCCCGCCCCGTGTTACCGGGGCCACAACTCAAGCGGTTGCGGTCGCTGACCTCCACCGTGCCGCGATGCTCCAGCACCGGCACCCTCCGGCGCACCCCACTTTTCCCCTGCCGCCCCGCAGAGCGCTGCTAGCACCCAAGGGCCCCCAACAGCTACCTCAGAGCGTTGATTACCGTGTCTCATAACCACGGCTCAAACACCGCAGGTCTTCTAAAGCGTTAGAATGATGAGAAACGCTTACTGCACTGCTGATGCGCGGGAAAAGTTGAGGAACAAACCAGATTTGACCGAGACCTGGTTTGTTACATGCCGCTCTAGGAGTGCTGGTTCTGTCCTGGTACCCGCCCGGCCTAGCAGACGACAACGGGGAGCCGTCGGACAGCCTCGTGCCCTCCATACTGGACACCGCGCAGAGATACGCCATAAAGGTAAGGTACAGGTCTGCTGTTGGAGGCCATTAAAAGTTGCCATTCAGCTCCAGCATGAAGCCGATGCTGTGCTCAGGGAGAGGCCCTGCTCCTCTGCTTCGTTGACTGTGTCAAAAGAAACGAGCACTTGTGTTTAAGGCAATGGGAACAATTTTTCAATAGCTAAATACAAGGCTCTTCCTCTTCTCAATAATTGGGATTTTCAGTTTACTTTTCACTAGCATTAGGGAAAACCAGTGACAGCCCTGACTTCACCGAGCGGACTGCTGTGAATGTGGCGTGAAGGGGTCCCCGCAGTCTGCCCACGGCGGGCGACAGGAGGTCCTGTACAGCAGCCCTGGGGTCTTCTGGGAGGTCAGGGCGCAGAGAAAGGAGTACCAGTGTGACGAAAATAACCATCTCCGTGGTCTCTTTTGAAGGTTGCCTTTCATATCCAGCCATACAAAGGGCGCGATGACCACACCGTGCATGAGAACATCAAATACATCATGGACAAGTAAGTTTTCCATGTAGGCTAAATCTAGCTGTCTAATGTTGCTTTAAGCACAAAGTGTGCAGAACTTTGAATTAAACACATCAGAATAGCATCCAAACTCAGTGCACAGGGGAGGGAGCTGCCAAGAGCGAGCCAACAGGGCAGCACTGGGCAGGGGTCACGATCAAATCCCGCTTTCTCCGGCATTGCAATACCTTGCCTTCAGAACCCAAAATTGCTTTCTTCTGCTCAAGTTTCTAAGCTTATCACCCCTAGGCTGGCACCTTTGCCCTTTCTCTCAAAAAGGAAAGGAACAGGCACAGGCACTCCCATGAAGATGGAGATAAAGGTTCCAGGAAAGGAGGTCCTGACAGCAAACCACGTCTTGCACCATGCTTGCCTGGAAACGCCTGCTGAGGGCTCACCGCCCCCAGCCTCTGAAAAAGCTTTGTGCTCTCCTCTAGATATGGATCACACGCAGCTTTTTATAAGTACAAGACCAGCACCGGCAAGAGTCTTCCGCTGTTTTACATCTACGATTCCTACTTGACACCAGCTGAATCCTGGGCCAACCTTCTCACGCCATCAGGCTCCCACTCTCTCCGCAACACCGCTTACGACGCCGTGTTCATAGCGCTGCTGGTGGAGGAGGGACACAAGCACGATATCCTCTCAGCAGGGTATGACGGCATGTACACGTACTTTGCGTCCAACGGTTTCTCTTTCGGCTCTTCCCACCAGAACTGGAAAGCAATCAAAACTTTCTGCGACTCCAACAACCTGATGTTCATCCCGAGCGTTGGCCCAGGCTACATCGACACCAGCATTCGCCCCTGGAACAACCACAACACTCGGAACAGAGTCAACGGGAAGTACTACGAAACAGCTCTGCAGGCTGCTCTCACGGTCAGGCCCGAGATAGTCTCCATCACGTCCTTCAACGAGTGGCACGAAGGCACCCAGATCGAGAAAGCTGTACCCAAGAAGACGCTGACGCGCCTTTATCTGGACTACCTTCCTCATCAGCCGAGCATGTACCTGGAGCTGACTCGCAGGTGGGCAGAACATTTCAGCAAAGAGAAAGAGCAGTGGTTAATGTGAATTCAGGATTTGCCTTACTCAGAAAGACGTCCCGCTGACAAAGCTGCGGCACAGAGCAGCGCTTCCGAAAAAAGCGCTCGAGATGCAGCCACAGAACCATCAGCCTAACCAGGCCAAACGTGAACGACCATCTGCAAGCACCCTGAGAACCACGTAAGCCCCAACTTACTCACAGGAGGAAGTGTTACAGGAAGCGGGAAATCTGCAAGCAGCATCAAATGTAATTTTCTGCAGATTTAGTACAGATGACCCTGTCAGAGCTCCTCTGGAATTCACAAGGGGTGCTGGCTTGGGGGCCAGAGATCTGGTTTTTGTTATCATGTGTACGTTCTGTGATGTTCGACACGGTTAGCTGCATTCCAGCATGCATTTCCCCATATGCCGTTGGCCCGCTGTGTGATCACATACCCCTCACTCCGCTAGCAACTCTGTCAAAGCATTTCTCCATCAGTTTCCTGTAAAGAGGAGTAAATATTCCTCCAAATTGTCTACTGAGGTGAGGCTAAGCCAGGCCATTCCATACCCTCTACTTTAACCTCTCCTATACCAAGGAGTTCTGCGTGGGGTGTTGTCACTGTGGTCCACTGTATCCAAATAACTGAAGATAATTAGAGCTGGAACACTACAGGCTATTTACTACTACTACTGTATGTGCTGGAAACCAAGGAAATGCAATGATCTGTACTAAAAGCTCTTGACTGATTGTTTAATGTTCCATGTTTTGAAAATTTAGATCTGAAGTTGCTTTATCCCCTTTAGAACCAAGGAGAAAAAATATTTGCAATAAAAGTGCAACTGAAAACACCATTAATTTGTGCTTTGAAAGAGGTTCAGCTCACAGTAGCCTTCCCTTTTTTGTGATTTTAGCCATGCTTGGACCCTTCTAAATTAGCCATAAAATTAATTTATACTTGTCTCTATCAATAAAATGAGAAGTGGCAGCTCTGGATGTGAAACAAGGTTCTGTTTATGACAACTCCATACACGTTCTTGCTAAGCACCTAAGTCCATCAAAAGTGATGGACAACAATGTCTAAAACTAAGCATTTATAACAAAATTACGCAAGTTGCTTACCGGTTTTTAAATTAATAGCAGCTCCTTAAACTTTCCTTTTCAATGAAGAACAAATACCAGAGGAAACTTTCATCCATTCCCTATTTACTTCAGCTTAGCACTGTTTTCAGAACAAAATCAAGAGAGGGAAGCCCACATTTAAAAAAATGAAGATCAGCATGCCAAGGGCTTGTTTTCATTCTTTCTATTAGGAGGAAGCCAGGTCTTTCTGAGCAGCTCTTGTCTAACTAGGGACCATTTGAATACTGTTAATTTTCAAAAGCACTTACAGTTTCATCTCAGTAGTAGGTTTTGATTCCGTTTAGAACAGAGAAAACCAGCCAGAGCACACCATAGCTGTAACATCATGAAAGCTTGAAGAACCTCTTTTCCATCGTTGCTTCTCTTTCAGCGCAGATACAATAAACAAACACATGGAGTAAGTGTTATGGGAGAGTGGATCAGACACCATCTTCATCATCGCATCCTGAGACTGGTCTAACGTTCAAATTACTGTATTTCAAAAGGCCTAGTCATGTTAATAAAACAGGTATTTGGGAATGGTACAGCAGCACAAAGAGGTCAGCATACATATTTGGGTTGGATTCTCAGACTAGAGCAGATGTGATGCTAATTAACAGATACCCATCAACTGTTGCTCTAGTTTTTTTAATTTATCTTTTTTTTAAATCTTTTGTTTAAACCTTGACATAACCCATCGACCTTATTAAACAAGGCCATGGACGCCCATTTCCTGAATGCGCGGGCACACGGTGCCCAGCTTTACCAGCTCTGCAGAGCCTCCTCAGAGTCCGAAGACTTAAGACGATTCTGGTACCAAGCCATACTTCTGCCTCAGGATTTCAACTGTAGATGCCAGCGCACTGCGGGGTGAAACACAACCATCAGAAAAAGGGGTTTTAAGGATTACGCTGTATTTTCTGGGAAAAAGCAATCAGCTAGACGCAGTACTGCATTTTGACTCAAGGAGAACACAAACTCCAGAAATTAGAGTTTCACATAGAAGCTTTTAGAACGGGGTCTCCCAGGCTCACAATTTGGAGTTCTGTTTCAGGATTTCTGAGCGTGCTGGTAATTAAGCTAAACAACATTAATGTGAAGGTTCAACTGCTACGGGAAAAGCAGCAAAACACAACCCACCCTAACTTGAAAGCTTCATTTCATTTCAGATAAAGAAAAAGCTACAGTTATATTCAGCAGAGTGCTCACCAGCCAGGACGAATGATGGTGAATTTCCCCGACACCGATAAGTCAACCACAGTTGACCCCAAACGACACTCTGGGCTCTGGACGTCCCCTATTGGGCCTCCATCGATGATTAAGGACAACTGAGGCCACAGGTCTTGGAATTCCTTAAAAAAAAAAAAAAAAAAAAAAAAAAAAAGATGTGGCTAACAATCCTGAAGATGGTTTGTGACTGTGTTTTAACCGACACTACTGGGCATTCTGGTGTCAAGGTGGTCTCTCCCTTTCCTCTGTCAGGTCAGCTCACTTTTTTTTCTGTCGTGAACACATCCTGTTTTGATTTCTGAGAACAGATTTATCTCAAACATGCAGGAAAGCCACAAGGATTCTCTGGTTGAAGACTTCTTAGCTGCGCCACTGTTTATTAAGGAGCGCACAACAAAAGCTAGAAGCCTATCAAGACGTTCGATAGGGTGTCTGTCTGGTACTATGCCCAACTGCACCATCACCGGCGTCTCACGCTTTACAAAAAGACATCTCCTTGAGTGACAGTCAGTTACCAGGCTGCAAGGAGCTGTACAGACAGCAGAAGTCTCGTTCCACAGCCATCCCTCCCATGGCAATTTCCGTCTTTCAGATTTGGCACCCACTTCAAAAGCTGCGTGTAAGCCTTTAAGTATCACTTTTCGGCTCTGCCCTCCTGGCTTTTTAAGGTGAGGATCACAGCAAGACAGCTACCCCACACCACATATCTGCAGGCTGTTTTAACTAGAGATTATCATTAAATAAAAAAATAATGGTAGCAGAGAAATCCTTGTTTTATTGCTAAAGCTGGCTTCCAGTTGTGAGAGCCTGGGGTTCCAACAGACAGCCACAGTAACGTCACTTAGTGGCAAAAACAGCCTTACCGAAACCGTCAGCGTGCTCGCCTGACAGCTGACGTTGGCACTCGTTAAAGCCAGTGGTCCAGAGCAAGCTCGTGCCAACTCCCGAATAAAAGGGTGGTTTGGAATGCGAACACCAACCAGCTACAAGGAAGAAGAGAGTAGTGTTACTCGCAGTAACCATTTTTAATCTCACGTTGCCTAACGCCCTTTGACTTAAAGCTGAGCCATAATGAGAGACGTAAGTTAGCCCCTAACGGTGGGTTATGCCATGTCCAAGTGAGTCGCGGGGAGCACGACAGCACAGGGACCAGCTTTGGGAAAACACCAATCACTGCTAAGCACGATAAACACACACATAAGAACAAAAGCTACTACAGCAGAAGCACAAAAAAAAGCACACTGTGCCTCAAAAACACAGAGATGTATCCCGTGGCAAAGGCCTACCGATGTGAAAGGATTCAAGTCTTTATTTAGTTCTTCTGAACGTTGCAAGACCAAGGTCACGGGCCCTGGAAGCAGGTCTCGCAACAACTCGTCGGGCACGTTCACCTGGCAGTACCTGCACGGCAGGAGGAAGCGCGTTAAAGGCGGCTGCACAGCCTCGCCCGGACCGCTGCTGCTGGGCACCGCGAACCAGCTCCGGCGCAGCCCTCCCCCGCGGCCCCCCGCTCTGCGGTGCGGTGCTTCTGTCGTGTACGGGCTCCGGAGCCGAGACCCGCTGAGCGGCGGCTCCCGGGGGGGGGGGGGGCGCTCCGCACACCGGCCGCGGCGCCCGCGCCCACCTGTAGAGACGCTCCACGTCCCCGAGGCAGATGGCCAGCGGCTTCCTCCCGTTCCGCCCCTTCAGGCTGTAGATGCTCCGCACGGCGCCGGAGTCCTGGGCCAGGCACGCCACGCCGTACACCGTGTCCGTCGGCACCGCCACCAGCCCGCCCGCCTGCAGGGCGCCCACGGCGGCCGTCACCGCCTCCCTCCAGCCTGTCCGACACCGGCGGGTCAGCGGGGCGGCCCGACAGCCCCCTCCCAGCCCGACTCCGGGGCTCCCGCCGTGCCGGCCCTGGCTCCCCCCGGCCCAGTCTCCCTCCAGGCCGCCCGCGCCTCCCCCCGGACCCGGCCTCGCCCCTCCACCCGGTACCCTGCCCGCACCTGGAGGATCCGGCTGGGCCGCGCTGCCAGGCGGCAGCAACAGGCGGGCGCTGCAGGCGCGGCCTAGACCTAGACCCGGGCCTAAGCCCGGGCCCGGCGCCCCCTCCCCAGCCCGAGCCAGCCCCGCCAGCGCCGCCCGCCGCACGCTCAACATGCAAGAGCCGCTTCCGGGCCGCAGAGGGAGGTGCGGTGACGCACATCCGGGGGCGTGGCGGCCGGGCCGTTCCCATGGCGACGCTGGGCGGGCGGTGCCCGCGCGGTGCCGGGATGGCGGCGGAGCCCCCCGGGCGGCCCACGGTGGGTGCTGCCGGGCCGGGCCGGGCCGGGCCGGGGGACCGCGGCGTCGCCCATGACCGCTGTCTCCGCCGCAGGTGGAAAGCGACTTGCGGAGGCTGCGGACCCTGCTGGAGGCCCGGCAACGGCAGCTGCGGGCCCGGATCGTCGCCTGCGAGGAGCTGACGGCGGAGATGGCCGCCCTCCAGGCCGCCCTGGGTGCTGACTGCCGCCCGCCCTGCGTAAGCTCCGGCCCGGGCTCGGGGGAGGGCCGGCGGGGGGCAGCGGGCTCGGTGCCGCGCCCGCCCGCCCTCCCCTGTTCCGTGGCGCACCGGGCGCCGGACGCGGCCGGGGGCAGCTCCGTGCCTGGCGGCGAGGGGGACGCGGAGTCCTGAGGGGCTGCGGCAGGGCCGCCCGGGAACGGCTGCAGGAGCTGGTCTTCGCGGGGCCCGAGCCGGCAGCGCCAGAAGGACCACAGGTTCCAGAAAAGCCCTTGGGTTAGTGCCAGGGCAAAACCAGACCGATACGGCCGTGAATACAGCAGATTCGCCCAGTGCGGCCTTGGACTTTGCTTTCTCTTGTTGCACCAATACATTCTCTTACTAAATTTGCACTTTAAAATAAAGCAATATTGGCTTAGTCTGTATCTCATCCCTTCTGCCCAGGAAGAGGTTAGCTGCTTCTTACTGAAGGAGGTACAGCCTTCAACCAGCCTGCAGCCTTTGTGGCTGATGGTGACTGGCCTTGACGTTACCAGGATCAGGACTAGTTAACAACAGTGCAGTGTGAGTAGCAACTCAGTCTCCTGTGATAACTTCAGCCCTGGAGTCACAGACTCCAAGAGGTATGACCCAGCTGTTAGGGTGGGGTTTTTCCCCACATGGAAATGTTTTGCTACACTGAAAGCTTGATTTATTCAGAGTGGAGATGCAATCTATTTTCCTTATTGCCACTGGCTTTCCCCAAAGTTTCCCTTCTCTTTATTGGAAAGTACTTAGTACCTAAAACCTTCAAAGATGCTAAAACCACAGGGGATGGTAAAACCACCGTCTTTACCACAGGCACTTTGCCTTTCTCACTTCCCCTGCAGCCTCAGGTGGCTTACAGTGCCACGCTGGCGCTCAACACAGTGGCACCTGCATTGAACGCAGCTGGTGTTTGCATGACAGGGAGTATGCCAGAGTTTCCCATTTTCAAAAACAAAGAATAATGCATTCTCGCTCTTATCCATACCCGAGTGACCTTGAGGATATGAAGTTTGTTTGTGAAAGTCATTGCTGGTGGAGGAGGGAACGGTCTGCTGAGGCAAATGCTGTTGTCTGCCAGGATTGGGAAACACCTTCATGTCCTAAGGGGGCAGGGGAAGGAGCCTCACAGTCATCTCCCAAATAATTGATAAATACTCTGAGGAAAGACTATTATAACACAATGTTTAAATAAGCATTTAATTAGGATTCCATTAGTATTAATATTGCTTTCAATTCCAAAAAAGTTAATTTCCACTTCTTTGCAGATATTTCAAAGTACAATATTAACTTCATACAAAATGAGCAATTAAGCAAACACCATTATTTCACATTTTACATTCTTCAAAAAATACAAATTCATATTTACTCTTTTTTGGGTTTTGGAGATGCTCTTCCTTTGGAAGTACTGTACCTGTAACTAACATCTTCACATTGCTCAATGTAAGCACATTTGTTCCCATGTTTCATAGTTAAATAAATTCCTTTAATACCATACACACATTCTTGAAAAACTGGGGTTCTTTATTTCATCATCTCCAAGACCATTGCCCAGCTCCCCATACGTGTCAAACAGCACAGAAGCAGTAACTCGACAACCTACGGTTCTCCTACACTTCCTGGTTCGACAATCATGCGGATGTCGATGCTGAAGACGACTTCGGTAACTAACCAGGCTCGAGGTTTGCACATCCCTGCCCGCCACACTGATGCTGGTCTGCGTGAAACAGAACTGCAACTACCGCTCTCTCTCTCCAAACAAGGGTCAGACAGATAGCTCCGGTTCAGTAAGCAAGTGGAAGGACACAAAGCTACACAGCAAGAAATACCAGCTACTGTAACTACGGTACTGCAAAAAACATACCCTTGATTTTGCTGAAAAAGATCATATGAAAAAAATTTCTTGTAAGAAAAAGTAGAAACTGCATTTATTTGAGAAAGTGTACACTGCATAATGAACCAAATTTTGGCCAGCTTGCACACCACCAAAAGCATGGTGTGGGATTTTTAAACTAGTTCCAAGAACACACACACTTAGACTATGTACACTACTACATAAATATCCAGTTTAATTTGCATTTCTCAGTGCAGACACAGAATCCAACTTCTAGAACATATGATATATCAAGACAAGATGCAAAAAAGTTAAAAGTTCAGCCCTGTCCATGAGTATCAACTACAGGTAACGTTTATAAAAACTTGACGTTGTTTCCAAAATAGGTTACGGAAAAAATAGTGTACCAATTTAAAACTATGCAATCAGAAATTTGTAGGGTTTGTTAAAGACATGCTTTTTTTTTTTTTTGCCTTACAGTCCAAACCGACTCTAGCAGTTCTGCCCAGCTAGCTCAGATCACTAATGCCAAGGACTTTTCACCCATAGATCTCAAAGCATTTTACAAAGACGAGTTTCAGTGTCCTCACTCCACAGGGAGGAAACCGAGGCACGGAGAGGTTAAGTGACTTGCCCAAGGCCTCTCAGCCAGTCAGCAGCAGAGCCAAGAATGTGACACCAAGATCCCGTCTGCTCCACGTCACCGACCTGGCTGCCGCTCATTTCAGTTGCTAGCTATGCTCCCACATATATCAGGAACAGCTTTTCATCACCAATCAACTCCAAGGGCAATTAATTATGCCTTAACTTCTCTCCCCCAGCAGTTCCACAACCAACAAGCCAGTCGTTAGTTCATTCTCCGAGCCTTATTTATAATTGGTGCAGGAAGAGTACTGTAAACAGTTTAACAATGTTGCTGCAGTTGCAAAAACAATATCTTGGATGACTGCAGAAGTGCCATCCTCCATGAAGTAAGGCAGATAACATGACATCAAAAACGATCGCAAAGACAAATTTTAAAGGTGCAACATGCCTGTTTCAGAACAGCTTGTCACTTCTGTTCGTACTCATGCGGCAGAACAGAGCGGAGGACAAGGGAGAAGGGATATACCCCAAGGAACACAGCAGTGTCCAACAGAAGTGACAAGCAGCCCACCAGAAAGCGCGAGAGAAAAGGCCTGCTAAAGCACAGTGCTCTCAGTGGAATATTTGCATAGATTGGACGTTTGCTAATGATGCATAATTTCTCTTGGGTATAGACAGGGAAGGGCAGTATGTCACTGAGCTAGTTACTATATATATTCAGTTAGACACAGACAGACCGACCACATGGGACAACGATCTTTAGCTACAAGTATTGCACCAAGTTAAGTGCTCATCTTTGCACACCCCTGTTAACTTTTACTCAGAGCAAAAATAAACTTTATGAAAGTATATACAAAAGAAATTGCAGCAATTGGGTTAAAGATAAAATAACCTAAAGTGCATTTTAGATACCAGTATGAGGTTCTGCGAACTAGTCTTTCCGGACACAGTCAGCATTACAGAAGTGCCCAGTTCGTACTTTGTTCTATATAATTCAGTACCAGCATTTAAACAGTGCTGATTTTCCATCCCTCCACCACCTACAAGCATGAGAAGCAACTTCTACAGCCTTCAACTGCACGCCAAGTCTGCTTGCTTGGGTCACTGCTCAGCGACTAGAGCTGTTGGTAATTAGACCCATTCTACATGTTTAAGCTTCTGCACCCACCTAGAAACTGTAAGTAACCAAGTAAACACTCACAAGCCACAAAACAGCAAAACCTTTAACACAGACCCAGAGCAGTGCAGTTTTGCTCCCTGACTGATAATTAAAGGGGTTTGTGAAATGCAGATTTTGCAGGGCGAGGGCACACTGTTCTCAGAGGCTCCAGCGTATTACAGAACATGCCCCTTTCTGGGAATCCAACATCTTACCAGATCTACAATGGTACAAACTCCCCCCCTTTATTAAAAATGTTATTGCGAATATGGTAAATGCTGGGGCAACAAGAGGAGAAGGACAGAAAATTCTCTGGCACTGAGGAATCTCAGGGCTTTGCTGCGACTGCCCTCTCTTGCCAGCTGCCACAGATCTCCTCCCATCCCCGGCAGCACAATGTTTGATCACACAGCACTGGGGATGATGCGAATGGCCACTGTGAAACACATCAGATACACACAGCATGGAACACTCTGGAAAGCAGATCAAGGATTACACAACAAAAGCACACATCTGTACAACACAATTGGGTGGGATGCACAGTCCATGGTGCAGCGGCCTCTGCATTCACAGAATCACGCTGCTCTCGCCTCATTACAAGCTCTAATTAGTTTCACCTAAATCGCAGCCTGCCTGATGCACATACAAGAGGGTAACGGCAAACCCAATGCACCTAAAAGTCAGCATAAACTTGGAACACATTGCTTTTCCTAGAACACACCAATAGAAAACAGTAGCTGTGAAGAGAAAACAGCAGAGAGGTTAACCTCTGATACCCACTCAGAAAGGATGCGTGCAGCACCTCACTGCTGCCAATTACCACACTTCCAAATTAGCTTCTGATTTCAAAGCCTTTGGTAGATTCTTCTACTCGTTTCTGTCACAAAGGAGTTTCTAAAGATGCTATATGGTCCAACCAGAAGCGTGCTTTAGGTGGACTAAGTCGCAAGAAGCAAAAGTAGCATGGAAAAACGCTTCCCTGAAGGACGGAAAGGCTCAGAAGTGGTTGCTAAATTCCTAATCCCTCAGCTGCCGCATCTGGTACTCTTGTCCGCATCAGAGAAAACCCCGCAGCTCCAGGGGGATCTACGTGCTCCCACATCAGCGGACTCTCTCACACGCACACATCCACTCACCCTCAAGTACCGCTGCCACACAACGACGCAGGAAAGGCGGAGGTCCCGGCAGCGGCCCGTGCCCCATGGGGACCTCCTGGGCAGCTCCAGCGCCACTCACACTCCTCCGAAGCAGAGCTCTACGCAGAGAGCTGGCAGGAGACTCATCCCTGTGAGGGCAGTTCCAGCCACACAGGCTTGAGACTCTCTTTTGCATTCAAAGCAGTTTGTGCTGCTGCGTAACCAAACTGCATCACAAAATGAAGCTGTAGGAGAAAACCAAAAGGGGCCACCATCTCGCTGCCCTCTAGGGATTACCACCACAAGAACAAAATATAAACTACTTTGTTAATCCGCGTTTTGTGGATGCGAACCTTATTGCTGCAGGACCCACATCCCCCTGCGATAGCACTGCACCACACGCCAACGCGCACAGAAACACGGTAGTGTGTTTCAGTTCAGCTGCTGCCCCCAAGCTCATCACTGCAATGACCAAAACGGAGCGCTCTGTGCATTCTTTGCGCAGCCTCTCCTCCCTCACATTTGCCCCAACGGGACAGTTTCACCCTCCTGCACCTAACAACTGGAAGCAAGTTGTCAGAGGTGAAAAGTGAGTTCCCTTCAGCCCATTTCCATCTGTGCTGTGACAGCAGATTCGCAAGGGAATAGCACACAGGATCACTTGAGCCGCTCTCTCAGCTAAGACTGTGACAGCGGTGTTGGCAAGTCTACACAGAGCGTGTCACAAGAGGGTTAGAAAACCTGCTAATCACCCGGTATCCTGGGGAGCTCTGGCTGCACTCAAACAATTCTCCCCCAGCAGGTACAGAGAGCAGCTTTGATCAAATACGAGTGAAAGATCTCTATCCACCAGGAGTTTGCATTCCTAAATTTAGTGCGCAGGACACTCCACATTAATTGGCTTACAGTCATTATCTTTGTATCTCACTAATGACAACACTGTAAACTGAATAAAGACTATTTAATATTCTTTCCTTTAACACAAAAGGACTGACAGCCAAAGCCAGAAAGATGGATAAAACACTATAAAATTACATCTTTTAAAATAATGCAGCATAAATAAACCATTTAGAATGAGACTGCATTTATTGCAACATTACAGGCTTTTTGGTGGAAGGGGGGTTTGTGTTTTATTTACCCTGAGTAGGTTAGAATATAGACTTTCAGTTTGATATGAAAAACTACTATGTTGTGTAAAATCTTTTAGTCAAGAAATAGCCCCGTGCACAAAAAGCTGGCATTGCAGTAGGTTGGAGGCAGATTCAGGCAGAAATTATATAGCTCAACAGAAAAAAGGAAGCATTTATGGACAGCTGAAGGATAGACTCACTGAATTCAAACTGAATTTATGTTGAATCAGTCTGAAAATTTTCCTAGAGTTGTTCCTGACAAAAGATGAGAGTAACCAGCAAAGGCACCATGCTCCTGATTAAACAGTCGTGGGGGTTAAAAGGATGACTTGTTTCTGAACAGAGCCAAATAAATCAAAAGAGCAGCAGGCACCAATCTGACTACATCTGGGACTCACTGCATCCTTCAAAGCCAGGCAAAGAAAACAGACTCTCAAGCCTGAGTAAGCAGGGGCTCCGATTGTGTTTCCATGTCGTGAAACAGTGTGTCTGCCACCACACTTTTAAGTCCTAATGAAATTAAATGAACAGATCTACCAGGAGCACAGGGTACTTGTGCTCTGCTGAAATAAACTCCCAAAAATTTCTGTAGGCTTTAGTAACAGCGTTAGTACAAAGCAAACCCAGGTATCAGCTCCCAACTCAGTGATGTGACAACTGCATTCCAATAAAATTGCAGATAAATGATCTTCTACAATAATGCCATTTTCTACTACAGCAAATTCCTTTCCTGGGCTCCCCTCATAGTGCATGGTTAGTATCAGACATAAGAGACAGAAGAAAATTATAGACCCAAGGAGTTGTAACAAAGACCCACTCGCTGCCAGTACCTTAATCCCAAACATAAGTGATGTGCAACTGGAGACAAACTAACCCCCCTTTTTCTTTTTAAAATCTTTTTGCACACGAGTAATCTTAACTTCTGTGTTCACATATGACAAGCAAAAGTGACAGACAGTGCAGCCAAAACAGTTCATATATAACTTAGCTTTTCCTTTTTTTTTTTTTCCTTTTCTTTTTTTAGATAGATTCTCAAAGATGGATGTACCTGGGATGTGACTAAGATGACATCTGTGAAGCAGAAATAAGCCACAAAACTTCCAAAGAGGAAGGAAAAAGAATTGATCCTTCAGTTTCTGCTTCTAAGGAGAAGGGTTTTACCCACCAGGTGCAAAGGAAAATCTGGAACATCTTCACTTAGAGAAGCTGCTATTCAAACCAATTTCTTCCTCGCCCTGCAGTAGTGCTTCGATTGGAATTATGTTAGATGGGGTTTCAGGGCTTTGGAGGGACAGGAAGTCCGATACATCCATGGCACTTAATGTTTCAGTCTGAGAGTCTGAAGGGCTAACTATCTGACTGCTCTGCCCACACGAAGGAGAAGGGGAAGAGGAAGGAAAGGTCTGAGGCTGCAGCTGGGGAGCTGGCTGCTCCAAAGCTTTTGAATCAGGCGAGGAACATTCCTTCTTAACGGTGGCTTTGTCCTTGGCAGAGTCTCGGCAGGCACACTGACACTGGCAGGCCTCCTCCTGCTTTATAATAATGACAGGAACACTGAGACCAATCTGCTGAACAGGGTTTCCTGAAGGTGAAACAAAGACAAAACACAATGGAACTACACAATTTCACAGCAGGGAGAGAAATAATCTTTGTTAAATTTAGATTGTATGCACCGTGCAGCAGAGATTATGCATTACTTTGTTCAAGCACAATGAATACCTCTAGCAGACGATAAATAAGAAAAAAGTGGCAGGTACTCTCTGATGATGAGCAACCTGTTCAGGCTGAATCCAGGCATTGGAAGTCTAAGTTTTTTTACATGGCACAGTGTGTCTCTTCTGAGAGCCATCGTAACTTTTACAGCATAAAACCCAATAAAGAGTGGCATTCAAACGCCCCAGTCCCTATGCACCAATGTTTGAAGATGATCATACAACATTACACCAACACAGGTATTTTCCTGTTCATTTTCTCTAGTCTTTCTTCTCCCATCTTGCTTCTCATGCTTCCTCCCCACTCTTCCTATGCTGCTCTACTTGCCTGGCTTCCTTTCTTTTTTAAAATTTAAATTTTAAACTTACCTGATCTCTCTTGACTCTGATTCATCTTTGCAATACAGTAACACTGTGTGGGAAGCATGTTATGGAACAGAACTTCTACAGTTGTGTATCATTTTGATTAATCTCACAGATAGCGCTTACCAAAAACAATTGCTAGAGAACTGATTAAGTTTACAAGTTTACTATCTGTTTCATGCCTTCCTTTAAAAGAACAAAACCAAAATATGTCCCTGCATTTCTGTCTTTTATTCTTCTAAGTGCCATTAAAATACCACTTTTATGACTACTGGATCTGATTTGTGAAGCTGATTATCTTAAAAGTTGTTAGAGCAACTACTACAGGACAGATCTCAGCACAAACCCATGAGTCTACAACAGACTGCACTTAAAACCTCAAGAAGATAAAAAAAAAAAGAAAGGATTCTCTTCAACTTTTCTGCAAGCAATAAAATCACCACAAATCCTGGTCAAGCTAACAGTACTACAAACAGAGAAAGGGAGAAAACCAAGTTCAGTGTCAAGCTTACCTGTGTTGCCAGCTACTGGTAATGCAGTGGTAAAAAAAACCTTTTCTACTACTTTTGGAACTTGTGGCTTTAAAGAGGGAAAAAAAAAAAAAAACAAGAAAAAAGCATGAGTTGATTCCAATCAAATATCTACTGTTCAAATTCTAAACAGCTGCAATCAAAAGATTCAAGAGAACACAGAGGAAAACTAGTAAAAAATTATAACATTTAGCTTGGTTCTGAGCAATGTTCTGGCTATCCCAAAACAGAGTATTAGCTCAGTAGTTTTAAAGATAGGGAGTAATCGCCCTCTCCACTACATGCTTGTTAACACAGCTTGTGGGTTTTGACAATCAAATGACTGATTTCTTAGAAAACTGCTGTGCTTGCTCATCTGCTTGTACCTGCTGCCGTTCATTCTTGACCATTCGCAACTGAGAAAGTCTAAAGGTGGCCACAGCATTCTCAAAGACAAGACACTGAAGTCTCAGCTGTCCAGATTTACTGGAGGACCAGAAACATTCTGTTTTCCCAGAAAACTTTTCATTATCTTTATCGGGCTAAATGAGGAAGAGACAGATTACAAAATGTCTCAACACAAACTACAGAATTTTTTGTGCTTCTACTTGTCAAAAGTAATAGGTTAAAACCCACATACATTCTCAGGCCATGTGGTGCACTGTCCTGGATAAACCAAGCTGATACCTGGTGTGAGAAGTCTGTCACTGGGGAAAAGCAGCAAGCAAGATTTTTCTGCACCCCGGATTTCTCTATCTATCCATTTTCTATTTATTTCTCTATCTATTCTAGGGGCTACATTGGTGACATGTTTATACATATTAAGATAAGCACTAAACAATCCTGCATCCTGGTTCGTATCTTACAGTCATAGGTTTGATCCCCTTCCTTTTCTAAAGCAAGGACTCTAGGAGGAAGAGGGATGGTTCACACTGTTTCAAAGCTGTGCTGGATATACTAACCATTTGTTCTTGGCTTTGTGGAGAACCAGTGGCACCATTTAAGATCCATTGTAAGTTTTGCTCTCCCATGACAATGCTGGACTGCAGAATAGCGGTGCTCTGAGAAGGTGTAATTGTTATTGTTGGATTACTGGTCAGAACAGAGTTCGCACCAACAGGCACAGTCTGAACTACAGCTGGCAGGGGCTCAGTGGCACTTGATGCCGTTGGGGCAGATGCCCCAGCAACCACTGAAAGTCCTTGTACAATGGGCTGTGGCGGTGTCTGAGTGTGCTGCAGGAAGTCTTGGTGACTGGCTGCAAACTGTGTGCTGTGAGGAACAGGCACTTCTGGGGATTGTAAAACAGTTGCAGGATTTCCAAATGCAGCTTGCTGTGAGCTGGTTCCTATGGAGGAGGGAGCAGCAGGTGCTGCCGAGGCTTGTAGTGCTGAATGTGAAGGCTCAGAGATGCCAAGCTGCAGTACAAGCGGAAGAGACAACGATGTCGAGTCTCCTGCAGAAGGCGGAACAGCAGTAACTGAGTCTGCATCACCATTAAAACCTTCAATCAAGGCAGCTGCCAAAAGAAACAAAGAAAAAATATAAATATATCAGTTCTCATAAGATCTCAATAAACAACTTTTTCAATTAACTTATCAGCTAGCTGATGGACCTTTGTTAAGTAAAGCATTACCACTTTCACATCTTCAGACTAGTGCTCAAAAAATATTACACTAGATGGTGAAATCTAAAAGTAGGTCCAAATTCAGGAAGCTAGTAACACTGAATACTATACACAAGTTACTCAGCCTCATTAGCTCTCTCCAAGAAGCCTTTTTATCAGTGGGTTTGTGCCGCTACGCCAAGAGAGGAAGCTTGAAAACAATGCTTATGTGGAAAGCCCAAGAGCATCAGTGTCAGCTTTGTACGACAGCGTGCTGCAAATAGTCAGTTCCCCTGTCACTGTCTGAGTGTTACATTGTCTGTGAATGCAATGCATTTCAGCACAGAACAACTTCAACACTGCAGTTAAAGTTCTGTTTGATACCTAAAGCTACGTGGGGCAGTAATCTTCAGTCTGAAATGCTGAATTAAGCACATGCACGCAGAGGGGGACAACTGTCCAACAACTCTCTCAAAATAGTGCAGATACAATTTGTACCTGTCTGCTGAGAGTCGTCCTGATTTGCAGTATGATCTGGGCTCTGGAACATAGACTCAAAGATGCTTGCTGGTGAGATTGTGCTAAGGTCTTGTCCATGTGTCTGGCAAATAGAAAATAAAGAGGAAAACATCAGATAATGCTATACCTCAGGTTTCCATAAACTTTGCACAAATCCCGGTCAAGCAGCATATGAATGTCAGAAATACCTCTCCAATTAACCAGCCACCTTCAGGAAAGGCGGCATATTTCACTTAACTTGTTTTTGTTAGCCACAATCAAATTGACCAACATAATGAGCAAATCCTTACAAAAATAAACAAGTCCTTCAGAAGTAAAATATATTCTTCTGCATACATACTTTGTTTACCCTTATTTCTTGTAATACTGTGTTAGAAACAGAAACAGATATCAATTTGTTCTTGGCTTTTGTGAAACCTTTTCTGAAGCAGAAACAAAATAGCTCTGCTTAGATTATATCCTGGACTATGCACTACCATCATCCACACTGCTCTAGGAACAGAATATATTAGAAAGCTGCAGACTGTTTCCGCATCAAAGCACAAAAGAATGACAGTCTCATCAGTATATAATTTTCCTCTATGTAAAATTTAAGCTCAGTCAACAATTATCAATAAGCAAGAACACTGTTACAGTAAAATCAGATGCAGAGCCTTTAAAACCAGGTTGAATTAAGCACTGCATATTTTGGAGGAAAACCTCTCTCAGTTATTCTGTTCTTAGATAGAAATATTTATTTTTTTGTTCCAACATTCCAAAGAGGATGACAATCATATGTCACATTTACAGGCTCAATGTGTAAGAAAGACATTTTTTGTCAAGAGAGCGCTTCCTGCAAACTGCCACAACAGAAAAAAAAGCCACATTCAATGCATCTAAAACAATTCCATCCAAAGTCACTTATTCTTTCAAAGACTACATCTCCTCCACTAGCGAAATGAGCCTAAAGCAGAGCCTGCTGGAGGCCTGGACAAGTGAAACAGAAGCAACCAGCCACACATATCTAATCTGCTGTGTTCTAGTTGACAGGACAAGCACATTGGCAGAAAAAAGCAAAACTCAAGTTACAGGCGAGGCAATTCTGGGACAGTAACTCACTGGATTAGAGTTCTCCCGCAATTCTGAATCTGTTGATATGAGGCTTAGGTCACTCAGACAAAGTGAGTGGCTTGTATCCTGTGAAGAAGAAGAAGAAAATGAGTTCTATATTTTTAAAATGGTGTCAGAAATATTTTAAATTACTTTTTAGAGCCCATATAAGTCTGCCTAGGTAGAATTTTTTTTACCTATATGCGATCCAAGTCTCAGTTCTAAAATCAAACAAGCAATATTACTAAGCAAATGTTGTTTAGTAGATAGCAAGGATACTTAACATCTCTTTCCCATTACTTCCAAAAAATTAAATAATCTAGAATTTTAAATTGGCACAGGAACAAATCAGCCTATAGAAAAATAAAAAAACCCCAAACCTTAACAGTTAGTATTTATTTTACATCACACATTTATTACATAGCCTTGACTAAAGCATAAGAATCTACAGGGAAAGCATGGTAATATATATAATTGCCTATAAACTTGTGTTAGTACTTGGCATACTCGTCAAAGTAGTAGCAGCCCAACTGTTAATTTTAATGTCGTTAAAATTAATAGACAGATTCAGACGAGCTTTTCTAAATAAAACTTGATAACCAAATACCATGCTAGAAGTTTCAGAAATACTGATCCCTCAGTCCATTAACAGCACACTGTAAACACAGCATATGAGAATAAACCCTACGCTGCCACCTTGAATGCCAGAATTTCAGAACTGAAATTGAATTCTTAGTTCAAAAAAGAGAGGCACCTGTAAGTTTCTTCATGGGAGACGGAGCACCAAGTAGTTACAATTCCCTTAGAGAATCCCAGCCTTAAACATTACACCTCTAGAACAAGCTACAGACCAAATAATTTCTTTCCCAAAGTATGGTTTTATCTCCATCTAAGACAGAAGCTTTAGGAAGAAGCGCTACTAACCTCAGATACATTGTTATTGGGAAGTGCATTATAGGAATGTCCTTTCTCATGACCTTTCATGTGACTCTTGAGACTATACTGTGTACTAAAAGTCTTCTCACAGCCATTACTGGGACAGAAGAAGGGTTTCTCCCCTATAGGCAGCACAAAACACAAACTTACAAACACTATACGAGACACACACCTCTACAACATATAGGAGAATGGTAATATTTTACACAAACAAGATTGCATAATGTCACTTCACACATTCAGCGTTCTTGGGAGTCTTGCAGATAAAAACTTCCATTTTACCATGTGAACTGACACAAGACCACATTTAATTTTTATCCATCATTACTGATACATTTGTGAAACACTCATGGAATTCAAGACCTGTCAAGCACAAATAGAAGTGCATAAATGGAATATTGGGGATTGCCCCGAATCAGATGCAGGAATTTGCATTTGGCCTTGTCAAACTTCATGAGGTTGGCATGGGCCCACTCCTCCAGCCTGTCAAGGTCCCGCTGGACAGCATCCCTTCCCTCAAACATACCAACCGCACCACTCAGCTTGGCATCGCCCGCATATTATATGTAAGTATAAATACATAGTAGGATTCTGAGAGTTAGTATAAACTGAATAACCTCAATTAAAGAAAAAACCAAACTCTTGGGACTTACCAGTATGTGTCCTAACATGTGTTTTAAGGTGGTGGCTTGCAGCAAAAGCCTTTCCACAGCCGTCATGCTCACACCTGAATGAGGCATCACAGAAGAGTTAGCATCAGGCTGCTTTGATGCATTAGTTAACAACCTTAGATCACGCTTTCCAATAGTCCAGGACTCTGGAAAGCAGGCCTAATGCTAGTCGGTGTTAGTAATCGGGTATCTCCCAACAGCTGCTGTGGATGCTACACAGACTACAGCAAGGCTCTGAACAGGACTTTAAAATTCAAGCATGAAGTCAGCATTCGGGGGGGGGCTCCTTCATGGAATAAACATTGCATCACAGCAGAGAAGCAGCAATGTTTTAAAAGCATGCTCATCATGGCACACATTTATGTTTACAAAAATAGCTTGACTGTTCTTGTCTTTGAAGACAGTCATTTCACCCACGTTTATAAGCAACTGAGGGAGCTCTAGAACAAACATGCTCAAATGCTAGTTGCCTTCATTTTTTTTTTTTTTTTGAGAATAGCTTTTCATTCAGGACAGTAACAACTGCCTTTTGGCACAGGTGGCCCATTACATAAGTCCCAAGAAGTAAAAATTGCCATCCAGCAACTTACCGAAATGGCTTTTCTCCTGTGTGTGTTCGAATGTGCTTCCTCAGGTCACTGTGCGTTGTGAAATATTTACTGCAGCCTTCTGATTCACAGTTAAATGTTTTCCCTGTGTGAAGCCTCTGATGTGCTTTCAGCCTAAAAAGTATGCCAAAAAAATCCCTCTTACGACTTGTAGGATGAGACAGTCCCTAGCTGAGGCAAGCCAGTCATTCATTCAAACGTGCGGGACAGGATCAAAGGCGTAACACAGCCTGAAGTGAAGGTAACTAGCTTACGGGAGTAACCAACACTGCTTCCAAAGTCCTCCAGCAAATCTGAGAATTCTTTGTGTTTGTGCACCATCGCCAATACCATTGTAATATAAGCAAGCTAAGTTTGTTATCATAGGTTCTGTCATCCTACTCTTGGTATAGCATTTCCACATTTTGGGGGGTTTATATTCATATCTGTACCTGGAAGCAGCATAATAATTGCATTCAGACAGAAACAAAAAGTAGATGCAACTTGCAGAACAGCAACAGCCACATCTACAAGGGGAATAGGCAGAGACTTCCTACCTGTACAGTGTATTGAATGCCTTTTCACAGCCCTGCACATCACATTCAAACGGCTTTTCCTTAGTGTGCACTCGAACATGGATTTTGAGGCTGTAGGAGGTAAGAAAGGCCTTGCCACAGCCTTCTTGATTGCAGACAAAAGTGTATTCCCCACGATGTGTCTTTTGGTGAGTGCGCAGGTTTCCAGCAGTGCTATAGGTGCGTGGACAGCCCTCAAAGGTGCACTGGTATCTCTTAACCTAAGAGACAAAAAAAGCTGCACACTTAATTTTTAAGCATTTCTGGAATCCTGACAGGGTAAAACTGCAGTTAAACATCAAAGACAATGGAACAGATTTTGAACCCAAAGGCAAAAATAAAAAAAAAATGCCATTTAATTATCAGGTAACAATATTTCTGCTGCACTATCTGAGGAAGGATGGGACACACTGGAAAGGAGGCTGACCTTATAGAAGAATAGTAATCTAACAGAAGGGGGGGAAAGGAAAAACATAATTCAAAATGTTTCTAGCTAAAAGTTTGATAAAATAGTTGGAAAGAATGTTAACAGGCTATTAAATCTATCTGCTAATTCCATATGTAGCACTCAGGTACTTCTGGCTGAGCTACTTATTTGTGGAGACAGAAAACAAAGGAAAACATACTTTCACAACCTTTAACCCTCGAAAGCACTGCCCTGTGTGCTGAATTCCCATTAACACCTTGAATGAGAACTATAGTTTTCACCATCTTCTATGGTCTAACCATCAGTCCGTTTATTACTTCATTTTATCTCAAAAGCAGCCTTCCTTGTGCTTTGTTCTTCTCTTCCGTTGTTCTCTGAAATAGTCAATGCCTGAAGTGTAATGAATCAAACAAGGTGCTTTACATCAAAAGGCAAGTGTTACAGATTTCTCAGCCAGCTATCTAGATCCCCAGGAAACAATTTCACACCAAACTAGATCTGGTAGCCTTCCCAGCTTCTGCAACAGGCAGAAAGAGACCACGTAGAAACTTCCAGTGTGCAAGTCATAACGCTTAATTAAATCTCATTCTCTCTTGTGAAGTAGAAGGAATAAGCCATCTGATATGCTTGAATAAATCTGTCTTCAACATTAATTATCAGACTGATGGCTTTCATTTGACTGTTGCAGTTGAGAAACCTTAACATCTACATGTGATTACAGAGCCCGAGAGGAGCTGATGGTTGACAGGCAAGAAGCAGAAGAGTATTCCAGAAGATGTTGACTTGAAAGTGTTTAGAAAGGCAATGCAAACTCACAACAGAGGAGCAGAAACTTGCAGATTTAGTATTCTAACAACTAGTCAGGAAGATAATATAGCAGCAAGCAAACCAGCAGTTTTCCTCTTTTCCAAGGCACAAAACACCTATCTCAGAGCACCCAGTATTATTGCTTAGAAAAGGCTGCAGACGGTCTTCAAAAAAACGGATACTGAATTGGGGGTTGATACCAAGAGAACCAGATGAATCTATATATAACCGATGTGTGACTCTTATGGGTTTCTACCCATCTCACAGCTCAACAACTGTTCTTTTTTTAATTTCTATACACCCATCAGAAAAGAGCATTTGATAATCAGGGTCCTTTACTACCACAGCTTGGAAGCCAAGAACAGAATAACATGGGATGCCCCAATCTATTGTTAGGTAAGTATAAAATCACTTTATTTGAAGTCATGCTCCTCTCAGAATAACAGGAATTTAGGCAGATGTGTTAAGAAGGAGTAGCACCAAAACTACATCATTCTTGGTGTGCCTAATTAAGAACTGAATATTTTTTAATCCTTCCATAGAATAATTTGATTAATGCTTTGTGTAATATCACATAAATGAAAGAAACAATGGGCCCTCAGTAAAACTGCTATGAGATTGGTAAATGGCTCTCAAACACGTTTGTGTTTTGTCCAAAATTTGTCTCCTGTTCATGTACTACAATGGCACAAGAATAAAGACAGTCAAGGGGATCTGGAGCACATTCTTTATTATGCTAACAGTTGTTGGCACTGTTGAAGACCATATCAGTGCTATAAGGTCCAAAGGAAGGTACACACCTTCAGGTTGCGTTTCTCAACTAGTCGAAGTAACAGCCCTTAACCGTGTCAATTTGAGCCACGTTGCTCAGCATTTCCTCTCATCTGCTACTAGATCCTGTATCAAGCATGTGAGAACTGAGGCACCCAAAGAATATTTCATTACATGCTTTCACTCCTCTCTCTCTGTATACAGGTTTAAGGCCTTCATAACATTAACGACAGAGGTAGAGTCTAAAGCACTAAGGCACACATCTCAGGGTTGTAACAATCAGGTTACTCAGACCCAGGCTCTGCCTGCCCAGATCACCACCTCTAGAATAAGGGCAGCTTGGGGAAACAGCTCTTTACTCAGGGCAGGGATTTCAGGTAACTAAACACATCATCCCAACAGCTTCCCAGGAAGCACTGCAGTCATAGAGTGCCCTGGCACGAACTCACACCAGGTATAATTTGGGATCTAGATGGCTCTCCATAAGGAAAGAGAAATAAATAGTATCTCAGTTACTGCCAACCTATTTTGTAGGGGGCCCCTTTAAGAAAGCTTTATAAAATCTGAGCATATAGGACCTGAGTAATCTCTTGTGTAGTCTCAAATCCATAGTCTCTTGTTGATACCACAACAATAGGCTGGCACCTACCTTCCCCTTCCTTTGGTAAAACCTTAGTATTTGGAGAATATTAAAGCAGGTTAGACATACAAGAGATCCTTGCACAGACCATAGAAATGTCATAACTATAAGGCTAGAAAGATGTAAGACAACTACAAAATAACTAGTGGTAGTTTTCATTTTGGCTAGTACTGAATTCAGTTCCTGCCTCTTACATATAGTTGATGTTAACAGCATATTGCTAAGTAGAGATGAGTTTTCCAAGCTATTTATTATCGACACTTGTTTTACTACTCGATTAATCCAGGGAGAAACTTTATTCTCAAATGCAGACTTGAACAGACAAATTACACATCCATGATCCAGTTCTCCATACTTTTCCAATTTCACATGACAGATGAGAAACAACATTATCCCACAGAATTGTAACTACCATGAAAAACATTTAGCTATTGCAAAATACAGTAGGGCAGGAAAGGATAGCAGAAAGAAATTGCAGATGGAAAAAGAACAAGTATAAAAAAGCATTTTGTCCCAGTAAGATTGGGAGAAAATTACCCATACTAAGTGGCTTATCAAAAACTACAGTTCACGAGCCTTAGTGCCGAAATCCAAAAACTTTTCCTTTTTCAAAATATCTTGCCCTGTTGAAGGGCCACTTCTTCCAACCCTCACTACACTCCCATTGAACAAGGGACACTGTGGATTTGTTTGTGGCTGTTTTGTTTTTATATAGGAATGGGGAAGAGGACCTACTCTACACTTCACTGTAACATGAAATTCACAATACAGAGCAAATTCTTGCTAAACCTTTCTCCTCCTGTGATCCAAGGTCTCCTATAAAGCATTTACTTACTACATATTTGCTAGTCCAGAAATACATGTGTGCTAAAGCAATGGAAGTGGTACATTACACCAAAGCCAGCAGTTAATGTTTGCATCTGATTCTCCCTTGATTTTGTACAAGACAGTAAAAAGAGGAAAGATGAAAAAACATCAAGTGTTTAAATTGAACAAACGATCTAAATGATATGACCAACAGTAACTTGAAGAGGAAGAGATTTTGGAGGTCTTCACATTTTTTACCTAGTCACTCAGCATTGTTAGAAGCACCAGACAGAGAAGGAAACAACAATTTCACTGTAAAGTAACTTGCCCTTAATTTATAGTTCAAATCAGGTAAAAGTTATCAATAAATATCTAAGCATTACACTACAGTTACAACATCATTGAGAAGTTTGGTTGTGTTGAGTCAGCCCAAACACAAGAGCATAGATGGATAACACAGATACAAGGTCAGAAAATACATTTTGTTATAGGAACGTACGTTATCTTCACCAGGATCACCAGAGTCAGTACAATTTACAAGTAATCACTGAAGGAAGTGTTCCCTGTTAAGAGTTTTAAAGCAGCTGGAAATTAACATTTTACATACTGCATTACGGGGCATTCTCCACAGTACTCCCCATAACATGCAAGCAATCTGACACAGGCATGAACTACCTAAAAATCAAGCGAGGAGTCTGCTAAGCTTTCTAGGTGTTTACATTTAGGTCTAGAAAGTGAAAGAAAAGGTGAATATTAATTATAGCTTAAGGATTTGGTTCCTAGCTGCCTACGCACAAGTTTAAAGGAAGATGGCAGTAACACTTTCAGTTTAATGGCCTAAACTACGACAAAGGCCTTGCAGCGCTCCCCCTTTTCTCAAAGGCCAAAGCTTTATTTCACAAATTATTCTGAGAAGGATACCGCAGACAGAAGCAATACTACCACCATGTTCTAAGCAAAACAAAACTTTCTGTAAAGCAGCAAAGCATTTAATTCTCTTTTCACATTAGGAACACTAGCACATCAAATAAGCACTGATTATACACATAAAATTACATAGATATTGACCATGAAAGACTTGCAGTTACAGCAGCAAGTACTCAGGACTATCACCATACATAAGCAACAACAACAAAGAAACATGGCAGCAACAGGAAAAAACCACAGATGGCTGGGATACGAAGTGTACAGAAGCAAGTGGCTTTGAAGACAAAGGCTGTGGCTGCATCACATACGCTTTTTGCAATGGACAGTGTGCTGTCTCTCCCAAGGAGATGCACCAGAGGGAAGCTAGAAGAGTCTTAATTAAGCATTTACCTTAGAAGTAGGAACTCATTGTCCAATAATCAACAAGACTGGCAAAAGCAGAGCCTGACACACCGTGCCAGTTTGCTCAGTTTGCCTTTAACTCATCTTGAGTTTAAGAGATTCCCTTTAAATTGCTGATTTTTCTATGTCATCATTGAACAAAAATATTAATGAATTTGAAATACAAGACTATAATCACATTTATTCTGACAGACAAAATTACAGTGAGAGAAGTACAACATAACAAAAGGAAGTTAAAGGTAATTAATGAAGTATAAAAGCCTCTTTTGCTTCATAAATGTCTAACACTGATCTGAAAATTTAAGACTTTAAACAGTTATCTCAAGTATTAGAGCTGCTACAGATGTTTTGGAAGTACCAAAAAATTGGACTGCTGACATTTTGAGATAAGCCAAATGTTCAGGGGTTTTAGAGCTTTCTCCTCCCCATCTCCAGACAGCTTATCAAGCATTTCAAACAGCAGGACAAAAAGGGCTTTGACAAGATGAAGTGTCACATATGCTTAGGGCTTATTTACACCACACTCAAATTAGTGTAACTTCTCCCCCCTGCAAATTAATTTAAGAGATGGAAAATAAACTCAGATAAAGAATTTCATTACAAAACGCCAGGTCTTACAAGCCTTTTTTAAAAAGGAAAGGTGAAGAAATAAAATCAGTTTAATTGCTTGTGCAGTCTTCAACACCTGTTTAGCTAGCGCACGCTGTTCTCAGACACTACAGATTGCAAGCTTATTATCCTAAAAAAGAAAAGAAAGTACTGATATGACTGACATACCAAATTTAAATATTTTAGCAGCTGCTGTATCTTACCTTCTTAGCTGCTAATAGGAACAATAACTGAGCAAAAGGAGTTCCTTAGACTGAAGTGGGCTTATTGAGCAAACTCAGTCCAGAAGTTCCGTAATTGCAGAGCTGACCTCCTACAGCCCCATTTCCTTGCTGCCAAGCGAGCGATAATGAAGGTTCATTGCTAATCTAAATTATTCAAAGCGTTCAAATCCAGCTTCCTTTCTCAGCAAGGGCTCATTTCTGCAATTCTCTCTTACACCGAGTATCAGTTACACATGTAGTTGATACTACTACCGCTGACACTAGCAAAGACACTTGTATAGATCACCCCTTCTTTAACTCAGAAGGGCCAAAAAAGGAGCACAAAGTTGTCACTGCATTGGTATTTCAGTCAACTTTGCATGGCTTTTGTACCTAAAAAGCGAGAACCCCAAGTCAGTCTGTACAAGCCCTCACCACTTTGCATGCAGGTAGAATTCATTAGGGAAACAGAATTAAAAGTAATCACCATTTTAAATACGTAAGCTGACTTAAGCTTTCAAAATACAGCAGAAGACAGTTTAAAGTTTCCCTTATTTTCTTCTCACAGCTTCCCTGTGAGAGACACAATAAAGATACAAGTAATTTTAAGTTTGGCATCTTCAGTTGCGTACTTTAGCTACTGCCAACAGTCTGGAATTTAACCTGTAACTTGGATGCGCTTTTTTCAAGAACGTGGTTAACCACAGAACAACAGGGTTCACGTTCTTTTTAGTTATCTCTGAACTCAGGAAATAATTGTCCAACCAAAAGAAAAATAAAAGACTACTAAAATCACACACACTACTAATATAAATGCATTTTCAGTACCATATTCTCCTGCTATCTAGTGTGTTACCACATGTCAAAAAGCGCTTCCTGGCTGCTTCATGAGAAAAGCAGCAGGATATTAGAGTGAAAACTGATGACGCTTGCAGCTTTGCTGCTGACCCACTACACGACTGTGGGAAACGGTTATGCCTATCACCACAAAGCATTACTATCGCTGCAAGTAACGGCAGATTTAATGGACTGTAATTCACTCTGCTTTAAGAACAAGGGAAACTTGTGTCTGTCTCCCAGCAAACAGCTTTAGAAAAACACATTTTCAAAGCATTTAAGGTCACCAGGTGAAAAAGCACTCACAATACACATAAAATTCAGAATCACATTTAGCTACTTACTTCTTTAAGCTTAGTTTCTGGGCATTCAGACTGCAAAGTGAGTGTTGCTCCTTCGATATTTCTTGGCATAGGAGTTGAACCAGGATTTATTGTTAGATGAATCTGATCTGGAGAAATAATATGTTGCACATAACCCTGGGACATTCCTTCATGATCTGCTATTAAATGAAATCCTTCTTCGTGACCCTCGGGTAAAAAAGGCAAGTGATCACCACACTGTCCTTCATCCTCATCATCTTCCAATACACTGTGGTCCTGCTCTATTAGAACAGTTGTCCTGTCATAGACCGTCCCAGACGATGAAGAAACCAGCCCGTTTTTATCAGCAAACCTCATCATATTGTCATCTTGGGTTAAATCGTCTTCCTCTGCTTCATAGTAGATAACGTTGCCTTCAGGACTGTTCTCCCCCATGGCTCACCGCCTCTCAGTGCGATATCATCAAGTTAGACCGTAGCGACTCATCTGCAACACAAGGACGGGCGGCGGGGTCAGGCGGCTCTGCCCCGGCCAGGCCAGGCCCCCCCGCTCCGCTCGCAGGCACAGCGCCACCGGGCAGGTACCGCGCGGCCCCCGCCACCCACCTCAGCCTCAGGGCGGAGGCGGAGTAGGCGGTGGCGGAGGAGGCGGCGGCGGAGGCCCCGGGCGGTGCGCCGCGGCCCCCGCCCCACGGGCCGGGAAAGTCGTCCCCTCCCTGAGCGCGGCGCTACCCCCGCCCGGCCGCGTACTGCCGCACCGCCCCGCGGAGAGCCACCACCGGGGCCTGCACGGGACCGCACCGCCCCCCAGCCCAGGCACCGAGAACGCGGCCCCGCCGCGCCCCAGCCGGCCCCGCCGCGCTCACCGAGCTCCCGGCAGCGGCGGCACCTCCTTCCCCGCCCCAGCGGCACCATGATTACCAGCACATTCACTTCCGCTTCCGGCCGCGCACGGCCCGACGGGAGAGCCGCGCCCACCGCGAGACCTCACGGGAAGGGGCGGGAGGCGGGGGAGGGGGCTGCGCCTGCGCGCTTCGGCGACGGCTGTGCCGGGCCGGCCTGCCCGCCCCAGCGGGACCGCGGCCCCGAGCGCCGCCGGGCCAGAGGGCGAAGGGGACGGGGGTGACCGGGGCAACAGGGGCAACAGGCCCCGGGGCGGGAACGGGCCGCCAAGGCCCTGGCCCGGCAGCCACTGCAGCAGAGGAGAGACCGCGCACGCAGCCAGTGTGAGAAGGGATTTATAGCGTGGAAGCGCTGTTACACGATAGGAAAAATAACCATTTCAGCCGCAAGCGGCACAAGTTCAAAGTAGGGCACGCAAAGCCAACTTTTCCTTGATATTCCATTTTTACCTCAGCATTTTCAAAAGCGGGCCTTGGGCTGCCCACGGGACGGGTCTGGCGACGGACAGCGAAGGCCCTCACGCGTTATTCGGCGTTTTCAAACTCCGGGGCAGAGGCCGCCGTTCTCCCAGCAGCACCCACCTCTGCCCCGCGCCCTCCGCACGAGCTGTTTTCAAAATAACCCGTTCTCTTGCAGTGCAGGCCCGTACCTCCATTGGATCGCCAGTCCACGTTGCTACGCGGTCCCAAAGAGTTACGCGGGTGCGAAGGCCGCAGAAGGATTCGCGCGACGCCTCCGTGGTGCTGCCCGCGACACGGCATTGCACCGTGGAAGGGGGCTGCTCCAGGCCTTAAACGAGACTTAAATCATGATCCTAAAGCAGCCAACATTGAAAACGGGCAGATAGGCTGGAAAAATGCACCAAGATCTTTTTATTTAAATAACAAGGACTTAAAAATTCTGAGGTTTAATACAAGTTAAATAAAATACAGTGTAAATACCAGCTTTTATATTTTTGCTTGTCTACATACAGCTTATTTAGAAATTTGATATACTTTACAGCTTAAACAGTGACACCTGATTCAAAGTGCCTGATCTGTGCCTTCAAAAGCAATAGATTGTATAAAATACTGTGATATCAAAAAAAAAGCCAGTATACTGTACAAAAAATATTTTTACAGTAATTTGATATCTAAAAATCAGATTAGCTGCATCTGAGATTCATGGCAAATTGTCTTCTCTCAAGAGAAACTCATGGATAAATTGCTGAGCTTTCCTCTTTTCAGTTATATCAGGGGCAGGATGTCCAGGAGGAGGCCGAAGTAACAAGCCACCAAATATACTAGCTGCATGGAGGAAAAAAAGAAAAGCCACACACACAGTAAGAGCCCGTCAGCAGCAGGATATTAAGAGTAATCCCACCAACCCAAATCAGTCAAAGTGAGAGAGAGCCTGGCTTCAGAGTGGGGTAATATAAAGCTGATGACCCATGCATCTCTGAACCACTTTACAACATGTTTCAGGCTACTGCAACGATTTTTTTTTATGGATTGCTCATTATTAAATACTTGAAAACAGTAGAGCCCATGACTGCACTCACTTTGGAGAAATGTGTTTTGTTATACAAACCGCAAAGTCCCTCTGAACAGAATGGTTATTTTGCTCGCCTTACCAAGAACATTCACATCCAAATGGTTTTTCCCTGAATTTTTCAGTAGTTCTCGTAGAAATGCCATTAGATATTCAAATACATTTTTATGGCACCTCGGCAGGTTAGAGATGATCTGAGGAGGGGGAAGAAAAACCCAACATTTATATCAAAGACATGACAAAGGCTTAGCAGCTTTATCTACCACCAGCATCGCCCTGTCTGGAAATACTAACAGCTCTTAATAACTAAGAAGCACCAGTTCTAGATCCTTTCTGTTACCAGATGATTAAGTTTCCGAGAGCAAAAGCCTGTCACTGGTCTAGCATAAAACAGTTTGCCTCCCCTCCCTCCGGAATTACAGAAACAGCCTCGCAGCGAAGCTGGCGATACCTGGCTGCTCAGCAGGTAGTTGCTGGCACACTCCAAACAGCTGCTGTACAACCTGTAGCAGATGACAGGCTCTGGCAGGCTTTCCAGGAAGAGCAGCAGGGCTTCTGCTACCGAGTGGTTGCTGCCAACTGATCCAAAGATGGTTAAGGAAGAGGCGAGCACAGCGTGATCTATTTTGGTCCTATTTCTGCTGAAACATTAATCCTTGCTTAGGTCTCCAAGAAGTCCTCCTATTGTTCACAGCTTTGAGTTAAATCACTTGACTCCACATAGCAAACTGTTTCCGCCAGCCGTCGGACACTTACATAATTCAGCAACAATCATTCATCAACATTGTGAGGACTTAGCAGAGGCATTTGTACAGACTACAAGGAGTAGGGAGCAACTGCAGATCTCGGTTAGCCCGAGATGAGAGTCGGTAATTTAAAAGCCATGGTGGAGCATAGAGGACTCATAAAAATCTTTTTCAGTTTAGATCACTATGGCATAGCGAGCCTTACCGGACATCAGTCTAAAAGGATACGGAGGGTATCGTGCATTCCTTTGTCCAAACAATCTCGGATTTGCTCAAATTCGGATCTGAGGCCTGGTTGCTGAAACAGGTCCTCCTGCAAAGCAGGGCCTTAGTCAGTCTCCGGGAAAATAAAAGTTATTTGGGTAAATAGAGCAATATTGTTATCATCTGGCTGGAGAAATCTCTCCAAATTGGTATTTATCAGCCCAAATCCCACCATGAACAGCCGTAGTCAGGTTGTGGCACTGCAGAGGACAGCAGGGCAGAAGGACAGCTGCTGATGCATGCCACACACAGTGCAACTCAGGGTACCAGGATCGCTTACCACAGATGTCCTTTATCTCTCTCTGCCATTGGCCAAACATCCACAGTTAGCAATGATTGCCATCACCAGTATCTTCTTCAAAATTAAACCTAACGCAAACAAATGATTTTGTGTTTCCAGTACAAACACTGCCAACCTGCTGGGAAGCATTGCGGTACAAGTGATCCACCATCATCCACAGCTCTTTTGGAATGTCCATAGGCTTTTCACCTTGAACAGCATCATCACTCATTTCTAGTGGCATCAGGGTCTGAGAGAGGGAGGTGTGGGGAGGGGAAGGAAAGAAAGAGGAGAAAAAAAAAAAAAAGTAGCTAACTTCTTATTCAACTCTGCAAAAACGCTTCACAGAGCTTACATGTGAGAATTAAGACCTGTTAAGAAGCTGTGTGGCTTCACTCACATACACTTCATACAAGACTAGTACAACAGGCACATTTATATCAAAAGTCCAGACAGAAAACAAGCTGCTGTCATAAACACGCTTCACATATACTCAGCTCCCTATGGAAACGTTACATCATGCCTCACATATACATATACACCTCCGTTCAGTGTGGAGAAGACCAAAGGCTCCAGGGAAAAGGTCTACATTTAGAAGTTGCACTCCTTTTTTAAATGTGCAGGCAGAGCAAATGGGATCTTACAGTCAGTGCTCTCTATAGGAAATGGGTTAGTTCATCCACGTGAAGAACTAGTGCAAGGTGCGCAGATGGTGCCCTGGAGAGCACCAGCTGTATCAGCATTCTCAGACTACGGACCAGGGAAATGGAAGAAGGCTCTTCAGCAATAAATGGGACTTAACATCTAGTTTTAATGGTCTGGTGGGTTTGGAAGGGAATCTTGTCTTTAACTCACAAGTTTCCGAATGGATTCTGCTGGCATGTCCTGGATGGGTTGCCTCATGTAACACAGCATATGAATGGGAGACCCAAAGCAACTTGGCAAGTAGTTTCCTGTTACAGATAGAAAATAATCCTTCCCCCTGCTAAGATGCAAGACCAAGATATCTTCAAGTTTTTCCTCTCCAGAGTTTAAGTGTGTAGCTGTTGATTTATTAACAAACACCTCCAACTCAATTGTGATCTCAGCGTCTGCCAAAGATGATAAAAAAACCTCATAATTAGTTAAAAATGGCATTAAACCGATAAGCCTGCAAATAGACATAACATTCTCAAAATAGCAGAGAGAACTAAGCCAGAAGGTGACAATATTAGCCCATTAACGTGAGATGAAAATGAGGATCTTACCTGACAGCAGAAAGCCCTTGCTGGGATTAGCAGTCAGCCACTCCTTGCTGTAGGTTTCCTCATCTGGTTTGCTGATAAATTCGAACTGGCAGGGCACTTGTCCGTTGCGAATTGTAAACTTCTCTACCTGCAGCTGCATGTATTTGACATCCTCAAAATGGAACTAGAAACAAATGTCAGACAACATCACCAGCCAATTCCACCTTGCCAAGCACCAGCAGCAATTCCTGTCCTGTAGTTTAATCATTAAGCAGCAAGATACCCAGATTAACCCTCTTGCTCCCGCATCCCGTCTCTTCCAGGATTACATAGGATTACATTTGCTTACTCTGTATGCTCAAGTCATTTGCATCAGTGAGCCCTTTAAAACAAATCCTCCCCTTAATAACCTCAATGAAACCTGAGAACAAAATAGCTGTAGCCTCAAATGTCTCATTTGCGTATCTTTTCTAGTCTCCAACACACAAAGCAAATGCCGGTTTTGTGACCTTCTCCAAATCCTTCAGATTTTACATTTTATGTTTCAAAAAACAAGTCAGAGCAAGGGCCACAAAACTACCCTTTTACTCTCTCTCTCCCCACACCTCAGGGAGTAACACACTCTATGTTTCAGCCTAGTACCGTGAATGAAATTTGCATCTAAACAGAAATAAATATTTCTAGGGCTTGTAAACAGAGAGCAGTTGGAAGTCAAAATATTCTACTTCTTTGGAAGGGTCTAGAACTCATCTAATGTACTTCTACCGCTGGGCTACACCTCTGGGGTCTAGGGCCGCTCAGTTTCTCCAGCGAGTCACAGCACACGAACACAGCCTACCTCTCTCCGGGAGAGAGTCACCGAGGGAATGTTGGCATTCTCCAGCTTGTCCAGGGAGCGCACTATTTCCTCAAAGGCTTTTCGATAGAGGTCCTGCTTCACAACCTTCACCTGAAAAGGACACACACTGCACCAGCTGGCATCTACTGTGCCTCTGCAGGAGCGCTGCCATACAGCTGGAAGCATATGAAGTGATCTGATCCTAGCAGCACACCAGTGTATACCACACCTGTAATGAACAGCACCGCTCGGAACACTAATGCTACAAGAACTCCTCAGGACCCAACAGTAAAGGACCTTGCCATAACTAGTGAGAGAGCCACCCAGACAGTACTAGACCAGCTTTTTTTTTTTAAAAAAAAAAAAAAGTTTGACAGCACACTACTGCATTGTCAATGATGTAGCATTCCTGCACTGCGAGTTTCTGTGAAAATTATTAGGCAAATAAAAGACAAAAGAACACTTCTGAAACAACACCTACAGATACTCATGCATTACTCTGCTTCACCGAAGTATCACTTAGCACAACCCTAGCTTACTGCAAACAACAATCCAATCTCAGTATCTTATCTAGCCCACCTTTTAAGCCATTGTTCTCTGTGGATGCTATAAAAGCGGGAGGAGAGGGAAATCCTCCTCCTTCCCCCTCTCCCCACACAGAAGATGAGGTCAGCAGAGTTATTTCCTTCATATTGACGTACTTACCCCAATATCAAACACAGAACTAACTGGCTTATGATCACTGATCTTCAAAGCCATATGGCTGCGATAGCTCAGCTGAGTAATGTTCTGCCCTTTCCAGAGTATCCGATCACACCATGCTGGAACACGGCATTTCTCACTGAAACAGAGGTAAAAATGACAGTTTCCAGGCACAGTTCAGGTGGAGTAACAATGCAGAACACTGCTCCCCCAGAGACTCGGTGTTTTCCTGACATGACCTGGAGCTAGTTCTCTATCAAAGTTGTATTTCCCACAGATTCTGGTCTGACCTGAGTAGGTATAGCAGATATCAGCAAATAAAAGAGCCTAAAAATTTTGCTTGGGGGAAAAAATACAAACCAAACCCAAACAAACAAAAAGAATGAAACTAACTAAAATGATTTTGTACACATCTAACTTAAGAGAAAACCAAACGGATTATTCCTGAGAAAAAGATTAGGAATATCTGACAAATAGCAGTGGAAGAAAAGCAACATAAACAGATGTAAACTGGAGATGGATTCTGGAGCCAAGGGAGAGGAACAGCAATCATCTCAGAACCGTTCCTATTTACAGCCATTAGATCTGCAATTCTTTTTAGCTTTGCTTTTACTTCCTTCAGTGATAACATTAGCCATTGGTAGCATCACATAGGAAGCAATCACCATACCTTGTGTCCCAGTCATCACAACCAGCATCATATTTGTACGTTGGCTGGAAAGAAATCTCTCCCTCTGTAAAGCCTTCAAAGACTGCATTTGCATTCATTTGCCTCTTTAGCTATGAAAGAAATAAAAGACAAAAAAATTAATTTTAAATAAGCTCAAGCACAATTCCCATATGAGCTAAAAGGGAGATGTTCAGCACCGAGAAGGCTAAGGACTACGTGTGCGGTTTCTAACTAGCACCCTCAGCACCACCTGCAGGCAGGCGAGACGTCAGTACCTGGTCATATTGGCAAAGCTCTAGAAATGCTTTCTCATCTACAAGCTGCTTCACTTTTGCCACATCCAGTTCCTCCAGCCGATAGTTGAGGTCACCCAACCATAAGATCACACTGAAAGAGAATGTACACCAGAAGTCTGCAGAGGCCTAGAGATGTCCAAAACACAAGCTGGAAGCACAGCTCCGCAGCCGTGCCTCAAACCACCTACAGCAAGCGTGAGCTCTTCTGATCTCTACGTGATCAGGTGGATGCTGTGTCTGCTTCTCCATCAGAGAGAACAAGACTGAAAACGTGAGAGAAGCTACATTTTCTACCTTTGCTGACTTTAATTCCTGTTCTGCATGTTTGTCACTACCTCTTAATAACTGATGCTTTTGATATTCGACACTGAGTAAATCCCACAACCCATTGGGGAAATCGATGCATATTATTGCCCCGTTCCCACTTCGTGCTTGGAAATAAAACAAGGCCTGGAAGAGCACAAGGCAGCAAGTGACTTGTCAGAACTGTACAGGTGACTGGTCTCAAAACCAGGGTTACGGTAAAGCATTTCTGGCCCTTCTGGGCTGATCACCGGGCACCCCTTCTCACATCCCTGCTGAGAGCACTTCAACCCCAGTACGTTCGTAAGGTTCTCCCTGCCACATGCAGTGATTCACACAGAGGGGAAGCATACTCGTGTTTGCCAATAGTGAGAGGGGGCAAATTTGGATCCGACTGGCAGAATTGCATCCGAGAGCAGATGTCTTTGAAGTCCTGGTTCCTCCGCTCGTATTCCTCCACGTGAGCTGCAAGGTGAGAATTCACAATGCACACGCTAGTGTTGTGGAATTTAAACCTTATGGCAACACCACCTTTGTTACCCTGAAAGATAAAGATAAAAATGTTGGTCAGAAGCTTCTACACAACAGATGATTCCACAAATGAGTTACGAGCAGTGGACAAACCAGATGACATCGAGGCAGACCATTTAATTCCAGAGGAAGGAAAAGGCTGAAAACGCCAATTAGCGGTAACTGCTTCATGAAATCAAGTCAGTAACTCGTGGGGGTTGCACACAGCAACAGAACACAGCAAACAAGCACATGGAACTCAGTTTGTAATTCAGGAATTAGCTCATACAAAAGGAAATTAAAATCAGTAAGAGAGCTGGTCAGTTACTTCAGCAAGTCCCGAAACCTATTTAGCAACAAACTGGATGTTTCAACACAAACCATAAAAAAATGTAAATGGAGGAGGAAACACATGGCTTAACTTTGACAAGTTATGGCTGCAATGTTCACAGAAACTACATTCAAAGGGCACAGGCTTCATTCCAATGGTGTGGAATGGCAAGAGGCCAGGAAGTCCTCTTCAGGAAAACTAATCTGGATAGACACGTTTCCTCTACTCATGCTTCCTTGTGTTATTTGCCTTGGGCAAAATCACAGGCAGCATCAAAATCACACGAGAGCCAGGCCCCACACAGCCCAGCGCATGCAATCACACAAAAAAGCCTTCAGAGAAGATTCTCCCGCAAGGCCTTTGCGAGCACATGGCAATGCCCTCTAGCAACGCCCTGAGCTGGCACAGGGACAGGACTACGTGCTTCTAAAGGCAGGTGCGTGCCTCAGCTGGAGGAATAGCTCTACATCTAAGGAGAGGGGCTCTCCAGGGCTCTTCTAAATCTCACCCCTTCTCATGCACAGTTGCCATTCTTACCATCCTCCCCATGATTCCAGTTCCCACAGTCTCAATTTCCACCTCGGAGATGTTCAAAGCAAGGTCTGCTTTCACATACAACAGAAGCATGATTCCCACGAGCCGCACAAATTTCACCTGAAAAACAGATCCTGTTCCATTAAATACTAGAACGGGAGAGGTTTGATGAGAGAAGGCACATCACCCCCCCAGTCCAGAACATGGGTCACTGAAATACAGATGAAGAAAATGAGAGTTCCAGGCTCATCCGACAGACCAACTGGGCTCACAGCACACAGGCACTCCAACAGCACAGCACAGGAAGGACCCAACACCCCACTAAATGAAGCTGAAGTCCAAAGCAAAACCTACAGCACAGGTACAGCCCATGGAAGGAACCTCCCTTCAACAAGGGACAAAGCAGACCTAAGGAGCAGGACCCGAAACATAAGCTGTATTCCTACCAAGATACCTTCACAACTCGTTCCACCATGCATTGTCGAGACAGACATGGAAGATGCTAAGGTACTTCCTAGCCTCTTCCTCCAAGGTAGCAGGAGCTTCTTTTACACGTGGATGCCTAGCTCTGGTCTCCTGTCCTACTCCCTGCCTCGGCACCCTGCAGAGCAACACCACCTACTTACCCTCAGAGCAGTTCTGACTGAGCAAAACCTGCAGACAATGAGCCTCTGGAACACACAGCAATTGAGAACAAGAAGAAGCAAGGGGAAAAGAGGCCCAAGTGGAAAACTATTCCACACTCAAACCTCCTCAAAAGCCACATTTACCTTTGCATATTTGGCATCTGGATGAAGACTATCAGTTACAGCTTTAAACCATTCTTCTTCCTTTGGTGTGTCATTGAATAAGAAGGCTTCCATACTCAGATCAAGCTCCTGGAAACTGTTAGAGGAAGGAACTCATGGATGCATGCACTTGTTTATAACTCTCTAGCCCTTTCCTCTGGGAAAGAACTAAATCAATTTATACTCACTAAATTTGTAACTGAAAACTCAAATTCAGTTATGCTGATTTTAGAGGTATGTTAAATGTAAAGCTAATTACTATTAGTATTAAATTGAATGGCATTAAAGATTTTGTAACACTGCAGTGCCAGAGAGTCCAAACCCTACCAGAATAACTGCCCTTTCAGGCTATGCAAACACACGCTGTAGAGCTATGCAATGGGCTAAGGCAATGCAAACATTCCTCAGCTGCGGCATCTTGGCCGGACACCTCCATGCTACAGATTCACAAGCAAGCAACCCACAGTCAAGGTTTGGAAGGACGGGCCAGAAAGAGACACTCACCCCACGCAGTAAATGTCCGGAGGCTCAGCATCACATCTCAGCCAAGGCTGGAGGCTCTCTCTGGGTGCCTGACCGTTCACATTATATGTCCCAACAAAAAACCTGCAAAGGAATTAACTAAATCCCAGAGCTGCAAATTGTACAGCTGATGGAAATACGGCTATTATTAACCCCTGTACTTAATACTACATATAACTATTTAGGAGTAATGTGTTTCCAGGGGGGAATTAGGAAAATGTGACAAAGTTTAAATCCCTAAAATGATTTAATCACAGTAGCATCTTTACAGACATGTTTTACAGAAGGATACACATTTTTACATCTAGAATAAAAAAAAAACCCAAAAACCAAAAAACACCCCCCCCAAAAAAAAACCCCTAGAGCTGTGCAGTAGCAATTTGAAATGATAAATTCATAGAATGACATGCGTAGAAAGACTTCAACAACAGTAAAGTTTTGGTGCTAATTATGTATTTCACCCAAGTTCTTATGAGCTTATTGGAACAACTACATGGATAAGTAGTGAACAGAAGCAGTGAGAGAGAAGGCCAGGGGTGCACAGAATTGACACATTTCCAGACACAGTGTGAAATAAGCACAGGAAAAAGTAATTTCAAAAAGGCCGTTTTCCCAACAAGAACCATGAGGCAAGCCTTGACAGAGACATGAATGAAATTCTTCTCTGCTCACGCCTAAACGAGGAAAGAAAGCTGTTCTGGAAAGTATGGATCATACTTTTCTACAAAATTTCCTATTCATAGGGATACTAGATGAAGTAACGAACACGAGTTATTTTGACAGCTTACACTAACTAACTTACTCCCCACAAAAATAAGTTCTTCTCAGGAATGATCATTACCTGAAGTGCTGGATGTGTGTGTAGGAATCCTCCATTTGCACAAGCTGAGATTTAACAATAGTATCTCTCAGGCCAAACTTTGGTTCTGATAAGATTGAAGCCTTGTTTGAAACCATTACACTGGAGGACCGCACCATTTCAGTTGTCACTTCAGGTTTGAGTTTGTTTTGCCTGCAAATGAAAGCAAAACTGCACGATGAAACCCAGGATATACACACACCCTAAACAGCTTATTTCTGCCACCGAGGACTTGAGTCGCACTTATCTGTTTCACTAAAGATAGATAATCAATGGTTGGGATAAGCAAACAAGACTGAAATGAGCATTTCTTAGAGCGGTTCAGATGTTTAGATAAACCAGTTTAACTGAAAAAACAAACGATTTTCGCTAACCTGGTGCAGCCTGTTGATTCAGAGCAGGCCTTGCTGATGTTGATGCAAAACCTGTGCACCTTTCCTGCTTACTGGGGCAAGGAGATGCAAATCTCATCTGCTGGCCCTGCTCAGCCCTTCGGACCTCAGCAGAAGAATGGAAAACTAGGTTTGTTTAAAAAAAAAAAAGCCTTCTGGCGGAAAACTCCCAGCTCTGCCCAGAAAGGAGGCAGCAAAGAGTGGGTGGAGGTAGCGGTGGTTTTATTTAGTATCTCCTGGCTCTGCAAACTCCTTTTGCAACAGTAATAATGCCACAGCTTGGGAGTTCCCACAAGCAAGCCCATGGTATAAATTTAAGGTCAACAACCTGCACACCAGTGCCAAGGGCAGTGCACAAACAGACTTTGAAGGATATGCACCAAGGTCCACAAAGTCCTGGGAACTGGAAAATGAAACTGTAACATTGTAAGAGTGTATCTATGAGACACAGCGGCCCTAAGCCAAAGTTCTCTGAATTCAAAATAAACAACGCTAGCAGGTCCTGGCCCACTGAACAGCAAAAATATACCCAAATAGGGGACTAGCAGGACTGCCTCTGAGAGATGGTGCTGAAATTCCCACTAAAGTTTTGACAGCATGCTTATGCTGAACTTTTTTCTCTCCTAACTAGAATCTGCAGGTTCTCTTCTCAAAAAATTGCCAACTTCTGCTCCAGATCCCACCACCTCTGGGGACTGCAACCGAGACGGTCACAGGCAGGTGGAACTAAAGTAACGCAGCCGCAAGATTGCTCGAGCGCTGGTGTGCACAGACCTCACACACTGGCACCAGAGAGACCAACTTCCCCACTCGGTTTCCAGCTGAGAACCAGGAAGCCCAAACAGAAAACTCTCTGCACTTTCTTCTTCTTCCTCTAGACATCAAAGCCTCAACAATTTGCTTGCTGCAGTTCGTTCCATCCATACACCATCACCCAGAAGCACCCAGAACTTTGGTGCTATATGTATCTACTGTCACTATACAGAGATCCTCGCTGGAGAGGAGGCATAGCTACATCGGCAATGAAACACTGCCGCCACTTCGACTCCTCACTGGGCCTTCCACAAAGAGCTGACGTGCACAAGCCCCCCTTCAACTGCTTCACCAAACCTATACGAGAAGCGAGGGACATACCATACCTGGGAGCACTTTTATTGGTGCTGTCGTTGCTCTGGTTCTGACTAACTGCGAGCTTTTTTCCATTCTGTTTGACGCCGTCAGAGCCAACCACTTCTGGAAAAAAAACCCAACAAGTTTTACGTTAAACACAAAGTGTTCTTTAATTTATCAACACGCTTATGCAAACACTGTGATGATGCAGCTTCCCCTACAGAGGCAGAATTGACACTAGCGTGCCACACAGCCATGGAGAGCAGCAGAACTGCCGTGCGCTGCCTGCCTGCTGCTGGAGCGGGTTGCTGTTGGCTCTCGCTTACAGCTAAGCCAAACCAGGACTTAGCAAGCACAAAATCCAGGGCTTTATCCTGGGAATCCAAAAAATGTTTGTTAATAACAGGTTTTTCCTTTCTGAAGGAAGATGGGAAGTACAAAGAAAGGAAGAAAAAGGGGGGGAAAAAACCAGAAACCCACAGAGCCAATTAAAGAGTTTCTACCTGTCTGCAAATACATAGCAAAGCACAAGGGTCTCCCCCCTCGAGGCAGTGCAGTACAGATTCTCCATATGAACCCCCCATACCTCAGCAGAAACAAATGTCTCAATGCAAACTGCACATTCCTTAAAAAAAAAAAAAAAAACAGGGCAGGTACCATGAAAATATCACTAAATACAGGTGTGACACTAAACACATCACACCACATCAGCAAAATTTGACCAGTCTTTCAGCATTTTGTTTCAGTTGCAACATTCTGCTCCTACAAGTGGCATAGTACCAGTTAAAAAAGAGGATTCTGCACAGGGGTTTCCATGTTTAGGATGCACAAATAGCAATCTCAAGACTTAGCACACAAATCTAATGATGATATAGAAATTGTTCCTAAGATTCTAAGGTTCTAGTCATTCAGCTGAGCTACTCCTTCAGTAAGCACAGTCCAGAAAATTAAAGCATTACTGCTGTCATAGTACAGTGTCCAGGAAAAGACTGCAAACCAGAAACAGAACTTGAAGTACTTTACCTAGCAGGCAGAATACAAACAAGCTGACAAGAAGTGACCATATTCTCAGCTTGGAAAACCTCCTCTGCCCAAGGCCCCTCTGAGAATAAAGACTGTGTAAGCGGATTTATCAGAGGTTGGCTGCACAAGAGCACGCGACTCAAACCTCATTACAGATCACACAGCCAAAGTCACGTAGAATCCAACAGGAGCGCACGCAGTTCAGAGATGCACTGCGAAGCGCTGTCTCAGTGAGCTGGGACAGAGCCGTAAATTTTCTCCATAGGCATTAAGTACCTAGCCAGTGCTGCTCGAGCCTCTGCAAGTTCTCCCAATAACAATCACGCAATGTATCTTGACAGTGACAAGAACCAACCTGAACTTTCACTTTTACAGACAAGAGTTACTTCTGTTACAGGAAGGGAGCAGAACCGCAGGCTTTATTACCCCTATAGAACGATGCCACTTGCCAGCACACGGAAGGCGTTAGTGCCAGAGCAGCAAGACTCGCATGCCTGCTCAGTGCTGCTGACACGGCTGCCACGTGATCCAAAGATCACAGTCATACATCACACTTTTGCATTATAACCTCATCAGTGGAAATCAGTTTTAGGTAGGATTCTCCCAGGAAAGAGATTAGCCCTGGAAAAGGGCTGTTTCCTTTAGATCAAATTATATCTAGATACAGATTGCTAACGTATAGATCCCTCTGGCTAGAGCAATCTGAAGCGGGATATTTTAGCAAGGTGCTGACCTTGTTCAATAACTGAACCGGGCGCAGAAATAAAGAGCTATGTGCAGAGATTACAGAACAGCAGAATGTGCATGGTCTGAATCAGACAGGATATGCAGTTAAAAGAGATTTAAGCAGTAATAAAGATGTTCTTGTTAAAAATGCACAGTGACATTATAGTACTGTTCTACAGCAGGAAAATGTATCATATCTTCTGGATAAAGCAGGATCCACACTTAGCGCTCAAAAGGAAGAATTAAATTAGCCTTGCCATTAGTTATACCAGTCTTAGCCAGTCTGCTCTTTCCTTGGTGACAGTGTGAGCAACGGTCCATGCGGGACTGCACTGCTCCCTCCGGCTGGAGGGAAGTAACGTTGCTCCAAATGAAGCAACACTGCAGTTGGGACTGTGACTGCGACTGCACACAGGATTTTAGGTAGGGGTTTTAACTGAAATTGTGAACATAAGCAATACAAGGTAAAGCACATTTAAAGTACCTTTAAAACCCTTTATAGATGCTCTCATTCATTAACCAGCCTTAATTCACAGAAGATATAATGAACTAATATCACTCTACTAGCAAATGGCTGCATTTACACAGTATTTAAATGCACTTTGATTTGCGTATGAAAGTTTCTAACTCAGTATGCACGTTCATTTAAGGATAGAATGAGTTACAGCTATTCCTGGAAAACAGCAGACAAAACCTCATTCTATACCAATTTATGTTCCAAAAGACACCAAGTGATGGCAGAAGGCATTTTCTCCTGCTAATACAAGAGGGGGATGTGGGAGGGTGGGGAAATCCCTAGACTCCTCTAAGTGAAGAAAAACACAATGAAGCCTTGAAAAGGCAACTTTGTCAAAGCTCAAAGGCATGAGTTGATAGGAGAACTAATCCCAAGGAGCTTACCACTCATAGAGCATTACCGTGCCCCAGATACAACAAAACCACACCAGCAAAGGAGCCAGGGTTCTGTTTCATTCAGCGTGCTTTTCGTCCTAAACAGGTAGATATGCCCATGTCTCTCCCAGCCAGTTCCAAGCTACAAGTTCAAGCACCGTGTCCGAGGGGATGTTCCCACATCCCCTCCTTGGCTCAACCCCTGCTGCGCTGTTGCCTCAGTTACCAAGTTCATCTCCTCTCTCTTTTTTCTTTTTTTCTTTTTTTTTTTTAATACACTACTGATGAACATAGAAATAAAAAGACGAAATGTCAGCAATACCAAACCGTGCCTTCGTGAATTAAGAGAAGCCCAGCCTAAATGAAGGTGGGTAAATTAAAAATAATTGTAATTCAGATTTTGAATCCCACACTGACTTCCAGAAATTGCTTTAGCTCTCTGAATCTTCTCACACGTGCACTTTGCAAAGAGGGAAACGGCAGCAGACACCGGGACCCGCGGGGATTAGGCATGTGCAGCAAACACCCACCCCGCAAGAGGAAGAGGCTGACACCCCGCCAAGAGAGCAGAACCGGCGCAGCGGAGCCCCGTAGCAGCTGAGAGGCGGGAAGCAGAGCGTACAGCGGGCGGCACCACACCGGCAAAGCCGCAGAAACCCCCGCGATCCTCGCAAGCAGCGCCCGGGATACTTGGCGGCTGCTGGGTTCCGGACGGGGCGATGCTGCCGGAGCCCCGGCGGCGCGGGCAGCTCCGCTCCGCGGTACCTGCGCGATGGGCTTCGCTCCCGCAAAGAGGGCGCGGAAGCAGCGGGGGGGGGGGGCTGTGCCTGCGGGCTGCCCGCACACCGGCCACCGGAGCTGCCGCCCGGCCGCGCTACGCAGCTCCGGGAGCCCCGGGACAGACGCCGGGCTGCGGCCGGCGACGAGCCGGGCACCCGCGACTCTCCCGCCCGCCCCGGGTCCCCGCGCTCACCTCGGCGGGGCCGTTCGCCCGCGGACATCGCTGCAGCTCGGCGCCGCCGGCCGCCCCGGCCCCAGGGCCCGCCCCGGCCCCAGGGCCCGCCCCGGCCCCGCAGCCCAGCGCCGCACTGGCGCCCCCGGCGTGGCCACAGGCAGCCGCGGCGGGAGCTACGAGCGCGTTTCCCGCGGGGGTCGACCCAGGAGAATCCAAAACGAATTTCGATTTGGCCTTTGGCCCGCACAAGCGGCACGGTGGGGGGGTCACGGTGCTCGCATCGGCTCAGCCAAAACACTGATCGTCTCTGCTGAGCTGTCTGACGATGCAGAACCCTCACACTTGCAAATCATTACGGTTCCGTGCAAGCTTCAGCAGCAGAGAGGCCGACGCTGCTCTTCCACGCGGAGAAGAAACGCGCAAATGCAACACGCCAGCCGAGACTGCCCGCAGCTCCACCGCCAACCCACGGGCCGCATCCAGCACACAACAGAGCTCGTACCTGGGCTGCACCTGCCGACCTCCTGAAGGAACGTGCGCGTGTGGGAACCAAAAGGCAACCGCACCGTGAGGCAATCGTCTTCCAAACTTATCCGGATAGTCACGTCAGAGCCTAAAGGCATTGGGAGAAGAAGTGCTCTTTGTGGTTAGTGCTGACAAGCTTTCAGAAACCACTCTACAGCAGCTGGTGCGTGCACGCATGCAGACTTCAACAACAAGTCTCCCTGTGCCTTCTTATCATGTTCATTTTCCATATTTTACATGAGAATACCATTTCAAAATATAAAAATCAACATTTATAGTAATCTTTATTCTGATCATTCGGTGACAATAATTTATCTTACAGTAGCAGTTTAAAAGCATTTGGAAAAATCGTTCCTTTGTTTGAACTGGGGTGACAATACTTGTTAGCACGAACTGAACCGTGGCAAACAGCACACCGAGTTCCCCAACAGCAGGAATCCCCCTGGACAACGGTCCGATCACAAGAGCCCCCACTCCTGCCTCACTGAGTGTTGCCGGTGCAGGGCCCAGGAACACCCATAACAGGCACTAAAACAACAACAGCACTCACCGATGACATGAAGGTCACTGTCAGGTACAACTGTAAAAGCAAAACAAAGTTCAGTTACAAAGCTAAGCAACAGGTTTGCAGACCACACTGATACTTTGAGGTTAGCAAACTCGATCAGTTCCTCAGACCCCAAATGCTCCTTGTACGAACGGAGACAGGCAGAACAAACCTGCCAGGGCAGGAGGCATGTCCTACACATGGCTGGTGCTTGGTAGGACACAGGGTGCTCTGGACTGCAGAGCAATTAATCTAGCAGGGCCCTTCCAGCTATGCCATGTGACACACAAGTGTCACCAGGGATCACAAATTGAAGAAAAAAATGTGAAGGCTGAATAGATCTCAAATTTCAGCAAGTAGAACAACAAAGCCTGGACTCCAAACCCCTTCATCCCCTTCTTTGGAGGTGGCCACTAAGTTTGTTAGTACCTTCTTCCACTGCAAACCCTTCTGTGATCGGGATAACTTTCTCCAGCCAGACATCCTCAGCTGTGATGGCCATCCGCCGGTGAGTGTATACATAGATCCTGCAAGCACGGAGCAGACACGGAGGTCATGCCTCCTTGATTCCAGCATCTCTGCAGGTACGGACAGACCCCATCCCATCCAGCAGCGCCTGCCAGCACGGCCTCATTGCAAACCCCAAAGCAACTTCTGATCATGCGCCCACCCGCCTGCTTACTCCATCATTTAAATAAGAACATATTTATGTTACTGGCAAAAAGCAGCAGACCAAAACCTCAAGGGCCTGGGCTTTTCTCACTAACCATCCATAACGTGCAGCGGGAGAAATGCCAAGGCACGACACCCCCAAATCACTGCCCTGCTGGACTCCACCCTGGTAGAAAATCTTTGGGATAGGAAGGAGTTTTCGGGTGGTTTCCAAGGCCTACAAGAGACCTGCAGAGCTCTTGGCTTTTCTGCCGACATTCTTCCCACCAGGACCCCCCTGCCCTCCCTCCCCGTGCCAGCATCCCGCGGGGTACGGCTCCAGCACCCACGCGTGCTCTCCGCAGCTCTCCACGAGGCCCAGGAGCCGGCTCTCCACGCTCTCCCCAGCAGCCAGGATGCCCTGCACCGCCTTCGGCTGAGGGTCAAGGAAGAGCCGAGCGAGATGGGAGGGGAAGAGGGGGAAGAGGGGGAAGAGGGGGAAGAGGGGGAAGAGGGGGAAGAGGGGGAAGAGGGGGAAGAGGGGGAAGAGGGGGAAGAGGGGGAAGAGGGGGAAGAGGGGGACGAGGGGGAAGAGGGGGAAGAGGGGGAAGAGGGGGGAGCCCACCCCCCCCCGTCTGCGCCAGTCAAGGCCGATGCAAAGGATACGATGCGGCAGGTCGCCCCCTCCGCCAGGCTCTCCTGGATGGCGACCGACTGGTCCATCCTCCGCACCGGGGGCCGCGCTCCCCGGGACCGGGACCGGGCCGCTCCCCCGGCCCGGCCGCTCAGCGCGGCTGTCGCGACGCGTCGTGCCCGGCCCGCGGCGTCCCCCGACCGCCCCCCCCCCCCGTTACCGCCGCCGGCACCGCCCCGCTCCCGCTCGGCCGGGCCTCTCCCGCGGCAGCAGCAGCTCCCCGGCCGCCCAGCGAGCACCGGGCCGCCCCGCTCCGCGCCCTCCTCCGCCCGCAGCCCTCCCGGCCCGGCCCCGCGGCTCCCGGCCTGCACCCCGGCGCTCCGTTAGCCCTTTGCTCCGGGACCGGCCGCGGGCGGGGCCCCGCACTGCCGCTCGACGGGACGGCGCCGGACGCTGAGTGACGCGGCGGGGCCGGGCCGGGCCGGGGGGAGCCACCGCGGGCCCCGAGCCCCCGGAAATAACGGCACCGTCCCGGGAACGGCGGGCGGCCCCACTCGCACGGCAGCTCCGGGCGCCGCTCCCCGCCCCGGGCAGCGGGTTCGGGCGCGGTTTCACAACCGACTGCCCCCCCTCCGCCCCCCGCGACCACCTGCACGGCGGGATGCGAACGGCTGGGAAGGCCCGAAACCGGCGAGGCTGGTGCCAGGACACCGGCCGGGAGCACCCTGCGGGGCTCTCCCGACGGGAAGGGGCGAAGGGAGAGCAGGAAGCTCAGGGGTTAGCAGGAAGCTGGAAAGGCTAATTTCCTAGTAAAAGCAGGAGATGCTCTTTTTTCAGTAGCGCTTTGCATTAATTTCTTGTTGAATTTCAAGAAGGCCCAGCTGGCACAAGCCAGCTTTTGAGCTGCCGGTTTAGCAGGCAAATTAATTACTGCAGAACGTGTACACAGGTGCTAGAAAATGTCACCAGAGTCTTTTGCATAGTAGAGATAGGACAGTTTGGCCTAAGTCAGCTCTTTCCACAGCTGTAGGAGCAATAGCCGAGATCTAGAGATTAGGAAAAAAGCAAGCGGTCTCTGCTCAAGTAACCACTCTGCCGTCTGCCTTTCCGCTCCCTTCCCGATGCTCCAGCAGCCGTGCAGAGTGGACAAGAGACTGCAAAGAGGAAATGAAAGGAGAACAGTCTGAAATATCTGCTGTAAACGCTAAACCTCTATTCTTACAAGAAATGTGGTACTGGATGGTATTTTTGAGATAAAAAAAAAAAATGCCTGTGTTTCATCCTGTTTTCACTTGCTGTGGATATGCTGACATTGTGGCCTCAAACAAATTAAAAACACACCCCAGACCCTGTGCTGCGGTTTCGACGCACCAGAACAACAGGCTGGCTGAGGCTGCCCTGCAGCGTGGAAGGGGACAGCTATCGTTTCAGTCAGGCTTTTTACATCCAGTCCCACATCCGCTGCACGAGAACCTCTCTCTCAGCCCACAGCACCTCTAAGGGCTGGCAGAGCAAAGCGTTTCTGCTGGGGGTAGAACGAAGCTTCGAGGGCCAGCCAGCGCCGTGCCTCAACCCAGCACGCCCGCGCTCTCCCCTCCCTTCCCACGCGTCCCGTCGTGTTCAGCCACGCTCAAAACACCCAGCACCGACCTGGGGACTGACACATGGATTTTTATATTTTTGCAATCTTTTCTTTAAAGAGACAACAGGGCAGAGGACAGCGGAGCGTGTGTTTGCACGATCGGCAGCGCGTTGACACGGGTGAATTCTGCCCGACGAGCTACGCACCAGCTCCCTGTGATGCAATAGCAGGCTTTGGGAGCGCCGGGGGGGGGAAGGTGGTTCACGTTACAGGCAAATGCTGTAAATGTGAAACAGGATCATCTAAAACATGAGACACTTTTAGATTAATCCCATTTTCCTGCCTAAGACTTGGAGATGAAACACAGAGTTACTAATTTTACTTACCCCAACAAGACATATTGCAATACCAGAGCAGTTTTAAACTAACAAGTAGGAGGGTGCTCAGAAAGGCTGCGCTGCAAGTGGATTATTAACTAGAGCAGACCCTGTGCCTTCAGTCAAGGCAGAATGTTCTGGTTTTTAAGCAGGCTTAACACCCTCTTGTTCCTACTCCTGAGGTCACTCATTCCAGCATCTGCAGTCCCCGCAGCGCAGAGGCGCACACTGCAGCAGCTCTCAGAATCCTTAATTAGCTTGGAAGGTTTTTAGCAGGGCAGGGAAGAATACCTCTTTGTAGCTTCCTTAGCGCACAGGTTGGATACGCTGGGGAGTCTGGATTATAAGTATTTGAAATTCACTGAAATGCGAGACACCGAACAGGAGCCAGGACTCGCCCATCCTGGGAAGGTGCAGGATTTAGAGTGGAGCTTAGGGGTGGGAGGTGGGATTTGGGATCAGCAGCAGGGTCCTGTGCAGGGCAACTACCAAGCCAAGCGTAGCGAACCCCAAGCACGTGCAGCTGCCCACGAGCAGACACGGAGGGCCCATGGTGGTGGCCCTCTGGTAGTTGTGCAAGAGCGGCAGTCGTGTGCTGCGTGAGCAGCCCCCAGGGGAAGGAAGTTTTCCTCCGGTGGGCTTCAGGAACAGCTTCAAGCAGCCAAGTCAGTAACCCGTACCCTGCCAGCCAGCCCTTAGGGCAGCTGCACGAGCTGCTGTTGGAAAGACAAAGGGAAAAAACTACTGCTGCTGAAGCATGCTAATGGAAGGGCTTTCCTGCCTAACCAGCCACCCAGGAAAGGGGCACAAGAGGAGACCTGGCTTCTGCCACGCGCTTCGGTGTTCCTTGCACACGACATTGGCTTAGGTACGAAGGGCTGCTCACAAAGCACGAGCAAGGCACTGGGGCACCAGAAATTCATCCTCTCCCGTGGTAACCCAGAAGAGGCTTGAACTGTGACTGGGAAGCAGGTGGAAAGGGGAGAGCATCCCACAGAGGAGGGCATCCCACAGGGCAGCTGCTCAGGTCCCCCCTGCTCTGCAGGGGCTTGGGCAGGGAACCAACGTCATCGCTGTGACCAGCCAGAGGTACGAAGCAGGGTGCCGGCTCACTGCGCCGGGAGGGAGCCCCACTTCCACCCGTGGACAGCTCAAAAGTGGGAGGAGGAGTCCCTGGGCAGAGCGCCCAAGCAGATGCCCGCAGCCTCTTCTCGAAGCAAGGTGCACAGGACAACACAAACAGAGACCGGAGCCCATCAGCAACCTGCAGCCACTGCCACCGTGTTTCGCTCAGAGGCCTGGGGTCACCCCGTGGGTGGGAAGCATCTGCACAGGGGGAGCAGCAGCCACCTGCAACTGGGCCACCTTGTTCCTGGGACAGGGACGTAACAGAGGGCATTCGGTAGCGGCCTTGGCTGAAGTCAGGAAGCAACGAGGATCCTAACGAGCGCTGCGGAGCTCCGCTGCAGGAGGGCAGGCTGCGGAGCACCCAGCCTACTGCTTACCCCCGGAGAGAAACTGAGACCCTGTAATTGAGGAGCAGGACCACCCCACATGCCATGAGCTTCAAGACTGGGGCCAGAGCGGCTTGCCCAGCGCTATTGACGTGAACTTTGCCATCCAGTTTCAGACAGCTAGCTTTCAGGCTGGCTGCGCAGCACTCCTGGTAACAGGCAGCCTTCATCCCACTGGCACAGACTGGTTTGGCAGCCTTGCAGGCTCTGCTACATCCTGCTATGTAATTCAAGCCGGTCTTCTTCATCTGGAAGGAGGAGACACATTAGCCTGGGGATCCTGCCAAGCCTTTAGTATTCACATTACAGGGACAAACCCAGGCTCCTGGGCACATCCCAGCTCATGAGCTGTCCTGCTTTTTAGCCCCAAGCCATACCTCACAGAAGTCATGCCCCACGATGCATCTAGCAACAGTCGTCTTGCCTTTGAAACATCCGTCCCCATGACAGGAGAATGCTGCACACACTTTCCCCTACAAGAGAGGGACAGAGAAGACACTGTATATTCATCGGTCTGGAGAGCAGGACTCCCAGGACAAGAACTGAATTTCAGACAGCCCTTCTTTCCTGAGGGCTCCTTTCTGAATCCCCCTCTGTTCTTGGTATGTGGCCAGTGCTGTCTCAGGCATTTTAGATACAGAGAGATAAAAGACTAAAGTTTCCTGCAGCATAGCAAACAAATTTCAAACCTCCTTTTCCTTCCTCTTAACAGTGCTCTGAAAAGATAAGCATCTTCCCCTCCATGTAGGCTCAGGGAAAGGCTGCAGTGCCCCGTCGGTCCCTGCACCCTCCCTGCGGCTGCGAGGAAGGCTCACCACACAGTCGGTTCAAACTGCTTGAATGGATGCAAGTGCTGAGCTCAGGAAAACGTCTGTTTGACAGGGCTCGTTAGGGACTCTCTCCTTTCAAAGCTCATTACAGATTTGTTCCACTTCCAGAGGCAGCTTTTTACCCTGTAAAGCAGGTGCAGGAGGGACCCTTCCCTCTCCCCCTGCTCAGGTGGGAGCTCAGCGGTCCCGGCAGCCGCAGCCCCCAGGACACCCTGCAGCCACAGAAGCATCTGCCCGGCTGGTACCTACGTTTCGGGGGGGAGCTCGGGTGGTGGTGGCGGTTGTGGTGGTAGGTGACACGGTGGTGGTTGGCAGGTCACCTGCAGACACACAGGGAGCCCTGTGAGGCTGTGCCCGGCCCGCAGCCTGCTCAGAGCCCTCCACACACGGGACAGGTTCACCAGCACGGCTCACGCTGCAGCCGGAGCTGCTGGACCACCCCTTCCCCTCACCCCAGCTCTGAAGGAGAGCAAGCCCCAGGGCAGAGGAGATGTGGCGATGCGGTCATAGCCATCCCTCTGCAATGGGGTTCTGCCCGCCCGTCTCCCCCCTGTGCAGCAGGATTAACCTCAGACCGCCACGGGGACCCTGCGGGCAGTTACCGTAGGAGCTGGCATTGAGCTGCAGGCAGAGCGGGGAGTCGCAGCAGTCCAGGGCACACTGCTGCGTGTTCACGCTGCTGTTGGTCCTGCACATCTCAGTGCCGCACGCGCTGCTGCACCTGGCTGTGTAGTTTGTGCTGGAGAAACGATAAAGCTGGAAAGGAAAAAATGCTAGGAGCATGAAGAGATGCCATTACGAAGGAGCAAAAGTAACTGACAGACTGCAACAGAGAGGGAGAAGGGAAATAGGAGATTTACACAGATTTAATAGAGTACTGCGGATTCCCGATATAAAGAAAGGGAAAACAGACTTTCCCTATCACAGCCCCCCCGTGCCTCCATCTCAGCGAGCTCCGTACCTCACAGTAAGTCTCATTACGGCAGGTCACAGTTTCATTGGCATGGGCTTCATCCTGGTAACACCTCTCCCCAGAGCACTGAAAACTCTGGCAGGTGAGCTGGAGGAAAAACACACCAGGGCATCACTGGGCAGTGAAACCTCCTCGTACAGCACCGTGGTGCTGTCCCCAACCATGGCCCCGCTGTCTGGAGGGGCTGCCTCTGCGCACCCTCCTGCTGTGCCCAAGGTGCTCCCCTTCCACACCAGGAGATGCTCTCATGGGACTCCTGGCTCCCGTGAGAGACCAGTTGGGCTACAGACCCTGCCCATGGGGCTGTAACAGCCCGGCCAACAGCTGCCTCTACTCTCCTTTCCTCTCCTCTCCTTACCGGTGTTTCTTCTGTACTGTTCACAGAGGCGTTGGCGGCCACCGAGGCGTTGGCGGCCACCGAGGCGTTGGCGGCCACCGAGGCGTTGGCGGCCACCGAGGCGTTGGCGGCCACCGAGGCGTTGGCGGCCACCGAGGCGTTGGCGGCCACCGAGGCGTTGGCGGCCACCGAGGCGTTGGCGGCCACCGAGGCGTTGGCGGCCATGTTGTGATCTGGAAAACACAAAGCTCCCAACTGGTGAAGGAAACGCCAACCTCGCGCTCAGCACACCCTGCATCCCCTCCTGAGCCTCCACACAGTCCAAAGGTCTCTGCGGGAAGCATCAGTCACACTGTGGTTGGGATGTGGATGGCAAGAAGTGACAGGACGTCCCAAACAAGGTCTGTTTGCAGCCAACGACCCGGCAGCCTGGCAAGTAGGTCAGACAACAGACTACTGCAGCAGCACTACGGACAGATGTTACAACAGCTTCTCCCTCCCCCTTCCAGCCACACTGCATGTGAAGAACAGGCTTTTCTGGGGTCAAAACCCTGAAAAAAGGTAGCTCAGTGCAGCTCCATCCTACAGAATACAGCCTGGAGGGGACAGGGACAAAGTCCCCGTTGCACCACGCTGCCTTTGCCCCGCTCCCCACAAGAGCCCCAGGTTTCCCTTGGGGTGCAGAGCTCACCTGCTGTGGCAAGAGGGTCCTGGACACAGAGGTGCAGAGCCAAGGTGCAGAGCAGCAGGCCTGGAACGGATGAGGGACTATTGAGACCACCATGTCTGATGCTTGCTTTACCCACAGCCCAAAGAGCCACCCCAGCAGCATGGGCAGGTCACCCTCCGAACACCAAATCCAGCCCCCACCAGCCTCCCTGGAGCAGGGTGGTGGCCAGTTCCCCTCGGGGAGGTCGTGGGGAGCCCCACAGACACACCTGCAGTCAGGGACCCGTGCTGGCCACGGGGGACCAGCCCTGCTGCAGAAAGACCTCCCCCGCCTGCCCAGAGCCCTGGGTGACCAGCAGCCACCCCTCACCCCAGGGAACCTCTGGCACATTCTCCAACAGCTGGGGCACGGACGGACGTCCTGGGCACGCTGGGACGGACGCCACTCTCCATGCCGCAGCAGAGCCTCCGTTACCTTGAACAGGGGGGACAAGCCATCGGCGACCTGCCATCTTCATCCAGCAGCAACTTCACCTGGGACCTGGCAGGAAGGGGCACGGTCAGAGCTGGGCAGCAGGCGGGGACAGTCCGGCCACGGTCATAGCAGCGCGTGTTCCCTGAGTCTGCCCAGCGCACTGCTCGGGGTGAGGTGGCAGAAACACTATCAGAACAAGTTACCTAGAAGAGACTTTCCCTGTTGAGGTCTTTTTTTTGAAGAAACCTTTCTCCTAGGAAATTCTACAGCCCTTATTCTGGGCACTGTGGGACACCAGAGAAATCCAGGTTGTTCAGCACTACATTTTTGGTCCCCGTAGTGGCAGGACAGGCTTTTAAGGCAGAAATAAATGCCTGACAATAACACCCACCAACAGCACCTCTGAAAACTGCTGTCCAGGTTCTCTCAACAGGCTCTCAACCCAGAAATCATCTAACATATAAATTACCACGTAATTCAGTGCCCTTGTTGCTGTGCTTGCCTGGACTTCAGGGAGCAACAGTCAGGCCCTTCCTGCCAGAGCTGCAGCAGAGGCAGCTGGACAGGCGCAGAGGGGTCCGGGAGCTGCCTACCCCGGACTGAAACCCCTGAGCCACCGGCACGGTGCTGGCCAGCACAGCCACGCACCCCAGCAGCGCCGGGTGCCCGCTCCCAAGGGGAGCTCCCTGGGGCGTGTTTGTGCCTGGGCTGTGCAGGAGACACAGAGCACCCCTAGGACACCGGCTGCAAGCACCTTTGGGGAGAGCAGGCAGCTGCCGGGGGCTCGCCCGGCTCCCACCTGCGTTGCTGCTGAGCGCCATGGTTGGCTGCCAGCGGGTGCAGGGAGCTGCCCCCGCAGAGGCGAGGGGCAGACGCCCCAGTATGGGTCTGCACTCTGCCTCCAGTACGAGCCCCAGGGCCGCAGCACAGCGCTGCGTGTGGTTGCGTGCTGGCAGGAGCGGTGTTGAGCTGTGCGGGCTCGGCCCCAGGACATCCACAGTGGCCCCTTCCCGAGAGGCTCTCCAGAACCACCAAGGCTGCTGCAAACAGGGCCCAGGGGCACGGCACGGCTGCTGGCGAGCAGGAGCCCCCCAGGGAGCCACGTGCTCTGGTTGGTGTGGTAACCCTCCACCTGCGCTCGCAGGCAATACGCAGAGCTGCGGGCAGCTGCCAGGAGCAGGAAGGCAAGGTAGTTTTGGATGACACCTGGGACCACGCAGCAGTTTGCTGATGCTGTTGCAAATGAAGACGTGACCCACCGGCAGCAGCACCCATTGCGGGACGACCCAAGCCCACCAGCCCTCAGAGCAGCAAGAGAGACTCTCCCTAGCAGTTCTTGCTGTGGATGGACAAAAGTCTAGTGTGAAAAAAGCCCATTTCCAGACATGCCTACGCAACGAGCCCTCAGGATCTGCCAAACGGCGAAACACAGGCCTATTAGTTCTGGCACACAACTCATGTGGAACATAAACAGGAACATTTACAGCTAAAGTAGCTTTCCCTAGCGAGAGGTGGATTATAAAGAGCCATTGCACTGCCAACACTCAAATATTTCTGGTTAACTCACAATAAAGAGTCACATCCTTCCCACCTGTCCCTCTCTGCATGCATCTCCCCTCTCTGCCAGCCCACACCGCAGCCCCCAGCCCAGGACAGTGGCATACACATCCCTTTCACACAGGAATTCCCACCTGCCCGGCCAGGGCACCACGGCCACTCACCCCCACAGTTTGGGAAATTCTACCTGCTTCGGTGTCTCCCATGACACCCAGATCTCCGTTGTCAGAATCTCTCTGCTTTCATTCAAAATCTTTATCTGTTTAGCTAAGGCAACAGCAGAGACGTGACTCCAAACAGGCTCCATGGCCAAGTTCCCCAAGGAGAACTGTAACACTCCTTCTCCAGAACTCTTGTGATTTAGGCCCATTTAGCATTCCCCGAGGACCTGGAACGGCTGAAGCTTGTGCAGAGACCGCGGCTGTTCATTCAGAGCGAAGGAGGCCATGCGGGCTGGAGTGTCTCCCACCTTCCCAACCAGGGCAGCCACCACCCAGGCCAGGTCCGCACGACCTTACCGAGCAGGGTGCCACCGCACCAGCTCCAGGGCAAACACCCACCAGGCACGGCCTCACACCCCGGGGGCAGGGAAAGGAAAGAGCCCGCAGCATTGACTCACCCTGCCCGCCTGCTCCCTGGAAGCCTGCAGCCGCTGCTGGCGGTGGAGTGCCTCCGAGCACCCGCAGCAGCTGCGGTACCTGCCGCACAGGCTCGCACCGCGGTGCCAGCAACCGGCCCCAGCCCTGCCAACCACCGGCTGCGCAAACCATCACCCGGGGGAAGCGTTTGTTACCTGCTGCTCCACGGCACCTGGCAGATGCAAAGGGCCCCGCACAGCGACACAAACGGGTTTTTGTGAGGCGTCACGCAAGCCGACGCTATACCAGACTGGAACCCCACCCAAGGGGCTGGAGGGGCACAGGGACAGCCGCAGTGCTGGAGACACTACCGCAGACTGCCCACACAGCCCAACCTAAATCAAGCTCTATTATTAATTCCCTGAAAAAATCCCAGTGGACAAAGCTCCACAGGGAGACAGACCTGAGGTAAAAGCAGCAACGCAAGCCAAATAACTTTGTTTTGCAAAGGAGCCCATCAGAACGGGAATAAGAGAGAAGCAATTGTTTCTGACAACTCAAAATGTGTAAAAAACATTTTAAAAATATTGTAATCAAATCTCTTCCTTCCAGCACACAAAAGGAGACAAGTCTCTCAGCACTTCCTAAATTAAAATTGGTTTATTTTTCTTTTAATATAAAATGTCACAAGTCTGCTTTTCACAAGGGGATTACTAGAAAGTGATTCTATAAAGTATCCTTGAAATCTATATTCATGCACATAGCAAATCCAGAAACTGAGGAAGAGTCACAGCTACTGACACTGCTCCACTTGCTTTCCAGACATGAAATCCTTCACTTAGGAAAAGCTACAGCAGCCCTTGACGTTTCAAGTCTTCATAGGTCTTTTTATTCACCACGTTCCCACTGGAATCCTCATATTCCTCCTAGAATGGAACGAACAGTTCAGAAACACCCAGACACAGCCTGACTCGGGCTGTACTACAGCATTTGGATTTCAGCTCCAGCAGCACCCACTGAGCACGATCATCCTGCCAAGAACCTAGAACCTCGCTACCGAAGGTTTGCAGTGGACCTACCGGCAGGCTCCGCGGGAAGATCTTATTCAGAGTCAGAATAACTACAAGCTGTACTACAGACTGTATTTCCCACAGTTGCCCTGCACAGTGCTGAAAAATGGTTTGAGACAGCAGTTTAAGAAAAGGCACTAGTATAAGTGAACATGCTGTTCACCAGTTTTTCTTCTCACAAAACCAAGATGACACTGGTACTGTAAAGCAGCGTATTCAAAGATTCTCAAAGGGCTGAGTCTGTCCTACCAGAACTACTTTCCAACACAGCCGCAGAAGTGCTTTTCGTGTACCACCACTCACAGGAGCTATGCAACCAGCAGCATAGGTTCCTGCTAATTGCTCTAGCATGCAGGGGACTCTCTTAGAAATTCTTTTGACAAAGCCAGGTAACTGGGGGTTCCCACGAACACAGGACTAGAGACATCCAAATGCCTCCAGAACATCTCACCTCCGTATCAGGCTGCCACCTCTCTGAAGCCTTCTGTTGTTTCAGCTTTGCCCACACTGTAAATACAAAGTCAAACAGGATCTGATGCCATTTCCCTTGAGATACTAATTTTTAATCTAGTAAAACATACACATGAACTTTTAAAACACTGTCACTTCAGCAGTCCAGGAATGTATCTAATAACCATTACAAATGTATCATTCCCCAGTACCATTTACTGTAAGGCAGAAGAACTAAAGCAAACAAGGCTTTAAAGTGATCATCCAGGATGGGACACAAGAGACAAAAGGTCCAAAAACAATACTTCAGAGATACAGCTCCAGATATAATAATGGCTTGTTTGGGAGATCAAGGCTTTACCTGTCTGGTTTCTTTTAGGCAAGAATTAATTTTTGGCAAGAGCTAATATGAGTGTTCTTATGCCACATGTTCCCTGTTCTGTCATCACTACTTACATGAGACTGCATCCTCAATCTGTGTGACATTGGCAAAATGCGCAGTGTTGGGAATGCCCAGGCATCTCATCCCGTGAGCGTGTCGCCACTCCTGGGGACAAGAGGCGAGAGGTCAGCCTACAAGAGGGAATGCCCCTACATACACAATGCCAAAGACTAAAAGACTTACTAACTCCAGACAGGGTGAAACAAATACTATCAAAATACAAATCTACCAGTCCTAAAAACCTCTTGAAAATATTTTTTCCGTATTTTAGACAGTAGCAATGAAGTGGCAGTCAATAGGCATTCTGCAGCAATCAGACCTGGATACTGGAATTGTTCAAACAAGAAGGGACCATACAGAAATTTGCAGAAGACATCTTAGTGTGCCCTACATAATTTACAGTTCCAATAGCGCGGCCCTGCAGCATCAGCCCAGACCCACATTTTGGAAGTGGAAGAAGTGCCGCTCAGGCACTGCAGTGATTTACTAGTTCCTTGTTATTAAGGTGATCTGAACATAGTACTGATGATGTTGTACCAAAACATTACTTACTGCAAAGTGACGCTGAAAAGCTTTGGGCCCTCGGTAGGTGTAGTTACCACAAATCTCACAATTGTAGTTGATGTTTAAGCCGTGTAATTTATATAACCAGTATGGGATTGGCTGACAAGCGAAGAGAAACAAAAGTTAGGCCAAATGGCAAGGCAGGTTCAAACAGAAGAGCGGCATGGAGTCAGGGACATCTCCCACTTTTCCAGACCCGACAACCTCAGTTACCTTGCCATCCCAACCAAGAGGCAGATTTTTAGGATTATAAATTATTTCATTTTCTTCATCTTCACTCTCACTCTCACTGATCTGCTCTTCCTCCTCCTCCTCCCTCTCTTCCCCGGTCCGTGCTTGCTTACGCTGCACATTCTCGTGAGTGAGGTGTCTCTGTTCCTAGAGCGTGAGAAAAGAGAAGGAATTGTTCACACAACACAACAGCAACAAAATAAGGGCAAACTCATGCAGTGTGAAACACTTCCTCAGTGTACAGAGGCGAATGGAAAACCAGTACAAGACAGAACTCTCATTTTACTTAGCCCAACAACTTAAGTTTTTAGTATAACATTTCCTACTTCCAAAGAATGAAAAACTTGTACTACCATTAGCACTTCCAAGATGACAAGCTAACAGCAACAGCTACCCTACTAACAGCAATCAGCCCAAACTGAAGCAAGGATTTAAGGCAAGCATCAAGGCAGAACAAGTAAAGGTTTGCAATACGCTGTGACTTCGGCATAAAATAGAAATTATCTACATTGATGTGGTGCCTAAAAGAAGAAGAAAAAAAAAAAGAAGAAAAAAAAAGACAGGACAGGCTTCCCCAAGGGAACATGTAGCTTCTGTAGCTGGGTCTGTTCACAAAAGCCTGCCAAATAATTAGCTAATAGAAATATAAATGTAATCCATCATATCCTACTTACTGACAGAAAAAGCTACCTGCTAACATGCACTTTAAAACACTACAACTCTGGGCATGACAATAACTCTTCTGGGCATGCTATCTGTGAAAGCACCAGGTAAAGATGTAGATGACCTTCCAGTCACTATTTGACAGCTCTGAAATAAAAAGCTCAAAGACAAAATAAAATCCTTACCCCAAGAACTTCCACATACTCATAAATCTGAGCTTCCAGGAATGCAAGATCTTTATTTCTTTCAGTGTCTCTGGAAACAGATACAGAAACTTTATGAAGTCCATGCCAGAGCTGCAAACACCATGTGTACACTGAACTTCTGAGACACATTTCACTTGTACACAGCAAGAAAACAGAAACAAGTACCAAACAGCTTGTGTAAACTAAACTGCACACAAACCATTCAGCTCTGGTATCTTCCATTTGGTTCAGGACTGTTTGGTCCAACATGAAAAGCTTCTAATATAGCCGTGACAGAGAGATTCTTGGAGTAAGAGAGTGATGCCTATAGAATACTTCTCATCCAAGTGAAGAGAACACCATCAACCTGAGAGTGACCTTTAGGAACTCACCTCTTGCTTCCTTTTGTCTTTGGATTCTTAGCAAACAAGGAAGGATCAAGTGCTTCTAGGGATTTGCCTTTGGTGCTAAAAAGTCTCTGAGCACGCTCTTCCAGAGTCCTACGGAGAAGCAGGGAAGAGACGAGTCCAAACTATAGCTTTACATTTACTCGAGAATTATTTGAATTCATGCAACAAAAGTCTAAATTTAGCTTTTAAGAGATCATGAGATTTCCTATTATCTTTGTCTTCATTCCTTAAGCCAAACTCTTCTATACAAGAGACTTCTGTACAGGATGCTTTACAAAACAGTAGATCGCAGTATCCCCTGATTGGTTCTCAATCTGTTGTCTTTCAAACATCATTAAAGTAATTCTTGTACAATAGAGATGACAAAACAAGGATCCCATGAAGGAACGCAAGACAGGAAGACCTCAAAAATTGAAAAGGAACTATAAAAAGACTGCGCCTTACCCGCCACATTTTAGTCCCAGGGCCAGTAAAGCTGATTTTAATCTGTCCAGTCCCAGGGAGGCCAATTCCTGTTCAGTTAAAGTAAATAACAATGAGAGAGAGGCTATTAAAAAAAAAATATACAATATGGATGTATGTTCATTTTAACTCATTAAAACAAAAAAAAAGCCCAAACAACAAACAGCATCCAAGGACAGACTGGCAAGGGTGCACTGAAAAATGAGGAATATGACAAATCAAACCAAATCTTTCAAGTTACATCCCCCTAATGGGAGAAATTAAGTCATCAGCATAACCAAAGCTGAGAGCACAGAGCCAGAAGTGAAAGCACAGCAAGTAAAAATTATGAAAAGACAAAAAATGGCTAAACTTCCACCTGCTCAAAATTTAGCGCTATGTGCCAAGCACTGAAAACATACCTCCCAAGAGGAAAATGCTGAGAGATCCAGGTGGGCTCCAGCATGAGTGAGTGCACTGCTGGTCTCTTTCTGCCAAGAAAAAACCACATGCAAGATCTTTGTGAAATCCTACAACACTTCATGCAATATAATATTCTAACCTCAAGGAAAGCAGTTTATTTCAGAGAAAAATTCTCTCACTAATCTGAACAATGGAAGAATAAAAAAAACCCAACAAAATAAGCAAAGCTTAAAAAAGGTTCGTTTCAAACTGGTTACGTTGGTTTTCAAATTCAAGTTTGTATTAAATCGCATCTTTGTGATACACAACTACGCCTCTTGCTATTAGGCTTAACCTCAGTGATGACTTTACACAAGTCATTCACAGAAAATCTCTAACAAATACAGAAGCATTGACATGGGCTTAAGGACTGCTCACCGGCCAGCCAGGGAACGTTCCATTTTCCCACTTCTTCTCAAATTCTGTCTGAATTTTCCCAAAAAGTTCATTCTGGTCCAGTAACGGTTTCACTCGATCTGTGTAATCCTGTAGGTACTCAAGAAGCATTTCAAGGTACCTGGCAGAGTAATCACGAGCACAGGTAATTCAGTATCAACCCTCCACCATATTTCTCTAATCATGTCTTTGGAAAGTAATTATCCTCTAGTACTCCAAAAGGACGACATCAAGATTGTGACAGTTTTCAACACACGATTTCTAGATGCAGCAGTTACGAGGACAAAGTAAGGTCCTTCCGCAGAGCAGAATGTGACTTTCCACAGTTTTGCTGCTCTGCGTGTTTTCTCAGGGCTCGGACACACAACTGAGTTACTATAGCTCAGTGACCAATTTACACAAGTTTGACTGTTAACTGTATTCTTAGCAGCTGTACGCTTAAAAAAGCAAATTCTTTCTCATCAGGTGTCATAAAAGAAGCTAGAAGGCAAAAAGGCTCACCTCTTATATTCAGCATTTTTTCTCTCCTTGGGAATATCAAAGAGCTGGTCAAACGTGGACAAGTAAGTGATATAATCCAATTTCTAAGAACAAAAAAGTTCGAGTCAGACTTTATACACACACAGCCAAATTAACATCCAGTTTCCACACCAGAAGAAAAGCGCTAGCTCATGCCATTATTCTCAACTCCCAGGGTTCTCTGTGTGCTAACACATTGCCTTAGACACCTGTCAGTACCTGGTAGCAGAAAACAGAGGCTTTTTACAAGGCCATCATTACATTAATGATAGAGAGATATTAACTGAAGAGAACAAAAGAGGAGAGTCATGAAGCAGCATTCAGAATTCAGATGCTGTCGAGCTGTATGTGCAAACTGACTTTGAAATAGCTATTTGGAAATAAACTTATTTATGTAGGGAAAAAACCACACAACAAATAACCACAAACCAACCAAAGAAACTTCTCTCAGCCTTAAGCACCAAAGCTGCCCAGACACATGCAGCCACTTACCTCTGATGATTTTAGATTAATGTACTTGAGATAACAATCATGCAGATCTAAGTATCGTCCATACCCTTCCTCATCTGTGAACTCCACCAGATCTGTAGGAAAGATCATGAAAAGCTTTACTATGAGCTTAATCTTCCCTACTCATTATACATATGCTTTAGAACTGGAAAAGGATTAACTGTGGACTAATTTGTGCTTAAAGATGATGTTTACAATGCAAGTGGGACACTCATTGATCAGACATCTGACTGCTGCTCTGTGTAAGCACCAGAACACTCCTTAAGAGGAGCACTGCTACTGTGGAATCTTCCAGGCGGGCTGCAGTTCAGAAGAATTTAAATGACAAAAGAAAAATTTTCAGAAGTTATTTAGTAAAAGGGAGGTAGAATTCTGAAACATGCAAGACAGATCTAACAACTCATTTTTAAATAACGCCTCTCGAGCAACCACCATGCTTTCACTCTAAACTGGCCTCAGAGAAAAACTACAAACTTACTCTGAGCTTCTTCACTTGGGTTGTCTCTGGCCTTCAACAGTTCCTCAAACTCCACTGACATCGGAACACAGATCTTCAAGAACAGACAGAAGGTACAGAAGAAATTATTACTTCAACTAATGTCCCAGAATAATTAATATAAAATCACAGTAGGTTGCAAACAATAAAACTGCTAACTGAAGAGGTATAAAAAGCATTTCTTCACCATTACTTTTGCACAAAAAAAGTCTGACTTCAGCCAAGGTGAGAAAGGTGAGACCAAGCGCCAGCTCAGCAGCAGAACGCTCCTGAGCTAACGCAAGCAAGCAGAGAACACAGTTAGCATCTTGCATCTTCTCCTAGTTTACCGCTCTCACAGGAGCTTACATACTGCCTCTGAAGCGCCGCCTAACCTTGAACATCGTCTTTTCTCAAGTGACATTTTAATGTACTTAATACTGGCATATTAAGGCAATTAAACTGGGGGGACGAAAAGTCTGTTTATTGCAGCGATGAGGTCCAACGGACAACAAATCACCTATTCTTATGAAGCACATAACTACTTACCTCATTTGGGTGCTTCCGGTGAAATTCCTTAATTTGTTTCAGTCTGTTGTAGAATTCTGCAAATTCATTTGGTCCTGAAATGGCACTGAGTTCTTCCTTCCGTAAGCTATGGGTTCAAGGGAAAGGACAGATTACAAGTGGAAAAGCAGACACATTGACACAATCTTTTTCTAAGTCTAGTGCTGTATTTCGATCACACAAAGCTCCAGTAAGATTGACTGCAAACCCTCTGGAAACCACAGTCTCACAATTACGGTTTGAGGCTCTGAGCCATGTCTCCCACTGAACGGGCTGCAGTCTCCACTTACAAGCCTTCAAGGCAACTCACAGCCTCCCCCCATGACTTACACCAAAAAAATAACAGAACGTGTATATCCAGCATGTACACATCCAATGTGCACTCTGGGTCCCGCTCTACCAGGTTTAGTCTTCAGAACTTGACTCCTGGTCTCACATACCAGCATTACTCCTCATATATTTACAGCTGACTTAAAACAACCTCCAAGTTCTTCATCTGCAAAACACATCCAGCAGACGCTCAGGTGCACACGCACTTCACGAGGTGTTTGCACAAGCACTTACCCATCCTTGTCATCATACAAGTCTCTCAGGTTGCCGCTCACTTCCATGTACCTCTAAAACACAAGAGAAAGCCCCGAAGGCCGCACGGGGACGTTACCCTGGACAAGCCCCGCTCATTCCCGGGCGCTCCGGCGGCACTAGGCACAGGCCTGGCCCGCCCCGCGGTGCTGCTGCTACTCCTGGGGCCGCCGGCGGAGCCCACCCCAGGCCTGCCGGAGCCGCCGCCCGCCCCCGGTCCCAGCGCACTCACGTCCTGCATGGCCCGCGTCCGGTGGTCCGAGTTGATCTGGTCGCGGAGCTGCGGGGCAGAGGAGCAGGGTTAGCGCAGGCCCGCGCCGCGGCCGCCCGCCCGCCCGCCAGCCCGCCTCCTTGCCTCCCTCCCCTCGGCCCCGGACGCACCGTGGACTTTTTGGTGAGCATCTCCTTCACCATCACGTCCATGAGCCGCTCCCGCTCCTCATGGTAACGCCGCTGCTGCTCCAGGATGGTCTCCATCCTCCCGCGCCCGACCGGAAATGTCCGCTCCCCCCTTCCGGTCCCGCCTGCGCCCCGCCGGAACGTTCCGGCCCGGCCTGTGTCTCGCGGGAAGGCTCCGGGCCCGCCCGCGCCCGGCGCGGAGGTTCCGGCCCGGTGGCGGCGCTCGGCCGCGGATGCTGGCGGGGCGGGGAGGGGCGGGGAGGGGCGGAGCGGGGCGGGGGTCAGCCCCGGTGCCGCGGGGAGAGGGGCCAGGCCCGGTGCCGGGTTGCCAGGGTCGGGCCGCAGCGCACGGCCAGCAGCGGCGCGGCCTCGGCCGTCTTGGGGCCGCCGGCAGGAGGCAGCCCCGGCCCGGAGCCACCTCAGGCCCACGGGTCCCCGTCCCCCCGGGCGGCACCGGGCCGGTTCCTCTCGGTTCCTCCGGGCACCCTCACGACGAGCCCCGGGCCGTCAGCGCCCGGCCCGGGCCCGGCTCGGTCCCCGACCCCGATGCTGCAGGCCCGGCGCGGGGTCCCTGCCAGGGCGGCTGCTGAGCGAAACCCTCCGGAGCAGGAGGCAAAGCCGGCCCGGTGCCGCGGGTGGTGACAGCTGCCACCTCTGCAGAGGGGCCAGAGGCCTGCGGAGAAGCCCGCGGAGATCTGGTCACGGCCCCGGCCCTTCTTCTGCAGATGGGGAGCCAGGGAAGGGATTTCAGCCGTCAGCGTTGGCTCCTTCACACAAGTAACCTGCGCAGCCGCTTTGGGCGCAGCGATGAGGCACGGCAAGGCTGCTAACCTGAGAGTACACCCAAAGGAACAGCTTGCTGTTTTCTGTCCCATCTACCCGCCCAAGAAAGCAGCAGCAAGGACTGAGGCCAGCAGGAGAGGTGATTTAGTATCCAGAGCAGCTGCTGGAGGAAATCACAGGCCCCAAGACTGCAGTGTACCCCCCCCACACACACGCTGCAGGCAGGGTCAGCAGAGGGAGAAGCAGAGCTCGGGCCGAAGCCCACGTCAGAGGAGGCCTGAGGAGCTGGAGTCCCCTTGGAGCAGGTCCCTGGCATTTCCGTGGTCTCAGCTCCCCAGTGCCTCAGCTGCGAGTGGCTATCTAGTCGTTCTGTTGCCAGGGAGAGACAGATCATTGCGCAAGTGCCAGATAAGCAACAACAAAACCGAAGGTGCCGACAGCATGACCTGGACAGAATCTGGGCACTGGAGCCCACAGAGTGGCTTGCAAAGCTCTGCGGCACCCCTTTTTCCACCATTTCTACCAATGCTGTTATTAACAGGCTCGACGTCCTGCTCTGGCAGAGGCCTGGCAGCACACTGTGTACCCCTCGCTGCTGAGGCCATGGGGACGTGCCGGCCAGGACCCCAGAGCCCATCCGGGTGGGTGTGCGTGGGCCGTGCCTCCGCTCCACCACCGAGCACGGCTCCATGGGATGGTGGCTGGGGGAGAGAGCGTCTTGCTGAGAGCTTGTGTGTGTCATCTGGGAGCAGGGGACTGGTGACAGACACGGCAGCAGTAGCCCACCTCACCTCCTGGGTACCCCTGCACTCCAGCCCGGGGCCAGGCCCTGGAGCTGTCATCTTTGCAGGACGGGACGCGAGTCAGACAGTGGAGAGCAAAAAGGGGCTGGAGAGGGAACCCCAGCAAGGGGCAGGCAGACCCCCGTGGCCAGGAGCAGGGCTGGGTCCCCATGCATGGGGCTGGCTGCATGCACAAGGCCCTCTGCAAACGGCTTTCAGCGGAGGAGAGGGTTGCTGCCACGGCGACTGCTTATGGTTCCTAGTCCAGTAAATCTCAGTGAAGGAGGTGTCGTGTTGTGTGAGGCCAGTAGCTTAAACTGTACTCAAATAGTTAGCAGTCACCAAGAAAATGGTGCTTTATGCAGAGCTGCTGGGCTCCGTGCTGTCCGGGCCGCGCAGAATCAGTGTGGGCGTGCGGCACTCGGTGCTGGGAGAGAAGGGAAAGCCTCGTGCCCAGGAGAGCTGCGATGCTACGCAGCCCTGCCTGCCTGCCAGCAGTCCTGCCTGTCCCTCCGTGGCAGCGGCTGGACCCTGGCATGGCAGCAGCCCAACCCAGCCCCGCTGGGCACAGCGCCCGGGGGGTTCTGCAGGCGGGAGCCCTCCCGGTGGCTGCCGTCCCAGCCCTGCAGGCCTGCCCGCAGCGCTCCCCAGCGCTGACCATATTTGGTGGCACAAACTGCCCCGAGATGCTGGCGTTGGATTTGGGATCAGGACTGACCCCAGCCTTGGAGGCACTATGACCTTTCTCAGGGAGCAACAGCGAAGTGGAGGAGGCGAAGTTAAAAGCAGGAGACACTTGTGAAACCGTTCTCATCTGAGCAGGCAGCAGCCTCGGGGCAGTGTCGAGGGGTGGGAAAGGGCTGGGCTGGTGTCAGAAGGTGGGAGAGAGGGGAAAGCTAAATAGATACCCCAAAGTCCTGTTCCACACACTGCTAGCACGGCTGCTTTCTGTAGTATTATGTGTGCACAAACGCAGCTGTGTGCACTCTGAAACAGCCTTGGCATCTCGGAAACTCAGCACAGCGCTCAGCCCGGTGTGTGCCTGAAGTCCTCCTAACCATGGACAATTGCTCCAAAACTCGCTCGTCCTCCCCATGCAAGCACAGGGGGAGCACACGACACCCCCTCCCACAGCCGCACAGCAACTCCACCCCGCACAGCGCCCTTCAGCCACGCACCCACATGCTGCCCTCCGCACGCACGTGCTCTTCCTCTCTGCCGCGGCATTGCTGCAGAACGTGCAACAAGGACAGAGGAAACAGGAAGAAGTACTTGAAAATGTCATGGCTTTAATTACCCTTATCAAAATTATGGTGAGTTTGCTTAAGTAAACATTCACCCTGCACGTTCCAGGACCCATCTGGAAGCAGAAGGCAGCCTGCATGCAGCATCGGGGCCCCGGGACGGCAGGCCTGCCTCTTGGGAGCACTGCTCCTCAGGGCTTGCCCGGAGCTGGGCGGGCAGCACGGGTGTCCAGCCCACAGAGCACTGGGTGCGGAGAGCCCGGGCAGAGGCGTGCCGTGAGCCTGAGCTACCTGCAAGCCTGCCTCCACCTTGTCTACCTGCGAAAGCTCTGGAGCCCCAGGAAGCGGGACAGACGGGGTCTCGCAGCATGGTCGCTTAGCCCAGACGCAGTCATTACCCATAGCACGCGGCTTGTGAAATCACCTCCTGCGGCTGGGCTCGAGGCGAGGGCTGAGGGAACGCCCAGGCTCGGCACCGCCGGGTGTCCCTGTCACCCGTGCTCATCACGGCCGCCCAGGCAGAGCTCCTGGCCCCAGGGCCAGCACTGTGCACCCACCCCGGTACGAGCCCCTGCGGCCGGGGCAGAAAACCCTCCCCATCCCACGCGGGTGGGATGCCAGGGGCCGGCAGAGTTGAGAGGCTCCAGCAGCGTTACGTGGTCATGAATCAGAGTCCAAAGTGGAACAGGCCTGAAAGAAAGAGACATGTAGGATGGATCTGGTGTGCAGCCCTCGCTCTGTCCCTCACGGGTCAGAGCTGCTCCCCGTGGTACCCGGGAAGTGCAGACTTTTGTTGCCTGACAGGGTTTGAACAGCGTGACTGGCAGAAGTCCTCCCGCAGAAACCGTGGCTGCAACCTTCCACTTTCACTTGGATTTTAATTGCCTTCTTCAGATCCGCCCTAAATGCCAAGAAGGGATCATGCCAGTGCTTTGCCCCCACTTTGCCAAATGCAAAGCTGTAATTAAATTTTAACTTACAAGTAAATTATTCATATTGTTCTACCATGCCTGATAAATTACTTTAAGCCAAAAGCAACAACAAAAAAATTTGGGTTAATTATGGCAGACAAATACAATCCTGCCCTGGGAACAGCCAATTCACTGAGGAGAGAGCAGTGCTGAAGGTAAGAATATTGTCTTTAATTACTTTCTTGCACAACAGGGTGCCCCCAAAGTACGTCATTTCTTCCTTATGAATGCCTATCTAAAAATAAAAACAGAGATAAGATTCCGAACTTAGTGTTCTTCCATTTCCCTTTGCGTGAAACTTCATCCCTGGAAAGGGAAGGAGTTGAAATCTAGCAACGTCCCATCCAGCCACATGGCCTCTTTATTTTGGGCTGCTGGCATGAGGAGGGTTGAGGTGGGACAAGACCAGCCCCCGCCTGGCCTCCCTGCTCCTCACCCCCACAAATGGCCAGCACACCTGGGAGAAGGTTTGCTCCGGTGGGAGATGGCTGCTCCGGGAGGTGCCGTTCTGTCCCGGGGCAGCAGTGCAGCCCCTGCAGCCCCTCGGTGCCACGTGCCGCAGCAGCAGCAGCAGCAGCCTTTGTGCCTGCGGGACAGACCAGGGAGGGACCTCGCGCAGTTTTCCCGGAAGGAGAGGTGGGATGACGGGGACAAACCGACTTGAGCTGAGCTCCCGCTCCTTCCTCACCTCCTTGGGACCTTTGCTAGGCACTGCCCTGGCAGGGCGGGGACAAAGGGACAATAAAGAAGATGTCTGCGGGGTTCAGCCTGGCTATAACCACATCCCACCTCCTAACGCTAGAGACAAAGGAGAGCTCTTCACCCTTTAACATCGGCTCTCCCACCAGCCCTGGGACCTGCAGCGATTGCCCTGGAGACCTGCCCGTTACCACCGTGCGGCCAAGCCCAAGCCTCCAGCCTCACCCAGCACCATCACGGCCTCCTGACCGGTCACCTGGAGGGACGCAAGAGCAGCCAAGGCAGGTCCATGCTCGGTTTGGAGAGCTCAGACAAGGCATTACCAGCTCAGTAATCTGACGCACTGTCTGAACCCGTGTGCAGCTACAGCTGGAAAAGGGGCAAACGCCAGCAGGCAGCTGGGAGCTGAAATTAGCCCTTCCCTCCTGCTCAACCGCAGGCAGGAGCAGGCAGAGCTCACTCTCCAGCTGCACAGCTCCCATCAGCTCTGGGACACCGGCACACGTCACCGCTGCGCACACTGTACCCGATGCACCAGCAGCTCAGCTCTCCTCCGGGGGAAACTCTGGCTGGAAAGAGAATAAACCCCTGGGAAGCAAAACTGCTGCCCGCAGCGAGCCTGAGCCGGGAGCAGCCATGTCCGTCTCCAGGGGAGGAAGCACACGGCCGGCACGTGCCCAGCACGGGCACCGCTGCACAGCCAGCAGCGAGCAGCCATCGTCACCGCTGAGCTGGGCTGCTTCTGGTGCCCTAGGCCGTGACACAAGGCTGCTTCCAGGCACCAAGAGGCACCATGTCCCTGTCCGTGTACCCATCCCCACCCCTGCTCTCACTCTGGCCCTCGCCCTGGCCCAGAGCAAGCAGCCCTTTTGGGACACCTCGCTGGGGCTGGGGCAGGCAGCGGCTCGGCCCTGTCTCTGCCCGTCCAGGCTGCAAAGGCCGTGCCTGGTCCCGTGCCGAGCTCCCAGCCTCCGGGCAGCGCAGGGAAACACAGCTCGGGCACATTTAGGGCTCTTTCCACACCCCCGGTGCCACCCTGGGCTCCCAGCGAGTTTCCCTGCTCCCATCCCACCCCGCACGGCAGCCCCACCCCTGCCCTCCCCTCTGCACTGTTCGCCTGGGCTTAATAATATTTTCATGACTGTTTTAGACCCGCACTCTGGGAGTCTCGGGGGATGTTTGTGCATGACATCACCCTCTCCCTCCCGTAAATCAGGCACTGGGCTGTGCATAGCCATGACCCATTCATGACAGGGATAAAATCCAGATGTTCCAGTGCTACGTGCAGCTGGGTCATTTCCTTTTTTGGCTAAAAACGTGAGGCTCTTGAGGCTGACTGAAAGAGGAGCCCGGGGGCCCTTTGTACAGAAACCTTTTGTGGTTAATCCCTGGAAACAGCGCTGCAGAAACAAGGGTTTGTGGTGCTCCTGCTGGAGGACGGGCTCAGCTGGAAACCTCCCCGGGCTGGAGCTGCTCGCTCACCCTTTGAGGCCAAGCAGCGGCAAAACCAGAGCCCGGCACAGGTCACAGGGCAGCAACAACGACAAAAATCTTACTCGAAACACCCCGTTAGCTGCCAGAGCAGGAGCCTTTGAAGGAGCCAGGAATGTGCACGCACAGAGCCAGTGCCGTGGTCCCACACGGCCCCGTGGGCTGTGCCGCCGGAGCAGCGCCCACAGGAGCCAAGCCACCGTGCAGGGGGAACGGAGCGGGGTGCTGGGGGCCAGGGCAGGCAAGCCTAGAGGAAGTCATGGCAGCTGTTAGTAAATGTAAAGGAATCTGTGGAAAATAGTTTCAGATGTTAGGGGAATAAATGGCTCCTCGGCTGATAAAAGTGAGTAATGAGCATGCACCGCTTCAGGGAAGGCTGCCAGAAGGAAACCACTGTTACCCCGACTAGAGACCACAGCAACTTCCCACCAAACCTCCTCCCGAAAGCCTACATGTGTGGACTGGGGAGTATATATCGCAGGGGGAAGGAAGCTTGTCTGCACAGCGGGATGTGATTCGGTATCGCAGTGATCCAGACCAGCTCCCGTGGCAGTGCGGCATCCTGGCTGCTGCTGAGCCGACCCAACAGCCAGCCCGGAGGCATCGCTGCCCGTGCAGCGCTGGCACCAGCTGAGTCCTGCTCAGTCCTGTCCTGCAGAACAGCCTGCCCGGGCAGACAGCAGGCACAGACAGACAGGCAGCCCCGGCACCAGGAACCCGCTGCAGCCCCGCAGCAGGAAGGAGCTGCTGTTCCTCTGCCATAACCCACGGGACTGGTACAGCTGATGCTGGGTGTGTGGTTTGAGGAGGGGGAGGCACGAGTGCCACGGGGATCGGCCGTCCCCAGTATAGGGGTAGGGGCGAGGACAAGGCTGAGCACAGAGCCACAACACCGATTCAGACAGAGCTCTGCCCTGTGCCTGCTGTTCCAGAAACACAGGAGAGCAAGCGTCACTAAAACGGTTTATTATATAAAGCTGTAGGAAATACACAGGAGGCCGAGGTTTAGGATACTTCCTTCTAGAGACTGCTCCAAGCTCCTCAGAATAGCAAACACACAAACTCTGATTTGCCTGCATCAAAGCTTTCAAACGAGGGTTCAACAAGGATACAGAGTGAATAACACTTCAACATGCATAACATTTTCTGTTCCTAAGTGAAGCCTGGGGGGGGGGGGGGGGGGCTAGCCCCTTCATCCTGCAGTTGGTTACAAAATGACAGATATTCATGACAAAAGAGTACAAAAGAAAAACAAGAATATGCTTTCAGAAAAGCACGTGGCTGTCTAAGCAGGAAAGCAGGGTCAGCGTAAGTGCCCCAGCAAGACAGAAGCAAGAAGGATGTAGAGACAAAGCAGGCATGAGCATCCCGCTGCAGAGGGGCCTTAGCGGGGCCCAGGGCCAGCTCAGCCATCAGGCAAGGACAGCTCAAGCCCTTGCATGAGTCTGGGATGGCTCAAGATGTCCCATTTTGCACAGTTAGGGCCAACGCAGGGACTTGGGAGATGCAAAGCCTCTCCTCAGGGCAGCCCGGGTGCCACCTTTGCTTTGCTTCTCGTTTTGGACACAGCAAAGGGTGAGCGTGGCCGGGGGCAGCCACCGCTCTCTGCCCGCCGTGGGGGGACACTTGGCCCTGGCAGGAGCAGGTTGTGGACACCCCGACTGCCCCCTCGGCTGATGTCCGTGCCGGAGCCCTGTGCTCCCGCAGATCCTCCCCTCCAGCACTCCCAGCAGCCATGGACCCTCCTCGAATTAATGAAAGGTCTTCAATGTTAGCTGTGCTGCTGGCGGCTGGGCTCGGCAAGGCAGTCCCCATCCTACGGTTCCCCGTGGGAGGGATGGAGCAGGAATAAAGCCCTTGGTGCTCTCAGCCTTCAGCACGCCCTTCTCTGGGGCTCAGCCAGGCGCTTCTCAGGGGGGACCACCAGCGGGGCCAGTACCCACCAGCTCCAGCTCAGACACTGCAGAGGCAGCTGCGGGAGATCATGGCACAGATGGACGGGAATGGGGCAGGGAGGTGGTGGGGGCCCCGTACCTGCGAGCGATTTGAGCTCCTCATCCACATCTGAGTGAAAGCACCTCCATGGAGATGTGCAGAGCAAAGGGTCTGGCCTGCAAACGGTGAGGTGGCTACAGAAATCTGGAGGTGGATCCCATCTGGCAGGACACATGCTCTTCTTCTGGCCACACTCCAGCCTGGTGTCCACGAACCTCCCAAAAAGGGCAGAGCATGCCCTTCATGCCCGGATCGCCACAGGCCAGCCGCACGTATGGAAAAGGCTGTGCTGCAAAGCCATCCGCCACGCAGGCCAGCACGGCCAAGCCGCATGGACCAGGAGCTGCTGCCTTATATCACAGAGCAAGGGAAGCACATGGGGAAAAGAGAAGTCAGCACTGTGCCAGGGGGAGCAAACACATGCTGCCAGCGTGCAGATCCAGCAGCCCAACGCTGAAGCTGCTGCTGCCCTTTGCTCAGCTGGGGCCCTGGGCTCTGCTCGTGCCTGATCAGACAGGAAACAAAAAGATAGAGTAAATAATGGGGGGTCCTGAAGCTCCTTTTTCAACTTTATTTAGCTTTGACTCTGCACAGAGCCATAGCATAGCGTACTCTAGCCTTCAGGGAGGGGCACAGGAACCTCCTGAACACACCGTGGTTCGGGGTCAGCCCCCATCTCCTGTGCCTTGTGCCCTGCCCCTGAGATGCTGTTGGGGTATCTGGCACAAAGGCCCTGAAGAATAGAGAAAGCCCCTGCCCCACGGTGTCCTCGGAGGCTCATAGGTCGCTGCTGCAGTCGCGGCACAGGATCTCATCGTTGTCAGGGATGAAGCCTTTCCCGACCAGCGAGGTGTTGCAGCGGGCGCAGTTAAAGCAATTGTGGTGCCAGTGACGGTCCTCAAAGGAGACATATTTACCACCACCAAAGCCTGCAGGAGGGACAGAGTGCAGCGTCAGAACCCCTGGGGAAACTGGGACGAGCTTCCCACATAGACCGAGTCTTGACCTGTTCATCTCTGAGTCAGGTCTTCACACGCAGTGCTGCACCGTGGCACCCAAACACCCCACACTATCGAAAACATCTGAAATACCAATCTCCACTCTTGGGGGGAGGAGGGGGGACGGGGAGAGGACCAAAATGATTTCACACCAGATTTTGCAGGATCCAGATCTCCGGGCCAGAATCACCATTTTCTCCCCAGAGAGGAGCAGGGAGCAGAGCTGCAGCATCACAGTGAATGAGGGGGCTGTCAGGAGCTCCCAGCAGCACTCCCTGGAGCAGCTCCTTCCAAGGATGGTGCTAGTGAAAGCCTGGGAAGAGCCCTCCTGCCACCAGCCTAGCCCCGCGCTCCTGCGGAGGCTCTGCGGGCAGCTTCCTTCCTCTGCCGGCAGTGTCTGGACATGTGGGCTGTGACCCCCTTCTCCCCGGGACAGCAACGCACTGATAAGGACCAGACGGGAAGTGGGGTGCCTGGGAGCTGCCCTGTCCGCAGCCAGAGTCATCCTCTGAGTCACCGGCTGATTCATGGCTTTGCCTGCCTTCCCAGGAGCAACAGACATGAGTGGCAAAGGGAAAGGTCAGGTGGGGGAGGACGGGGAGGAGGCCAGACCCTCTCCGGGGTTTCTGCAGAAGAGGACTCCCTGCTTCCCCTTAGGCAGGTAGAACAGGTCCAGACTCCCCTGCAGCAGTTGCTGCTCCAGCTACAGCTGGAAGCCTCTGGCTTTCCCTGTCTGTGAGCAATCCTTCCACAGGACATGGCAACCAGCCTCAAACAAGGCAAGCTAGAGACACAAGGTCATGCTGTGAGGGGTCATTTTGGGAGCCTTTCCCCCTAGGCAGAGGGAATTCCTCCCAAGGGGCACAGTTCACCACTTTGAAAGATGCAGGTGAAGGGACAGAAGCAGCCCTAGGACCGCTGCAACAAAGAGATACTCTCTCATGGGGTTCCTCAGAGAGTGGCTGCCATTGTTTCTGTGGGGGACGTGTCTGAGGGCACCTTGCACTCCCTAACATTTGTCCCTGGGAGGCCTGAAGTGCCTGGAGACACTTGAGCAAGTCTGCATGGCGTAGACGTGTATGAGCATCATACGAGCCTGGGTCACACGTGCACTCGAGAGGGCAGCTTCACCCAGAGAAGTCACTGAATGTCTGGAAACCTGAGCAGGCAGGAAGCGTAACCAGGGCCGTTCTGCTCACCTGTGATGGGCTTTGTGCAGGCGCTGCACTTCTTGGCATAGAGGTTCCCAAAGCACTTGATGCAGTATGGGTTGTCATCCTGGGAGGTGAACTGCTGCCCAGCCAGGGGGGTCTTGCAGCCTGTGCAGACGAAACACTCCTTGTGCCACGGCTCATCCCGGTAAGTCACTCCTCCCTTGGTCAGGGTCTGCAGAAGACAGCGCACACTGGTGACACACGGGCAAACGGGCCGCAGGGCACAACCAGTGGCTAGCCAGGGTGCTTGCGCCTGAGCCCTTCTCTGGTGGGGCTCAGACAGGAGTGGGGAACATGTCCCTGGATCAGAGAACTCGGGGACTTCGGGCTGTCAGGCCAGACATACCTTTTTGCAACGAGTGCAGCGAGGAGCGAACTTGCTCTCATAACAGGGGACACAGTAATAATCCTTGTTGTCTGGGATGAAGGATCGTGACCCGATGGGCTGCTGGCAGCTGCTGCATATGAAGCAATGCTCGTGCCAGGTTTGTCCGTTGTACTCCAGCTTACGGGATCCTGCAGAGAGAGACGTTCACAGCGTGACAGGAGGGAGAAGCACATGCACACACAGGGCACACTGGAGGCTGCGCAGGATAAGCTGCGGTCCTGCACACCCGGCTCTGTGCCTGCCCTCCCATGGCAGCACAGGACTGCAGGCAGCTGGAGAGGGGAAGCCCCAGGCCCTCCCCACAGCCGCAAGGGAAGGGCTGCGGGAACGTGTCCCCTGCACCAGCACACAGGCCTCGGCAGAGACGCCTGTTGTAACCTACATCTGAAAATGGTGCCAGAATGGCCAAGCAAAGACACTCCCTTGCCTCAGGCCATCTCCAGAGACGCTCACACGCCTTCAGTCATTCCTTCTCTTCTCGTCAGCACGCACCAGAAATTGCCTAGGAAACCCTTTGTTATCTCCTCCCCAGCACACTTCCCCATGAAAAAGGGGAACAGACAGGCAGGGCTGCTGTGGTGATCACAGCTCAGGATCCTGCTGTCTTGCCAGACAAGCAAAGTGCCCGGCTCGCTCTATGCAGTGACAGTGGTGCAGGAGAGCAGTTCAGCTCTCTTCCTTGCTGCCCTAGTATTGGACCCTGCAGCCCCGGCCGAAGCCGCTGGGACCAAGAACAAACTGCAGTGCTCAAGTCTGCCCGCTCCTACCTGGCATGACTGTCTTCTCGCAGGCAATGCATTTGGAGGAGAACTCGCTGCAGTAGCAGTCATTGCACAGCAGCTCCTCGCCTTGGCAGGTGAACGGCTCGTCGGCCAGAGAACGGTCACAGCGGAAGCAACGAAAGCAGTGCTCGTGGTAATGGCGATCCTCATAGTACAGCTCCTGGGGAGGACAGCCGAGATGAGGAGGGACCGATCGCCCCAGGGAACCGCCCTGCCCTGCCGCACGGCCCCATACTCACTCGGCAGTCGTGGCCGATCAGCTCTTTGCACTCATCACAGGTGTTGGCAAAGTGGGCATCATAGCAGGGGATGCAGTACGGGCCATTGTCCATCTGGATGTACTTGCGCCCATACAAGGACTCCTTGCAGTTATCGCAGTCAAAGCACTCTGTCATGGTGCCAGTCTGAGGGCCTCCTTCACCTGCTGAGAGATCAGCGGAGGTGCTGGGTCAGTATCAGCTTACGCTGCCTGAGATGTCCCAGCACAGCCCTGCCATCTCCAGAGGGCAAGGACCGCGAATCCCTGCGCTGAGCCAACAAACAGTCGCTCTCAGGACAGGACACAGACCTGAGCTGCTGCACCTGCTCTGCGGCCGTACACACTTCCAAAAAAGCCTGCACACATTCAGGGCCTGGGATGAATCAGGATTGTACTCAAGTTCAACTCAGGCACCACTCAGAGAAATCTAGACACATAAGCACGCAGCTGAGCTTCTTGCTGTCTGTCTCCTGCAGCAAAGCATAAATGATGACCAAAAGATATTTTTTTTTGCATGAAAAGTTTTGATTTGGCACCCAAAACAGGACCGTACACACGCTGTGTGAGCGTGCATCCACCGACACACCAGAGAGCCAGCCACCTTGAGGGAGATCTGTCTACCAAGCAGCACTTCAGAGACCCCTGCTCAGCCGCCAGCACGGACCTGGGCCAACGGCAAGATTCCTCTTGCTGGCCTGTGAGCTGATGCTCTGCCTGACAGGGCTGTCAACCTTTCAAATTCTGGAACTTCTCCAGAACTTTAAAGCAGACACTCCACAGGGAAGCAGAAATCAGGCACCCCACACTGTGCCCGGCTATGAAACTGCGTCCCAGCAAACCGTTTTGCACATGTTGCTCCCACTACAAACACTCTTTGGGGAGAAAGTGTTGGGGAAGGCGAGCGTTTTACAAACAAGAAAGGTGTCGGGGGCTTGCACGCAGGAATCGGACATCTCTCATTGCCCCTTGTCTCCCTCTCAGACAAGAGGTTTGTGGAAGTATTTTGCTTTCCTTGGAGTGCTAATTCCAGAACAAGAGTATCTTCCTTCTGTTTGGTTTAACCTCGTTATTCCTAAATATGGAGTTTTCCACTTGCAAAATCACACCCTTCTTTAATACAGGTTGCTATCAAGTGTAGACAAGCCCACAGAATTACATCTGAGCAGTCAGCTGCAGAGCACCGCACGCTGCAGTTTTCTTCATGAACCCACCCACTTTAGAAAGAGCTCTTATGGCTCAATCTACAGTTTATCGTTTAGTGGGGCAGGGAGCTCACCGCCAGCCTCTCGCCTCCCTCGTCCTGGCGCAGCGGCCGTCTCCCTTATGCTGGGAGGCAGCCTCCAGGACAGGAGCCGATGCAGACAGCTCTGACTCACGGCAGCGAGCTCCCCAGGGCTATTCTTGGCCAAGCCACACAGCTCCCAGCTGTTGTCAAGACTGGTATGTGCCAATAGGACTGCCGGTGAATAAATCTAGTATTCCCACATGGCTACGTGACCAACAGAGGGGGAACAAAGTCCCTTTTCAGAGGCTCTCGTTCCCCAGCTGCTGCCCTGGCCATCGCCTGCTCCCCTGACCGCTCCGTGCCCTCCAGCGCGGCAGGCTGGTGCACGTGGCTGTGGCCACAGCAGCAGCTCCACGGCGTGCCCCTGCGAGCAGCGTGGGCTTGGGGCCACCGCTCCACCAAGCCCGTCCTCCAGAGCCCCAACCGGCAGCCCCAGACTCACTGCCCCGTGGCAGCCCAGGGCGGGCAATTTCCAGTCTGTTACTGGAGACGGGGCAGGTGCTGGGGGGGGGGTTTGCACAGGGGAGCCAGAAGGGTGCCAGGGCACCGAACTGGACCCGCTGCCCCAGCTCTGCCCCCAACCTGGTTCAGCCCCCCCACACCCCCTCCCTCTGGGGCACCCAGTGAGGTGCTTGCCCGGTCAGGCAGCAGCTCCCGTGCCCCGGCACCCCACATGGCTCCCGGCTGCTTCTCACCCACCGCCGCCTCCTCTGCCACCCCACTTGCCTTCACTCCCTGAAGCCACCCGGGACCTTTCTCTCTGGCAAAGATTGAAAATCAAATTAATAAGCCTCCTCCTCCCAGCCTTGTTGAAGGGAACTTTCCAAGGTGTGTCTGTAATAAAAGGGCCTCTAATGAGCGCTCCTACCCTGGGAGCTGCCATGTTTGCTCAATGGGCTGCGCTTTATCTCTGTGGTCCTGTAATGCGGGGTCAGAGGACGTCAGAAGATGCAAGGGAAGGAAACACAACTTGATGGGAGAAGCCTTGGGTTCTACTGGTGACACGGACTCAGCCTCCCAATCACTGCTGCGCCTGACCCTGACCCTGTCTCTCTGTGAGCCCTGGTCCCCACACTCAAAACAAGGGACAGCATTTCCCCATTGCAGGGGCAGGTGGTGGGCAGGATAAACCCATCAAGGACTGCTGGGGCTCTCGCACCCCTGAACCATGAACCACCACGACGAGGCAGGTGCTGCTGCCCCGAGCATGCGCTGTCTCCCAGCCCCACATGCCCCCTTGGGACCCGGTGCCAACCAGCAAACCACAGGAGAGCTGCGGGGTGTGAGCACCAGGTCCACAGCAAGTGCTCAGGGCTGTGGCATGGCCAGAAGAAGCCCTGCTCCCCTGGGGCAGCTGAGCTATCACCGCTACCAAAACAGGGATTAAAAAAGGTGACAGGACAGGAACATTTCAGTCCTAAATGCCTCCAATCCCACCGAGGGCAGCTGGCGCTCCTGAGCCCACCAGGACCCCCTGCTAGCCTTGTGCTGGCCGAAGCCCTGGGCCAGCACTCACCAGCGATACTGGAGGCAGCACCAGTGGGTGCCCCACAGCGCTGCTTTCACCGCAGGGTGCGCAGTACAGAGCGACCGCAGAAGAGGAAGTGAAAACCATATAAACCCTCTGAAAATGATCTACTGAGGAAGACCCTAAAGCAGTGTGCCATGCTTGCCTCCACTTTGAGTAGTTTCTCCCCAAAGTCTACCGATGTCTGTTGGATGCTGCATGAGCCAAGCTCCCGCTCTCCAGGCTGCGGAGTCTGAGCAGGCTGGCAGATGCACAGGCTGCCAGCAGAGCAAGTCCCAAGATCGTCATGTGGCTGAGACTGCTATGAGAGCGTACAGGATGAGATTCTGTGCTGCCTTTTCCACAGAAAAAAGAGCAGGCCCAGGAAGTTTGCTCAGGGTTATTTGCAGTAGATAAGCTGTTTGCTCTCTTTGTTCTGGTCTCGCATGCGCTGCTGGGCAGGGGTGTCAAAGCCCTGTGCAACACCAAAGCAAACTCTGCATCTTCACCCCTGAGGACATGGCACTGCCAGAGACCAAGTTCATGGAGAACAGGAAGGTGGGACAAAAGAAATAGAGTAAAAGAAATAGTACAAAAGTCCACAATTCTTACTGCAATTGTAATGAGGAACCTGGAAATTGCCTCCATTTGTGAAGAAAAGAGGTGGAGTTTTAAAATGCCTTTAAAAAACCCTTTAATCGAGGCTCAGATTTAGAAGGCACAATATAGGCAGTCACTATGCGTGCTAATTAGTACGTGCTCATACTCTACGGCTGCATCACCCTGTAAACATTAGCTGTGTGCTAGGCTGATGTAAGTAACACCTTCAAATACTAACCAAGATGTTGCCCTAAAACGATGGGATCCCAGTTGCAAAGAGACTGCTTGCTTGCCCATTAGCAGATGCCTGCGGTCCCTGTGGGACAAGATCTACTGGAGCAGGTCCCTTGTACATGGGGACAGTGGAGCTGGACGTGGGGTATTCTCTCAGCTGTCTTGCTGGCTGTCTGAGGGCAAAAATAAACAACAGATATATGCCTGCCAGATGCCTACCCTTTCCCTTTGACAGATATAGTCGTGCTCATGGAGGAAAGGAAGTTCAGTTCCTCTTCTGTGCCCATGAACAAACAGCTTTGGGAACAAGAGCTCCTCTCACAAACAACATTTAAAGTGCTCCGGGATGCAAATCTGATCAGTCTGGAACAGAGCTCAGAATAGCTTCACGTATGAGAAAGGTCAGCAATTTGTCAAGGACGCACAGCAGAGTCCACTTTCTAATTAGAGAGTAACATGCACCTAACACCACCCCGGTGTCATTGTCCGCAGCAACACAGCAGCTGGCTTAGCAACAGCCCCAGGAGATTATTACATTACTTTTAGTGTCTGTAAACTGGGGACCTATTATGCAAAGCAGGCAGTACAGACTGTCCAGGGCCAGGCTTTCTGCTACATGCAATCACTTCAGAGCTTAATCAGCCTTTTGAGACGAAGCCTGCTACGATGTCCTTCAGCAAGAGGTCTCATGTATATGGTGAACCTATAACCCTGTGTAACTTCACACCAGTTTGTTGTTCGTTGTCAGGTCACAAGCTGCTCCACAAAGTGATCCTAGAGCAACCCATAAGGCTATTCCCAGGGAAACACTTAATCTTCCCAGGACACAGGAATAGACCTGCCTTTGTCTGTCAGGTTCCTGCCTATTCTCATCTTCCCTGGGCCGCTCTGAACACAGCTTGTGCAGTTGCAGTTCACACCTAAACAGATATGCAGAAGAGAAAGCACAGCCTCGCTGGGACGGGCGAACATTCCCCATGTAAGGAGGAAACCATCCAGGGACAAGGCTTTGGAAGATGGTCCTCAATGCACTCCAAGGTCAGAAGAGGAGAACGCTTTTTGTTCCTGTTGGCTTTCCAGAACCATTATGGGTCCTGGAATCTGCGTGAAATTGTTTCTGCCTGCTGCCGACCCTAAAAGGGAAACCAGCTGCTTGCTCCGAGGACCAGCTCCAGCCCCGCCGTTAGGCTGGGAACATTTTCAGTCCACGTTTCCTGACACTGCTTCTGCAGATCCGCTCAGGGTCACCATGCGCCCCAGGCAGGGGCTGGCACGGCCAGCCCAGGCTCTCCAGGGGTGGGGGGGGCCCAGCTCGCTGGGGCACCGCACGGGTTTCTCTGCACCTCCTCACGCTGCTGCCTCTGTCTGCACCCTCTTGCTCTGCTCCCAAACCCACGAGCGCAGCTGTAGACCTGGCACAGCGGGAACAACATCCCCCATCTGCTGTTAAAGGAGACCCTGCTTTTGGGTGAGAGGCTGGAGGCACCTTGCCAGAAAGGTGCCGAGTGTTTCATCAGGGTAAGCCAGCCAGACCCCGCCTGCACGGAGCACCCTCAGGAGCGGTGTTGCATCAAGCCTTCACCCGCCTGCTCGTAGCACCACTGAGTCACTTCCTGCCCTCAGATCTCGCCTCCCAGCTGCCTTCCAGCCTGAGCCTCCCCACGGACAGCTCGGAAATCTCAAGCGTGAAGGGACGCTCCGGAGGGGGAGCTCTGGCATGGCGAGGAGCAGAGTCCTCACAGGGACCACCAGCACAGCCATGGGCCTCACCTGGCAGCTCCCCCATCACCAACACAATGGGAGGACGCTGCAGGTCATTTCTCCAACACATGATTTGGCTCCTACAGCCAGCCTTGGAGGAGGCAGCAGGAGACAAATGAATCAGCTGGGTGTAAGGCTACACAGCCCCCCACCTGCACCACTGGGATGTTGCACTTACGTGTGTGCATATACTGAGCTCTGCCAAGCAAGCTGCACCACAGTTGTTTCCCCAAGCACAGACAGACCAACCTCCTGCCGAGAGCAGTCACGGGCATGGGTTCATAGACCTTTTTCTTCTAGTACTAAATTCCTCATTCTTTCTCCTAAGATAAGGAAACATAAACCAAAATTTTTCCTATGTGAAAGGAAAACCTGCTGCTAATAAGTCAGGTTCTCACAAAGCAGCATCCCCATACAAGGTAATGGGACAACGCTCTGAGCCAGTATTTGTGCACACTGGGACTTTTGTCCCTTCCCTACCCTTTAAAGAAAGAATCTCTTTTTAATGAGGCCGCAGTTGCAGGGGAATCCAATTTTCCATGTTACAGTGGAAAACCAGGCATGTTTGCCTATCCGAGATTCAAATTGTAATTTCTTGTGGCCAAGACCTCACTTTGCATTTGGTTTTCAGCTGCTTCTGTCCCTTTCCTCCCCACGTCCTTCCTATTCCAGCAGGTCCCCTGAATCCAGCTGGGAGCTGAAGCATCCACAGGGTGAGCATGAAGATACGTGGTTTGGAGGAAGAAAAACAGGACATTTATCCAAACAACACCGATGAGAAATGCCAGGCTTCCCATGGGTGCCCATCTTCACTGTGTCTGCCCACTGTCCAAAACCCCAGTAGGACAGCAGAGTGCAGGCTGACAAGGAGAAAGGCAACAGACAATTCAGCTCTTGCTCTAAGCTTATTTTCTTTGGGCAAAGTTAATTCTACCAGGGTCAGAGAAAGCAGCTTAGGAGCCCCTATTATGCAACCATGAAAAGAAAAACTCTGTCCAGGAAGAAAGGAGGGAACAATTTCAGAGTTAAAAATTTATTACTAAACACCTGAAAGGGTTAATTAACTATTTCAGGTTCCTACCCCTTCAGAGAGCAGCTTGGAACGAGGACACAGCCAACAGCAGCAGAGCAAGTAGCCTGTGTCATTCTGCTGACATTAAAATGGAATGTTTGCTCAAGAGATCAGCTGTTAATCTTATGCAAAACATATACTAAGTAAGCAAATTCTGCACACTCAGCAGGAAGTCAGGAATTGAAACCATTTGGGCAGTTTGGACCTGTCATGATTCAAACAGACCACTTAACTGAAGGAGGAAGTCCAAGAGCAGAGGAGTAAGATATGACCACATCAGAAACCTCCCCCAGCCAAATGAAGTCCCTTTTACCAGATGGTTAAGAAACCTGCAGCTTAAAAACACGCCAGAAGAGGTTCTAGCCAGCCTCTGAAGAGGCTTGGGAGAGGAGAGAGGCAGCCTGGCCCAAGCTCCACATCGCAGGTACCTTCCCCTGCCACATGCGATGCTGACCAAGCGGGAGCCTGCTGGCAGCCACAGCCTGCACCAAGCAGGTCTGCTACTGAAACTCATAACTGGCTGTAGGACAGCAGCTGCAGACATGGCCAGGGTGACCATAATAGGAAGAAAGATGCTGGAGCCAAGTTTCGGAGCTTCGGTGTGATCAGAGGAGCGGGAGTCACAGTCCAGGGAAACGGCTGCTCGTACCAATTCTTAAAGAGGAGCAAAGAACAAGTGTGCAACTGCTTTCTGAACTCTGGCTCCCTTCTCCTCTCAAGACCGTTAGTCATCCCATTTAAGAGAGAAGGATCTGCTCCCATTCAATTATGGTAACAGTGGTATCAAAAACACTGGAGCGCATGCTGAAAGTGAGTGCGTGCAATCTTCAGGCTTTCCTCGTTTGTGACGGCCAGTGGGCATAACACCAGCCCAGCAGCACTTCCAGTGCCGTTGCATTGGACTGCGCCATCAGCTCACGCTACATCCCCAACATGGGAACACACACAATTCCCATCTGCCTGTGGCGTCTCAGCCTCAACAGCGCTGGCAAAAATGCCGTCAGCTAGTGGGTGCTTGACAAATCACATCGTGAGAGTCTGCCAATGTCAAATCCACAAATTCCCTTTGTTTTCCTCTATCAAATAGAAAAATCGAGCAACCTGGTCTAGTGGAGGGTGTCTCTGCCCATGGCAGGGGGGCTGGAACTAGGTCATCATTAAGGTCCCTTCCAACCCAAACCATTCTATGTTTCTCTGATGAAATTGGGCAAGAATGAGGAACTTGTTGCTTATGCAGGGCTGAATAGGCCTTTCAGATATACTGAGCAGATACCTTAACCATCACCCTACTGGCAAGAAATAGTAATGCAAGAACACAACCCTAAAGATAGTCACCAACCATATAAAACAAATTAACGGGCAGCAGCTGGCCTCCAGGCCCCAGGTTTCACAACAGGTCTAGGCAGAAGCTGATTTGGACAGTGAAATGCCCATTGCTTAGAAGTGGTGTAACTTCCTGCGAACCTTCTTTGCCCATGCCATTATGAAGTGATGGACAAGAAAAGGTGGTGGGAAGGGATCGTAACTGGATGAGGTTTCGTCAAGAAAGTCATGAAGACAGCACACATGAAACTATATGAAACTACACATCGGTATATATGGTGCTTCATGTTACCTGCCTGTTGCAGCATATATTTTCTTGTTCTGTGTGCTACAGTCTTGTAACACCACATATGACTGCAATTACAGCCTCGCACGAGGAGCGGGGCCCCCTGCATGCAGTCAGTATTCTCCAGAAACAAACATATGCCCACAAAGATCAAATGGAAAAACACATCCATGCCCCAAACTCAAAAGACAGAACTCTGCTGCACAGAGCTTATGATGTCCTAAACCTTCCAAATGCAGAAAGCCAGTGAGATCTTTATAACGGCTAATTACAGTCCCAAAGAATAAGCATATTCTGAGGATTATAATCTAGCAATTAAAGTTTAATTTTGGATTGAATTGATTTATGCCCATGTAATCCAAAGTTGACCCAGAGCCATATAAATGCCTAACTGCTTATCCAACTGCACAAACCCAGGACTCCGGCAATAATGTTTCAAAATCTCTTTGCCCCATGAAATAAAGGTCATATCCAGTACACTAGAATTTGAACATGAAAGCATGACAGGAAATGACTAACTGCACACTGAGGCCAATTTATCTTCATCTTAGATCTGCTCAGGACACAATAATCTTGCAATTCAAACAGACATCTCAGCCTATATGCAGAAAAAATAATCTGACTGCTCTAGTTGCTAATTCTTGGGGTCTGTGCATCTCAGTACAGATATCACTGAAAAATAAAGGAATTCTGCTCTATTTCCCTAAAGTTCACTTACAATTCTAGCCTTATGCTATAGTTTTCACTTTTCTTTCCCTTAGAGGCAGTTGTTTTTTTACATTGAGGATGAATCCATTCTTACTTCTGAGGTGATACGTCATTTCAGTTAGTGTTTGCAAAGCTTTTTGTAGTCCCTGAATAAAATGTACTTATGAGATGATACCTGTATTTTGCACATAAAGGCAATCAAGGGGCTGCTTCAAGCTTGCTTCTGAACAAGCACACACGTGAGCTTGTGGACAGGCTGCAGGGGACGGATGCAGTCACAGTGCACATGTTTTGCGCTCACATGCCAAAGAGCAAACCTGCATGGTCTGAGCCCTATCCCTTATTAAAGGTCTTCTCCAGAAAGCCCGGCAGCTCTTTGGCTGACTAAGGCTCTGCTCAACTTCAGGTTTTGTTTTTTTTTTTTAATAAACAAAGCAACTTTGACCTCCAGTAGCAGGAAAAGACATATAAACCAGACATGTTTTATTTAATGCATGCCTATTACTTAAAGGGCAAAGCAAATTTTTTCACCAAATTTGGTCAAAATATTCCATTTTTCCAAGTTGATTCTTTGTCTCCCAAACAGGAGCATCTGTAGTTGTTTTCTTGCATATAAGCATATACACTGACTGAGAGAGGTAACCTGCATTGTAACCCTGGCAGTTTTGTGCCTTTCAGGGCTCTCCTCCCACATGCAAAATGAGCAGAGCGAAGAGAAAGCCAGGAAGGTAACGGGAGACACTGCAACGACACCCGTGTGCCACGCTGGCTCTTGCCCAGCGGCTTCTGTCCCACCGTCCCCATCACCAGCCCTGGGCCCCTCCACCTGTGCTGGCGAGTTGCTGGAGGCGAGGACAGCCTCCCTCTAAAGTACTTTTTACAGCTGCTGGTGTCCCTTGCAAGCAAAGGCGGTTACAGCTCTGTAGCCCGCAGCATGTGAGCAGCTTCTAAATCTGGGGAAGGACTGAACTCTGGCAAAGACAAGTTGTGTCAGGTTACCATCCCGAGGACTGCTTGCCTGTGGTCCGAAACAAAACTAAGATAATTTGTTGCCTGGGAGATGCTGTATGCACCAGCTGCAACCCTCCTGCAAGGACAGCATAGCTGAGCCCTCCAGAGCACAAGAAAGCACAGAACGGGGACAGACAGGGGAGCGTTGACAGAGGAGGATAACCTCTTCTTTTAGCCACTGCCTTGCCAATGGAGAAGTGAAACACGTTTCCTTCTTCTGTGGCTGAAGATTTCTCTGCTGGGTGATCTCTGCTATACAGAGCTGGTTATCGTCAAACCAGTCTCCTCGTTACAGCATTTCTCATTGGCACCTTTAAAAATTACTCTTAAATACTGCACATTTTAAATAATAGAAGCCATCAGTTGCAATTGTCACGTACTTTACATAAAATCTCTAAGAAATAACTGCTTGCAAAGACTAAAAAGAAATTTGCAAGACGCAACATGCTTTCCCATTTCTGCCGTGCTGCGCTGCCGTACTTTAAGATAGAGTCTTTGCTGGTACCTATGAAAGGGAAAACTGGTGCCACATCCAAAAGACTAAGTGGAAACAGCTATTTCAAGGGGCACAAATCCTCACAAAATTTATGAGTGCCTTTATATCACGCAGCTACACGTTGAGTTTCCAACATCTATGCCCCTGCCCAATGGATGTGTCTGTCTCAGGACTAGTGCTGCTGCTCACCACACCGGCAGCTCTTCAGTCTGGGCAACACGTAGCACCGCTGCTGGCAGGCAGCACGGTAAAGCACACGTGCTGACTGTGCCTAAAAACTCATAAAGAGAGGAAAACTGCTCATTTACAGAAAGAAAACAAAACAAAAGAACAGAAAAGAATTAACAGTATTAGAGAGCCCCTGATCCAGCTCTGTGACTCGTTTACAGAATTATAGAATCCCAGACTGGTTTGGGTTGGAAGGGATCTCAAAGCCCATCCAGTTCCAACCCCCTGCCATGGGGAGAGACACCCTCCACTAGCCCAGGTTGCCCAAAGCCCCATCCAACCTGGCCTTCAACACTTCCAGGGAGCCAGGGGCAGCCACAGCTTCTCTGGGCATTCTCTCATTCAAGTCTGAGATTTACAAAGAAACCTACATGAAACAGATTTGTTGCAAATTAAAATGGAACTGAAAGATCATAAATTTAACTAACAGAGGCTCTTTCTCCTGAGGACTTTCAGGTAAAGACGAAGAAGAGTAGATGTTTCAGCCCCTAAGGCAGCAGATATCAAGCAATGCCCCATTTCCTTGCTGCAGAGAAGATGCTCCACACTTGTTCACTGAAGGAAGCAACAGCAGCCCGCTCTGGGATGAGATTGAAAGATTTTCCAAAGCTGTTTTCATGCTCAGGCAGTTCGAGGATCATGAGCTTCACTGCAACAAGACACCACCAATGCCTTAATAACCCTCCCTCTGCTTCCCCTAACTGACCAGAACAAAAATGCTTTATTTACAGACTATTTGTTCTAAATTGGCAAACCCCTGGAAACAAAAACTCAGACCAGTTCTCCGTTACCTTGCATTGCCGAACGTGACGGACCAGTGTAAGACCCAAGTCTCGGCGGCAGCAGCAGCACTGTGAGAAGCAGGGTGAGGGCAGTTCTCCCAGTGACTCACACCCCAGACAGTTACAGCAGGTGCAACCAGCAAGAGACTCTCACTAGTAAATCATCCCTTCGCTAGCAAAACACCCCAGTGCCTGCCCAGAAACAAAAGCAGTCACATCATAAACCAGAGGGTGACATCAGCACAGGGATTGCATTTCCTACAGAGCTTTAAATGTCATTACTTGTGACTGGAAATTGGACACTTAAAATTCAAGTTACTCTAAATTTTCATAAGAGACATAAGAATTCCAATTTTGTGTAGATATATTTCGCTTCCAAACCCTTTTTATTTCTCAGTGTCACGACAGAAAAAAAAAAGAGAACAAGCAAAACTCCTAGCAGAAAGTGAAAAGCTAATGAACATCATTCTTAGCCTGATTTACCAAGCCAAGTGGCTAATGAGGTGAGCAGCAGGACTCATGGATTTCCACTGGAAAGGGTCAGTGTTATTCAAACACCACGATTTACTTGGGGCCCAGTTATTCAAAAATCTCTGGATTGCCCTCTTCCACTCCAAGTTCTGCTCTGCGTCTTCTTCCAAAATTAAAACTCAAAGCTATCAAGGATCTGAAAGCACTTATTTCATCATTCCTTAGGTGAGTCATTGTTTCACGGAGCATGAAGCATGATATAGTCTGTGCATATGGTCTGACACCTTCACCAACCTGAAGCGCATTTGTGATTTTCCACACACAGCTCTTCAGGCTCTCCAAAAGCAACACACCCAAGGCTTCTACACAAGCGCAGCGGGCCAGATTTAGTCTTCCTGTGAGTTACATGATGTTTGCGTAGGGCTGAGAAATAACTAGAAATAAAACTTCTCTTGGCTGAGTTACAGGCAATACACTGTGTACTTTTTGCTATTACTGACTCTTTAGTAAGTATCACTATTACTCCACATATTCCAGAACCCTCCGAGTTAGACATCACAGCAATTTTCTTGATATGAAGCGTTCACTGAGTTAAAGGTAGCCACTGAAATGCCTTAAACGCTGACTATTCTATTTGAAAATTTTCATGTGCTGAGAAAAGAGGCAGGTAAGAATAACTAATCCACATTTAAGGACACAAACTAAAGATTAGTTTCTTTACTTGGAAAGCAGTTTAGCTCCTTACCTCCCTACTGCAAATAACACAAATATATATGATGATCCAGTGCAAGGCCATGAATGCAACAGCGCTTAGTTTCCACAGATCTGACAGCCCGTACCTCTCATAGGATTGTTGTTTCCTCAATTCCCTAACAGCTGTCACCAGCAAAAACATTATTTACCCTCATAATACCTGCAGGGCAGGGAGTTATTTTATCTCCCTCCTGGGATTTGCACCTCAGAGGGTTTTGGCACAAGGCAAGCCTGGTAGAACTAAAAATGGAACCAAGATCCAAGTCCCTGTCCATCTTCTCCTTCTGAGATGCAGCGCAGATCCCCATCAGCCTGGAAACTGTGACACCTACTAATGCACATTATAGACCTACGTCCAAATAGATTCCACAAACTGAACTTTTTGTGAGAAGCAGGGGCAAAAGGAAGGAAAAGAGGACATGATCTTTAAGGTCCCTTTCAACCCAAACCATTCTATGACAGACAGACACAGTACTGTGCAGTTACAAGTACAGTTAATCCAGACTCCCGATCTTTCAACCAAGTAACCCCATGCTCTTGCTAGTCACTCCTACTATTTAAACTTTGAGCTTTAAGAGTGAGCATGCTGATCTGGAAGAAGGCACTGGAATAGTGCAGCACCAGGAGTTACGCACTAGTGCAAACCATGTTAGTTCTTAAGAATAGAAAAAACCGTGCTTTCCTTCACGAGGGTAGTGGAATTCCAAGATGAGGTCAAAAGCCTGGCAAAAGTCAGCAGTTTAGGCTAGTACGTGGGATCATGATGCTGACAAAAGTAGTGCTTACACTCAGAGACAGTTCAGGATCCGCTTTTTTTGTTGCTGTTCTTTCTTCACCATCTTCACATCCTAAGGAATACCTAGGAATACTGCCATCACATGTGGATCTCAAGGAGGAATTTTTGTCTTCAACATGCTGAAGTTAGGCCTTTCAGATAGACATTTTATATTATTAAATTTCTTTTGTTTCATTAGAAGAGCCTTAAAAACCAGACGGTTTTTCCCCAGCAGTACGGAGTTAGTATACATGCTATTTTAACAGAAAATGGCATGATCTGCAGGCACACAGATCCGAAGTACAGCAGAAATTGCCTAACCTCTGATACACTCACATGAGGGAAATCCTGTGGGCTTGGATCATTCAAGAAATAAGGTTGCTTTACAGTTACAGGAACAACAGGTGTCTAGAATGGGCTCTAAACTGGTAAGATACAGTCTGAAAAATGAACTGCTAATTGTTTTTACAATTTGCATTTTATGTTAAAAACCTCCCAAATACCTCAGGAGGCAGAGCTCAGCCTGGAAAGGATTTTTATGGTTACACTGTAAACCCACAGAAAGCAGGGATCTAGAACAGAAACAGTTCATTACAGCTAAAATACTGATCCTGGGTTCTTCCTGAAACAGCTGGGATTATTTCTCCAGTTAAGCAAATTCCTGTTACTGAAACCCACTCTGATATTTAAAGAAATTTGGAGAAGACGCTGAGCAGTCACTCTTCTTTCCAGATACCAAGACCGGAACTGTATTAATTGATGAATTTCTAAGTGAACACTTGAAATTTGGGTAAACAAATTCAAAATATCAAGGTCATATTTACATTCCAGGTAATAATTAAATATTTAGTATCTTGTGGTTCCAGTATTCTAGGTTTTTCTATGCACCAAAATATTTAGTCATGTAAAAACCATCTGTAGCAGCTGGAAGACATTCATTTGGCCTGCTAAGATTCATTAGTTTAAAAATACATAAATAAAGTGTTCATTTTATTTCCAAAAAGCTAACACTGCTGCTTTCAGCTCTGTTAGGGTGCTTGGTGAATAATGCTTATGCAACTTTCTCAGCAGGAGGGATCAGATGCCACAGTTTCACAAATGCATACAAGTATCTGTTAACTAAAACAAGTCTTGTATTTAGGTTAATGCTCTTCTGTACTAACTCAAGTCATTATTCATGGCAATATGAAAACCAGCTTGCAAATAGTTCAATCCCTATTTTTATTCTTTCTCCTACGCTCCCAAATCCCCAGTGCTGAAATCCACTGTTAATAATCAATGATAAGAAGAAATTTCTCTTCATAACTGGGATTCAGATACCTGTGTTAAAGAATTACAAAACATAAGCTTCCACGCATGCCTTTTCTCTCCAAGAAGTTCCTGCATAATCTTAATACAGCTTTTTTAAAAAATCAAGTAAACAAGAGGCACAGCTGAGATTGTAAAAAAAGAGTTGAATTTGGCTCAGTATCCATAGGGATCACTTTTCTGTCCGATAGTTTGCAAAGGGTTATTTCTTGGCTAGCCATTTTTCTTTTGCTGGAAGATGCTGAGGTTTTAGCAAAGTTTCTGCAGAGTATGCAACAGTATTCAGCATTTGCTCAGCTAATGAGTTAAATCACTGCAGCTCTCCAATGACTTGAAGATTATGGGTGTAGGAAAAGGGAATGCTCGGAGAGGGGAACTTTCAGCAGTCACCGCTAAACTGCGGTTAAAACAGACACCAATGACTCTATTCAGCTCCCAAACCTCAGACAGTTTCCATTTTCTCAATAACAAAGCATTTTTGTGGAATGAGGTAACAGCCTCCATCTGCCAGGTCTAACTCTCCACTAAGATTTCTCAAGAGCGTTTGCTGAACGCGAGTCCCTTAGGCCTGGGAAACAAAGGCACAAAGCTGCAGCAGGACAGACGTGGAGAGGAGCCTCTTTGGGACAGTCACACAAATTCTCCTGGGAGTTTGTATTAAAAGTAGCCTCAAGTGAGCTCCAACTGGTGCACAGCTGGAAAGTGCAAAAGCCTGAGGAAAGAGCGAGGCTTTTCACTAAGGATGGACTGGGACAGGCAGGAGGGAGCAGAAGACAAATGGGTGCCACACGTTCAGCAGTCCATCATAAAAATGTCGCGAGTGCAAGAGCAGCGTGATTTAGACGTGAACACAGGTCCGTGAGCACACGTCGCAAGATGCACAGTGCCGATGGGAACATGGACACCCTGCTCCCCAGAGGCACAGCTCATGGGACTGGCCACTCAAGCTGGGATATCCCCTTCCACACCTAAATGCTGTATATCTGAGCCAGAGCAGTTACAGCCTCAGAACAGAGGTTGGGAGGGGTTTTGGTTTTGCTCTCACCCTGTTTTTGCATTTGGCAGCCTGTATCTTGGCCTCTCAATTCCAGGGTTGCTGAGCACCTATCCATTCTTTTGATTTCAGGCAAAGTGAGCTCAGTTCCTCTGAAAAGCAGACGTTCATTTAGACTCAGATGAAGATTCTGCCGCCTGTCGGGACCCCCACACCCGACTCTCGCCTCCCTCTGTAAGAGCCGCTTGTTAGCAAGCTCCCTTGCAATTCTGAGACTCTCGGCTCCAGGTTCAACACATTTCAACTGCCTGCCCTACCAAATGATGAGTGAAAGAGAACACCATAACCCCAGGCTCACTGATGCACATAAAGGTAAAAACCTTGGAACAGCATGGAGAGATGAGGCCAGCTGGAAAGAGCTTGGAGGAAAAGGTGGCTACACAGCACATAACATCAGGAAAGGATCTTCATGGTGTATGCGAGTCTTCTGATCTATTTTTTGTCCCTGCATATATAAATCTTTAAAAAGCAATGCAGGAAGTTCTCCAGGACACTGCAGCAGCTGGTGCAAATGGATGACCTGCGACTCAGGCAGGTCAGAACGTACAGGATCCAACTTAGCTACTACTTTGGTAAATACTGCTGCCAAGAGCAGTTATTCACACCATTTGGAGCCCTCATTCTGCCTGTGTGGCAGAAGACATTTGAGTATAAACGTTAAGAATCACAATTCAGAGGGACTAGAAAACATTTCTAGAAAATCCATTCCGATTGCATTATTTTAGTCTGGTGCATCAGGTTTTATATTTACAAGGACAGCAGCAAAGGTTCCCAAGCAGAAACTGCCCCAAAGCCATTTTGTGCAAATTTAATTGGAGGTTGCAACCTCCAGATCTACTGCAGTACAAAGGAAGAACCAATGAGGATAGAAATGTAAGTGTAGATAGTCCCATTTAACATTCACCAGAGCATCAGCTTTATACTCTTCTGCTATTCTGTCACAAAACTTCGTAGCTAAAGACTCAACAAATGCAAATAAATTTAACCCTGGTGCTATTTAGTCCTAGGGAGATGCTGAAATCTGTGTGCTCATATATAGTCATATGCACTAACAAGCAACGAACTCATAAAAACTCATGGAGCAACTGGAACTCGACTCACCTGCAACCCAAATTGAGCAATGTGCTAATTAGGAGAGAAATTTCACTTCCAAAGATGCCAATTCTCTAACCATCAATATTTATTTCTGCACATCGGACACAGCCTCCCAGACATGCACTGATGCAAAACAAGGAAGAACTTTTTAAATTCAGAAGATACGGGGTATACTCCCACCACTGCTGCTAATTTCCTGAATGGCCTCATACAACTTCCTTCCCACCTCTGCATCTCCTTCTGCCATCTAAAGCAAAGGCAATTTTTCAGTTGTTTTTCTGAAGGCCTTTGCTTTCCTGTAGCACTTTCTCGTGAAGTTTTGAAAACATTAATATTGACCTCCTCACTCTCTGGTTTAATACCACATACCCAGCTGGATACCTGGAGAACGCAGCTGGCAAGTGGCATACCTTCTTTCCCAGCCAGGACAAAACATTTCCCAAGCCGGTTTTCTTCCTGTGAAGAATGCTGCTGTCAAATCTCAAAAATCCACGCTGCTAATACTAGCCTCAGTGCAAGGTCAGCCAAAGAGGACTTCCATCAGAGATGAGCTCTGCTAGAGAAGGCTCCCTGGAGGTTATAAGAATAGTACAGTCAAGCCCAGATGGCAACAACGTGCAGAGCACATTTCCAGCAAACACAGTGACTGGGCAGAGGACTATGCAAACTAAGTCCACCCTGATTTCTGCCATCTGCTCGCTAAACGCTGAAGTCCAGGCTGAGGCCTTTGGGAAAGGTCAGGATAGTCTTACAGGCTCTCAAGATACTGCTTTTGTTTTCACTATTTACTTCTCAATTCCTTTGTTAAAAAGATACTAATCTCTCTGTAAGGCAGTTATTTGGAGCCAAGGGCTTAGATATTATTGCAAAACATATGCTTAAAAGAGACTGGAAATGATGTTGGCAGTGTTACAGAGGGGAGCAAAGCGCAGCTTTGGGTCAAAAAAAAAAAAAATCTAAGCTAGTAAGCAATTCCCATGTGATAGTTTAGGAGAGCCAGCAAAAGCTTCTTCTAGAAAGAAAACAATACTGTGAGAACGAAGCTAACAAGAGCTGGCTCTTGGAAAAATAAAACGGCCAGTAATGAGCCAGAGTATTGCCAACAGCACATATCCAAGAGAATCTTTCTGGGAAACCGACCCAAGCCATTACGCTGGAAAGCCCTGAGGGACTAGGGACCTCGAGGCTAAAAGCTGGCAAATTGCTTCATCAGTTAAGGTTGGTCCCAATGTTTTCTACTGCGTAAGAATAATTTGTTTTAGCCTACAGGTCTCTACAGAGCAACGGGTAAATTCAGGCTGCTTCCTCTGGGAAGGGAAACGGAGTGCTCGGCAAAGCCCTGCCCAGCGGGACATTTTTAGGTTTCCCACCGTCGCTGACATCCCTTCGGCCCAACACCCAGCCCAGCGCACTCAGGCTGTCGGCTTTGCTTTCCTCCCTGCGCAGCCCTGGTGCTCCTCGGTGCTGCCGTGGCGCAGCAGGCACAGCGCACCGATTACCTGCTGGCAAAATCATCTGAGCTATGTCGGCCAGCACTCCACCAGCAAGTAGTTGCCACAAATATGTGATGACTGTGCCTCCACAAAAGCAACTTCTGGAGAGTCATTCACCCCAAACGGACACAGTTAGAGCACTTATTCCGATGTATCTTGTTTTCCAGAGGGATAAGGAGGAGACTTTGCTCTATCTCTCCATTTCAGAGAGATTAGTTAATACACCAGGAAACAGGTACAGGGATTCAGAGTGATAAAGGCAAGGCTTTTGTTTGCAGTCTTCTGTTTCCAGTCCAGCTACTCACAGTTACAGGAGTGTACAGAGAGCACAGAAGACAACAAATGTGATCCCTGACTGTGCTTCTGTGCTGGCAGAGAAAAATCTGCATTGGCAGGGGATGGCAAGGTGCCGTCTAATGACTTTCCTCCTCTTCCAACTCCTTTTCTGATTCATGTTGCCATCTTCCTTGCAATCGACATGTTCAGGCAGCACTGGAAGTATTTCCGCATCGTACTTCAATAGCAGCAAGATCTCCGCATCTGGAAAGGGTATTTCTCAGGAAAGTCACACCACAGGTGGCTCAGAGGCGTCTTTCCCGAGAAAGGAAGAGAAGCACTCTCTCTCCTCTCATTTCATCAGTAAGACTTCCTGGCTGCAGGAGAACAAAGATTGCCCAGGAGCAGAGAAAACATGTGCAACGTCTGTGCCCAGGCTCCAGCTAATGTGAACAATGTGGGCAGAGTATTCGGTTACCTCATTTCCAGGTGTGCTGTCAGCATGAGCCATGACTGGCTTGGGATGAAAGAGAAAAAACTGTTCAACTGTTCCTAGATCTGGACTTGTCTGCATTGTTTATGGTAATTATTGCCCAGCAGCCTTTAATCCTTTAATGCCATATCACACCCTCACCCTCAGTTTCTCTGTAACCTTTTGATCACCACTTGCCATTCCACTACAGAAGAGGCTGGAGGACAGAGTGCAAGACCGCCCTATCCCACCATAGCCAAAGGCATAGCATCCCGGGTGTCAGGAAGAGGAAAGCAAAGCAAGCCACCGCAGAGAAGGACTTTGGCGCATCAGTCATCCTCAGACACACAGTTACTACGTATGCTAGCAACATTCAAGCACTTAAAACAGTTGTATATCCAAACTATTATAGTACCTCTCCAGCTATTCACTTCAGCACCTTTTGTAACGTAACACGGTATTCAGCAGCGCTGCACCACAGGAATACAGGGACGGTCCAACCCCTATCACTCCACAGCGGCTTCACACACAGAAAGATTTTGGTCCTCTCCCAATCTGATTCTGTCCTTTACCATAAGTTTAGGCATTCCTGATAGCCACATAGATATCTCGCCTCCTTACAACCCCCCAGAGACTACTGATCTCAATGTTATCTTACAGCAACGGCCTTCACAGGCTGTGTACTGAGTAAATGAAAAAGTAAAAAGTCAATTGAAAATGCAGTTATTGCCAACAAGGAAACGGACAACGGGGAAATACAGGAAAGTATTCCGAAGCTGCGCAGACTGCCATGGCGCTTCCAGCTCTCAAGTGAGGAAGCGCTAGCCACTAGGAAGTTTGCGCACTATACCTTGCAAGGCAGGCGCTAGATCCTTAGCAGCCTAACAGATCCCTTTCTTATTCAAAGGATACACATACATTCCCCATCACAACAGAAAGGAAGTTATACGTCGTCCATACCACCTCTTTTTCAGGGAACTGAGCTTCAAAACTAAAGCAGAAAAGATGCAAGCAAAACTCACACATCTTTGTGCTACAGCACGCCTGTTTAGTCCACAACAGCTAGTCTGTATCTGTTATCTCTACATTTTTTATTAGCTTATGTTTACTTTGGCTGGACATCCAAGTAGTCATTTAAACAGGGTGAGAGAGGAAAATCTTGGACTCTCAACAATGGCCAAGCAGTTTAATCTGCCACTGGGGACAATGACTTGGCTCCTATTGGTGTGTAGTACTGGCAGGGTCAAGCGTAACATGTGCTGAAGGAAGCACTAGGGAAGCAGATCCACAGCCATTCCAACAACACTGAGCATTTCCTTGAGCTATTCAGAGGTCCCTTTCCCCCTCGTGTGAGGGGAAAACAGCTCCAGCTGTCCGGTCACCTGCACTGGCTTCTCCACTCACTGGATTTATGACATTGGAGGCCGCTAACAGCTCCAGGTTAGACACAGCACATTCCTCTGGCTTACAGCTCAGATGCTCAAAACTAAGTTAGGAAGCAGTTAAGATTATGTCCTTGGCATCAGCCACCAGCATGGTGCTGGAAGACAATTTATATTCCTGAACAGAACTGGCACTGGGCAGGTTGGGCATAAACATCGACAAACTTTTGTCCAGCAATGACACCAGTCAGAAGGGTCTAGAGTTAATATTTATCCACAGTGCTGATTTAAGAATTTATTATTTTTTTTTAATTTGAGACGTTCAAAATACATAAAAGAACTTCACAACTGGCAAGCCTAGGACAATCTACAGTAATATAATCAGAGGCAAATAAAATGTGATATGAGTTAATGTTAACAGTCAGATGACCACAGGCCAAATAAAGCCAAAGTGAGACTGCACAAAGAACAAGCACATAAATTTCAGGATTTTTATTCCATTGCTATTTGGATTCTGTGTTAACCCATTTCTGAATAACTCTCGATTAACTATTAACTTAGCCCTAATGCACATGTCTTTCTCATTCCTCCCAGAGTAACATTATCCTCTCAGTGGGCTCCTGTTGAGTAAGGGCAGAATCATTTGTTAAAACTGTTTCTCCATTTAGCAAATATCAACAGACACAAAGTGAGTCATTCAGCACAGGCAATTCTGCTAGGATGAAATACAGGAAGGTGGAAGCCATGTGGCATTCTTCAATTTCCCCTTTCCTTTCACAATCAGACCCTTGATATTTTCTTCAACAGGAAAACTGACACTCCCCCCTCCCCGTAAACTGCTGACAATTGTATTTTACACCTGGCAAAACCAGTGCAAAAAGGAAGGAAGAGAAGAAACAAAGACCAAGGACTTTCTCAGCAACTACATCTCGGCAGAACAGAGTATTTTTCTTTCCAACTGTAGCTAAAGACCCACCGCTTCCTAATGGCCAAAGTCTAGTAATTACGTATCACCCTTCATGGGAAATGCCGCTCCTCTGGGTTGAACGACTGCAGGATGGAGAACGTTGCAGCAGCTTCACAAAGAGCAGCCAGAGCTGTCAAGTCTGGTTGTGGGACCCACGTCTCACTGAAACCAACAAAGCACGTGCAGCTGAACCCCTTTGCTCCCAGACTCTCAGCTCTCATACTTGAATGTCCTAGCCTTTAAATGTCCTAGCCTTTAAAAGCCATCCTACACTCTTGGTAGTAATCTGAAGGCTAAATGATACTGGTAAAGTTTCTCTGCCCCCTAACAACTGGTCTTTTCCCTTTCCTAGATGCAGCTAGTATCTATTGTTATAGCTGTCCTTTTTGTTTTTAAAACAGAGTAAAAGATTTACATTTGTTTTCATGACATCACCAGGCAAAACATTGTCAAGTTCTCTCTGAATTTTTACCACTTTGGCCATCAAAATTGCCCCTATTTCAGCAGAAATAGTCAAAGTCCCCTAAGGAACGAGGTGTAGCAGCTTGCACTCTGGAGTCGGATGCTGAGCAAAACTGCGAATGTCTTTCACACCACCTTCTTGCCAGGCTGAGCTGGGTGCTCCACGGTGGGCACAGGCAATCCCAGAACAGCAGATGTCGACCAGGGATACTGAATGCCAGAGGAGAAATGGTTTCCTTACTTGAGCAATTACAAGAAATTATGAAGCTGTTTGTCAAGAAGTTTGGCTTTTATTCAGACCAGCCAGCCAACCAATCCCAAGTCTTCCATAAACGCCTTCTTTGCCTATGGAAACTTTTTCGCACGAAAGGTGAGGCAGAGGCAAAAAGGTTTACACTCACGTCTCTCTCCCAAGGCTACTGACGCAATTAGGGCTCTTCAAGCATGACCTCATGCAAGCTAAAGACAGCGAAAATCCCACAGACGTGAATGAGGACCCCAGCGGGCCACCATGAAAATCTTGTGTATCAATGCTGTGATTACTACAAAAGTCCTTTTCCAGGGAGAGGGGGTGGGAATCACTTGAGCGCTAAGAGTAATCAATTTATTCCATTTTCCTGCTGGCATTTCTAAAAACAGCAGGCCATGGAACAGCATCAGCTCAGCCACAATTAGGAACACAGTAGAAAGCATCTTACCTCATAGAGCAAGCAATAGAGCGAGCGAATCCTGGCTGTGAACAGAACCAAGTGCTTCCGAAGTTGGTGCACTGGGAATTTCAGTAACCTGCCCGCAGAGAAGTTTTTCCTGGCTCCATCAGTTAAGGTTCACCTCTGTCTTAAAGTTGCTAGGGCCAAAGCCCGAAAGAACATCACTGAGCTCATACCCCTCAGAAATGTATTGGCCAGCGAACACCGCCTGTAGCCACACAAGGCTGGTGCTCTACAGAAAAAAAAAGCATGTGTGATCAGGGCAACCGCAGTGACGTGGGCCAGAAGGGAGACTCCTGCCTTTCTTCCCCATGATGATCTGGGAGAGGTGAGCCACCCAGCTGTGTCCTCGGACAGCATGGCTATTTCAGAGTCAGCTCTAAAACAAACTGCAGTGTAAACAGGAAGCCGAGCTGACAGCAGACGTGCTGCAGATGGCTAAAAAGCCTGCAGAGGGAATGGCACTGACCTACTGTCCTCCCAAAGACAAGGAACCTGCCTGATCTTCAGCACACTAGTCACCGCTGAGCTCTTCGGACGCTATTCTGCAGGCAGGGGAGATGCACAGATTTCCCCCCAAGAGGCACCTCAGAAACATCCAACGTGGAGAGACAGTGGTGCTCTGGAAGCTGAGACCATGGAACTGTTCACAGGACTTCCTGCTAGGGAATTCTGGTTATTTCCAAACACCACCCTGCCTTTGGTGTGTGCTCACCACTCCCTGTGTACAGGTTTAAGGAGTTCTTATTCCAAAACATACTTTTCACTGTAGAGCATCCACTATAATTAGTGCCCACGACTAACTATATCGCCTGTATTTTTGTCTCCTGTGCTATGCCACCAGTTTTAAAAGTGTCCAAAATTACCGACCTAGCTAGGTAAGGATTAAACTAATGCTCACAACTCTGTGCCTCTAAGGAGCAGCCAGCAAGAGAACCATACTGTCTCCATCCTAGGAGAAGGAAAGAAAATGGCATAAAAATAAGACAGGAGAAGTGTCAGACTTCCTGCTGTCCTGCTGATGGCCTGCCTATCAGGAAGTTAAATCACATTTTGACAAATGTGGACAAAGCAAATTAGAGAAATGAGGCAGCTTCAACACTTTCGTGAACACCAGGAATATCTGGGCAAGATATCAAAGGCAGGTATTTAAATACGAGAGATTCCTAAGGAACTATCTAAGAAAACGCTTCTCAAAAGTTAATGGTAAAGGAATATTTGACAATCACACATTCATAGCAGCTAGAAGAGCTACATATTTCTAATGCTTGGTAGAGGAGTATAAAAGAAACCTCCCCGCGCTCTTCCCTAGCTGCTGCCACCAGGATACTGTGTCCATCACACCTTCGGCCTGGCCTAGGGCAGCCCTCCCTGTGCTCCCGTGATAGGTTTTCCACCTTGGAAAGTTTTCTTTATGATTTTCAAAACTGGGAAACAGTGAATGTATTAAATTCAAAGCTAAGTATAGAGGCCTCAGTATCAAAGCACGTGCTGTGAAGATAAGTAACCACCATCATATGCCATACATTTGAGCTTTGAGTCAGCGGAGAGTAATTCCTACTAACATGCTTCACCCAGGCTAACTATAAAGTATATCCAGCATTTCCGTGACAAAGTGATTAACGTAACCACAAGTACAAAATACTGACAAAACTGAAAACCAAAAAATAAAACATTACCTGTAAGAAAACATAACAATCTGAAACAAAACTGTGCTGAGTAAAAAAACATTTTGAAAAGATGCTGAGCTGAGATTCAAACTGTGACTTTTGAGTCTTTGTTTAACACACCACACACACACAAAAAAAAAAGCAAGGCTTTGAGTAGTCTTTCCCCATACCCACCCTGGGATTCTCTGGAAACATAGCAACCATTTAGGACGTGTTGAAAATTTCTCTATACTATGTTTGAGCATTTGGTTTAAGTTTACTTCCGAGTTTATTGGTTGGGTAAAGTTTCAGAGCTTTCTTAATAAAATACAGCTTAGGCACTGCAACTTTACGGTCTGGGAAAGACACACGGCTGAAAGACTTTTTTTTTTTTTTTCCCCTTTTAGAAAACGGTGCGAGCCTTGCTTCCTAGAACCAACCGAAGCGGAGCTCTCCGAGCGAGCTACATCCCGGGTAACGACAAAGTAAACCCAGCCGGGATCCCGCGGGGATGCCCCGTCCCCGGAGAGCGCCGGGAACACCCGCCGCGGAGGCACTTTCCCTTCCAGCCCCCCCGCTCCCCCGGCCCGCTGCGCCCCGGTGCAACCCCCGCCGCCACCGCCCCGACCCGCCCGGGGCTGCGGGGGCCAAAGCGGGCTGCAGAGGCGGCTCCCGCCGCCGGCCCGGGCTCCGGCCGCCGTCCGCAGCGCTCCCGCCCCGGCTCCCGCCGCCGCTGACCCACCTGGTCGGCGTCCCGGGGCCGCGCCCCCGCTCGCTGCTCGCCCCGGCGATGGGCAGGCTCGGCGCGGCTCGGCTCGGCACTGCTCCCTAGCCCCACAGCGCGGCGCGGAGCCCGGCCCCGCCCGGCCCGGGGCGGGGCGGAGGGGCGGCGGGCTCGGCCGGGGCTGGGCCGGGGGCGGCGGGCTCGCACAAGCACTCGCTCCGAGAGCCCAGAGGGGGTTACGTGCGCCCGGGCAGCGGGGCCGCCTGTCCCCGACCCCCGCGGGATGCTCCCCGTGTACCCCGTGAAGCAGCGAGGCGCGGCGGAACCGTTCCCCCTCTCACGGCAGCCGGCGCTAAGCCCTTCCCCTTCCCGTTCGGTTCCGAGCGCCCATCCCAGAGCCCGGCTGCCGCAGAGCTCGCCGTGGGCCGCGCTTCCCCGCTACTCAGCTCGGCGAGGCGCCGGGCCGTCCGTAGGACGGGGGGAGCGGCGGTGGCGGCTCCGGGGAGAGCCGGCGGGCTGCGGGCTCCGCTGTGTCTGAACGGGCAGTGGAGAAACACGCCGGCTCCGGCCCTAAAGCCCCAGTTTCGGCTCCTGGCGCTGGACACCAGGCAGCCCCGCGGAGCTGTCCCCGCCGCCGCCCCGGTGCCGGCCCGCCGCAGCCCGTCCCCTGCCCTGCGGCTCCCCCTCCTGGAAGCGCCGGGTCCCTCGCGGCGCTGCTCTTCCCCCACGCAGCCCTGGGGTCGCAACAAGCCCCACGGCTGGAACACGCGTGGAGCTCGGGGGGGGGGGGGGGGTCGCCTGGCCGCCGCCCCTCCGCACCGGTCACCGAGGCTGCGGTTCAGAGCCCGCCCTGCGCGCACCGGGAGGGCGCGGACAAGCCCCGCCCAGGGCGAGCGAGAGCCCACGAGTCCCCAGGGGTGGCGGGATCCTCTCCAGAATTCAAGCCGCCCGCAACCGCAGGCCTCTGCCCTCCAGCCGCCCCTCCTGCCTGGCCCGACGGCGGGGCCGGCTCTCCCGAGCTGGTTCGGCCGCCCGAACAGCAACAGCCCGCGCCTGGGGCACGGCCGAGAAGGGCCGCAGGGCCCCGCGCTCCGGCCGGACCCTCAGGACCGTGCATCGGCAGAGACACCCCAGCCCCGGGGGAGGTGGGGTCGGTCCAGCCTCCCACCGCCGCGGCTTAACGGGGCTGCGCTCGGCCTGGCCTCCCCTCCCCTCCCGCCGCGGCTTAACGGGGCTGCGGGGCTCAGCCGGGCAGGAGGAGCGGTCGGGTCCCGCCGTTACCATGGAGACGGCGCCACCGCCCGGCGAGCCTCGCGCACGACCTCTGGCCCCGAGGTCCCGCCCCTTCCGGCCCGTGCAGAGCGCACTGGCGTTTCACAGTGGGGCGAGCGGCCTGAGCCGGGCGAGCGGAGACCGCAGCTATGTCGGCCGCTTTCAGGAAAGCCGCCAAGTCGGGGCAGCGCCCGCACCGCGAGCGGGCACAGGTCAGTACGCTGGGCCGGGCCGTCGTCCGCCTCGGTCGGGCCTTTCTGGGCCGGGCCCCGCCGCAGGTCACCGATCGCGGCGGCCGCCCATGCCGTTCCCTGCCTTTCCTCCTAGCCCGCCGCCCGGAAGAAGCTGGGCTTGCTGGAGAAGAAGAAGGACTACAGGCTCCGCGCCGCGTGAGTCCGCGCCCGCGGTGGGGGGGCGGCGGCCGGGGGGGGGTGGCGGCGGCTCCGGGCTGGACGCGAGGGGCGGCCCCGGCCCCGGGTTTCACGGGGCTCTAGAGCGTTACCCTCCGGCCCGAGTGGCTTCTGCACCGCAGTGTCACGGCCTGCAGAGGCGGTGTGAAGAGGCAGCGTTCTGGGTTGCACAAAAAGGGGCATCCGGATGATCCCATCTAGCAGAAACAAGTGCGAGGTGCAGACAGCTAAACACCCCTGTGGGTGAGCCAGAGGGAAGGGGAACGCGGAGGGCGGAGGCCTCACAAAGTCGTTATTATTGTGATTACTACAAAACCTATAAGCATTGTTTTCCATTTGTAATGGCTGATCCTGTAAAGATCTAGGAGTCCTCAGCAGCTCAGTAAGCTTTGCAGAATGGATGAACGTGTTTCCATTGCTCCTCTAACGCTTTCTGTTGGATGCTATTCGTTTCCAGCTGTGTTAAAGATTGAACTGTAAAGCTGAAGTTTGTTGGTGCCTGGCTCAGTATGTGGAGCCTTGGCTGCTGCTCAGAGTTCTGAGCATCGCTTTGAAGGACTCCGCATCTCATCAGGGAGCGTGAATGTGGAGAAACTGCTGAACATCTTCTGTTTGGTTTTTATTTTGTTGGGTTTTTTTTTTCCCCTAGTGACTATCACAAGAAACAAAATGCCCTCAGAGCGCTTCAAAAGAAAGCTCTGGACAAGAATCCCGATGAGTTCTACTTTAAAATGATACGTGCAGAGCTCCAGGTAAGAATCTAGATTCTCTTCAAGCAGGGTTACACTCTCTTGTTCTGGGGAACATAATTTTTTTCCTACCTTTTTTTTAATTTATTTATGAATTAGTAAATAAATTAGCACACTTTGGTGCCTGTGGAAGGCTTTGAAGAAAATGAGGGGCAGAGCATAAAAAGGTTCTTTTGCTTTTATTATTAGGATCCGTAGTACATTATAACTGAAATGATGTCTGTAAGTGCCATGTTCCATCTGGTTTTAGGATGGAGTTCATATAATAAAGCAGCCAAAGGATGAAGTGACCCCCGAGCAGGTGAAATTGATGAGGACACAGGATATTAAATATGTGGAAATGAAGAGAGTGGCAGAAGCCAAGGTAATACTTCACTTCTTTAGCGTTTTCCTGTTTGCTCAGAATTGTTCTTTTTATTGTATTTTTTTTGTTGTTCGTGGCTATGGTGTTTACTGAAATCTGATTTGCGCAATACTGGAAATGATAAATGGAAATGTCAATGGAGCTCTGTATATAAAACCTAAAGGCATACTGAAAAATAAAAACTATACTATGTATTATTATAAAACATGGCAATTTCTTATGTAAATTTCAGACATTAAATGCGTACTCTTGCTTCTCGTATTTATAAAGAATTGGGGAATATTGTTACTGAAGTGGGTTGTTTGAATATGGTAGGCAGGCAATCAACAGAAATATGATCCACTTCTGAAAATGACATAAACATAGACTAGGTATATTTTCAAAGATTAAGAAGTGAGAGTTCAGATGCTTGAGAAACAAACAGGAAATACTTCAGGGCGACTGTATTTACCTTGTTACGTATGTTTGGCAAAACAGATTAACTTTTCTTGCCCGCAGAAAATCGAGAGGCTGAAGTCTGAGCTCCATCTGCTGGATGCGGAGGGGAAGAATCCCAACAAGCACATGTTCTTTTTTGATACCAAAAAAGAAGGTAAGATTTAAATAGGCTTTTTCAGAAAACTTGTTCTGTGATGTTTTATTGTAGGCTCTTTAAAATAGTATGGTGTTTTCATGATGCTGTTATCATAAAAAAGGATAATTTTTTTTCAGGAATAATAATTCAGGTGCTCTAGAAATCTCTCTTGATTGCTAGATAAGACCACAGTTCTGCAGGAGCTTGTTGCTGGGGCTTCCATCGATGACTGTACTTAAGCCACATGTTTGGAAGGTTTGCTGAGCATTAGTCCAAGTCTGGCCATGTGAGTTTATTGCTAAATTTCTTTCTATTTATAGTTCAGGAGTTTGATATTGCAACTCATCTGGACACTGTTCCAGAGCTCGTAGATAGAGTGTACAACCGACCAACCGTTGCAACGCTGCAGAAAGAGACACTGAAAGGAGCTACTGATCCTGCCCACTTAAAGGTACCGCCACTGTTCGTATTATAGTTTTCTTAATGCTTTATGTCTTTTATATAATAAACGCTTAAAGAGGAGTCGTTGGACCGTTGTGGAGGAGAACAAAATTGTTCTGCTGTCTTAGAATTTTTATCGGTGACACAAGGCTGTAGTGGACGTCACTTAATTGTCAAGTGCCTGGAGCCTACAGTCAAATCTCTTCCTGGACCGACATGGAGAACTTGTTGAGTTGTATCCCAGTCCAATGTGGACTATAAATCAAGAGTTATGACGTATAGGTCAGAAAGGAATGGTATAGATCTAATTAGGCAGTTTCCTTGGCAAAATTGATATATGTCTTCTCCGTTACACGGCATGCACCTATAGGACTATGTTTTCATTAGATTGCTGCAGTTCTAAGTGTGATTTTTGTAGCATACAATGTTAAGTCTCCCCTCACACCTCCCCAAAAACTCTTGCACCCCTGAATAGGCACGTGAAGAAGCTTATTCCAACATAGATGTATCTGGTTTTGGGTTTCTGATCTCATATTTCAGTTAGGCTCTGAACCTGAAGTAGCTTGAGATTCAGAGTTTGTCTCCCGCCTTGTTCTTCTTAAAGACATGTAAGCTATAGTCTCACTTCCTGGCTTTCCTTATTTAAAGCGTTTCATGATCCTTCAGGATTAATTGCTTATGCAATCAGCTTTGATTCTGATGTTTTAATATCACAGCACTTCTATCCTGGAAGTAGCTACGCTCGGCTTTAACACTGTAAATACCGCTTAATTGGTTTAGATATATTGAGCAGTCCTATAAGCTTGAGTTGGTATGTGTAAGGTAAAATAAAGCTGTCTAAAATTGCCGATTGGTAAATTTGTAACCTGTTGTTTTCTGAATCAGATGTCAGATAACAAACAGCCTGTGGTCCCTTTCTTCTTGCCAGCTCTCAGTTTCACTTGTCAGTAAAGCAGTTGGACAAGTTGTAGACTGACAAGTTTTCTCATCTGAATGTCTGAGTCATAATTTAAGCATGTCAGGATCTGTTCTTCTTAATTTAATTACTTAAATCACACCTGGAGTAATACCATTTTTGTTCTGGGAAAGCCATCCACTCTTGGTACGTAAACGTGACCAAACAAGTTGCATTTTGGGAGGCCTCTGCAATTTCTAAGCACTTCAGGAATTGGTCTCTGGTCCTTTTTCTTCCTTGTTTTTTTCTTTCCCTCTGGATAAACTGGGTTTTTATTAGGGAGCGAAATGTTATCTTGCGCTCAACATTGAAATTCGGAGGATTTAGAAAAATGAAATTCCTGCCACTTACTGAACAAGGTTACACAACATCTAAACTAGGTTAGAAAAGGTTTGGGGTTTTTATGTTTGGATTCAGGAGATTAAAAAAAGCACAAATAATTAAGTCCTAACTAGAAAACCTCTAGTATGAGAATCAAGATGTTAAAACGGTTCTCTGGAATCTAGCCACAGAATTGAAGCAGCATTCTTTAATGGGATTATGATTGAAAAAATGTAAAGACGCTTGTGAGGTCCAAGTGCCTCAGAATAGGTCAGTTATAGACCACAGCATCATCTTCCCCCCACCCTCTCTCTCAAAAATGCTCCTTTTTTTTTTTTCCTCCAGAAATTAGCTCAGCAAAGGAAGAATCAATATGACCTCCTGAAGCAGCGCATTGAAAGAGAAAAGGCCATGTTTGTTATTGCACAGAAAATCCAGACACGTAAAGATCTTTTGGTGAGGGATTTAGTTCTGGTTCTTTGAATCTGTTTTGTTAAGGTCATTAGGTCTAGTTTTGTATGTATGCATTTCTTCACTCTGATTTTGTATTGACACTTCCAGATAACTCCTAAAAATAAGTAATACACCTGTAGCGTGGAAAAAGCAAGGAGATGAAGAATTCCAGTTATGCCATGGCTAGTAAATGATATCTGCTAGTCCCACTCTTACTGTGTGGGCAAGGACAAAGGCTCAACATTGAAATGGTGCTCTCAAGTCTTTTCTAAAACACTGTTGCCACCTCTCAAGTACTAAATTAATAATTTCAAGTAGCAGAGGTGAGGAACCATTTCTGTAGGTTACAAGAAGATCTTAAGAATCCCAATGACAAAAAAATTGTCTCAATGAGACTCGCCATTCACTGGTGCTTGTGAACAAAATAGATTGTGCCTGACAACATAAAGGCAGAAAGAGCAGACAGAAATATAATTCCCACCTAAACAGGGGAAAGTGACCATTTTTCACTAATGCCTTGTCAGTCCCAGACAGGGACTTTCTTATTTATATGAGGGTGGGGTTGTTTTTTTTCTTCTTACATGCTAGCAAACTTTTTTTCTTGTTTTTCCAGGACAAAGCTCATAAAGTAAAGGTGAAGAAAGAGACAACAAATGGTCCAGCAATTTACAAATTCAAATTTCAGCGGAAACGTTAGCCATTCCATTAAGTAATTGTTACCTTACGGGTTCTCCTTATGAAGGAGGACTGATACGCCATAGCAGGTTGTTTTTCACTGCGGCCTAGCACTTTGTTAAAACAAATTACTGTGGGCCTGTGGTAGCCATAAATATATTGTATCTAATTAATTGATTAATAAATCGGAGAGTTTGTTCTCTTGGTATTTACAGTGGGAAGCCACAAGAGGTGCCTGAACATCCCAGGAATATGCACTATAAACAATCCTTGAAAGGGTCAAAATTAAGAGACTGGGAGATGGGTTGCACACAGCGCGTGGACAAAAGGCACTCCGGGATCGTTACGTTCAACTTTAAAACGTAAGAGTTGAAAGGCATTGCTAAGGGCGCATTGCTAAACTCGGGTGCCGTCTTAGCCAGACTATTCTAGAATGGTGCTAGCAGCGGGGAATTGTTTCTTCCACTGTACAGCAAGGAAGAAAAACTCAACCTTTATGAATAGTTCCCATAGCTGTTTGTGCTTACTCAGTCTTCTCCTGGATAACGGGGTAGTGCCCCTGCCACGCTGAATTTCCAGTGTTGTCTCCCAGGTTTGAACAGAGGCGATACTGAAATTCATGTTGTATACGGAGAGAGAATGCCAGAGCCACCTGTGGGACAGAAGTTTGTCCTCTTTGTTTATATTATGCTTGTTGCAACGCTGGTAGTTGGAAGGGGTTTCAAGCGAGAGCAGTGAACACACATCCTTGGGTGTCCTGGAGCAGTTCGGGCAAGTTGCGAGGGCCGGGGTGTAAACATTCCTTTTCTTATCTCTCTCACTTGTACTACGTCTGCCAATAATAAGCACATGCCCATGCACGATGGTGAAAAAAAGAAGATGCTCTTCTCAAGCTCTCCCCACTTCAGGAGTTTTCCTAGCTTCTCTTAGATGAAGCGTGACTTTGCGTGCTAAAATGGAGCTTCCGACATTGCTTCGCCATTGCAAAATTCCCAAGTTAGCAACAACTGCAGGGTGAATTTTTTGTCTGGGAAGGATGAAGGGAGGCACTTTGCTTTGCTCTTAAAAAGCAGTTAAGATCCTCTCGTGTGGAATGTGAGTTTTTGCGATTTCACCGTTAACGGCACGATAGAAACCATCTAGCGCCCGACGGCCAGGAGGGAAAAAGGAAACACGCCGCGTGGGAGACACTTCCTCCCTTTCCTACCTCACGGGAAACACTCGCACGGCTGACGGTTGCAACGCCTTTTCCTGCCACGGTTACTTCCCCGCCGCTGGCAGAAGCGGCAAGAAGCGGAGGGGGAGACCCCCGGTCCTCCGGGAGGCGCCGGGCCGGGCCGGCAGGGGGCAGCAGCGCCGCGCGGCGGGACCGGGACCGGGAGGGGGGGGAAGCGGGGGGAGGCTGCTGCGGGAGCCGGTACCCCCCAGCCCGGCCCCCGGTTCCCCCCCCCCAGCCCAGCCCAGCCCCCGGTTCCCCCCCCCCCCCCCCCTAGCCCGGCCCCCTTGTGCGTCCTGGTTTCCCGGGAAAAGCGTTTCGACCGCCGCGGCAGGCGCGTTCGTGGGAGCCAGCTCCGCTCTCCGCTGCTGCCGACTCGAAACTTGACTGCAAGTCCTAGGGTGCTCCGCCGAGGTCTCAGACTCCGCGTTCCTGCAGCTAAGGGATAACGAAAGAGCATCCAGTTCTCGGTATTTTACGGTCTCTGGTCTTGGAGACTACAGAGCCATTTCCAGGAGAGCAGGCTTCGCTTCTTTCATGATTGTTTTGACTAGAATCTAAAGATTTTATAAGCATAATTCAATGCTTTTGAAAGCTTAAGTTGGCAATATTTAGAGAAATACAAAAAGCAAGAGGAATGAAAAGCAAGATAGACAAAACTGTCGAGTTCACCTATGTTTTTGGGGACCTTTTAGTTGTTTTTAAAACATATGTCACAGTCCCCACTACACTGCCTGGGTGTCTTTGAAGTGAAATCTCTTTTAGATTGAGATTTAAATGGGTAAATATTTTATCCTTATCCCTGATTAATTTTACCTGCATCGAGAGAGTTACTGAAAAGGATGGGAAAGAAAAACAGCATTTCCACTGGAAGACACTAAAGGAATTACTGTCTGGCAGGAGCTGAAAAGTAACAACCTGAACAAGAACAGCTAATTAGCCTGATGCTTGAAATGCCTGGTGTGCCTCCGACCCCATTGGCAGATCGAGTGTTGCAATGGGCACAAATGACCTAATCCCTGGAAGAGAGCCATCCCTTCCCAGTAAAGGAGCGAGATATTATGGGATGCAGTAGGTAGCTGCGAGGCTTTGAGCGGTCAGTGCTCTCACCATGGAAAATTATAGGTTGAGTGCCGTACCGCTTATTCTCCTGATGGTAGTTCTCATCCGTCCACTGGCATGAGGGAGCTGCAAGCTCCCAGCGAAGACACGAGCTTCGTGTTCGCTGTACAAGGTATGAGGAGCAAAAGTGGTGCCTGTTCCGAGTTACTTTTCCCTGGGAAACCATGAAGGTCTTAACAAAGGAAAACCGGAGCGCTGTTACGTCTGTGGTGTTGCATCGAGCAGACTTCTTGCTGGACCCTGACCACAGAAGCCTCAGTACAAATCCAGTCAGCTGTGGACTGCTTTATCATTCTGTGGCCACAAGAGACTGAAAGGAGGTGCCAGCTCCTGTGCATAAGCACATTTCGCTTACTCCTGCCTGCAACGTTCAAGAATTTGGTGGGTGCTGATCATTGAACTTCCACCTTAGCAGACAGGGCTGACCCACACCTACTGCCCTGCAGAGATCCCAATGGCTACCAGAAAAAAAATTGCACCATCTCAAAAGAGCAAAACCAAACAAAGGTCTTTTATCTGACCAACATCCACTGTTGCGTTCCACAGTATTCCTGTGGCTCAGTGTCCGGAGAAACATTCAGGCAGTTAATACCGAAAATGCCATCATAGGTTAAACACTATCTTTTGGTGCCAAGATCCGGCTCCCCGCAGCACAGATGAATGGGAAACGGGCTGCCTGCTGGAAGAGAGAATCCGTTTTGATTTTCCTTGGCAGACAAGCCTATGCATTTTTGAAAGCATGGGGAGCAAAAATGGTGCCCAGGTTCTGTTTTTGCCCGTTTCTCAGAAAGATCCCCAGTCCTATTTCACATCTTGAAAGAAACTGGACAGGAGCTACCTGAAAACAGCTTCCCACATCCAACATCATACTCCAAAACAATTAAAGATTTGAGGCAATAAACAAGGACAAGGAGGGTTTTATGGAGAGCATTGGACTCCCCCCCTCAGATTCACAATTAACCCTTAATAGGGAAGTTAGCTGCTATATGAATAAGCACCCATCTGTGTGCACTTGCAGAAATCCTTGTTAATGCTAACTCCACATTTAACACACACCAAAAAAAAAAAAAAAAAGGCAAAACTTGTGGGTGCAATCACAGAACGACTTCAGGCTGCCACAGGCAAAAAGCCAATGTAGCAGGGAGGCAATACTGGAAGTATCTTACAGGACTGTCATGAGACTTCATGTGGAACACCATATGCAGGTCACCAAGATTCAAGAAAGATTAGTTCACAATGGGACGGCTGAAAGAGCCTCTAAGATGCAGAAGGGAATTGAGAGTGTCTTACAAACAGGACTAGCTCTTGGCTCCTTCGGCCTAGCAAGATAAAGGCTGTACCGGTGCCCTAAAAAGCTTACAGAGAGCAAACAGCATGAAAATACTTCTGGGAGAGAACAGTGCTGGCACAGATACAACTGTGTATAAACTGCCCAGGAAAAAAATTTGGGCTGGAAATCGTGTTTTCCAGGATGTGCTGGAAAAGCCTCTCTCTAAGAGATACTTGGGAACGAACATCGTTTGTGACTAGGGTGATAGGACATGGATGCCACTGTGCAGCAGCGGATGGAACCCTTCGGTTTGTCTGTCAGCCCTTGCTCTTGGTTTGACTCCCAGGACTCTTACCTTAGTTTCCTCATCCCAAAGCACTGAAATGTTTCTGCAAGGGTCTGGGAAGAGTCAATACCCGATAACTGAACAAAACACCCAGCCCGCTCAACCGCAGTGCAAGATTTGAAGCGAGACATTGGTGGGATCTGCCATCCTCTAGCTGGGCCCTCATGGGGAGGGACGGAGAGAAACAGCCCACAGCTATTTTCTGCTTGTGATAATTATAGTATCAAAGGCTGAACCAACAGGTTCTTTAGCAAGGAGATTCCCTGCAGCTTGCAAGATACACATATCAAAATACCCCACGGATTCACAGCTCAGGTTTCAGGTGACTCAGAATAATATCGTGCCATATAACAATTTCATGTAATTCCTTGTTCAAGCTGAAGAACTCAATTGATAACGACTGTCTATAAAAGTTAATAGCAGGCTACATTAAAACACTTGCAGGATTATCTCTAGGCAACCGCAACAATATATTACTAGCAGGAGAACCATCACCAGCCCTTAGGCTTCATGGGTGGTTTCCTGTAGGCCCCATTTTCTGAGCCCGAACCAGACTGGAGGCCAGCGCAGTGGGATCTCTCGCCCCGTCCCTGGGGCACGGTGACAAAGCCAGCAGCCTACATGCCGGGGGAGGCTCCAGACCCCCCCATGGGCAGCCACTGCCGGGTCTGCAGCAGCCGAAGGGACACTCGGAAACCCCAAAGCCGTCCTCACTGTTTTCTTGCAGCAGAGGGGAGCAGGGAGGGTTTGATCCCAGCCATCCCGTAAGTGCTGTGCCACACGTTATGCACCCGCTCATCGTGAGCCCGGCAGTCGGGACAGCCCGGAGTCCCAGCAGCTCTTGCCCACCATCTGGGTGCTGCCGTCCCGGGGTCGTCAGCAGGACGGTGGTCCAGGCGTGGGATCGCAGGCGTCTCCAGCCAGCAGGACTGGCTGCCCTGGCTCTGACTGTCACTAAGACCTGCTGTCCTTACAGCGAGGTTCAGCTGAGGTGATTTGCCCAAGGGCACCAAGGAGAAAAGGGTGGTGGAGTTCCCCCACTCAAGCCCAAGCAGCTTCAGAGCAGGGAGTTGAAAGAGCAGGATGTAAATCAGGAATGACTAATTGCTGTTCAACATGGCTGCCCTAAACCTCTCTTTTCTATGGGCTCCTTGGCCACCCAGACCTTTCCCCACCTGGCACGGGGGCTGCTAACAGCCAGGTACAGCCTGGGCACAGGGGATCATCCCCACTCCTGCTGCCACACACTTGCACACAGCCTCCCATTTCCCTCCAAACAGGATGTTCCTGCCCAAATTCAATTACAGAGGGTTTCAAATAAATAAATACCTGCTGCTGCCTCTGCTGGGAAGAGCCAGGCACCAGAGCAGACCAAGTGCTGTGCAAGGTGAAAGCAGCAAATATTTGCTTTGCCATCTCTACAGTTATATACCCAAAGCTTTTAGTGCCTTGAGAGAACCAAGGTGAGCAACATTGCTTTGAGCAGGTAGAAGCCCATTATTTAGTGAGAACATATTCCCAGGATGTCCCTGGCTTGGCAGACCTAAAGACTGAAATAGTAAGTTAGTGCATATCATCATTTACTGAAGCACAAGCCCTGATGCACCTTTCTAGGGAAGCTCTAATTTATTATGCATTGTCATTAGCTGCAGCAGGCAGCAGGGCCTTCATTAGAGCTAGAGTTAAGGTCTGTTTTGGCTGCCTCATCAGCATCAGTGAACTGCGTCCCTGCGAGGTTTGATACAATTTAATTAACCTAATTAAAAGCTCTGATTGCAGAGATGATTGGGGTAGAGCCAGCAGCAACTGCATATTTATAATGAGCTGGAAGGTGTGGGACTGGAGCCAAATGATATGCATCTCTAATGAGCTGGTGCTATTGAAGTGTGGATTTGGAACACTAACATTTATTTTTGGCAACAATGGCCAGTTTATCTTCATGATAGAAACGATCACAGCTTGATTGTACATAGCAGGGAGCTCAGCACTGTGCTCCCTGGGCTTCTCCAGCCCAGTGGCAGCCCCACACAAGCACCCCACAGCCTGGCTGCTCCCCACTGACCCCCCCCCCCCCACCTCCACACGCAGGCAGGCAGAGCACACACCAACACCCACACCCCTGCATCTCTCACACACGTACCTGCAAGACACAGCACACACAGCGTGCAAACCCTAACCACGTGCTGGTAGTCCCAGATTAGCCTGGTGGAAGATGCCAGCAGGTTTCTCTTCCCTGGCCACCTCCTCCTCCAGCCCTCCCACACCACCTCTGCCCTCTCCCGACCCTCCTGCCCCACAGCCAGGCCGGGCTCCCAGGACAAGGAACTCACCTCTGTTAACTCCTCCAGGCATCAAATACCCGACACTCTAATCCTCTGTTGAACACAGTGCAGCAGCAGCCAGGTAACAAAAAACAGCCTGGAGAACCATCTGCCTGCACCCCAGGAGGGGCTTTAAGGCTTCTGCTGCCTTGGCTGATTGGGCTGGCCAGAGGCTGGGTCAGCACCTGCCCCTGGTCCACCCACCACAGCGAGAACCTGTTCTCCTCCTGTTTAAAGACAGAGAGGCCGTCAGCGCCTTGCAGCTCTGTGCTCTGCAGGGGTGCTGTGTCAGAACATGGGGGCTCCTGGCAGCCCAGCTCAGGAAACCCTTGTTTCTGGGCTGCTGCAGCTCTGCTTGACAGAGGAGATGGCAGTGACCTTCCTCTCTCTGTGTTTAAAGGCTACAAACTCTGCTCAGACCCAAGGCAAGATGTGCCACCAGCTCTCACCCCCACAGGACCCACAGGGATGTCCTGGCACAGGGCCCAGAGCCGTGCCCATGCCAGCTCTGCTGTGGCTGGCAACCGCAGCTCTGCTGCTGGGGGGGCTGCGGACAGGCAGCCAGGCGGGCAGGGTACAGCCCTCTGTGTGCCCACCGCAGCTGCCTGGCTTTGGGACGGTGGGTGCAGGGTGCGGGCAGCACTGGCGGGGCTGCTGCATCCTTCCCTGGGAGCCGTCGCTGCCAGGCTGCTTGTCTTCGCTGCGCAGGGCAGAGGGGACTGCTCGCTGTTAACCGCCCTGACCTGACTTGGTGCCCCTGCGATGAGGATGCGTGTCCTGGAGCACTGAGTGAGGCAGCAGCAGGGGTTGGGGGGGGGGGGCTGCTCCCCCCCCCGGTTGGGTGCCCCCAGCCTTTTCTCTCGGTGCAGGGTCAGGGTGCTGTGGGGAGTCGGGGTCCGGCGTGCCCAGCGGCAGCAGCGGGATGTCCCAGGGGCCCCGGGTAGCCAAGGTACAGCAGCAAGTCTGCCGAGCCACTTGGAAAATTTGATCCATGCTAATTATGCTGAAAAAAGCCCTTCTGATAACGAGTATGAAATGGAAGCGTAGATAATACTCATCTCTGAGTGCCATTAATCTTTAAAACTGGAACAATAAGTGAAAACACTGCAGGGCATATGAAGCAAGGTGTGATTCACATCTGCTCCTCTGTGGCCGCCGCCTGATTTATTGGCACAAGGCAACTTTCCTGCACTGTTTCAACAGAGCTGAATTACATAACACCACGGACTGTTTTGCTTGCCTTTATCAATCAAAGTATCTCCTCGGCTTTTTAATAATCTGCTGTCCTTCTTCCCTGGTACAGCTAGGGAGCACAGGAGACAAGTCCCCCAAACCCACGACTCTCTCCCAGAGCAGGGCTCAGATCTCAGCCTCTCCGGAGACGCCTCTTGCAGCCTGGCCGTCATACCAACTGGCCCGTGATGGCAGGGACGAGGTTCCCCAGCCTGAGCGCACTGTTGGGACAGGGCAGGAGGGTGTCCCAGAGCCCAGGCTGCTCTGCGCCCTGCAGACAGGGAGGTGCGAGCTCCCTTTACATCCCCGCAGGGCAGGCGCTCGCTGGGGGGGGGTCACTCGAAAGCACCCGGGGTACCCGTCCTCTCCCGGCACTGCACAGACACTCGCTCTCTAAGCCAGAGCTCTCCAGGTCCTCTACCACCCCGACGTGCCCCATCTATCTTCACATTTGATGCCTTTCATTTTCAAATGGCTCTCTCTGGGATTCTCTTTCTTTTATTTAAATTGTGGATTTGCTGAAGTGACCTTTTAGAGAGGTGGGCAGCTGCTTCCCATTGCAGTCCCAGAAAGACTGCTGACCTGTGGCTTTGAACAAGTTCAAAGCATTGCTCGCCTTTTGGCCATACCCCAATAGAGCCTTTGGATGGATTTTTCTCCCATACTCTTGAAAAGGCATCATCAGAGACATTTCCCCTCACAGGCTCTTTAATATTTACACTGACTTTGTGAACAGATGATATATTCCACTTTTTTTTTTTTTTTTTTTGCCTTTTAAAAGCACACTCTCCTTCTCATAGCACAGCTGGAGGAAGCAGTGGCTGCTGCATGCGGGCTGCCTTGGAAGGCCAGGAGGACAAACAGACGTGCGGGGGGGAATGCAGATTGCTCTGAACCGCGCCTGCTTGCCTGCCTGCAGCTCATGGCACCATCCGGAGGCATCCCGGGGGCAGCTGCAGACCTGGAGCGGCCCTGCTGAGTCCCACATCTCCTGCTGCAAAAGACAGACAGTCCTTAAAACCTTCCTCCCAGTACTGACTAAGCCCAAAGCTGATCATCTTGTTAGCTGGAAGACAATCCAAATGCAAAACAAAATGCTTCTAAACATTGTCCCATAGATTGCCAAGCATCTTATAAAGCCTGGCCATGGGCTTAGCTATATCAAAATCATACGGCTGCTTTCTGTCAAAATCATTCTAAACCAGGAAGGCAGCAAGCAGCTTACAACCCAGAAGTGTCATAGATGTGCTTGCAAATATTTGTCCATAATTTTGTTGATTCCAGACTGCAAGTCCAGGAGGGACTGTCAGATCCTGTGTTCTGATCGCCTGGCTGCTGCCATCCACTGCATTTCACTCAGAGAGCCAAAACTGAGTCCAGCAGCTCAAGCTGGGTTCTGGCATTTCAGTCCCGAGGAGGCTGAGCCACAGCAGCCTCAAGCAGGAGGTTCACCCCCGCCCAGGGCTTTGGTGACTGCAGAAAAGTGCTGAGGGGAATGATGCCTGGCTGCTCCCGTGAGCAAAATCATGACCCCTGGGGCAGAGGAAGGCAAGACCTCTATAGTCCTTGGCATTTTCACTTGGATGGAAACTTCTTCCTCGCCTCAAACCTGGTGAACATATAAACCACAGACGTATGTGAGCAGAGCATAGCCAGAAACTTCGACGGAGGCTTCAGGGTACCGCTCCACACTGCGTGTCCTGTGCCTTGCTCCACGTAGTGTGAAAAGCCTCTGGGTACGGTGCAACCTCCTGCCCCAACAAAATACATCAGGCTAACTGTTCATTGATGCAAAAATGCTTCTTCACCTTTGGAGATGACAGGACACAGCCCCAAAGCAGGAGATTTGCTTATAAGCCTGTATAAGCTGCAAGCATTACATGCCTGCCGGGGGCAACGCAAACCTCCCTGGTCCCTTCTAACACTGCAAAGGTGGTGGACGACCAGGGTCCCTGGCCAGGTGGGTCAGCCTTCCCATTGCATCTCTCCCAGAAGCAGGTGTCAGATGTGTTTCAGGAGGAGTCCAAGCAAGGACAAGCTCAGTCTCTCCTGCAAGCTGCTCCAGGGTTGGTGTCCCTCTGGTCCAGTCACTCCGGCTCCCCATGGCACAGAGCACCAGCGGCACCGCACGGCCCCTCGGGGCTCTCCGCGGAGCTGACCTAGAGCAGTCCCATGACAGAGACGGGCTGGCGAAGAGGAGCCGGGGATAGGAAGGCCAGGCTGGGTGCTGGGCAGCGAGGGTGCAGGGGCTGGCTGCAGGGTGAAGCCAGGCTGGGGTGGGGGGGGGCTGGCCTGAGGTAGCCCCTTAGGTGGGCCAGCAATGACAAGAGCAGTGAGGCACACAGCTGCGCAGAGGGTCACATTTTTTCAGCCCGTGTTGCCCTAACAAACAAATGTCCCAGGATGCAGACAATAATGTTTTTATGAGACTCTAAATTCTAAACTCAAATGCTCTTTGTAGTGGACTAATAGCCAACACGTGGCCCTTCGTCTCATGCTGAACTTTTGTGGTCCTACAGGGGAAAAAAAGGCCCTGGTGAGCATTTACACTGAGCACTTTGTTCTCACAGATTTGTAGAGCAAAGAGAATAATGTATTGAGACTCTCAGCCCGTGCCAGTTTGGCTTCATTTGTCCTTCTGAACTTGCCCTGAGAGATAATGTTTCCTTCTAATCTGCTGCCGTCCACCTACAGCAGGGACCCAGTGAATAATTCTCCCAAACAAGCCTTTATTCTTAAGACTCTATCTGGCCCGAACCCTTTCTCCCCCTTACAGAGTAATTGTTGTGTTCATTACATGATAATAGCCCGAGCTGTATTCCAGCCCACACTTGCATGGCCACACAAACAAGGTTCAGGCTGCACTGCTTTCAGGATAATGCTGCTCATTTGGCATTATTTGAAAGAATGTGCCAGGCATCTGAGCACCAGGCACGCTCACTTCACCAGCCTGCCTGCGTCAGATCGCAAATCAGATACGGTGGCTTCTTCGCTCTCCTGCAAGAACCCAGCACGTCCTCCAAAGAGCTCGGGCAGGTTTTTTTTCCACACATGATAATAAATGACTGTTATGCTCCTATGGGAAGAAGACACAAGAAAGAGGAGACTAGACTTATAAGTCTCCGGTTAATGTGACAAATCTTTTTCTATTCTTTTCTGTTCAGGTACTTATGTCACCCTTTCACAATGATATTTTAATAAGCCTGTGTAAGCTTCACAAATTGCCCTTTATCTGTAGGAGATGGGAAGCTCCAGGGGATGAGCAATGTACACATGGAATACACAAGAAACCCATTATCTAATCTGCTCCTGAAAGTCACTCTCTAGGGGTATCTGAAATGGGTGCCCCTCTGAAAATACCCAAGGGAGCTCCCTCTGCTGTAGAGAGATCGTAGCAGTTATCAGCACTGGCTTCGTGGTGCCTTTCAATGGGATAAAGCTAAGCCGAGGTCAGATACTGTGGTCAGGCACTGACAGGGGGCTTTGTTCCTAACTCTGCTCCTGAGCTTAAGAAATATCTACGGGTCACTCTCCGATACCTCCCAGGAAGGCTGGAGAAATTAAAGCCTTCAGATCGTACTGGCCTAAACCTTGGAGTTGGCTGACAAAGTGTTCCTTTGCTAAGGGGAGGCTGTCTGACTCGAGTAATGACTATTATTTACTGCTAAGTAATGGGTTACTCAGGCTGACATTTGCATTGCATCCAAGTGTCACACAGCATATGCCAGCCGTTCAGTCTGCAGGGACGTGGTGGTGCAGGGTGAACACCTGCATGTATAGGTGAGCACATACGCGTGCATGCAAATGTATTTAGGACCACGCATGCAGAGCTATGCGTGCTGAATGCAATCTGCGCGGGCTGTTCCCAAACTAGTCTATGCATGGCAGGGGGGTTTCTCTCCAGGAAATGTAAGGGGAAAAAAAACCCTCTCACATGCAGGTTCACACACGAGCATGTATATGCAAAAACACGCACGCATCCGCCATACACGTTCACACTCAGTATGGGTACAAGATTGCTTACATCTCAAAGCGGTGGTGAAAAATACAGAAAGGCACTGCGAGAGGTTTGGCTTCCCCAGCCTGTGCTCACTACCGTGCACTGCAGCTCCTGCAAACCCCTGCCTGCCCAAAACATTTGCACGTGCACGGATATCCCCCACCATCCCCACAGCTTAGACTCTGCCCTCTTCCCGGGCTGTTCCTGAGCTCACAGAGCTACCCAGGGAGTGTGAAATATCCCCGCACAGGACGGCTTGTTCCAAGAGAGCAAGAGCTCAGAAAACCTGAGCAGGAACGGCAGTGTCCTTTGTGTATCATGAGGCTGGACTCCTGCCAAATTCCTCTGCACCCACTGCCTCTATTAAATGCATCAATCATTTCTTGGCAATCCGAGACCCAGAGAAGAGTTGAGAGGCAACTTCAGACAGTTCAGTTGCTTTCATTAAAAGGTGAAAAATACATGCTGAGCAGGAGCTGAGAGCAGGGCTGAGCTCTGTCTGCACGGAGAGCAGGGCTGCTGAACCCTTCCTGTCGGGGAAGGGAAAGTGGCAGCCAAAGACAGACCTTGATGTGCTCACAGGCTCTGTCCGCCTGTGAAATACCCCCCGATGCCTGCTGTTCAAGGACAGCCCGCAGGCCCTCGCACGGACCTCTCCGTGTTGTCGGGTGACTGGGAAAGCTGAGGGGCAGCGTGGAGGTGAAGGGGATGCAGGAGCAGCGATGCACAGCGATCCTGGTGCGGGTGGGCAGGGGGCTGGGGCAGGCAGGGGGACGGCTGTGATATGCATGAGACCGGACCGCTCAGACGGCGTCTGCTCGCCTGCGTGCTGCCAGCAGCAAACTCACCAGCTATTGCAAGTCAGCGTAGTGGGGCTGGAAGGGAATGGGCACCCATTTGTGGAGCTGAACCCAAGGGAAACGGCTGGGGTGCTTGGCTCCCCACCCTCGACAGCAGCCGGGGTGCTGGGTGGGAAGGTGTCCTCGCTGTGGAGCGGCACCTGGGCTGCTGCGGTGGGGCCAGCAGTGCTGGCACCTGGGGAGCAGCGGGGCTCTTGAGAACAGAACAGGAAAGTCCGGGTGACTCAAAGATTCCTGGCACAGGGCACAGCTGGTGCCAGCCGAGCACAGTGTGAGAGAGGAGGACAAGTGGCCAGGGACCCGTTGGAGCAATCCAGGCAGAGAACCGTGGGGCTCAGGAGCGGGGATGTGGGGCCTGGGAATGCCTGTCAAAAGTGGTTTGGGGCAGGGGGGGTGGCAGGGGGAAGGCCAGGAGGGGCTGAGCGATGGCAGGTCCAGGGGCAGTGAGATCAGGAACTGCAATTATTCCTGTTTTGCAAGGCAAGACGAAAAGGACGGTGCGTGGGAACAGAGAGACTTTAACTGCTCAGTTGTGGCCACAGCCCCCCACAGCCCAGCGGCCCGGGTCCCAGTCCACTGCGGACGGGCTGAGCAAGTGCATGGCTCCCGGGATGCCGTGCTCTGCCCCCCAGGGCCAGGGACCTTCCTGCTGGCAGATGCCCCCCACTTCCCTGGCAAATGCCGGGGCTCAGCTGGGCACTGATCACCAGCTCCAACCCCGATTCCTCCTGGCCCCCAGCCAGCACTTCCTCCACCAACAGGGATGTTGACGCGTGAGCAAATACTCAGTTGAGCTCAGAAAACCACCTCCCTGTGTGTGGACACCAGTGTCCCGAGAGGGTCCCCCCCCACCGGGAGCTGCTCTGCGTGGGGCACTGTGCCCTGGGCAGCGCGAGGGGGCTCCTGGAGAGCCACTGCACACCAGCGTCACTCCCGCCCAGGCAGCTCTTGTCTCCTCGCCTGCCGCTCTGCTTCTTCCCTTTGCCTTCTCACGTAATTGCTTTGATCTTCACTCCAGGGGCTCACTGTTAAAAAATAATGTTTTGTGGATGTTGCTCCCCATGGCTTGAAACGTGGCTTTTCTCCTCCAGGTAGTGGCTGGCACCAGCTCCTGAGAGACTGTTTGGCTCTGAGTTAAACAGCTGGGGACAAAACCTCTTGGGGTCCCTATGCCTTGGCTCAGGGCAGGAGGAGACCCCCCCCCCCCCCGAGCTGCGCTGAAGGGGGGAGCTGTGACCACGCCACAGCGCCTGGGCTGTCCCGGCGGGCTCTGCCAGTCCCCGGAGCAGCCCTGCCCCGGCTGCAGCACTCGGCGGCTCCCCCCCAGCCATGCCCGCACCTCCGCTGCCTCCTCCGCATCTGTGAGAAAGTGGCCGTGGACGGGCCGGTGGGGCTCATTCCCCTGTAATTAGCAGACGGGGCCAGCGCAGGGTGGAGCGCGCTGTGCCCTCCATGCCCTCTTGACCAGGCTTTCTCCCCAGGTTCCTCTGCACCCGGGGGCCAGCAGACAGCGGCGAGCACCGGTTCTCTGACCTTCCAACAGAGACGCGAACAGTGGCCATGTCCCCAGCAGCCCCAGCACCCTTGTCTCCTCTTGCGGGTCGCCTTGTCCAGGCTTTGCTTGCAGTGCTGGGGGGGGGGGGGTGGTCCTGTCCTGTCTCTCCAGCTCCTGTCTGCTGGGGGAGGCTGCTCAGTGCACAGCCTTGGCCGGGAGCTGGGCTGAACGCAGGCCCACGGCCCCGGGGCGAGCACAGCCTGGGAACGGTCCTCTCTCCTGTCCTGCCGGGTGTTTTGGGAGGGAAGGGATGCAGCGCCGGGGGCAGCAGGGAGGGTGCAGCAGGAAGTCGGGCTTGCCGAGCTGGGTGTGTAGCGTGTGGGGATGCTTGTCTGGGCTCCCAAAGCATTTTCCAAACACTTTAATTATAGTGATTTATATGGCAAAAGTGTGGGGGCGAGAGCTTGGGAAAGGCATTAGCAGGTTTGTTCTGAGGGCTCTAATCAGAGGTAGGTGATGGGGGGGAGGGAGGATACAGCACAGGAGCTGTACCTTGAACTGCAGCGTCAGGACAGGTTTGAAGGATACAGAACCTCCCAGCCGTGCCAGGGATGTGCTGACGGCATCCCTGAGGCCTCGGTGCCTTATGTGCTCCTCTGGTAGCAGCGCCGGCACCAGGAGTACCGCCAGACGTCCTGCGCCTGCCCCCCGCGCTGCTCCCGAGCCAAGGTCTGCAGCACCGTGCTTCCCAGGGGTGCTTCCCCACCACCAGCGGGGCTTAACCCACCTGTAGGCAGTGGGGCCGTAGTCAGCCCCACGCACAGCACCGGCACAGCCCGCACGTCTGCGGCGGCAGAGGAGAAACATGAGGCCACGTGGCACAGGAGGGTCTTTACTAGTTAGTCACCAGGAAATGATCAACAATTCAACAGCAATTCAGTATTCTCCTCTTGTTGGTGTCATCTTGAAAATATCCTTCTGTTCTTGCTTTGTACAACATTGTTCTCTTAAATCTCCACCACGTTACTTATGTACACGCATCCTCGCGCGCACCCACAAACAGTTTTCCGCAGCTCCCCGGCAGCGGAAGAGCTCCTGGTCTCTGCACAGAAACAACAGCTCCCGCAAGCCTGGGGAGCCCAGCAGCCAGGAGAGCACTGCGGGGCAGCAGAGCTCACTCCGAAACCTCGGCCCCCTCCAAGCCTGACTTGCTCTGAGGAGACTGTCACTCCTACAGAGTCCTAATTACACCGGAGGAAGCGAGAGAAATATGGGGCTGCTGTCGTGGCTGGTGGCAACAGCCTGGCCCCGGGCACAGCACGGGGGCTGCAGGGCTGAGCCACGGTTATCAGCTGGTGCGGGGATGCGAGCAGTGGTGGAGTGGCGGCTCTGACTCCTCTGAGCCGCCACAGGACGCAGCCCTGGCAGCGTGGCCAGAGCACACATCACCCCTGCTGCAATCCTGCTTCTTGGCCTGTTTTCTGATAAATAACCTTTTCCTGTCCTTTTTGACACTGATGTTTATTGATGTCTGAAATCCCTTACAGCCAGGTCTGGCCTCAGATAGCCGAGGTGCCCTGCGCATCCCATGGCCATGGAGCAGGAGCGGGAAGAGCGGCAGAGCCAGCTCCGCTTCACCAAGATGCCCACAGCCTCCCTAACGCACTTGCTCCCAGATGCGTCAGGGCGGATGCCAGCGGCATCTCCCAGTGGAAACATGGCATTGAGGACAAAGTCGAAAAAAGAGAGCGCTGTAAACAAACATACCTCTACTTCCCAACTGCTCCTGTCTGTGCAGGCAGTGCTGAGCATCCCCAGCCTCGGTGCTGTGCTGCTGGTCCTCTCCTGGGGAGCGTGGGGCAGCAACCCCAATGGCAAAGGGTTCACCCTCAGCCTCGGGGCCCAGCACTAGCGTCCTCAGAGAGCAAAGGTAGCCAAGCCCGGGGCTGCAGGATGCCCCCCGTTCCCACCACCAGCTCGGCAGCAGGGGCAGGAGGCACCAGCTGGAGGTCAAGGCTCCAGGGTGCTGAGCCAGGAGCTCTCATGCCCAACTCCCATCCAGAGGACACCTGCACTAAAACCACATGGACGCTGGGTGGCAAACCACTCTGCCCTACCTGGGGAGAATTTGCTGATTAAGGGATAAGCAATTACTTCTCTACCCACAGGCTCACGTTATCACTTAATTGAAACCAATTGATTGAGAAGCTAAAAGCAGCCCTGGCTTAGAGCATTGCAGATGGTGCCTGGGAGCAGGGCAGTGCACTGAACCCTTAAAAGCATTGGCATCAAGGGTAGACGCAGCCTCGCTCTCCTAAAGTGTCTCACACATCGTTATTACGAGCAGGAACCAGCAGCAGCAGGGCAGTTCCAGGGAATATTATTTATCATACTTCAAGCCTGCACAAACAGCCTCTTATTCTTGCCCTCTGCCCTCAGTGGGCAGGCTCTGCTCCCACAGAGATTTCAAGGGAAGGAAGTGTGCATCTGCAGGGTGATGTGGGGGCAGCCTGGCTCTTAAGTGGTCTAACCACTAGCCCACAGTGCTGGGAACAGAGCCCAGGAGATCTGCTGCCCAAACGCAAGCTCGTACGTATAAGCAGCTGCGTCCAGGGTTGCTTGTGAACCTGCATCCTCCAAACAGCGCAGGAGAGGGGGGAGATGCAGGAGCAGCCCTACGACAACCGTCCCCTACAAGGGAACGGTGGCAGATGCTGAGGTCCCTCCAGGCATGGGGAGGAGATGGGGAGGGAAGTGATGGGCACCTGCAGGGCACCTGCGCAGCCTCAGCAGCAGCCTTCACTTTGCACAGTCATGCCCGAGATGAGAGCTGGGCAGGGGAGCCAGCGCTTTCTCAGCAGCTGGTTGGAAAGTCCCTGGGTGCAGCTGACACACAGCACTCTGACCGAGGCTGCGGAGTTGGGGCATCTCCACACCAAGTAACAGCACGCGCTCCCCAAACTGTTTCTTTGCAGCGAGCCTGGCTGTGGGACCTCACAGGGGCCGCGGAATCTCTCCTGGCCCTCTGTTTACAATGCCGCTGCGCAGGCACGGCCAGCCTTTGCTCACCTTGCACTTGTCTTTCTGATTTGGTTGCATTTTTCAGGCATTCGGCACTGACATCCCTGCAAAAGGTAGTGCATACTTTATTAACTCTGCTACTTTCTTCTCTGCTAATTAAAATCAAATTATATCTGATGCACACTGCATACTTTGCAGCGAAAGCAACCTGCTTTCCCATTCTGCTCTCCGGAGCCTTTGTCGCTGAAGCAATTTATTTAGCCCGCTGAGCTGAAAAGAGTGCAGCCCTGCAGAGCCCACGGGGGTGCCTGGGGACCCAGCTGGCTGGAGCCTCTCCTGGCCTCAACTTTTTGGATTCACGCCAGGCTGGGGCCAGGGTCCCTCGGGGCCGAGGGGAAGAGCATCAGTGCAGCATCCCAACGGCCTCACGCCAAGCTGACGGGGAGGGCAGGCTGCCCCAGCAGCTGGGGAAGGTGATGATTGGTGTTAGCGGGAGGCTGTGAAGGGCCACGAGTGCCCGTGCAGATCTCCAGCCATACCTCGCCACCCACGGAGTGCCAACGCCGACCTACCGTCTGCCCCGCAGCCCCAGGAGATGCCTGCCCCGTGGGACCTGGAGGCACAGCAGAGAGAGAAGGAGACTGGATATTCGTGAGCCTCAGTCTGCTGTGTCAGGGCCTCCCTGCGCTACCCTCTGGCGCTGAGCATTTCATGAATTCTTGTCCGCTCCGTTCTTCAAATGGGACGTGGCCTTGTGAGCGCAAAGCGCTGCTTGCTAGGCACGGCTGTGCGCGTTGCTGCGTGCAGCAGACAGCTGCTGCCGGTGTTGCAGCGCCCACAGCTTTGCTATCAGCTCCTTCCTCCAGCAAGTGACAAACCTGTGGCCAGGGAGGGCTGCAAACGGCAGACTGCCTGCAGCTCACGTCCCTCTTGCCTTGGGCCAGCAAATGGTAGCATTTGCCCATGTCCTGTACCCAGGGAGAGACCTGGCTCAGCAAGGTGCCGTTCACCCAGCGGCGTGTTCCATGGGAAGAGTGATCCCAAGGGAACCGAGCCCCGCTGGCAGCAAGCAATGCGGCTCATGGGAACGTCAGCAGCAGCAGTCACCCATGCCCTGGGCTCCAATTTGGGGCCATCTTGTCTCCTCTGCCACAGGCCCGGCACCAGCACATGCCACCAGCATGTTTGGCCACATGGGGACCAGGAGAAGATGAGCTTCCTCGGAGCGTGCTCCAGCCCCGTGTAGACCCGGTCCCTTGTGTGAGAGCACAGCGTGACGGACACGGGGAGCACAGGACCTGGAGCGGCAGGCGTTGCATCTGACATGACTCCACGCTGCACCGGGGGAGGCACCCGCTGATGCTGTAGTTCAGTGCAGAGCCCGGTCAGATCTTGTCCCTCTGCTTGGCAGTCACAGGCAGGTCCTGTTGCCCAAATGCGCTAAAATGCAGGTACTGGCTCCACAGGCAACACAGCTAGTGGCTCAGCACAGAGCAAGCCTCGCTCGTAAAGGGCCTTAGGAGAGAGGAGGAGGTGCCCCAGGTCGGCCCCTGCCCTGTATCCCCTTAATGAAGCCATTACACTTGGATTTTTTTTCCTTAGGGAAGGGGTAGAGTTTCTGCAAAAAGACAAGACTTCCCTTGTGGCCCTTGTGCTGGTGCTGGCAGGAGCCATGTTTGGAGTAATACATCATCAATGGAAGGTATCTAATGATATATTGCCCTAATACATCACCATAGCAACAGTGCTCTAATAATGTATTATTCTAATGTGCTACCCAAGCGCACGTTCTTCCCGATGATGTATGGCTGGGATCGCTGTGCTCTGCCAAGCCCAGATGCAACAAAGCTCTCCTGACTGCCAAGCACCCTCCTTGGAGCAGTACCTGCCACCGCACGGGATGCACCGGCTGGCTGCAGGCAGCTCACCCCTCCTCCTGCCATGAAGGACACCTCCTGTTGCACTGGGGACTTCTCATCACTGATGGTCATCTCATCCAGGGAAAACTGCGTTTGGGACTGTGCAGTGTCTTTGAAAATAATGATTGTGGTCAACACGCTATTTCTGATGCGGCTGCTGAGACTGTGGGGTAACAGCCTCCGTCACGGCAGCTGTGGAGGTGCGCCTCAGCTCCCCACACAGTCCTGCCAGCACGCACCCTGCTCCCTCTTCTCCTTCCCCAGTCTCCCCACTGCCCCGTACCTTAACTCCAGCAACGGTCAGCAGGGGACATGCAGGGAGGAGTGTGAGACCGGGCGAAGGGTGACGGTGCTGCAGAGTTTGCTTCCACCTTCAGGAAGGTGCTACTACCTTGGCACCCAAGGGCAGAGGAACCCCTGAATTCGGTGCACATCAAGGCTCATCGCACTGCACCGTGCTCAGGCAGCAGACACCTGGGCAGCCACGACCACAGCCCCCCCCTTTCCCTTCTTGCAGCCGAGGTATAGTGTCTCACTTGTGGAGCTCTAAAAGACAATTTGAAAAGCATTCCTTTCCCGGCATTTGAAAAGTTCAGAAGGGGAAGCGACGGGCTGGTTTGTGCATTTCTCCAGCCCCTTCCAAGGTAGCGAGGCCGCACAGCGCCCTGGCTTTGCTCCTTAACAATGAAAATACCAGCTGGAATTCTCCTGCCGCCCATTACAGGGACAGCATTGTTTCCAATTCACACTATCTTTTTGACCATTCAAATGCCATTAATTCAGTCACCCCAATGCGTAGGACAGTTATCTGAAATGTTTTCCCAAACAGCTTAGTGACTATAGAGCAACAATTCATGGAATTGCTCGGGGACATCTGTGCAAAGCAACGCACAGCAAAGAGCTCACGGCCAGCTGAATGCTCTCTGTGTGGACCCCAGATTCCACAGAGGAGCAGGGAAGCCGGCAGACAGAAAGACTGAATGAATGGCAGGAGAAATCATTTCATCTATGCAAATCCATGCCAAGCTCTCTGCGCAGCTGTTGTCAGTGGGGAGCTCTGCCCCTCTGCACCGACATGTAAGAAGATTTTATTGTGCACTGGGACGCTCCCTCTGCCAGACCAGCGGCCGCTCACTGCACGGGGCTCGCATCCACCCGTGGCCCCCGTGGCCTCTATCTGCCATCCACAGGCGTCTGAGGTGAATCCTCCCTGGCAGCGCTGCACGCAGAGCGGGGCTCAGCGGGGGGCTGCAGGATGGCCCTCACTGTCCCTCTGCTCTGAGATGCCCAGGCCTTAGAAGCCCCTAGAAAGTGAAAGCTAACTACCAGCTTAAAGCTAATGACACCTACAGTTAATTCCTTCATTGCCCATAAGAGGAGCCGCAGCGCTGTCTGTATCAATAGTTGTCTGTACTGATTATAGCGGCAGCGAACGGGAACCCCCTGGGGACCTGGAGCAAACCCCCAGGGTGACCTCGCAGCACCCACCTGAAGGGACCCCCGGGCAGGAACAAAGTGGGACAGTGACCCCTCCAAGCCAACTGTGCCAGCATCAGGCTGATGGACACCAGAAAGCAAAGCACTACCTAAGAAAAGGAGCCTCTGCAGTCTCAGGTCTACCACAAGTGACTGCTGAGGTGCAATGCCAGCCCAGCTGGAGCCTTTCCCAGTGAAGGACACAATTCTGTGAGAGCAGCATCATGCTAGGCACCACCCAGACCCTCACGGAAAAAGGCAGTGAGGGAGTACAATGCAGGGAGAGGCGTTTGGTCCCAGGGCAGAACGAAGCGGATACAGCGGAGCCTGACCCTGTTCTCTGCACTCTCAGCGCGTGGAGCTCACTAGCTCCAGGGAAGCCCTAGGAGACCACAGCTGCCTTAGGAAGCAGTAGGAAGAGCTCTGAGGGCAGACCTTTCCCTTTCCTCCCTAACGTGCTGATGGCTCTGCCAGCAGTCCTGCATAGCCAGCCCATCCGAGCGGCACGGCGTGGGAGCTCTGCAGCAGACCGACCTGTGCGCTTGGGCTGCGGGGTGCTGTGCTTGTCCCACCTGAAACGATCCAGCAGCCCTGGGGCAGCTCACCGCTCAGCCACAAGAAAGCAGGTCGGCTCTCCTGCAGGGGCCAAAACCTGGGCTGGGACAAGGGCACAGCGTCACCCTCCTCGATGCCAGCTGGACCTCTGCTGGCTTCGGCTTCTTCTACAGCAGCCACGTCGCCAGGGTCAGCAGACTCACCCGGGTACTCTGTCATCCAGGTCCCTGGGAAATCCCCAGAGCTGAGGGGACAAGGTACTTCAGCGACCCAAACCTGTGACACCCCAGAGCGGGGGTCCTGCTAGCACACACACAGAGGCAGGAAGGCTGCTCGGTCTCCCCAGGGCCGTATCAGACTGTCCCCCAGCTGTGGGCAAGCATGCTGCAGCCCTGGCCGTATGCGTGGGTGGCGAGCGATGCAGGAGGCCTCCCTGTGCTGCGTTTGCAATGCTCCTGCGCTGCACCTGGGCAGATTCCAATCTCTCAACGTTTCAGGGGGACAGCAGTGACAAATTACAGCATCTGCAGCAGAGAAAAAGGGAAACAGAGGGACCAAAGGAGGAATGATTGTATTATCAATAATGTTTCCGATAGCTGATGGATGAGGACACCCAAATGATTTTTAAGGTTTCAGTAGAAACTCTCCAAATAGCAGCACAAAGGCAAAGCGTGTATTAGCCCAGGGTCTCCTCAGGAACTCCTCCAGAGATGTGCACAGCAATGCCAGCGGCAGGCAGAGCACGCGCTCAGCATGATGCTGTGGACAGCCCATTTAAAAGCAGACAAGAAGGGACCTTTTCCTTGTCCCCGTGGAGGCAGGAGTAATCCTGAGGGCTTTCTGAGAGGGATGAACACACAGACACGTTGCTCAATGGGACTCTTCCAAATTGCCGATATTTTTCCCCACCTTCCCTACCCAGGGCTCGGTGTGAATGCGCGCTAAACAATTTCTGGAAACAAACAGCTTTTTTGAAAGCTGCCCAAAAAGCCCACTGCTTTCACCAAAACTAAGAGTATGGAACATCAAGGGAAAGATCGTCTCCTAATTCTTTGGGGAGCTGAATTTGCAGAACAGCCATCCTGTTTTAATGAAATACAAACGTTCCCTTCAAAAAGCAGGGTGTAGCCCCTCGCCCTGTACACGGCAGAACGTGCAGCTGATAGCTCTGTGATGCCATATGTCAGACACAGCCTTGGAAATGCTACCGTGCTGGAAACCTAACAGACAACATTGTTTTGTGTAGAAAACTGGCAAATCTCCAGGCTGGGGTTTCAAGGGATAATTTGTAGATTGAATGTTAATGAATATTATTGTTGTTATCTGGAAAGGCTGCGTTGACTCCACTCTGCTGCCAATTGCACATCTTGAATTTTTATTCCCCCCCCGCCCCGCCACTAAACAGAAAGGGCAATTCCAGCACAGCTGATGATTCAGGAAGCCAATTGAAGGCATATGGGAAAAGGCGATCCTTACTGTGCCTAGCCTATGTCACGCCTAGCCTATGTCACGCCTAGCCTATGTCACGCCTAGCCTATGTCACTCCCTCCTCAAACCCTGCTGCTTACAGTACTTGCTCAGATATGGGATCATCGTTTCACCTAAGTCCCGTCTGTCCTTCCTCCTGCAAACCACACTTCAATAACCATCCTCCATCCATGGTATCTGGAGGTCAGGAGCAGGCATCAATGGGATCTTTAATAGCATAAGTCTTTTTTTAGCTCTTTGGGGAAACAGGCAGAGGAAATACTGTCATTCCTGCAGCCCATTCAGAGTTGTGACATGGCTTTCCTCTTGGGAGCCTTTTTGTGCGAAATACCAGGTCACGGAGCAGCAGCTTACCTGAGAAAGCCGGCTGAGGGTGCTCCAGCAGCGTGGCACAGGCCCGTGCCCCTCTGCAGCTCCGGAGAGGACCCTCACCCTCCCCGCCGGGCGGGCTGGCTCCCGGGCCACTCGGCAATGCACTGCACCCCACCGTGATTTATGTGGCACTTGCACAATTGATGCGCTTTGTGCCTGGGGACAGTTAAATGGTAGCTCTGTCATTAGTTTAAGCAGAGGTTAAAGGTGATCAATAACAAGGGTTTCATGCCCAATTGATCACCCCTTGCTATTTATTTCTGCCTTTTGCTTTCCATCCCGTGGTGCTTTTAGAAATAGTAATTAAAGACATAACAAGTGTTCCACTAAGCAGAATATCAAACGCTTCAGGTATCGATTCAATACTCTCCCTCTTAATGATGCTGACCTGCGTTTGTCCCCAACACCAGCAAGGCTGGGCCAGCCTGCGAGGCTGCTCTCCCCGCAGCGCGGGCTGGGGGGGGGGGCGAGCCCCCTCCCTGGGGGGCACAGCCAGCCCCTGCCCAGGCAGCATCGGGCAGCACAGCTGAAACATGGCAGAGAAAGGCAGGAGGGCTCTGGGACCTGCCTGGTCCAAGCCCTTCCTTCCCAAGAAGCCGAACAAAGCAAGCCCAGCTCACAGACGTGGCCATGCATTTAATTTGGCAGCCTGGCTGGTCGGTCCCGGTCCCAGGGCAGGTAATTTGGCTCCGTCCCACAGCTAGCTGCGGGCTCCCGCCTCTGCCCTGTGGTGCCGGCTGTCACAGGCTGCCTGGGGACAGAGCCAGGCTGGCCCCATCTCCTGGGAGGGTCCAAATGGGCCAGCAGCAATGCCAGAACGGGTGAACACCCTAGTTCCCCCCAAAACTAGCACTGGGAGGTGACGCACAGAAAGGGAGCACACTAGATGACAAATATGTTCAGCAAAGTATCGCCGAGTGCCTTGTTTTTGCCGTCCACACTAGGAAGAAATGGCTGAAAATGAATAGCAACAGGAAAGCAAATGCAAGGCAAGTGTCAGGGTGCATATACCGATTGTGCAACCCATCAGACTGTCGTGCAGCAGAGCCCCGGCTCACAAACCCCATCTGCCTATTTGCCTTTCACTGTGAAAGCATATTTAGGGCAAACACACCATGAGACAAACCGAAGCATCTCAGTGACTTTGGGGACAGGTTTTTTTTATTTCTGGTGAGCGTCGCCATTTTTTGGGGTTGCGGCAGAAGGCATCAGCGGCTGCACGGTCAGCAGAGGCAAGGAGACGGGGATGCCGCTCAGCAGGTGGGACCGCACTGCTGCTTGGCCCTGCACTGATCTTCACGACCCAGAGGCTGGAAAGTGCCTGGTGCCACGCAAGCAGCGGAACAATCCAGCAACCAGTAAGACTAAGGAAGTGAGAGCCAACTGTGGGAAGCATCCAAAGCTGAGAAAACTCTTTTCTTTGATACACCAGTGAGAGGCTTGCTGAAGAAAGACTGTCACAGGCTTGCTGGAGTCAGAAGTGGCAAGCTCTGCTAGTTATGAGCTAAGGTGTTCTATATTCTCATTTGAAAATAAAATTGCATGTTGCTGCTGAGAGTAAACAAAGTAATTTTAGGAAAACAAAGAGCTAAGAATCCTTCTGTCGGCAGCAAATCCCCTTGGTGTCACAACCCTCGTGAATGACAGCACGATTCTCACACATACCTCAGAGCAGTACAGGACAGAATGAATCCAGCGCTGCCACTGCCTGCTGCTTTTTGCTTGCCCGTATTTGCTGAAGAATCAACATCCTTCACGCTGAAGTTTGGCTGACAAGCGGGCTGCCCAGCCTGCTTCTCATGGGGCTCAGCAAACCCCTCGTTCCCTCCAACTTGACGGCTGCAGATGACTCCAGCTCTATTCTCTGAAGTGATAATGTTTAAAGAAAGAAAAAAAACCCCAAGCCCTGTGGTAACTTGCAGCCTGAACCACAAGATAGAAGGCTCTTCTGTGATGATGGGTTTGTTAGATCGCTCCCACGCCTGTTGCAATTCTGCACCTGAACAGGCCCATCAGGCTTCTCCCTCGCTGCCGCAGGGGCTGAGGCACAGCAGAGCATCCCCTGAGCCTCACCGCTCCAGCGGAGCCCGCGAGTCTCTGCCGCGCGAGCGCGCGGACTCGTTCAGGAGAGCACCGTGCGGGGATGACAAGGGAAGCAACATGCGAGGTCAGGTTTGGCAACAGTTTTCACCCCTTTGCTCTTGAATAATGCTCCGTGCTAAGGCATGGAAAAAAAAAAGACGTGCGATTATAAAACTGTTCTGAGCACTAAGTATTCGCCAGCTCCTGGCACTTGGAGCTCTGTGGAGGACACGAAGGCGTAAGGGACACGGGCCTCGGTCCTGAAGAAGATAAATTCAAAGTTGCACCCTGACCCCCACCTGGCTGGGAGAGAGGGCAGGGGACAAGGGCCAGCAGCCACCGTGGCACGTCGGTGCTCCTCCAGACAGCTCCGCCAGATACGCGCCACAGGCAATGTGAGTAAAAATAACGCTGAGCTGATGCAAGTCAGCTGGGAGCTGGAGAGACAGCACTCAGTTGTACTTGTCATCGCGAGCGGGAGCTCCACGGGGCTCCTGGGCTGCCGGAGACCGTTTCAGCAGCGGGCGATGCCCTTCCACAGCGCTAATCCTCAAAACACATGGCAAGCCTGTCCTGCTCCCCACAGCCCTGGGGCAGCAGGGTCAGGAACGCTGTGCCCAAACCAGGACAATACCCATGTAGAGACACGTACAGAGAGGGGGAAGCAGGAGAGCAGCTCTTGCGTCCTTGCAGAACGGCTCTGCCCGTGCTACACCTCAGAGTCCAGCACGTGGAAGTGCTCTTTCCACCGGAGCTACCGAGTGAGCTGCCTGCAAACCCACACGGTTCACACCGCCGGCCAGGGAGCACCTCACGCTCCTGTAAGCTCTTTTTGCCAAGGTCCTCTCAGCACTCCATAGAAACTCACCCTTGCAACTCAAGGCAAGATTTATTACATCACTTCACAAGAAGTAAAAACAGTGGGGAAAAAATAACCAAACCAAACCCAAAATATTTCTCGTAGTCCTCAAGGACATTAACAGGAGATCTGAAAGTAAAATCCAGGAGCTCCGATAGTGTTTGAGAGGAAAGCCTCCGTTGTAGGAAATCTGATGACCACCCTGCAGCAGCTCTCTCACTGCCCATACTTCTGTTGAAAAGCCATCACTTCTTTTGTCTGTAACCGGGTTAGTCTTAAACCATGACTGAAAAAACTTCTCCAATTTAAAGCTAATTATATATTTTTAAAAAACCCCAAACATAAATACGTCTGATGCACTGGCCTGACTCTTTAAAACCAATCTTGCAAATGACTGCAAAAGATGCAAACATGTAAATCAAATTCATTTCCCAGAGTTTTGGCTAGCTACAAATTTAAGATCCAGCATAATCTCAAAGTCGCACAGCCTCCAGGGTGTGTGAGAGGTACTAATACACATTGAGCTCCAGGTACTGAAAAACCACAGGACAAATTTCTACAGAAAAAAAAAACAAACCAAAAACGACAGTGAAATGAAAAAATACCCGCTGGCTTTTTCATACCTTGTATCGGTCCCCTAGTGAGGAGCAGGCACTTCCACGGAGCATCTGACAACTCTTGTGCGTATACGTGACATCTGCAAGATTTTTGTGCGCGCGTTCATTCACTTACTTTCAAGGCGCTCAGCTGTTGGGGTACAGCTCCTGGGACAAGGGGCCGAGCAGCTTCAGCTAGCCATCCGCCTTTCTTAAACGTGTTGACAGAAAAGCCGGCTTGGAAACATTATGAAAGAACTACTATTCTTTGCCTGTGGTGACTGCTGTCCGTTTTGGCCCTAGAGCAGCTGCTGTAGGGCTTAAAAAGCAGGAAGAGTTGGAAGAATGATAATCTGGCAAAGCGATCAAAAGCGGATTGCCCTCTGTGGAGCTGCAAGAAGTCAATGTGTCCGCAAGGACACATGACCTGGGCGCTGGAGGTGTTGCACAGATGCCGTTATCGGGCAGAAAGCTCCAAAGAAAGGTGGTAAAGAGGAAAAACAATTTTAAAATGTCTTTAAAGTTTAGCATGGACAGCACGCTCCTCTGCAGCAAGCACTCTCAGCAGTGTATGAGCCAGGGCACCCATGTAACTAAAACACCTTTACAAGGCTTGCAAGAAATAACACTCCTTTTGACTAACACCAAAAATAATGTGATATCAAGGAACATGAAATATTCATGAGGTCTGATCTAACACGCACATTACATCTTGTGTACAGTATCATACACATTAACGCTGCCTTTGCAACCTTCTTATTCCCAGGCACGGCATGGTGGGTTACACGGAGAAGCCTGGTTGTTTTAGCTGAAATCGAAACCAGGGGGAACTTTCATGGGCAGAGTTTACAGGAATGCCACAGGAAAACACCCGATTAAGTGCAGTTGGCTGTATTTCTGCTTCTGTGCCCGGGTAAGAGCTGTGCGCGCACACATGCACAGTTACGCTCACCAACAAATAACAAGTGGGAGAGATGCTGAATGCCAATAAATCAGCTCGGCAAAGCGCAGTGGGAGTTCACATGAAAGACTTAACGAGCTCCTTCTCTGCCCGTTTCCTACAGACGCACATATATGTGAACCAGCGGCATGATGCTGATCGGAGCCCAGATCGTATTCACCGGTGTAAGCCGGGAGAAATCCCGTTCTTTGGAGCTGCCCATTTCAGGAGGGTCTGTTGGGCCAGGTCTCTCTAAGCAGCAATATTAAATCTGAGACACTTTCATCTATGGACATTTAGTATTTTAAAACCAAAGCAGCCCCCGCCACATTGCAGCTTGCTCCTGCCCCTGCCTGGAGCTGATGTGCTCCCAGAGCAGCGGGAGGGCAGCCAGTCCGCATGCATCCCCCGCTGCAGGCACGGCACGCCGACGAGAGCCACGGCAGGCTGCACTCCTGCCCTGAACACATGCGACGAGCTACGAGCACCAGCCTGGAGTTTCTTGGCCAGAATGCGCTAATTTTAAACAACCTAACTGTAAGAAACAATACAAGGCAGCTAAGGAGAAGCAATTCCACAGTTGTGGACTTCTGTCCTGGGGGTATGACCCAAGCCTGTTTCCAATACCCGTGAAATAACAACGCTGAGCTTTCCCAGGGCTGGTCCAGCTCCAACCAAACAACGGTAGCATTAGCATAAAATTAAAATATATGCAAACAACATTAACACAGAATTAAAATATATGCTCAACCAGACGGTGCTGAAATCTCTCCTTGTGGGAAAGAGAGAAAGCGGGGTCGGGCAGAGTTAGAACAAGATTCCAAGGTGTTAACACTGATGCTCCAAATTTACACGAAAAGAGATTAACGGTGTTTCTGCTGCGGCTTTAGCTAGGTAGGGGACAGTTTGCATTGCGGGCACTTTGCTGGGATCAGGCTCCGAGTGGATAGCAGTTAGCAGAAGAGACCAGATTTTGTTGAAAGCATAAGATGAATATGGCATCAATAATTATGTGTGACTGTGCCTAGCGAGGCAAACTGCTGTGTTGTAGTCACTTCTGCAGTTATTAGAGACCGAGCACTCCCTGCTCTCGCAAGTGGCAGCAATAATATTCTAAGAAATCCAAAAAGAAAGTTGGATACTGGAACACCACAACCTTCTCCACACAGGAAAGCTGAGCAGCAACTGTCCACCTTTTTAAAAATAAAAAGAAAAAAAGGGACGCTCTGCTGAATATTGTCTGCCTTACAGAAAACAGCAATATCCTAAAATTGCTGATAACCAATTTATAAAGACAACAGCATTAGGAAAGCGCAGCTGCCCTCCCAAGTACCTGGGCAGCAGAGGCAGGCTGCTCGGCTCCCAGTGAGGCTGGAGAACGCAGACGGCACGGCACAGCCTCGTGCCGTTCCACGAGCACGAGGGAAGGGCTGAGCTCACATCGGGGATGCGTTTGCCTGACGCCAACTGCCCCAGCTGGCCACAGACCCCTTGGCCGCCGCTTCACCTCACCAGTCTGAGATTTGACTCCGCACTTCACCGGCCAGGCACCGGCCCCTCTGGATCGTGCGCGCGGGACCCTGCGTGGGCAAGGCAAACAGGTCACCCCACCAGTCGCTCGGAAGGCGGACGGCACGCTGGAGGAGAGTGCCTGCCCCGAGCGTGGCGAGCGCAGCCCGATGCTATCAAGGGACTAACACAGCTCGGATGCAAACGCAAAAGCGACGCTGCTGTGAAGAGCGTCTGCTGGGGCCGGGCAGTGCCCAACAGCTCAGACCTCCTGCAGCTCCCTCTGTCCTTGGGTTTCACATCAGTGCAGACCTGCACCCCTCTAATACTGGTGATGTGCATAACTCCCTTCCCTTATCTACGCTTCCTACTTTGCATAGCCTACTATTTGTTCGTGCATTGTTAAATAACTGTTTGTACATCTGCTTTTCTTTAGCGCACCAGCATCACAGTCCTGCCTTCGTGTGCTTTACTCTTGATGTAGTAGTATGAGCTCATACTTTCATAGTGAGAAACCACCACCACCAAAAAAATAAAAATAAAAATCAAGTCTCCCCCCAGTAATTGCTATTTAATCCTTGACCAAGAAAACTAACAAGTTCTTCTAAGAGAGGCAAACCTTTGGGGCATTTGATTTTTAGAACGGCTGAGCACTGCGGCGCTGCAGAAATAACATACATAAAGTGTATTTTATTTTTGCTGCTCAACGGCATGAAAGAGCTAATGCAGTGGGGCTGCCAGCGCCTTATACAATCTGACAAACCGAACAACCCAAGGGTGCTCGTCCTCCCCAGCACTCACAGCACATCTCATCCATTATGAGAACGCAATGTGAAAACTGACCCTTCCCCTCTAAGTATCAATATAAATACTGTTTGCCAGCCAGGTTAGTTCAGAACGAAGAGGCTACTGAAATCACCCTGGTATAGAAAAGCAGTACAATTAATCATTCAGTGCAAACAAGAGTTCGTTTTCTTTAAAAAAAAAAATAAACCCTCTTTTGTTCATTTCTGGTTTCTTCTTCCCTTAAAGCCTGGCTATCACACAGAAATTCTTAAGGCTGCAGAGTTACAGCACTACCAAACATTAAACGCAATGGTCCATGTGTGTGAAGCATGCAGAAGAATAGCTAAGGAAAGATTTTTCAGAGTTTTAAATTAATTTAAATGCTTTCATGATACATTATTGACTCAAACCCTTGAATCATCCTGCTCCTTCACTTTTTTTACGGGAGCGTATCATCTAAGCTACTGCATATGCTCAGCTATTTAGAAATTAGTAATCATTCAGTAAATACAGCAAAACTTTTGAAATTCAGGATCTCTACAACAGCCCTACAATTCTGTGCTTTTCTATTAAAACCAGTCACATTACAAAAAAAGGAAGCTAAGTCTGTAACAAAAGCTGACAAAACATACAATGCACATTGAATCCTTTAAGTGAGACTTCTGATTATGGTCTGCATGCCAAGGAAAGTTATTAATACACTAAACTGCAGCATACGCTACCTTATTTGTACCACAAAGTGAACAATTTGTTTACATACTTATGAGCATCAAACATCGTATTTAATGAAATAACTGCTCAAAGTCACTTTATTTTAAAAATCTCAGAAAACAGTTTACTAGAATTTTGAATGAGGAAAGCTTAATAGTTTTGTATTAGCTGATGTAGAATAGCTACGTTTTAAGAGACATTGAGAATGTGGTAATTTAGAACATGATCTACTACAAATGCACTGTTGCTCAGGCAAGTATTATACACACCCCCCAAAGGCACGAAATGCAACAAAATCGAACCGCAGTGAAGACAAGAATTTTCATGTATAAATTTTCAAGTGTAAGTTACATTTGATATGTTAAAAAAAATTACATATATAAAAATAATTATATACGCATTCCTATTTTCTATCACTAGAAAATCCCTTTTAAGCCTGCTGTTTTCACAGCATATAATTTGTACCAAGAGTCAAGTAGGGAAACCGGCCAGTGCCAGATGTTCAAGAACACCGGTAAGTTCTCTGTCAAATAAAAAGAAAGAATTTGGTGCTTTACTACCAGATTTCGACTAAGTATTTCATCAGTGCAAGAGCTCAGTATAGGCACATGCTTCAAAAGTTCTCCCAACGCACAAAACACCGCAGGAAGTGGAGGACCTGCAAAGGCAAACGCAATCCTCGCGCGCCACTTTTCTTGACATTTGCTGAAAGAGAAGAGGTTTAAAGCAGAGATGCGAGCCGATTCTTCTAGAAACGGAGAACGCAGTAACTACGTTTTCAGCCTTTCTTGTCATAACCACAAAACGTTAGGGCATGAAACCATGAAAGAGAAAGCTGGCGACATCAGAAAACCCGAGAGCGTGCTCTGAGTGGAAGGAAGGAATCTTCTTAGCTATACTGGCGTACGTTTATTACTTCTGCGACAAGCAGGAACAAAGTTAGGTTTACAGTGTTTGCTGCTCGCACTGTGGACCGCAAAAAGTTACGTTCGGATCAGTAAAATATCGCAGCGTCACAAATGCAAAGCTCCAACCCTGCACCAACGCTCGGGAGCTCTGGAGCTCGGGGTTTGGCTCGTTACGCGCCTGCGGACAGAACACAAGCGCCTAAGCGCAACGAAGAAGTTTCCCCGAAGTGCGGTTAACGGGAAGGGCAAGAGCGGCCGAGCCCCGCACGGCTACCGGGGAACGACGGGGCGTCCCGGAGCTACGGGAGGAAGAGCTCCGAGAGGGGGTAACGGGGGGGGGTCTCGTCAGCCGCCGGCGGTCGCTGCAGAGGGACGGGGCCCCGGGAACGAAGCGCCGCGACGAAGCGAGCCCCGGGGCGGGGGGGGGGGGGGGGAAGGAGGCACCGCTCCCGGCCCCGGCCCCCACCGCCGGGCTCCTCCGGCCCCGGGCCGCTCCCGGATGGGCGCCGCAGCCCGCAAAGACGACACGAGACCGGTTCCTGGGTAAATGGTTTATGCAAGTAATAAAATATTTACTATAACATAAATAGAAACGTACCCTCGCAGTCTACATTGGTTTTGCAATAAAGATACAAACAAAAACCGAAACCCAAGGGGATGGACCGGACCGAACCCACCAACGGGAGGGAAGAGAGCTCCGCGCACGGTTAGAAAATAAATAGAAACGGGCCGGGAAATGATATCGAAGCGTCCTCCGGGCGAGCCCGGGCCGGGCGGAGCGGGACCGGACCGGGCCGGGGGCGCCGCCGCCGCGGCGGCCACGCGAGGAAAGGAATAAATTAGAGATCGCAAACCTTTGGCTACTGCTGCTGCGGCCGCGGGCGGCTCCGGCGCGCAGGGCGCCCGTGGCGGGCGAATAAATACAGCGCGGAGCGGGCGCGGCCGGGCCAGTCTGAGGAATAAATTAAAGCGCGTCTCTCCCGCCGCCCGCTCCCGCCGCCGTCGGGGCCGCGGACGGCGGCGGGGCCGGGCAGTCACTGCACGGCGCCGGGCAGCGCGTGGTGCAGCGGCGACGTGTCCGCCTGTGCGTAAACGTCCTCCATGGGCGGGTGCGGGACCCCGGCCGGCGTCATGCGCTTCTCCTTCTGCCGCCGGTTGCAGAACCAGACCCGCACCACCTCCTTCTCCAGCTGCAGGGAGTCCGCCAGGGAGGTGATCTCGTGCGCCGAGGGCTTGGGGCACTTGAGGAAGTGGTTCTCCAGGGCGCCCTTGACGCCCACCTCGATGGAGGTGCGCTTCTTGCGCTTCCGGCCCTGCGCCGCGATCTTGTCCAGGTTGGTGGGGCTGCCCGTGCTGGAGTCCGTCTCCTCCAGCCACTTGTTGAGCAGCGGCTTCAGCTTGCACATGTTCTTGAAGCTCAGCTGCAGCGCCTCGAACCGGCAGATGGTCGTCTGCGAGAAGACGTTCCCGTAGAGGGTGCCCAGCGCCAGCCCCACGTCGGCCTGCGTGAAGCCCAGCTTGATCCGCCGCTGCTTGAACTGCTTGGCGAACTGCTCCAGGTCGTCGGAGCTGGGCGCGTCCTCATCCGACGGCTCGGGCGGCCCCAACGGCGGCGGCGAGGCCGCCAGCTCATGGGCGCCCGCCTCCTCGGCGCCCAGCGGATCGCGCAGCCCGTGGTGCAGCGCGGGCGCCGGCGGGCCCAGCATCCCGTTGAGGCCCGCGTAGGGCTGCGCGTAGAGCAGCGGCTGCCCCGACGGCGGCGACATGGGCGGCAGGTGGTGCGCTCCGCCCTGCGCCCAGCCGCCCGCCGCGCCGCCCGCCGCCGCCGCCGCCGGTTGGTGCACCAGGTGCGGGCGGTGGTGGAAAGCGGCGGCGGACAGCTCCTCGCGGGGTCCCGGCGGGCCGCCCTTGGCGTGCTCGGCGGGCGGGAGGTGCGCGCCCCCGCCGCCCCCGCCGCTGCCCCAGTCCGTGCCGGCGCTGGGCAGCCACTGGTGGTGCGCCAGCCCGACGGCGTGCCCGGCGGCGGGGGCCAGCCCCTGCAGGTACTCGTGGTGCATCATCTTCTGCACCTCGCGGTACGTGGTGCCCTGGTGCAGCCGGTCCCCGTCAGGGTGCATCAGCGCGGCGCTGCGCGGCAGGTACTGTGCCGTGGCGGCCATGGCCGTCTGCGCTGTGCCGCGCCGCGCCGCGCTTTAGAGCCGCGCGCCGGGGCGCCGGGCCGCCGCGCGCCGGCCCCGCCCCCTCGCCCCATTGGCCCGCCCGCCGCCGCCGGCGGCCCGCGCCGCTCCGCCATAGGGCGCCGCCGGCGCGGGGCGCCGCCCCGCGCTCCCCGCCGCCATTGGCCGGCGGCGGGCGGCCGCTGCCGCGGGATTGGCCGGCGGAGGCGCTAGGCGGGGGAGTCCGCGTGCGCCCGCCGGCGGGGCGGACGCCGATTGGAGGAGGGCGGTTCATTCATGCCGAGCTGCGATCGGCCACGTGGGCCGGCCGCGAGCGCGGAGGCGCGGGGCCTGGGCGCCGGCGGGTTCGGGGGCACGTGCCTCGGCGCGGCGGGCGGTCCCGACAGCCCGGCCCGGCCCGCGCAGCACCGGCGGCACCACCGCAGCTCGGCAACCGCTCTGCGCCCCACGGCCCGGCCCGGCACGGCCCGGCCCGCTGCAGAGCCCAACGGTGCAGGGCTCTGCCCCGCGGTCTCCGTGCCCAACGGGCCTGCGGGGCACCGGGCGGGTCGCGGGGGGTGGCTCTGCCCGCTCTGCCCTGTGGCCTTGGGCTGCTGCAAAGCAGGTGGGGGACGTGGCCTCCTGGCAGCTGCTGTGCAGGGGTAGCCACTGGTCCTTGGCCGGCCAGCCCTGCGGTAATCTAGAGCTTCTCGGCCATTGAAAGTCCTGATTGACCGTTTTGGTAAACGTGGCCCCTGGACCCTGGGAAGGTGGGAGCTCCGTCCTAAACGCCCCGTAGGATAAAGCACCGAGGGCCAAGAAACGAGGAGCTGGGATCGTTTGGGCATCACGGGAAATGCGGGTCTTGGGAGCAGGCTCAGAGGCAAGTCTCTGAGCCGGTTTGAGGGTTGGCACAGGATAAAGGGCGGAGGAGTTTGTGGGAAAAGACAATGACAACAAGCAACGGCCGTGTCTGGCAGCGCTGGGAGAGAGGGGCAAGGGACACCTTAATTAACCCAGCTGCAGACTTCATTTGGGGCTTGAGGCCCAAAGTGAATCAGGATGGGCACCAGGAACATTAATCACTTCTGAAAATTAATCTTTGCCTCTGTGCTCCCATTTGTAAAATAGGAGCAGAGACAGTGACCTTTGCCAAGGGCTTGGGTGAACAATGAACCACCGGATCAATATGTGTACGAGTGTAACATGTCAATAGCCGCACACAGATGCCCTGCTCTCCCCCGGTAGAGAAGAGACATGTGGGCAGGGTGGCTCTCTGCTGCTAAGGACATTAACTGCTGCCTCCTGAAAGGCTTTTCCTGAGAAGGTGGGCCACATCCCTTCCCTCTGCGTTGAAGGCGCTTTTGCCGTTTCAGTGCACCAAAGCGGTGATTTGGACTCGGGTGACTCCAGCCCTACGTGCTGGGACTGTGGAGCCAGCAGGCAGAAGAGCCAATGTTGGCTTCTGAGCCTGGGGGAACCAAGCAGGGCTGCTCCAACACCCCACGCCGGTGAGCGTGCAGCACACTGCGCTGCCCGGTGTGAATCCCTACTTGCACTGCCCACCTCGTGCCGGCACGATGACGGCCCTGCAGGCTGTGGTGAAACAAGCCCCTGGCGCTGCGGGGTGGCAGGGTGAAGGCACTGCCCACACCCACTGAGGTTCCTGCCCTGGGATCACTCCGATTTGGCGTGCAACGGACCCCTCCTGGTTCACCCTGGTTGGATGGGATGGCTCCAGGCTGGAAAGGTCCGTCTCCTCCTCCAGGCTTGCAGCGGGTGGGGTGACAACACCCAACCCAGCAGGAACTGCTCCTGCCCTTTAGCAGCCGAGGGCCAAACCGTCAGCAGCAGGATCGGTGCTTGCCCGTGGCAAAGGCTCAGGCATCACGTCGGGATGGGGGAGCTGCTGGCCCTTGTTTCGCTGAATCACGGAGTGAACAGCTACAAGAGTGACATACCTTGCTGCTGGCAGGCTCCGTTTTGCACTGTCCTTGCCAAAACAGCCAAGTTTGGGATTGAACAGGCGCATTTTTGGCTGCGGAATGATGTGCAATCGGTTCCTTTCACTGCACCCAGTATCTCTTTTCAGGTATACGGCCCTAGAAAGAGGGTGGACTTTGCAGAAGAGATGGGTTTCATAGATCACAGAGCACATTTCATTAGGAGAATAATGGTCTCCTTTTTTTTTTTCCTGAGGAATCCTTTGCAAACACTGCGTACATTTGTAATGAATACAAGCCTTTCAGATGATTCAGTGACATGCTGTAAAATATCATACTTGGTTAAGCATTTTCTGTATTTTTTTTTTCTGACCTAGACTCATATTCATGTCAACTCTCCATGATGCAGTGCCATAATATTCAAATTTTTGGTAGCCAATTGCTTTTGATATTTATAACCATTTTTAAGGGAATCGCAATGAATAAATGTGCTCGGCTCTAACTTTATGCAAAATAAGCTGTGTGTAAATCAGTAAATCATTAGTAGAAATGAATAATTTCCAAAGGCTGAGGACTGGATCGTGATTCAAACTTTTATCTGTTTATGTATTTCAGAAGTCACTGAAGGAGAAAACACACTGTGTGTGACAACTTAGGTCCCCATCACAGACCGTTTACACAGTAGCATCGGTTTATGAGTGATCAAATGATCTTTTCAAACCAAGGCATTGTGCACAGCTTGTGCTCTGGGCTTGTTTTTCTTAATAAAAGTTGAATTTAAAGACTGGAAACAGCAAAGAACAGACGAACATGAGAAATTCCCATTTAACCCCCTTCTCAGCAACTCCAACTCCAGAAGCGAGAGCCAGGTGGCAAAGTATCTCTTTTGTAAAACAACATGAAGGAGGTAAAAGCAAAAAAGGAGAGTGCTGACCCTCAGTAAGGTTCATGGGAAGGGTTAAGATATGTCCAAACAAGCACTCACTTCAGGAGCTGGATGTGCATATTTGTGTTCCTGGTGTCCCTCTCCCCACTGAGGTGTGCTACTGAGGCGGTGTGCTCTTTCAAAGACCCTGTCAATATTTCAGTATGTTGAAAGCGTCTCTGCTTTTTTTAAAAGATATTTTTATTACATGTATTACTATTTTTACATAGCTTTTCCAGAGCTGTATCATCCAGCAAACACCTGTAGGAGGGCATCCAAGATTCCTAGCAAAAGCTAGTTCCTTCATTATGCCTTACCAGGAATATTGGCATGCAGTCCATTCCCGCTTGAAGGAATAAACAACCCCATGGACAATGTTCGATATGATTCATTCTCTGTGTGACTGTGACAGCATCAAAACCTGCCTAATGCAGCTGGATCTGAGGCTGGTGGGAGGACCGAAATAACGAGGCAAGCTTGACACGTAGGAAAGCGGAGCCCGAGCCCGCTGTGCGCAGCAAGGGGGATGACGGCTATGCAGCGCACGCTGCGCTCCCCGACCGGCTCCAGGTAGCAGGGATGCTCGGGCTTGCTGTTGCTTGGGGATGATCTGCGACAAGGGGCCGCGTCGTGTCGGGACGTCACGGCTGCAAGCCTGTCTCAAAGGGGCCGGAGGAATCCTCCCCGTGCATGCCAGGCGTGCCAGTTCCCCGTGTCCACTTCCCTCTCAGATTAGGTTCAGCTGCTATGTGTGATGCCAGAAGGTTCTGCAACGCTTAACGTCGCAGTGCCATCAGCCGTAACGGGCGAATCCGGGCACTGGAGCAGGAGGGGCTCGGAGCGGGGCAATCCCTCCAGCCTGCAGTTTTATTGGGGTTGAACAGCACCAGCTTTCTCTTCTGCACTGGTACAGACTGGAAGCCTGTTCTGGAGTTACACCGCGGAATGATGTATCTACTGACCCCTGTGAAGTGAGCGCGCAGCGTCATGTCCTCGTTTACTGGACAAATCCCATCTGACCTAGTGAATTCAGGTGCGTCGCAAGGGCTTTCACCTGGCCTGGGGTTAGGACTGCTTTCTCTTCTAAGGCAAAACAACAAAGACAGTGCTGTTTCTACCTCCAGGTCAACAAGACTCCCACACAGAAGACAAAAATCAATTTGAGAAAAGAAGATGAGCTGGATCCTGTCAGGTTTAGGTCCAGGAGGTATGGCAAGTGCCGAACAACAGAGTTACGGGAGAGGCTCTCACCCTGCAGCTGCATGCCCTGGAAGCCACCCCTTTGGGAAAACACGGTTGTGGTCACCCCAACAATCTTCAGTCCAGAGAGAAAGTCCTTTTCGGTTGCAGTGTCTCTTTGAACAGGGTTAGGCTCACCTCTTCAGGAGTCACCCAGTTCCGAGCACACTGTGGGTACTCTTGGGAAGGGAAGCTGCTAATTCGTCTGCAGCGTTTGCACTGTAAGCTACGTTAACACCCGGGGTCACTGGCGGGGGAAACAGCTCCTCTGGTCATCGTGGAGCTGTGCCTTGGATCTGGGTCTTCTGCAGCTCAGCACTACCGGCTCAGCTGGTAGTGTCCGAGCCTCATCTCAGACATCAGTTAAAACAACTTGATCGAACCTTGGATCAATGGGTTTGCACCATTTCTGCAGCAAGGAGAGATACCAGCATTATCTGTCAGCCTAGAGGAGTCCAAAAGTCAAGTCTTCTCCAAGTAAACTCTAAGTGTGAAACTCCCCCGAGGAGACGAGGCATTTCCCACAATTTTTAGCATTTTGTCTAAATGTCCTTCAGCTAGGACTAGAGCACAGATAATAAATTTGTACGACTTTTTGGAGGGCTGTATCTTTTGGCAAAGTATTCTTTTTTGCTTTGCTCATCTAGACTTGCAGAATTCTTAATTTAGTGAGTGACAATTAAGAAGTCAGTGGCTGGGACAACAGCGATTTTAACCATAAAACTAGAGAGGAAGGGAAATAGTGAATCATGGAGAACAGTACAGATGTGCGAGGTATGCTCACTATGATTAGCTTTGGTCCTATATGGCCCTGTAGTTATTTGAAAATTGTCCAGAAATATGTTCTCACGAGGCCAAAATGAATGCAAAAAATGCTGTTGTGATCTTTTATTGAATCAATGAAATTTAGATTAGGCAGTCACTAAATTCCTATTTACACAACAGACCTTAATGGCTCCAAAGGAAGCACTCAAACGCATTCGACAAATAATCCCTATTTATGAAAGCCCCATAATATGCATTTACATAATCCCCACTTTAAAAAGCTATATCAGCTCCAAAGTTCTTCAGCTCAGAGATATGCCCCAGGGGATTAAAGTACCAAACAAAACAAAGGGAGGTAAAATATACACATGCACGCATCCACAGGCACGCACCACAATCTTTAAGATTAACGCACAGAGAAGGAAGTAGGGATGACACACTTGCTTTCCTCACCCCCCCCCAATAGTGTTTGTGCGTGTGCACAAGCATGAACACATGCACACCTCTACAAGTGGCTCAGCACGATTTTGAGCATGTGCATGATACCGCAGTGTCCCAATGCATCAAGTCCCTCTCACCTTTCCTAGCTTTTTTCACAAATATAATATTGGTTAATCATGCATGCCCATTAGCATAACGAAACAAATAGTCCGTACTAATGTTTCGGGAGGTACGCAGCAGCTTTAGAAAGCAGCTGACGTGGCGTGAAGCCAGCGGGTCGCGCGTTTTATTCGTACTCGGGACGACTGGACGCTTGCTAATATTCCCATGTGATGGATGCGGCATTTTGCTGTCGGAGGTGCTGTCCTTGAGATAAGAAGTATGACAGGGTATAGATCTGCACCAAGCATGTTAATGTTGCCGAAGGGTTTGAATTAAAAAAAGCTGTTCTTTACTGTGCAAAACAAGCTGTCCCTGAAAAGCTGATTCTCCAGAAGAAATGCAAATTTTGGATACTGATTGTTACCTTCTTTAATTTTAGCCTATTTAGCAACTGTCCATTGTTTAGGAACAAAATGCCATGGCTCTTGTTTGGTGAAGCACCAGTTTCGCAGTTCTGATGGCTGGGTAAAGTATGTATTGGACTCAGTCAAACTAAGAAAGGGAAAATACTGCAGAATTCATTTCCAACTTTAGAGAAATGCCTTCACCGCCTGTGTGTTCTTAACCATGTGCGTGTGTTTCATTTCAAACTCTTTCATTAGCACTTATATCGTAAATGAGAACATGGAAGCACAGAAATGTTGGTATTTATCTTCAGTGAATGCCAGCACTCGAGCGATGTGGAGTTTTGTCTGCAAAAATCTCATCCTCTCCCAAAGCTCCCGGGTTGTCGGCCGGCTCCCAAGGTGCTGCAGGCACCAAGTGCTGAGCAACAACAGGAGCAATAGCCGGTGCTGCACACCCAAGCCATCCTCCTAACCGGCCCAGTCCTTCTCCAGATGCCAAATGGGATTTTCTTGGTTTGCCGGGGTAGGGCAGGGTCCAGCGTCCCCTCCGCTCCTCTGTCAGCAGCTGCCTGCGGTGCTGCCAGGCGTCCCTGCCCGCTGCTCCCCGAAGAGGTCTGCTCTCCTCAGCCCTAGGGAACGCTGTCCTGCGTAACGGCCAGTAAAACTCCCCACCTTAAAGCCAGACTTGTTCCCTGAGTGAGGTCAGGGGTAGTGGAAGGGCTCAGCACTGGACTGCGTCAGGTGCCTGAGGCACTAAGCATTTCCTCCCAAAATAACACAAAAGCTTGGTAATTTCGCTCTGTGCATTATTCCGAGCTGTTCCACCTTAATAATGAAGCTTTTGAGTTGAGGTTTCCATTTAATGAGGCTCTTTGCAGTTTACATAAAACAACCACATGAATAAATACTCAGTTTAGAAAAGATAAGGCCTGGGGATGAGTTTGGCGGGGGTTCAGCAAGAAAGATTATGCATACAGCAGATAAAGGTGTCTACGGTTGTGCCGTCACTTGATCTTGTCAGTCTAATATCAACTCGAACATGGAGGAGAAGCAGCCGTTACTTTACTGGAGTGCGGTAACGGGATCTCAGGAATCACCACACCCGGAGCTGGTCAAACTCAGGAGCTCTCCTGTGCTTGCCCCTCAAAGTCAGCCAGCAGTGACTGCAGCCAGTATAGCAACCTGCAAAGTCCGATTGCTGAGAAAGGGGAATTGCATGCAGAATGGTTCTTTTTTTTTTTTTTTTTCATTTTCCAAACAGATTTGGTGTAGGACATGCGTGTGCCTTTATTCTCCCCATTCCACATTGATTACTCTAACCGTGCACAGTTCCAGAGCTGGTCTTTCAATAGTGACAGGCCGTGCTTTCCTGGTTGGATACCCAAAATGGGATGTTTTGAAAAATGTACAGATGTAGAAGAATGGGGAGGCAGAAATTTTTGTGGCAAGGTTGAGGTGCGAGGGTTGGAGATGAAGGGATGAATCCCTGTAATTTTGTTGTTACTACAAATTATGCTTTGTTTAAACTCTCCACCTCGGGTTTTGATCTGCTATACTGGTGCTAATCCATATATTTATGCTTTGCTAGTTTGGTTTCAAAGTGGTTTAATTCATCTCACTGTCAAGACCAAGACTCCTCCCTACCTGCTGCCTGCGCTGTCACTCTGTCACAATTTTTGGCACTTTTTGTGACTCATCATTGGCCCTGTTGTGATAACTGAGGCAGAGGATGAGAGTTCAGAAGGAAGGAAAGCATCAATTTTTAATGAAATTCACTTCTCAGGTGATCAGATGCTTCTGGAGAACAGCAGTCAGGCACCAGCCTTCAGACTACCCATCTCTGCTTCTCCCTGCCTGTACGCCAGCACACCGAGCCCCCCGCTCGCGGTGCTTTGCTCACATCAGGACGAGGGGACTGGCAGTACAGGCTGAAATTCCGCAGCAGAGAGAGGTGACGCTGCTGGTGGCTCTTCGCTGGTCTCATTCTCCCCAGAGAGAGGGAAGTGGTGAGCAGTTGCGGTAGAGGATCATGCCTGGGACAGCGTGTCACTAACCGTGGCTGTTTTGAAAGGATGGAGCAACCAGCAAATTTCATTTCTCCACTCCTCTTTTTGAGCTAAGCTCAGTGATGCAAATATCAAACTTGATCAGTTCCAAGGCTCATCCTTGACCAACTCACCCAGTAACTTCTCCTTGTGTGTTCCTTCCCAGCAGTCTATCTGTTTCTGTCCTCCCTTTGGCCATTTCCTTACTCATCTAAATTATGCTATTAACCTCTGCTTCCTTCAGTCCTGGAGAGAGCCTTCCTTCAGTCCTGGAGAGAGCTTACCAGGGGGTCCGCACAATAGAAACAACATAATACAGCTAGATGTGTAAGGTCTTATCTGGCAGACAATGATTTCTTGTGCAAACAAATAGCATTGAACTGAGTGGGAAGAGCAGGTGCTGTAAGGGACAAACCTTTCTAGCCATGATGCTGGACCCATTCGCACTATTACTGTTGGGACAGGAGGAGCTGAGGATGAGGAGCCTGCTCTGCTTTGGCAGGATGTTCAATCTGTGAGTCATAGCTCTACTGGAGCCGTACCAGCCCCTTGGCCAGACAAGCTTTGCCTTCATTAACTCTTTCCTGCAGGAGAAGCAGAAGCCAATTAATTACAACTTAGACTTTATTCCATTAAACTCCTCTAAGCTCCAGGGGAAGAGCCTTAAGACTCTACTCTGATCCTGTTGCCACTGACGCCAGTAAAAAGCTCTCCACAGACTTGGATAGGAGGAGGCATTAATTCCACGTCTGCTTTCAGCCTGCAGTGTGGCCACACTCAGTGCCACTGCCAGGAGGGCTGTCCCTCAACACTGTCCCTCTTCCCCATCAGCCTTACGGAGATGCATCGTCTGCAGAGAATGATTTCTGCTGGTCCCAGTGACAATGGACCGAGCGGCCATCCTCCCAGTGGCCGTACTTTGTACTTACCATCAAAACCTTGCTCCCATATCTTATCTTTCTTTTTATCATTCATTCTTTTGCCTTAGAAAGAAAAACCTTGAGCCTTTCACCTTCCGAGCTGAACGGACTTTAATTAATTGGATTTTCAAAGAGCGATCATCACATCTGAGATGACAGACTTCAGATCATTCCCAACACTTACAGTTTTGCTTCTAGAAGAGAAATCTTCACAAGCAGGGACTAAGTCACAGCTCCACAAGGCCGGTTTAAAGTGGGCAAATCTTGGAAAACAACTGTTCCCCAATCTCCTTTCATAAACTATTTGTGTTTCAGAGAAGTCAGAGGCCTGCATGCAGGTTGTCTGTGTCATACTGGGCTGCACAGTTGACGAGGCAGGAGTGGATCCTGCTTTGTTACAAGAACAAGTTAAATGCCATCACCAGACGTGTCTTTGCATGGGGCCTGATGCCATAATGCCACAGACTGTACAAGGCATAAGCAGCTGGATTTTATTCACAGGCAGATTGCTTAGGTATTTGGTGTGGAATAGGTACAAGGTGATAAAAGAAGTGCATTATTTATACAGCATATGAAAATGCAACTGGTCTTCTGGATATAGGACAATATAGTACAAAGTCAAATTTCTCTTTGTTCCTTGTGTGTTGCAAGTAGCTTATTGGCGAGGGCCCAGCACCTCTCAGACTGGTTACAGGACTGTCTCAACTGAGCTCTGATCTGTGCCACAGCTTGTATTTCTTGTATTTTGTTTAGCTGCACTGTGGGCCAACAAACTCCCACTGCAGCCAACAGGCCCTCAGGATCTGGTCTTTCTCTTGAGTCATGGTGCAATGATGTGTCACCTCTTCACTCATACTGCTGTTCTGAACACTATTCTTCCCAGTCCCACTTATTTCGGTCAACATTTCCTAGAACCTCATCAACAAAAGTCTTAGCAGCAGCCCAGGAGACTTGCTTTACTCTTGCTGTAGTCCGCAGAGGTGGTAACGCTTCGGTGGTCCGCAGAGGTGGTCACGTCACGGAAATGCTCAGACGCAGGTCTGTCTGCCGCTGTGCACATCTGTCCTTCCCGGTGGATCGGGGACGGGGAGAGCCTGCAAGCCTTTGGCAGACAGTGTTTCAGTCATTCAAGGTGGCTATAAAAATAGAGAAGAGTTCTCAATAAGAGGCTGGTTAAAGAAGTCAGAATACATGACAAACTATGGAAGCAAAGAAAAATAGGTTAAATAGCCATCACATTTCATCTTTATTTCTTTTTCTGTCAATCCCTTTTCTATTGTCTAGTAAATTCTCTTTTGGGGCACAGTGGTTTGGCAATTCAGAGTTGGTTAAATCCCCTAGATGAACACAACCTCACAGGGGGCTGTTTAATATCCAGGGTCAGATTTTCAATGGCTGCAGTGCCTCACCTCAGCTTCAGTTGTTTCTGCACAGCCATAAGCTCACAGAAAAAAAATTAACGTGCACCGCCCCCAGTCTGTGCTCAATGTGTAGTTTTGCCATTTGTAAGTGCTAGCAGAAGAGCAGACCATTTTTGCACATGAATTTTTGCGTGCAGATTTCTACACAAACAAAGAGAAACCACGCTTTGCAAACATGTCTCTGTGGAGGAGATTCTTAAGGAACGGTATTGATACCTGCGTAAACTCAAGTGGCCTATGCACTTTATTTCCTCCCCTCTTTCATTCAGTCTCACAGTATATCACAAGCCATTTGTCTACAACTACATGTTCAGAAATGCCATATTTCTTCAGTTCAGCTGTTAGAAACAGATGCTCTACACTTCAGAACGAAAAATGTGCGTGAAGGTTGCCTGCTTTTTCAGGATGTGTGTGTCACTTCATACGTATACACAGCAGAGAAAACACATAAACCTATTTAAACTTGACAAAATATAAGGTTAAGATTCATTGAAACTAATAAAAAAATAGATGCAAATTTAAATAACTGAAGGAAATCTTCAGCTGAACAACATTTCCCCTCTGTCCTCATTTAATCAACGTGATCATAGGCTATTATTTTAAACTCTTAATGCATCAGAAGGGCAGAAGAACAACTTCTTCAGTGGCAGCATAAAACCAACAGCATCCTGACAACCCTACAGACGGCCAGCAAAATCACAGCCTTTTGGATCTTTTTGGACTTTCACTTAATTGAAAGTAAAATATGTGGCTGTGCCGCATGTGGTGTTCCTCTTTTCTCCCTTTCTCTCTGGGAGAGGGCAACATCTGCCATGAGTCCCCAGCCTGGTGCTGCACAGGCTCCGTTGTTTCCGCTCAGGAGGACTCATGCCCACGCAGCTCAGTGGCAGCGAGGCTGGGGTATTGCCATGGGTGCAAACATGCGTGGGCATCGCTGGGCATCTACATCACCCTACAAAGGCTGAAGGTCTCTGGCTGAGGTCTCTGGTGCCAAGGGGACCCCAGCGAGGGAGAGCAGCCGGGCTCTTGCCTGTCAGAGAGGAGCCCGCAAGCACTCACCGCTGGGATGTGGAGCTGGAGCTTCCTCATGCCCATCCGTATGTTAGAGGGATCATTTCTGCTGAAACTGATTGGTACAAATGAGGGGGAGAGAGGGTCCTGGAGATACAAAAAGGGCAGAATCCTAATTTTGGGGATGCTGCCCACACTCCCTCAGTTACAAAGCTTCCAAAGCAGTGACTGGTTGGCCCCACAGCTGTACATTTTAACTCCTTGTCCGTCAGTGATTGCTCGGAAAGGCTCGGCACTATCCGCAATGCATGTGCGCGCACATGCAAGAAGCCAATTAAAGCAGCCAGGACCGGCGTTCCCTCCTGACTCCCCCATGGGTACGTGCGGCTCGACCAGCTTAATGAGATGGGACAGCCAGAAATGCATCGCTAGGCAACGTGGCACTGCTGGCCAGTCTGGCCCCGAATCGGAGGGGGCTGGCAAGCCAGCAAGAGGAGCGGCGTGCCGCAGCCGGCATCAGGAACCTGGCTGCAGCGGTGGAGATGCAGACAAAGCTGTCGGGAAGAAATCAGGAGAGAAGACCCTCATCTGTGGAACGTGGTAAACTGAGAGAGACGGGCAGGAGCCTGGAGTGAGCACTGCCAGCACAGAGAGGGGTGGTCCTGCCTGGCGCTCCATGCCCCTCCTTGGAGACTGCATGGCTCCACCTGGGAGCAGCTATCTCCAAGCATGTGGGAAAGGTCGTCACGTGCAGCTAAATGACTGACAACTGTTAGGAGTACCTGGGTTGCAATTATAATAAAATTAAAGGAATTCAGCTCCTCTGTCTTCTTGGGGCTGGAGCATGCATGTGTCCCATCCCGTGACTGTTCAGTAAGCGCGCGCAGTGGCTCCTGCTGACAGCAACGCAGCCTTCCCAGCGGGAGTGATTCTCCACTTGCTCTTCAGACACCTGTATATCACAAGAATCCTAAGTCGAGGGGCTCTACCCATCCCTGAGAACACGGTGAGCACCCTTCCTGCAAGCCCGCAGACGGTGTGCTTTCCGGTTGTTAACAACTGCACACCCACTGTCAGCTACACGCACACAGAACAATGGGCCCATTTCAGGCATCTGTTACAGTTTTTACCTAGGTGAGGCAAGGCTAACAAAACGGTAACACTTAGAGCTATCGACTGCCTCAGACAAACCACAGCTGTTTGTTCCTACGTCAGCACTGTGGGTGGATGAAGCACTGACGACATTTATAGGAGAGTTTTCTTTCCATACCAGGCAGTGAAACAAACTTTTGCTAGAATGTGTTCTTCTCCCAAGTGATTTTTTTGAAATTCCTATCCTGAGGTTTTTCTATAAGTCACATATAAGAAATAAGGCAGAAGAGCATTAGAAACTGCACTGCTTTGGAAGCTTGTATCCTCCCTCTGCTTCCACTGCTTCAGAGCTCCAACCTCTGTCCCCTGTATTAGGTAGTATTTTCATTAGATACCCAACCTCTGGTTCTGATTAAATAACTTGTATAATTAGATTGAGACATCTGCTTATCCCTGGGGAATGAAATCCTTTTCAGCACTGGACTAAGTCTGATTTGGTTAATTACCTTAGCAGTACTGTATTAATACATAGTTTCTTGATGGCAAGAAGCTGTGGAATTAGGTTTATTCCTCCTGGCTTTCACAATACTATAGTACGACAGTTTAGGGATTAGGAGTCAGGCATCGAGTCCAGTATTTCCCTCCTCTCTTCACTCAACACTCTCCCCTCGTTTTGCTGATTAAAATATTCCCTGTTTTGCTCGCCTGTTGAATACAGTTTCCAGGCTCTTTGTTTTACTTGTAAGGATAATATATTCCCAGTGACTGCTACAAAGCAATGCATTCTGGGTTACTCTGGAGTAATTAAAGTTCTCGGGGTTCTTTGGAGATGCGAATTTGTATCAACAAATAAATGCATTACTATTGGCACTGCCAGTTTTTCAGCTCATCCTCCAGCAGCAGAACAGTCCACGTACAGACTGGCGAAGTGGAAGGGCCACAAAAGCAGAGCAGCACGGAAGCGCGCGCCGGTTTGCACACGCCGTCCTTTTCCTCTCGTGGCTGCAGGTTCGAACACCTGCAGAAAACTGGACTGCAAAGTTCCCCTGCAATTGCAATAATGACAGATTCTGTCCTTTGGACAAGCGTGACCAAAAGTGAACAAACTTGCGTATGCTGAAAAACAAGCGACTGAGATTTGCATCCAAGCTTGGAAAAAAACATTCTCAGAAGTGGGTGGCAGTCGGCCCAGTAGGCACCGAGCCCTGAGGTAGGTGCTCCGGAGCTGCACCGGCAGGCAGCGGGCACGGCCGTAGGCAGAAGCTGTCCCTGGGGCATGCAGCCGGGTGCCTGCTGGCAGCGGCCCACGGGCAGGCGGCTCTGCCAAGGCCCTCGCCGCTGGCCTTCCCTGCTCGCCCACCAGGCTGAGCACCCCAAAGTGCCACTGGCTCCGAGCTGATTATTTAAACAGGCTGGTCTGGGGGGCCCAAAAGCACTCCTGGCAATGGTGAGAACTGAATCAGGAGCAAAAGGAACATTATGCAATAGAGCATTTTTCTATCAACAGATGGAAATACCTAATAAGATGTAAATCATCTGTTTGATAACCAAGCCGTTACAGAACTAGAGATTCAGGCTTCCCAGGGAAACTTCAATTCTCAGAACCATCTATTTACTATTTATATGACTCGCCAGCCTATCTAAAGGCTCGTCCTTTTCAGAATGCTATACAGGCAGCCAGAAGGCGCTTTCACAAAGAATTGTTTGGATGCTTCTCAAAGCAAAAATATATTCAGTGCAGAACTTAATTGTAACACTAAATCTGTGAGTTTTAGAAAAAGGTGATGGGGGTGGAAATCACGGGGGAGGAGAGGCTTGGAACATAACATCAAATGCCTATAGGAGGTCAGAGCAAAGATACCCTGTCCAGCAACAGAGGCGTAGGGAAGACTGTCAGAACAGCACAGAGCTTGCAGCAATGCCTCTCCAAAATACTCTCCCAGAGTCTGACAGTTTGCAGAGATTTCCCATGACAGAAGTGAGGTTTGTTATTCAATAGCTGTTAGGTTTTGGGTTTTTTTCTTCTATGACTTTGTCCAGTTTATTTTTTTAAATTTACATAAACCTTCAGCATCCACAACATTCTGCAGCGAAGATTTCTGCAGATTAATGACACACCATGCAAAGAACCACCTTCTTTTGTTTGAAGAACCAGAGCCAGTGAGCAAATCAACTCTGGGTGACTTCTTCACGCTACTCACGATTTCAGAGACTGCTGTCATTCTGTCCCGCAGTCACCTCTTTCCAGACTGAGGAATCAGTCTTTGGAGCTATGCCTCCTATGGATGCTATTCTAAACCCTTGATCAGCCTTGTTGCACATTTCTGAATATTTTCCAGATTATATAAATGCTTTGACAACTAGGATAGGAAAAAAATAATTAAATAATTTCCCCTGATTTCTGTGGCCCGTGTTCCCAAGAATACTGTGCCATCCGAAGCAGCAGTCGGGAGAGAAGTGTCTCCCAAGAGCTGAGACTCCTGTGAGGCAAATACATTCAGTTTAGGAAGATTTAAAGGCTGTACAACTTAGGAATGGTTTGGTTTCTCGTAACATCTAAAGTAGCCCTTTGCTGGGCAAATGGCATAAATAAACCTTCTTGCATTTCCTCTGAAAAAAACAGAGGGGAGGGAGGCAACCACTGCAAAGGAGGCAGAAGTCGCAGGAGCGTTTCTTACAGCACCCCTCGGCACAGAGCGAAGTCCAAGACCCGGTTCAGTTTCAGCCAAGAAACATTTCCCCTCCGCTCTTTTTTTAGGTCAGAAGGTGAGTAAAGGTTGGATTTTGTCCTGGGTACTTTTCTTTCTTTGTAACTTCCACAAAGAAGCATGAAATATAACCGGATACATCTCAAGCAAGACAATGGATTACCTCGTACTGACGTGCAGGCCCAAGGTGTCTATTATTTATAGACCTCATTTTCTTGTAGCAAATTTGCATAGACGAATCCTGGTGGCTGACAGGCCTAAAGCTGTGAGGCTCGCGAGTCAGCGCAGATACCGCAGAGCAGGATAATTCGGCAGCCAGGTATCACTTTGTGTTACGTTGCATCACGACCTCTGCTTCGCTGGACCGAGCCAGCCTGGCCACAGACTGCGGAAAAAAGGGGCAGGGGAGAATTTTACCAGAAAACTGAGGCCGCTTGGTTCTGCAGGGGATATTTCATTATTCCTCACATCACTTTGACACTATGACTACTTAGCAGGTACAGCGGAAACATCCAGATCTGCCCGTGCTGTGCAGCCACAGCGTGTTTAGGGGGATTCAGACTCTCGTCAGGGAGCTGACACAGCTCTCACGCACACGTTGTCACTAGGAGCAACTTTCAGCCTGAGAGAAAGCAAACTGCTTGGGCAAAAGCTAAACAAACACTCCTACACCTGGTTTGAAACAGAGCTGCTGCTTGGTGCCAGCCAGGCGGATTGCTCCCGTTGTCATCAAACGAATTAAAGTATTGATCTGCCAGGAGCCACCGCGGGGGTTTGAGGGAGACTCGTCGGTTCCCCCACTGGTGACATCTCAAAAGCGGTCCTTTGAGGATGAGGCTTACCGGTGCACGTGGCGGGAGAAGGGTTTATCTGCTCCCAGGCTTCAGCTCAGTCCTGAACACCCATGCCCAGGAGCCACCGCCATAAGAGAAACGGGAAAGTGCAACCTTGGAAGGAGGTGTCACGGAAGCCACACGAAGCTAGTGAGAAGGGGTCGGTGGCTTACCCTCAGAGAGCTTCCGCAAGGAGAAATGCCGAACAAAGAGAAGCGGTGACTGGCTTGCAGGAGCAGTGCCATGCCGCTGCTCTCTGGCATCGCTCCCAAGCAGGTCCCACCTGCGGCGGTGGGACCCCCCTGCTCCTCCCGGCCGCCCCACCAGGGAGGGCTTCCCCCCGCTCCCCCTCAGGCTGCCGCCGCTCCTCCGCGGGGCTCCTGGGCTGCAGGCCGCACGTTAGCCAGCCGAGTCGCAAAGGAGGGCCTAAGCAAAGTTACATCCAATTGCACGAAGCTGGATCATGTATCATAAACCCAGCTTTGCTTAGTTAATCCTCTGATTGATTTTAAGGCCTTGCAGAGACTGAAAGGCTATTAAGAGATTTGTGTTGGCAGTGCTTCCCAGCGCAGGCGCCGTCTCTGCTGCCGCTCACCTGACGTTTACCCAGTCACGGCCTGAGCCCCCTCCCAGTGCAGGACAGCCCTTAAACCTTCCATTTAAACCGTATCGCCTTTCCCTTTGCTGAAACTCCATCTGGAGGATTAACACGTATGTACGAGCACAGGCCTGACAGGGTGCTCAGCCCGGCGCCAGCTCTCCAGGCACTGGCTGCAGCCGGGCACCCCACAGGGACACCCCATCTGGTGTGGGGTGCTCCCCCCCTCGGCACGCCCACCCGCATTGGCCAGCTCCCCTGCTGCCTTCCCCGCTGGCACGCTCCTGGGACACTTAGCACTTGGGTTTGTTCTCTCCCAGGCAGGGCAGCATAGCGAAGGGTCCGCTGTGCGGCTGGGCTGGCACCAGCCCCGGGGGGGGGCCGCAGGCAGCTGTGAGCCCACTGAGGACGTGGGGGCCCGTGAGGAACATTTTCCAGCAGCCACTGACCCAGAGGAGGGGTGGGCACCTCTCCCTATGGCTGCCATGGGTCATGCTAAAGCACACCACAGGAGGGGAGCCGAGGCAGCTCTTGGTATCAGTATGCCCAGCACGGTAGGCCTCCAGCTTCGTGCTTTGCCCCACACATTCCTGCAAAGCAGATGAGCTAGAGCAACAGCAATCACAAAAGCAACCCTGGTGAGGGACAGCCCCAAACGCCCTGCCCTGCCTAACCTCCCCGGCAGTGCCTCCTGTGGACACTGCTCCAGGCACGATCATCTTCCCTCGTGCTGGTCCGTTGAGACTCGTGCATCTCCAGCGATGGTGCAAACACGGTGCGGGGCCAGAGGGTCTCTCATCACAGCCCTCAGGAACTGCAGCCCAATATGCTTTGCTTTTTCCATTGTAATTTTCCTCTCAATCCTTGAATCTCACCGTAAGCAGTTCCCTTCCCCCACCTCACTGATGTTGCCTTACTCCTGGTGCTCAGTCTGGCAGAAGCCCTGCAACACATCCTCGGTTGTTCCCTGTCTCACTTCTTCAACATCCCCAGCTCCGCTTGGATGGGATGCAATGTGCTGAGTGTGCAGACCTGAAACGCTTGCTCTTGCCTTTGACTGCTCATGTGCCTGCCTGTTTTCTCCAGCACCTGCCTCCTCATGTCCAGATTCAAACTCCAGATAATGTAACCCTGCTAGCCTCCTGGGCAGGGTTGTGTATGCTGGGAGAAATTGCTGGCCTTGAAAATTGGGTGTGAGTCTGTGGGATTCTTCAGATACTTTCTGCTACTGGATTGTCTGGAAGAGGCTGCAGTCTGACCCTCGGTTCCAGCTATCTCAAGTTCATGCCAGAAATAATGTCCAGGTAACTGCCTGGCAGGCCACTGTCCTACACTATGGCAAACCAAGACACAAGCAGTGACGTCTTCTCCTGTTGGTTAGGCACCTTCTCCGTTGCAGCAGGTAGAAGCTTTCCAAGGAGATGCTTTTAAGCAGCAGCTCAAATCGTGTCTCCATTCTTCAGACTCTGTCCAGGGCATGGGCACCCTGCTGAGCTGAACGCCCCAGGCGTGCCCAGGCTGGAAAAGCCATCCTCAGCACAGACTGGTGCAGGCCACAGATGCCACTGGGTAGGATCTGGACATGCTTGGCTGTGGTGGACTAATCCTGAGGCACACAGAAAAAAGCAGATACCAGCCTCCTCCCTGGTGCTGGCAGACTGCTGCTTCGTGGCTCCAGACCCAGGCTGGCATCTGAGACCAGGCTGTAAGTGGTGCTGTTGTTCAGGGAGATGCAGCCTTGGTTATGCTACAGCGGCAGATGTGGAAGTCTTGGACTGCACCCAGTCTATGCTGCGCACGATGCAAAATGCACTGTCTCCGTAGAGCAGAGCAGGGGTGGAGGCTGGCAGGCTGGCTGGCAAGTAGGCAGGGGTCTGGGCTCACAGCAAGGATTCCCTGATGGGCATGGGCATCAAGGGGGTGCCCGCCCCTTGGAGCTGGCATTGCCAAACCAGTAGCGGGGTGCAAGCCGACCCCCGCAGAGGATCTAGTTCCCAGACCTGTTCCTCTTGGGGAACAGAGATGGACCGCAGGATTTTGTGAGCCTCTAACTTCAAAAGACCAGCAGCCATGCCAGGATGAGAATCTGCTGGGACCATTCAAGCTGCCTTGTTCATGCTTTTTTAAATAGTATGAAAATTTTGAAGCTGTAAGACAGGAATGCGGGCAGAGACCTGACAGTTCCATGTTGCTCAGCTGAGCAAAGCTCTGTTAATAACCCGCAACCCCCAGAGGGAGGGAGGGAGGGCCGGTTCTGTTTTTGCTTAACCAGGGTCTCCTGCCATTACAACATTATAATATCAAAGAACTTTGTGCTGAGAACTAGATACAACAGCAAGAGCAGCCCCAAAAGGACCAAACCCGAGGATCACGGTGGGGTTTGCTGCAGGAGGGTAGAATTTAAGCCATAGTTTGGAGAAACAAAGACTCAGGGGACAGGATCAGTCTCTAATTATCTTGCAGTTAATGTGAATGAGCAGCAAGATGGGGAGAGGGAAGGGCAGGAGACACCAGCATGAGAAGCCCTGACCTGGAGCTAGGGAAGGAAAAGTTTAGGCTAGATGCAAAACCCCCCCCCAGAAACATACCATAAAAAATGACTGTCACAAACTAGACTCCTACAGGGAGAGGCTAAAAACTTAATCGTAGGAAATACAAGGAAATCAGATGCAGCGTTAGCGGGAAAGTTGCAACGAATGACTGCAGCAGAAGGGCCTGGCGCAGACCCCTTGGCAGGACTGCGTGGTCTTTCCCAGCCTTGCCTGCCGGTTACTCACCTGCTAGTGGTTTCCAAATGGCCCAGGGTACCACCTCTCCCTGGAGAATGAGTGGGCACTGGTAATTTAAGAGGCATCGTTTTCAGCAAGAACCGTTTGGACATTTAACATACTAGTATTTCAAAAAGAACAGATATGCATTATTTAGAAAACACTCTAAAGGGGTAATGAAGGCTATTTTATCTCTTTTTTTGCAGGAAAAATGTATTTGCAGCAAGCACCAGGTGCTGTTGTATTTTAATCTAAGTTAAGCAACTCCTGTTCCTACTCCAGTACTGAACACTCAATTAGTCTCAATAAATCATGCTCTGTCCCACATCCCCTCAATCATATTAAGGCACCCCTCCATGAGCACATCCAGTTAGACTTCCACTCAATTGATCATGTTCACTCAGACTTCCACTCAGCTGATCCCAAACAGCAAGGCTTCAGCTGCGCTGTTCTCCACTGTTTCACCTTCACACCTCCACAGAGGTTTTTCAGAGCAGTGCTTCTCTGCCTCCAACATTTCCCTTTTCATCCATTTCTTTCATTTACTAGGTGCTATTTCTCCCCAGAGTGCAAGACTCTGCTCAGGTGGAAGCCACGCAAGGGTCAGCGGTAAGACGGCACAGGGACTTGCACGCCCACGCGCTGACCAGCGGAGAGACTGGGCCCGTTTATTGGGTTTTCTCTGAAGCTCATGCCTGGCCCTGTGGCTCTACCTGAGCCCATTCCAGGGGGATCTCCCCCTTGCTGCAGATCCCCCACCCAACCCCGACTATCCTGAGCATCTCAGCTGTCTTCAAGTGCTGCCATGGCTCACGATCTAAGTACTGGCTGGAGCTGGATGGGAACACTGGAAATGGGCACTTTGGGGCAAATCCTTCGGAGGGAAAAGAACGGTTTCAATGTTGGTTTTTTTTCAGATTGTCATTCTGAGGTCTCAGAATTTTACCAAAAACATTCTGACACAACCAAAGCAATATCAGCTCTTTGGCATATGAACTGATTGTATAGTAATTTTAATATTTCATATTTAGACATTTTGACCACAGAAATGCAATCACGTAGAAAAACAATTCATGTGACCTAAACCCCAAGCAACAAAAAATGTGTTGAAATAGAAATGTTAATATAGATCCTTCTGTGCAATTAGAATTAACCTTACCAATACTTTGAATATTGTCCAATGAATTCTCTGGTGTATCTCTCATGAGATTGAATAACTTCAAACAGTTGAGAATCAGAGCTTGGCTGCATTTGTTATGGATGGATCTAGACAGCAAAACCAAGTAAACCAAATGGTAACGTAAACTTCAGTGAAAACATAATTCTACTCTGCTAGTTGACTAATGATTTTGGCTGAAAATGTACATTCACCAAACTGCCCCTTTGTATCGTAATGAGTTGAATCCAATTTCCTATCATCAAACTTGTAGATGGCAGCCAAGAAAATTATGTCTGAGTTGAACTGTAACACTGAATTTGTAAATTTGCCAAATGTGGATTGTTTCACTGTCCAGGTTTCCCACCCAGTTTGAGGTTTTACTTCTGCATTTCAGGAATTAAGCAAGAGGCACATCTAGCAAACAGTTGTGGTTTTTTTTTGTTTTTTTTTTTCCCAAAGGAGACTAAACAGAAATAATTAAAGGAATTTGGACCTGGCTGAAAATCTGAGACTGCAGCCTCTTGCTCCTGACAGGATCCAGGAAGCAGTGCTTCCACATTTATTTAACAGTGAGAATATATCAGTTTGTTAAAAAATATGGAAGTCCTACTAATCCCCAGGTTACATGTACAGTTGTGGTAGACCTTACTATGAAGCAGCCGCCCATGGGAGATGAACTGGTGGTTCCAGCCACAGCAGCCTGACAAAAATTCCCACTAGCAATAAACATCTTATCTTTCCACCTGACCTCGTACTTGGCGACTTCCTAAAAGAACTATCTAAGGTCAGGAGGAGAATTCCTGCTTTGGACTCGCAACTCGACCTTTGAGTTTCAGGAGTGGGCCTCTCCACAGCTGAGGACAGTCTTCTGGTTTCTTCCCACCAAGAACTTGTTTATTGTAGCCTCAGATGAATCTTTCCTATAACTGTGGTTAACCTCTTCCTATGGTTAGGCTCCTTATGATTCACCTATGCTAAGTATTTTGCAATTAAACTCCCCCATAGAGCAAAACAAGCCTTTATTATAGCTGTAGAAGGCCTCTTTGTCTGGCTGAACCGGGTCTTCTACTTTTGTTCCCATGACTTTTTCATAACAGGTTTGTGAGTTCTCATCCTCGGGTTGCATACTGCTGTGACCATAAGATTTCATGAGATGGTTTTAAAATGCAGACGGAAAGGTGGTGGTGCTGGTAGTGGTGGGGTCTTTCAGTCTGCTTCGTATAGACCTCTATTCTTTGAGGCTGATCCTTTGCTCCTTGGTGGAAAACAACATTTTTATGAGACAGGTGAATCATGCATTCTCCTCTAGCAACATGAGCCCCCAAAAGAAAGCAAGGTACTTATCTTGGGACATTCCTAAAATCACAAACATAAGCTACTAGCAAAAAAAGGGGCATCTACCACAGTGAAAAAAATCTGCGCCATGTAAAAAGCTCCAAAAGCAAACGCACAAAACCAAGGTCTAAACATTTACATCATAGTGAAAGACACTTCTGAGTAAAAAACAGTATTGGCAATATCTAATTATTGGTGAAAACTATTAGGAGAATCTTTTGTGTTCTGAAAGACTACTCACAGTTCAGCAACAATCCTTCAGGATTTCTGTATGAGGGTTTAAAAGCTTTTCAATAAATTCAGGGGAAGAAAAGAAAGGTTTAGTTCCAAGTCTGAGCCAAAGTTTGCTGTGTAGTTAAAAAGAGTAAATGAACTTGTGGATTTGACTCCTCTGTTTCCTTCTCACACAGTGTCTTCTACACTTGAACGACAGAGCACAGAGCCTGAACACGAAGGCTTCATGTTTTATTAATGGTGTCCAATTCATTTCCTGTTTTCATGCTGATAACCTACCGAGGGAGAGGAAGGGAATTCAGGTGGCAAGACCTCAGATCCATTTTTCTTATACCCATGAACAGTTCACAAGTGGGTATTTCACTAGCACAATCTCTTTATTGCATGTATTACTGCATTCTCTGGGAAGCTTAACTGGGACGGCTGGCTTCACAGCTGCTGGCAGACACCTCCGAAAGCCTCAATGTTTTCAAGGCAAGTTCTCTTCAAGGTGATAGCTTTTAGTTTTTGATTCAATCAACGCTCAGTAGCTATTTTCACTACTGTCCTTTCTACAGGACTAACCTCATAATACACCAAGTTACTACCCTGGCAGAAATCTTCTAGTCAAACAATATCCACATTAGCAATACCAGTCACTGTTTGTAGAAACGCCGATTTATTCCCTGCTAAAGACAAACCAATGTAGTGTTCAGCCCAGTAGCTATTCCCAGAGATTTTTTTTTTTTGACTGAAATAATGTTACCAGTCCTGCAAAATGGAGCAGTATATTTTAAAACCTAATGCTTTCTGCAAATTTCCCATTTTTTTTTCTTTAAAGCATAATTTCCTCTGTGTCTGTAATATTTACCATGAGTGAGCACATCCTTTATAAAAGGCCTTCTTCAATACAGTGCTGAGAGTGAGTTCCTAGAAAATACTGAATTTTAAATATCTGTATTTATGAGCCAGAGAAGAACAGGAGCATCACCTTACTACTTCAGACTGAAATTCTTTGCAGAAATTATTTTGGCAGTTGATGGAAATGTTAAGAAAGTGCCCCTATATTCAAGACCTACTTACAATAAAGGGATCCTTCCAGGCTCTTCCTTCACCACCTGGCAGGCTGATCGGATGGGAACTTGCTGAAAAAGGATCAGTCTTATTTAGTACTAGAGTGCTCAGTTTAGAAAATCATTCCTCATTGCTGCTAAGCAGAAGGAGAAAACATCCCCTTCTGGCTAGCAACCTCTCGTCCCATTCCGAGTTTATCTATCTATACTTAGAGTATTCTACAAGACAAAGCTACAGCGGGGTGGCTCTTACTGGGGGAGGTAAAAATGTCTTGGGAAATAAATGTAAGCCGTATCCTGGCACCTGGGGAAGCTTTAGCTTGTTCAGTGCCTGCCAAACCTTGTCCGTCTCGTGTGTTACAGGTGTTTGAAACACAGACCTTGCTGGTCCAGTTGTTGGAAAAGTGGACTGAACCCTTGGTTTGACTCAGTAGCAGTTCTGAACACCTTATTAGCTACTTTCTTCTAGAGACATCAAACAGTAAAGGTGAATAAGCTAAAAACTGACATCCCACTCAGAGCAGCAAGCTCTCACAGAGGGAACAGGAGGGGTAGAGCACCTGGGTGGACACCTGGCTATCAGCAGATACCGTAGTTTGATCCTGGGTCTGTCCTGGCCTTGTTCACATCAGTGTTCAAGAAAGAACCCCCATTTTCTTATTCCTCAAGCTGGTAATACAACAAAGGCTTGGGTCTCACAAAACACTTCTGCAAATAACATAAAATAACTTTTCAGAGAAAGATAAGAAAAATGAAATTCCCCCTACGATTCTTGTACTGGCCAGAGATGCCCCAGTCTGTTTCAACGCTTCACATTCCCTCAAAGCAGCAAACACTTTCACAACAATTACTTGCCTCTAGCTGCTTCTTCCTATAAAACCCCTTGGCCACTTTCCCAACAAGAAAAAAAGCGCTTCTTTCCCCAGCCTATGGGCAGCTCAGTGTGGCCATGCTCCGTGGCAGGGGGTGGGGGTTGCACCGCTGAGCTCTTGAGGTTTCTTTTAGGACATTTTCCTTTGAAAGATAACCAGAATTGTGATGAGATCGGTAACCTCCTCTGTGTTGGCAGGCAGACATGCATGCCTGGAGGTACAAGTGCAAGTGTGTGGTCTTGGGTGTGGGGAAGAAAGGAGAAGGGTGGTGACCTGAATGTTGGAACGGAGTTCAGAGTAAACTTTTTTAGGGTTTTTTTGGGTTTTTTTTTTTTTGGTTTTGCTTTTCCTTGCATTGGAAACCTCAAGCACGAAAAAGCAGGAGTTCCCTGCCCCACCAGTGATATAATGAAGGCATATCAGAGATGTGCCGCCTGCTGATTTCTGAGCCTCTGGCTGTAGACAGCCACACTTTTACACGTTCCTCTGAAACCATAAAGACTAGAAATAGTATTATTTTTATCAATGAGAATTGGGATTCTCAGGTAAGTAAGGACCTGTGGAGCTAGGACATACAGCAATATCCAAATGCCACAATAGTAGTTACAAAATATGAAAACTGGCAACCTCACTCCCCCAATATGTTTCACACAAACACTGAGCTTAGACCTGATACATACGGACCCGTGTGTCTCCCCTGGGACTTGGTGCTCAGCTTCTTTGTGTCTCAAGGGCTGGAAGAGACAGGCCTGAGGTACTCTTAAAATCATTCCTTATAGACAATATTGGTTTGACGTGTTGTTAATCTCCAGTGACAGAGATTCCACAGCCCCCGCCCCAGCAATCTGCTCTAACAGTGACCTATCTCCACCGTCAGAAGCATTTCCCTTTTCCCCCCTCCAGAGCCCAGTTTAAGCCATTATAAGAAACATATGGGAGAACAGAGTACTCCCTTCTCTTTGCTGCAACATTTTACATATACGATGGTTGCTCTACTGTTTCCCGTTTGTCTTCTCTGGTCTGAAGAAAACATACTTTTGTCAGTTCCTCTTTGCACATCATGGTTTCTATTTAGTCGTTCTTTTTGTTCACTTCCAGATGCACATCAGCTGGAAAAAGTCTCACAGATTCCACTAAAAGCCTTACTGCTGTTCTGGTACCGAGTGTAAGAATCACTGCGTGTCTTCAAATGACACTCATGCTCGTACACCTTAGTATGATATTTGACTTTTTTTTCAAAATCCAAATGAGAGCTTAGATCGCATTTTCAAGCAACGAAAGTGTGATGCAGTGCTAGGTGTTAAAGTAGCTGCCATTACTGAAGGTCTCACTGGGTACAAAGACAAGAACCCACGTTCCCCTCCCTAGCACCCAGTAAAATATGTATTGCAAATAACACCTTGGGAGTCGTTCGATCATGTGGCCCAGCTGGCATTGCTGATAGATCCTAGCATCTGCCTGGTTTTTCTTCTCTTTTTAAAAGTTTTATCTAACGATCACTGCCCCACAGGGGTATATGGCACCTTATTTAAATACACTGTAGACCTGCAGCTATTGACTCTCCACATATGTTGCCAGTGTATTTTATTATCCTTTGCTTTAACACCAGAAAACTGTGAAGTCCTGTATGGAGGCAGCTTTTTTTTTTTTTTTTTTTTTTTTTTTTTTTTACACCATCAATGCAATAATCAGTGCAAGAAGTTTCCTGACTGCAGGGGAAAATGAATCAACTTGAAATCACTGACCTTTCCTTATGGTCATGTGCCACTTTGAACACTGGTTATTCTGATGTTGGGCTATAAGAGGAGCGATATTTACCATTGAAAAGTGAATAGCTGCCAACTATCAAGGCATCACCAAGCTCTGCAGACAGGTATTGTCATAGGGTGGCACATTATGTAAGTAATCCTTAAACGCAAGTTACTCTACATTCTTGGCAGCAGACCACATGAAATTTCCCTTCAGATGTTGATGGGATAAAAAAAAAATTATATATATGAAAATTACCTTATCATTTACAATGCAAATCTTGGAAGGAAAGTTAGTAAATTAAGTTAGAGATTCGCCTAAATTAAGCTGGCATTCTATTCTGGTGCTTCAAACTCTGAAAACATTGCTGGCTGACAAAACAAGCCCTGGAATGATTAGCAAAAACCCTCCTTCAGAGGCAGCAGACAAGCAATCCCTTTGAACCTTCACAGTGCATCATAAACGCTCAGCAGACTTACAGTGTGGCAGTCCCAGTGCTATCAATTATTTACCCTTTTTCTGTTTACCTTCAGGCAGCAAGTAATTATTTTTAAATATTAATTTAGTTGTGTCATGTACAGTTTGTGGTTTAGCCCTGAGATCTGAGATACAGAAAAGCAAACTGCATCTCAAATCACATTTAGCTAGTGACGCATTGATAGTTGGATCCCCACTCCAGCTACTCAGCAGCTACGCTCAACTTTTTCCATCATTAGAAACAGAACTCTGTTCATTGGAGGAAAGTGAAAGCAATTTTCTTAATAGGAAAAGGCACTTTTTTTTTTAAGCCTAAGAGTCCCAGAAATTGGAAAATCTAAATAGGAGAATATTATTTTATTCTAAAAAGTTTCAGTTTTTTTCAGAAGAAGATTATTTTCTTCCTCCCTTGTTGTTTCCCTCCGATTTTTTCCCAGAGTGTTTAATTTTCTTTATCCTCAGCTAATATAGGCTAAAAAGAAGTTGGCTGTTGTTTCTGCAGCCTGAAGAGAAAGAGATCCTAGGAGACGAGAATTGCCTTCCTGCCCTGAAAGCACCACTTCTTAGAACCTGAAAAGAGAGGATGGCTCTTGTCAGCTCACATGAACGTCTTTCCACAAGGGACTGGTTCTTTCTTTTTAAAAGTTTATACTAAAAAAGCAAATACTCATTTTGATGTATTTACACGAAGATATAGATGCGTGCCCATAGAGAGGTTCAAACTGCTGGTTCTACCGATGGCAGCAACATTGGTATCTTCCTGAGTCTTTTTTGAGTCTTTTGGTGTTTCCTTCCCCCCCCCCCCCCCCCCGCCACTGTCATGCTTTCAGCTTTTTCTTAACATAAACTCTGGAAAGAAGCCTGGATTTTAGCTGTTTCTGAGACAGAATCAAGGAGAAATGGAACTCAAACTTAGGTAACTTCACTGGTATTGTTGGTATTCTGGTGGTGCTTGTAGGCTCCAGCTGTCCGATTCCCTCCCTACTAGGTTGTGCACAGTTCTACAAACACCAGAAGCCTCTCCTGATAAAGAACAGGCAGCTGTAGTATCAACTGAGGTGTTGCACTGGAAAACAAACATGAGAAAAACCAAAGGAAGTATCATATGCTCACAGGATCAAGCTAAGGTGCAACACCGTTCCAGTGAAGGCATGTTTGTAAAACGACCTAGTGAAGATCAGTGTTTCATGAAGAGAAAAACCAAGAACTGCATTTGGTCAAGTCATATTCTTCCCTCACCCCTGCCTTTGCCTCATGGGTCACGTCTACTCCCTCCCCATCAATCCTGTCCCATTAATGTTGCTCCTACAACCTTGATAATGTGCATTCATGTTTTCAGAGAGAGAGGGGCCATGTCACGCATCTTGTTTCAATCTGAGGAGGAAATAGCAACCTCTGATTCACCTCCAGTCCGTGTCGTCACTGTCGTCACTCCCCCTCTCCCCCGGCTGTATATGCAGACTGCAAGGCTGAACACCGGTAGCCTAGTTCATGTGTATTATGGGACTGGAGACCCAGTACAACACGTGAACTTGCCTTTTTGTAGCCTGAAAGAAATCTGCTATCCAACAGAACAGGTCCTTGGGAAAAGCCAGAAACTTTGCTTTAGCTCTAATTCCTCGTATCACGCAGCATGGTTTAGCTTAGAATTTTAATGTAAGCTGTATGTACTTTACAAAAATTCTATTACAAAGGACATTTTGGAATCAAAGCATCAGAAGCCTCTCTCTCCTATTTCCCATTCTGAACTCCTAGTCGACTCTAGGGTCAGACACTGCTATGTGAATTTACATGTTATGCATTATGAAGCCATAAAGCCTTGTTGCTCTGGAATTCTTATGGACATGCTTACCTCTGACTCTAACATGGGAAGAAAGAACAAGGACATCTAAGAGGGGGTTTAGCAAAGTAGTAAGGCAATCAGAAAAAACATCCAAAAGGAAAGGCAGCATGGAACAGTAGCACGAAATCAAAGTTTTATTATACAAACCAATATTTTACCTTACTGTGACAGGAATGAAAGCATCTATATTCTTTAAAAAAACCCCCCTAGTTCCGTGATGAAGGACCTTCTGAGTAGGAGGTACCTGAACTGGACTTTTCCTCAGCATCACTGCTATCAGGGACCCCATTGAAACAGAAGAGTCACAAAAGCGATCATCAAACCTGCAGCAAAATTGAGAAAACAGAATCAGAAATTCAGTGCTAGCCATTAAGGCAAATATGTTTGAAACTGTTAGAAGATCAACCGTAGAATTCAGCTTTTCAGACACAAGTGGTGTAACAGTGTGGGCTTGGTTTGACCTGTACTTTATTTTGCCTCTCTGTAGATGCCTCCCCAACAACATGACACAAACTGGAGCAACAGATTGGGCCTCCTGCTCATTATCAAACTTAATGAACTTTTAAAACTTCGATCCGATCCATGGGCATTTTGTCAGCATTAGCAAACATCTCTGAGCTGGGGAAATAACCTCAATTTTGTTGGCTTGGCTCCCATTTACCTCAGTAGCAACATTGACCAAACGCTGCCTGGACAAATGCCAAGTTTCTCTTAATCTTGGTGAGCAGATTTAGATCACATTGTTTCACTAAGTCATTTTGTCCAAGGTGAATGAGGATAACGGCTGAAGAACCAATTTGTGTGTTAAGGGTAATGACGGTGGGTCCACTCTTCTCACCAGGTGCTGGGCTGGTACACCCTGTTCCTGAAGCAAGTAGGCAGAAAGCCACAGACCCCAAAAGTGGATCAGTTCTTTCAAAAGTGTAACTATAATACACACTGAGAGCATGTATTTTCTACCCTATAGGGTCAATAATGTATATTTTTATTCTCTCATCTTCTGACACAGATTTTTACAGCCAACTTATTTCTGAACTGAGCTATGAGTAGGTCAATCCTGTCTTTGGTCTGCTTTTGCTAGGTTGCCTAGTAGATATTTGATGATAACAGTTTCAAACTGAACATGGGGGCAAGGGAACAGAAAGAATCATAAAATGATGGGGAAGACAGACATCTCAGCTGGGAAAATAAAGGTTTCTCTTTCTTATAAAACCACACTAATTTACTGTATTAATGAGCAGCACACTAGTATGACATAGCCTTTTCTTCATGGCCAACTTCTGGTTCTTGTGAAAAAAACTATTGAGACCACCACAAAAATAATGGCAAGGGCAAGAGTAACTGGAACTAAACATTAATTGTTTTGGGTCACTGTAAGTTAGAAACAAATCTAAAGTCTAAAACATTATCTGAAATAGCACTAAAAATCAGGCCACTATCTGAACATAAATCAGAGGTCATTTCAAGGGTAGTAATTCCATAGCCCTTACATATTTAAGCATCTATAGCAATGTTGCTAGAACTTATTTTTCAAATACATCACACAAGTAAAGCTGAGACCCATGGTATTGTCCATGAGCTTTTTTGTTGTTGTTTGGGGGGGGGAGGGGGGAAGAAGAAGGACAAAACAGCTGAGTTGAAAGGTTACTTTTAAAAAAACCCCTAACACCCCTACCCCCCTCAAAAAACCAAAACCAAACAAAAAACCAAAAAAAATAAAACCCCAGCTAAGCCCTGCAAAATAGAGAAGAGACACATAGAGATCCAGTTCTGTTATTCCACATATCCCTACTGTTAGAATGAACTGATTCACAGTTTGCTAGGCACATCATAGAGATCCACATATCCACAAACACCCTGTCCAACCATTAGTCATGACAGAGTGAATGAATGAAGGAATAAAGGAGTTACAGCAACTAGACATGTAGGTGACTCATACAGATACAAACTGGTTTTGTCAATTATACTTTTTTAATCAAGAGAACAGGCAGTACTACTGAATATCATACTGTGGGTGTCAAAACAGCAGGTTTTTCAGAGTTTAAAGAATCAAAAACATAATGCAATGCTCCAGAAAGAACTCTACCACACAGACTAAAGGCAGGAGATGCAACAGTACAGATAGCTCCATGTGAAATGCTAGCTGTTTGCACCTCCTGGAAAGCAACATCCAAAACTGTGAGCCAAACCTTAAAAACTTCTGTGAGGACAGTGGCTCTGTCTTGTGATGAATGGTTTCATTTGGTCTAAAAGAGTAGACAACAGAGGTCCTGTTCCAGATTAGGTAGAATACCTTAAAAGGTAGAACTGAGGGCTTAGCTGTGGCACAACATTACTTAATAGCATGAAAAGCCAACATAAAGGAGAGAAGACGATGTTGTAGCATTTGCAGCAGTCCAGGCTGCAGTATTATCCTAAGTTTCCAGAGTTTAGTTGCTTTATGCCAGAGATATAATGCTGTTGCTGTACAGCTGAGATGCAAATGGCACAGATTTCTAAGCCCAAAACAATGTTTTCTTCGATGAGGCATTCTCCATATCAGTCACAGATGATGAAAAACATTATTATGGATCTATTGCCTACACTGCTGTAAGGCAGGAATGAAGCTGGAGCACCACAGACCAGGTCTGGAATCAGCAAGTAGTATGAAATAGCACTCCCATGTCATTCCTGAGTATAACATGCCATACCACACTGCTTGCAGTATGAGTGCAGCAGTCAGATACTCCTGTTTCAGGTAGAAAGCAGCCTGTTATCAGGTCAAGTTCTGTAACAGCTAGACAAGACCCAAGCACCATTAGCATCTGGCCTCAGGCTTCAGCCTAGCTCTTATTCTTGATACTTTTCACAGAAGTGAATCTCACTATTAGCGATGTCATTGTGAAGCAAATGGGAACGCCTCTGATATCTTACAGATTTTATATGGTGACCTGTTATTTCTTAACACAATTTTCTACAGGCAAATCAAGCACGTGTAGGTAGAAAAACTTTTGTGCCTGAGCACCCCTCAATTTCTTCACGCTTTAAGAGATATTCACACCCTTAAAGGTATTTCTGCCCGTGCTGAAATGGGTTGCTTGGCTGGTGCCCGAGGAAGAGGAGGGCTGAGGCAGCACAAACCCCACGGGCCGGCCCAAGGCGGGCGGCCCGGGCGCTGTCCGCGGTGCTGAAGGGCGACGGGCGCGACGGCGGGGCGCTGTCCGCGGTGCTGAAGGGCTGCCGGCGGGGCGGGAGGGGAAGCAGTGGTGTGTCCCGTCCCGCCCCCCCCCCCCCCCCCCCCCCCGCACCCCAGGCTGCGCTTGCGTGGCTGGCGGCTTAGACCGCTTCCTGGGGGCCGTTCCACCGGCCAGAAGTTCACTGAGCCGTTTAGGAAGTTCAGGCGGACACCAGCGCTCGTTATTACCTAGCTGAATAGGAACCCAGCCCTGAGTTAGACAAGAGCAAGTGCAGACTGTTTAGCTCTCTGCTCAGGATGAATTCTGATTCCCACAGACGGTTTTCAGGGACAATCAGGGCAGCCAAGAAAACAGTGACATGCAGAAATGGCTGATAAAATTGCAATGAAACGTCTGTTGACATTGATTTTGAGCCTGCGGGCAGAGATGAATGATTGAAACACTAGGCTTGTTAAAGCTAGAATGCTTTTGATTTCTCTTCTCTGTGCTGAACAAGATTTAGCTGGAGGGAAGTTAACAATCAGCTAATTGACATTGAATTAACCATGAAATGCAGTATAACTACTTTTCTTCTGAAGTACTCTTCAGCAATGCTTTAACAAGGCTTTTAATTATTGATTATTGCTTATAACACACAGTAGATCTCATTTTATTTGTTTTAAAATTTGGTGTCCTTCAAAGGTGTCAGCTTGAGTACTCTCTGTAGTTCACCTATCTACTAATGGAAACTAAACAAATAATCCAAGAAAAACTGTATCTTCTTCCTCTGGCAAAGCATCATAGCATAACACATCAGTTTTTCTACTATCCGGGTCAGGTTAAGAAACAAATATTCTATAAGAATAAGGTTCTTCTTGCGAGGGCGTGGGGGGGTGGTGTGAGAAGCAGAAAAGGCCTTAATGCTGTATAAGCACCATTCAGCAATAACTAAAACATCAATGTGTTATCAACACTATTTTCATCACAAATGCAAAAGGCAGTGCCATAAGAGCTCCTATGAAGAAAATTAACTCTATCACCACCAAAACCAGTACAGAACAATAATAGCATTTGAAGAACTGTCATGTGCATGAGCGAAAAAGATGCTTGTTTGCTGCACATCTGAGAACCAGGAATGGTACTGACAGCAGTGAGCACAATTATCATCAGTGCAGCTGCATATGCTGCATGTCAACTACAACAGGGTTACTGCTTAGGACGTGCTGGGGAGATGGCAAAATCTATGTTGCTAATGGCTGCAGAAAGTGTGAGAGTAGAAGATTGCTCAGAGAATTACACTGAATGCATCAGAATAATGACCAGGAAAATATCGGTAAAATTCAAATACAAGACAAGACAGATTCTTGTGTGTTTAGAAGAGATTACTATTGCAGCAGTGGACATTGCTCCTTAAGGTAACTGCTCTCTCACCTGTGAGATGTTCTTGTTTCCCTACAGTAGCACAGGGACTTGGGGAAACCAGCAACCTCTGAGAGATTTCTACCCTCTAAGCAACTTTAAAACAGTGGTCCTTCTATCTCTGATCCTCTTGATATTGTTTGTCCAAAAATCCTGCCTTGGCCCTGAGAAATCACCCTAATCAAACGTTCATCACTGTAGCAGCATGCTCATTACCACTATCAACACCAAAACTTTTTGTAAACTAAAAATTTCAAGAGCTTTCAAGATGACAGCAAGGCAGGCACATGCTGTCTGTAAAGAGGGGATTGCATGCCAGCAGGTCTGAGCCAGATGGGGCATTGTGGGATAAATCTGTTACACTAAGCACATGAAGGTGTAGCGTGCACAGAACAGTAGGTGAAGAGCTTATGGGAATTTCTCTCCCAATTCACTATAAATGGGGCAAAGAAAATTGTTCCGGTGGCTCACAACACTTCTAGCAGATTCCACTGCCTACAGATTTTAACCCTCCAAGGGGCAGTCTATGACACTGTGTTCCCTTTCTATTCTCCAGTGCTGCAGCACTTTCCTTCTACCCTCATCAATAGCTAGGAAACAAGATAAGTTTTAGGGGCTTTTTTTTTTTTTTTTTAAATACCTAAGTTGTAGAGTACAATTTATCAAGCAAGCAACACTGCCTAGAGGGAGCAGAGTGCTGAAAAAGGCAGAGATACAGTATCACTTAAAGCTTTGAGTTCACACAAAGCATTCCCATTCAGCAGGTGTAGACATCAAAATAAATAGCCCTCTGGCAATCTTCCAGATGGCCTAAATCTCCAGGCATATTCAGCCTGATTACTTTAGATTTTTTTCAGGCTTGCTGTCTCTGCATTTACTTGTTCTTCGTCCCTTGCCAGCTACAGAGAAACAGCTGTGTCTGGCCTAGGGTGTGAACATCTGGTTCTGTCATATCCAGCTGTGAGTCTTCTGCAACACAACTCCATTAGATACTAGTACAGACAAGTGCAAAATAATGAACATTGGAAGAAACAATTTTAAGCTACTCATTCACAGGAAAGGGGCTCTAAATAAGTTGTGGCTTCTCAGAAACACGTCCAAGTATAAATGAATAGAACAGTGAGAATATCAGGCAGGTCCTCTAAACTGCAAGGCCAGAAACAGCTCTCTACTGAAAGGACAGGGTGACTATTATTCCCTGGCCAAATGATTGTTTTAATCTTTAATCTGCTTCAGCCTATATTGCTGGATGTTTTTTGGGTGTATATCCTAATCTGCAGTAATTGCTATCAGTAATAATCAGTGGCATGCTGCCTTCCTGAATCCTGAGACCAGATTCAGGCACTTTAATACAAAAGCAAGTCTCTAGGAAGCATGCGAATGGCAAGGAGACCTGGAGGATCAAGTTCATCTCCCACAGGCACTAGCAAGCCTGGAGAAGTCAGGCAGGGTGGGCAGGTGAGAAGTACTACAACCGCCTGTGCTAAGCGGCTGCTGCTGCCTGAACCATAAGGGACAGCCCCAGGCCCTGTTCTGGAAGCGTTCTGCAGAAAGAGCGAGAGGGGGATTTCACACATGTAGGTGCTAGTGGCATTACATGTGCTCGCTGGAATCATCACTCTGGGCCAGACTGTGCTCAGCTTTTCCCCAGTGAGGCCAGGTAGGAATTTGGAAGGAAGAGGAGGAAAAAAGAGACAAAGAAGATTAACACTTTCCTGCATGCCTTTGGCTCCATGAAGGATCAGCCAGTTTTCTAATACTCTCCATCGGCTCACAGGTATACTTTGTGGCACACACAGCCCACATTCTGCCACAGGAGAACGTATAAAATCTCCCCATGACAATATAGAACTAGAGCATTCAGGACTACCTCAGGATTAGACTGCAAGCTCTCAGAAATAAAAGGGAAGAAACAGGTGTTGACTAAAGCAGCACTGTAAGGAAGAGAGAACGGGACCCTGTTGTGCCTCACATATCAACACAACTGCTAACCACACAGTCGGATAAAGCCTCCATTGACCTATGCAACTTCATCACAAGAGCTTAATTTTATGCTACACCTCCATTTAGCTACTGATCCTGGTACAAGTACCACAGTCTGTCTCTGCCCAGGGCACACCTATGGTATTGGGATAACTTGTGTTGCATGTTCTCTGAAAGCCAAATCACTGTGAGCTATACCTCCTCCACTCGCTCTTCAGATGAACACACACTATCATGTACATTATGGTGATGTTCAGCCTCAGTGTTCCCATGCAAGTTAGAGATTTACAGTATGCTCAGACAGAGCTGGAGGCAGTGCTGCGCTTACCCTGTCCTTCCAGCTGTAGCACTATTTCTCTCCTGGGGGAAAATGACAGGTTCTTCTCCAAGAGGATTAGTTCTTGTCTCCCATACATTTCTTGGCTAGTCATCCAGGCTGCTGGTCTCATGGGGAAAGCGTTCCTAATACACCACTCCTCAGTGTTAGGTTTGGCTGGTGGAGCTATAGGTTCCACAGATTCCTCCATCCCCCATTCTCTGATTCTGGATGCATTTACTTGCCAAGACCAGGGAGTGTAATTAGAGGGAACAGGTCCCAGGATGCCTCTCCTACTTCTGGCAGCTGACAGAAGGTGTGAGCTCAGCACTGCTGAATTCCACACCGCAGTCACACCCTTTGGAAACTCTGCAGTACCTCCATTGTACCAATAGATCACAGTGTTAACCATGGTGACCACCCACAATACCGGGTCATGGAGCCAAAAAAACAGCAGTTCTATTTTATTATCCTCGAAGAAGAGTCTCCCTCACTGCAAGCAACAGAACATCCATTATTCCCTGCCTTATTGGTCCACTTATGCTTTGAGCATTAGTGTTCCCTCTCATTCTCCCATGTGTTTTCTTTTGGATGAGTGGGTATTAAAACAGGCTTGGCCAGGTGAAGGCTTTCCCAGTCTTGATTTGTTGGCTGGCTCTTTTTGTTTCTGAGAGGAGCTCTCAGACCATATTGAAATTATCTCCTTCACTAACCATTCTTGATGGCCCAACAGGTTCCCATTATACTAGTTAATCTCAATATTAATACTAGAAGATTTATACACAATATAGAAAAACTGATTACAGACAGATCTGACAGCAATATATATTTCAGTAGGTTACAATGTCATGAGTTGCTTTTGCTTTCATAGATTTTCTGCCAATTGGGAATTTTCCCTCAAGGAAGTTCCAAAAACCTTCGCAGCCTCTAGGAAACTATTTGTTTGGTGCAGTTAACATAGGAGCTCTTAAAATTTAGTCAAACACATCAAACCAAATGGCCCCCAGGCAAAGATCTTGCATAGCAAGTTTCAACCCACACAAACTTCTAGTGCTAGCTTGCGAACCCCTGCAAGCACAGGCTTAAAGAGGACACTGTGTATAGAGGGGGACCTAAGGCTTTGATCCTCCATTAAAACATTAACATGAGAAGTTTCCTTAATTTCACCAGATCTGGTACCTGTTCATTCATTTGGTTTGTATTTAACTATAAGTCTTTGGGGCTAAGACTGGCAGTCCGGGTAACAAAGCCCCTTATGAAATAGGGATCCAGTCCTGGCTGGAAGCTGCTTTAATACAGTTAATCATCATAACTAGCCCCAAGGCCTAGCTGTTTGTCCTTCTCTCCCCCTATACTTTACAAAGTGGTAAGCAAGCTCTCTGCATGCACCTCTACAGAACTCTGCCTCATGGCATGACAATCATACACACTGTTCTCAACAGCCTCTTGTAGGAAGGTCTGAACAGAGAATGTCCAATGCCAATGGAAAGAAGGCTGACTTCCAAAGGATGCTGCTGCACAATGGTTTCTTGTACACCTGGGCTCTGTACCAGACCACATCAATACAAACTACAAAACTGTGATCAAACCTGATAAAAAGAATTTCTATAGATGCTACATATAATCCGAGATGAACGTTCATTTTTTTAATTATGCCAAAAAAAAAGTAAACGATGGATTACTCAAGACACAAGTGTGTCTTTATGTAGAATGATGCCCTGCACATTTGCAGCTCTGTTTGTCTTATAATACAGTGTGACCTCAGGTAACTTGAAGGACAAGGATCACGCAGAGATGCAGAGCACCGCATCACGGTCTCTCCGATATTCACATTTGTCTTTCCTTACTATACCTAATAAAACTCAAATGACAAAAGGTGACATACTGTATGTGTTTTATCTCATTATTAATTAAGCATATTTAGCTCTTAAATCAGATGTGACTTGCACCACAACATTAGTAATTAAATTAAATATTGATGTGTGATGGTTGTGTGCCGAGGCTGCATGGGTAAGTGGAATTGCCATATCTAATTAACATCTTGCAGGAGTAGCCCCATTAGGTTTGTTAGTTAAATCTCAAATGGTAATACTAACAAAAGTGTAACTACCACCTAACAACCCTAATTAATAGGAGCCTCATCAGATTTGATGAGTATCTTCATCCCTGTTTTGGGGGCTGTTGACTAGATTTTTGTTGTGAACTGTTTAGAACTGGTAACTCTACTGCGCTTTACCTTCAAGTCTCAGTGCGGCAAGGCTGCTTATTTGCTCTTTTGAAGGAACATACAGCAGCATCGTGAGGTTAAAGATCAGAAAACCACTCGAGATGACCCTCCCTGCCATTATTTCAGCAGGAGCTCAGACTTCCCTCTTCTGACAAGTAATACATTGCATGTGTATGAGAGAGCCCGTGCCTGCCTGGAGAGCCCACTCGCCCTCTCTCAAACATGCAAGGTTGGCTGGTGCCCTAGGATTTGAAGTGTTACCTTCCGCCTTACTATATACAGCAATTTCTCCTTGGAGAAGACTACAAGGATTTATTTTTTTAAATGCTCATTAAATTCCAGTGTCTTATAAGCAGTTCAGTGATGCTATCGCAATTCTGATTACCATTCTACTGTATGCTGAACTGAGAATACAAAATTACTTCAGTTGGGATTAGATACAGATTCCAGCCAGGATTTCAGAATGAACTGCAACTATATCACTCCTTGAAAAATATAATTCAAATAGTAGTTGTTATATAGTCTGGGTATGTTACATCATTTGAAGTGATTAATGCTCATGTTCATTTAACTACTACAGATGCTATTCTCAGCTGTGACTCAGAAAAAAAAATAATCAAGTGCATTATGAACCTGTTCCCCAATTTGTGCTTTAGAAACTGTTTCAAAGCTAGCCATCCTTCCCAAGAGTCAGAGAAAATAATTCTCCACTGACAAGACTCCTTCTGCTACTCTTAAAAGTAAATGACAATACAGGCCCCTGTGTCTGACCAACTGTCTCAAGGCTGCTGCAATTCCATCTTGAGGTTCTGGCAATAGGAAGAGAGTCGAATACCAGTTTTCTTCCCTTCTTTCTGATTACAGCTCATCTTGGCTGGGTTAAACATGTTCATTGTTCTCTGTAATGAAATGGTACAAGTGATATTTCGTATTCCATTATCACCATATCTTTCTGCCCTTCTTCTTGCTGTTTCTCCCACAAGTATCTCCCTCCCCTGTTTTATTTACTTTCCCACTTGTGCAGTAAGTTACAATTTTGATTTTAAAATGATATAACAATTTGATTAGGAAACAACTAGACATTTTGACTTAAACATACTGGTCCAACAGCACCAAACTGAGCTGAGTAACAGTCAAATCAGATTGTTTGCTAAGTGGAAAAGCAAAAATGAAGAAACACACACCTGTATGCAGACTGATCATTTAAAAATTAGCAAATATTACTGGTAATAGAATCAGTCAGCATTTGTCTTGAGCTTTGCATCTTCAAATAATTTCTAGGATCAGCTGGTTAAGCAACACTAGAGGTGACCATTTGGCTATGTAAGTGACTAGTTAAAACACCTGTATCTTCTAGGAGCCCAGTCCCTGTCCTGGTTTTGGCTGGGATAGAGTTGATTTTCTTACCAGTAGCTGGTATAGTGTTGTGGATTGGATTTAGGATGAGAATAAAGTTGATAACGCACTGACGTTTTGGTTGTTTCTAAGTAATGTTTATACTAAGTCAAGGACTTCTCAGCTTCCCATGCTTTGCCAGCGAGGAGGTGCACAAGAATCTGGGAGGGAGCACAGCCAGGACAGCTGACCCAGCCTGGCCAAAGGGATATTCCATACCCTATGACATCATGCTCAGTGTATAAACTGGGGGAGTTGGCCAGGAGGGTGCTGTGCGTTGGAACTAGCTGAGCATTGGTTAGTGAGTGGTGAACAATTGCGCTGTGCATCACTTGTTTTGTCTATTCTTTTATCGTTGTTATTATTCTCTTCCTTTTCTGTCCTATTAAACTGTCTTTATCTCAACCCATGAATTTAACTTTTTTCCCCCCGATTCTCCTCCCCATCCCACCCGGGGGTAGGGGGACAGGGTGGGTGGAGTGAGCGGGTGGTTGCATTGTGCTTAATTGCTGGCTGGGGTTAAACCACGACAGTTCTCCATGGACGGGGTTTTACAGTGCAGAGCTCTTCCAAATACACCCCAAACCTACGGCTGCAGCCACGCAAACCCTTGCCACCATCTCACTCCTCCACCTCCCCCCACCAATCTGTATGCATTAGGAGAAAGGTGCCATCATCTTTAGAAGCTGTTTTTCTCACAGGTACCACCTGCCAGCATGACTCGGCAGTAATTAGTTAATCAAGGCCAGGCTGCTTCAGCCCTTAAAAATAGCATGATTGCATAGAAAAGGCTTTTTGGTCCCTTCTAGAGTCTAGTTAGCAAGAAGAGTCTGAAGGGAAATAGAAAATGCCAGACCTCGTTTCGGCAGATACTGCTCTACATGCAGTACAGCATCTAGCCAGGGGGGAGAGACTTCTTTTGGTCAGACACAAACGCTACCTGTGCCTGTTCGGCAGGTATAAGCAAGCTTATAAGTTCTCACCGTGCAGATACTAAATGCAAATGTTAACTGTGACAAGTGCAAACATATTGCTCATGTTTTAGTGAAGTAGCAGAACAAGCTCTCTTATTTTTTTTCTACAGAGCAGAATCATACCTGCTTGTGGGATGAACCTCCCTAAGCATTTTGGGATACAATGCTGGCAGCTCTTTTCCTAAGACACTACGGGCCAAGTGAATTATCCCTTCTGCTAACCAGCTAGGCTGCCTGTTACATTGCAGGGAATATCGGTAAATCTCTCGAATTCTTTAGAAGCATGTGCAGTAGCTAAGTATTTAGCAAACTTTACCATCCTTTAAGTGTCTGTCTATATCGCTTGAGGAACTTGACTCTCTCATTCTGTATTTAGGATTTTTTCCCTCTTTTCTACTGAGTGGGCATATTCTTGATTGAAAGGTCAGTACCGATATATTACAACGTTTGAAGTCTACCAACCGTTTTGTGGCTAGTTCTCCTTGGAGGATGTAATTTTCCTTATTAAGACCCAGACAAATTACAAAACATATAGATAAAGGTGCACCCATTTGAAATACTGTGATACAAGCCAAATCCTAAAACACATTAAACAACCTTCACTACGCATGTATGAAATCATATTGTTTTTCAGTTTCTCTCATCTTTCACCCTTCATATTTTTCATGTGAAGAACATTTTATTATGAAGATATTAATATTTTTATTAAGAAGATGTTAGATATTTAATAATATGTTAAAGATACATTCTTTTAATGTGTTATGCATTGATGCTGTTACCCTACTCATCCAAATCCAAGTCACGGTCCTAACTCAACCCAACTGTGTTTTCTCCCTGTGTGCAAACACATAGCTGTTTCCCACTGAGGAAAACTTCCTGCAAAGGACTCTCATTTTATGATTGATTTTGGTCAGGTGAGGCTGGTAAGGTGGACACCCATCTCTTTGGACCTGCTATAGGACTGCACTATCCTTTCCCACGCCTGGTTTCTTAGGCCCACGGCCAGATGATCACGCTAACAGCATCACGCATGAGAGAAAGATCCTACACAGGCACACACAGAGACAGCTATTCTGCCCGTTGTAGGGATATCTGATGTGGAATACGGATTTTCTGTAAAGCCACTGGTCACAGTTGATGGTATTACTCTTAGAGAGGGCACATAAACAACCTAAAAAGGAGAAGACGTGCTGAAGAACAAGCCTTGTCCATAAAGGAGGGGAGTTCATGGCAGACAAGTATAGGAACAGCAGAGAGAAGAGAAATTACTCTTTTAGTAAAATGACTCCCATTTCAGACTAGTTGGGGACCCCGAGTAATTGCAAGTCAGACAACCTACTCCCTAAAGACATCAGCACCAGCCTTTGCCAGTGCTCGCCAGGCGCTCTTTCGGCTCACCCTCTTTCCTTGCCCACTCGCTCATTCCAGTAGCGTTGAGCTCCCGTTTCCCTCTCCAAGCCATACGAACTTTGATGGCAGTGGAACTATCCAGATTTCATGCTTTTAAATAGCACATGCTGTATTCAATGAATTTCAAAGACACGCTAAACCCAAATTACTGCTATCCATGGATCTTGAGAAGCTTTTATAAATGGCTGCATTACAGTGTAGTACAAAGCAGTGATTTCCATAATGCTTGTCTAATGTATAGAGCATTTTACATAGAACAGGCCCTGTTTCATCTTGAAATGCTTTTTAATTAATTCAATTCATTAATACTGCTTGTCATGGCTAAACTCTTGAGACTTAACAAAAACTTTACTTCAGCAGTTGTCAACACATTTCATTAAAACATATGTTTTTGAATGCTTTCTGATAACATCACTATTCTTCATATGCAGAGTGCAGTACTTAAATGTATTAAACAGAGAAGAGGGCTAGCAAAAACCTTTACTCTATATTGACAATGCTGCGTTTAGAGATAAGAAATGGGTAGGCCAGCCTGGGTGTCATTCTTTTCATGACCCCTAAATTAACCAAAGTGAAACCTCTCCCACAGTTCACATCCTGTTCTTCCAGCGCCTTTCCAAGAGGTCCTCACTTCTGTCACATTCATGCAAAGAAGGCAGAGACAAAGCTTAGGTAAAGTTTGCAGTTGGACAGACCTTTTAGGTTTGACAGATGACTATATACTGGACAAAGGGTGGGATGAATTCTGTGTCTTTTTCTGACAAGGCAAAAACCTGAAGATTCCTCATTGTTGAGGTCAGATCACTAAGGAACCTCAAACCAGCAGCAAAATCTGGAAATCTGTGCAAGACAAGCGGGGGGTGGGGTGACCTTGAAGCCCAAATTTATCAGTTGTCTGCTATTTTTTGCAGGATGGGTATAACCAACACTAAGAAAGCATCACTCAAGAACTTGTCCCCTGTCCTACTGTTGCTCTAGCTCAGAAAACACCATGGCCCTGTTGACAGCTCTCAGGTGCACTGCTGCAGCTTTTTGTCTCACCTACATGGATTTGTGCTGCCACTGACTATTGCTGTAATGCTAGTCATAGCTCTAGAGCTCTGCTCCTTGCTTTCAGGGTTAAACATTCTTTGCAAGCTTTACCCCAAACTCTGACTCTCTAGCTGACGACATACCAGCTGATATGAAACAGCCTCTTAGAGGCCAAGTGCAAGGACCTGCACCCAGGTTGGGGCAATCCCCAGTATCAATAGAGACGGGGGTGCGAATGGATTCACAGCAGCCCTGTGGAGGAGGACTTGGGGATACTGGTAGATGAAAAATTGGATGTGGCCTGGCAACGTGCGCTTGCAGCCCAGAAAGCCAATCATATCCTGGGCCGCGTCAAAAGAAGCATGACCAGCAGGTCGAGGGAGGGGATTCTGCCTCTCTACTGGAGTACTGCATCCAGGTCTGGGGTTCCCAGTACAAGGACAGGAACCTGTTGGAGCGAGTCCAGAGTAGGCCATGGAGATGATCAGAGGGCTGGAGCACCGCTCCTATGAGGACAGGCTGAGAGAGTTGGGGTCATTCAGCCTGGAGAAAAGAAAGCTCAGGGGAGACTATTGCAGATTTTCAAAATATAAAGGGGGCTTATAAGAAAGCTAGAGAGAGACTTTTTAACAGGGTAAGGGGCAATGGTTTTAAACTGAAAGAGGTTGGATTAAAATTGGACATAAGGAGGAAATTTTTTTACAATGAGCGTGGAAAGACACTGAAATGGGTTGCCCAGAGGAGTTGCAGATGTCCCATCCCTGGAAGTGTTCAAGGTGAGGTTGGATGGGGTTTTAAGCAACCCAATCTAGTGAAAGATGTTCCTGCCCATGGCAGCAGAGTTTGACTAGATGATCTTCAAAGGTCCCTTCCAACCCAAACCATTCTATGATTTTATGAACATCCAATGAAGAATATAAGAACATCACTATTCTGGAGCAAATCATTAAGAAAGGCTCTTTAAATTCCATAGATGAGGCCTATCTGGACTTCTCTGATCTGTAGTAATCTATAATTGCAGATTGTATTTGGACTGAGCCAGGGATGTGTTCATCACTAGGAAGGGATGTGTTCCCTTCACAATCCTACAAGGCAGCCTGTCTTTTTTCAAGCCCTCCTTCCACCTCAAAATACATCTTCTTTTCCTTTTATCACCTCTGAGATACACACACAGCTGGTACAGCAGCACTGGGAGGAAAGCGCTGTTTTCCTCAGTGCAGCCAAAGTCGTCTTAGGCTTGCAACAAATTACATAAAAGCAAATTGTCCAAGACAGGGTGACAGCCATATATTAATATTCAAGAGTTCAGAACATTAGACCTTTAAATTGCATACCTGGATAGAATGATTCCTTATGCTCTCCATATCATTAGCCAGAGCATGGTACTGACCCATGGATCCAGGAATACTCTGCTCTACATAAGGAGCAGAGGAACGGGATCCTTTCGAACATTCATAGGCCCTAGGATATAGATGATACCTCCTTCAAACAGATGAAACTGGTGGGGGAGAAAAAGCAAACGTGCCCTATACCTCCTCCCAGTGCTCCAAGTCTGTGTCTGCTCTACATGGCAACGTCCTGGACAAGGAACAAGACAGGAAAACCAGCCTTCCGTAATGCACGCATCCAGAGAAAACACATTTATTTTAAACAATAGGAAAAACCCATTTGTCTGGATACTAGTGATTTTTGTTTTTTAAAGGCAAAATGCTGTCCCAGGAGAGATTTGTTAAATGGCTGAATAATGTAAAATATAGAAAACACTTTCTATAACATTTCCACTGATTATTTAGTGTGTCCTGCCTATATCCCAGGCCATGTTGTCAATCTGTATTTTAAGCCACCTTTCTGTCTTGCTGGCTATGGTCTCTAATGTTTTTTAATGTTGTCTCCTGTGTGTGTTTTGTGTAGTGGAATACTTTACAAATCAAAATGTTATTGGGGAATAAGCCCATGATCTCCTGTGTAACATTTCCTGGCTCTACTGCACACACATCTATTGTTCAAGATTGAATTGGTCCCAAGAAGCATCAGAGCATGTGAAAGCCACTATGAATTTTGCAAAGTGGCTTCAGGGCAGTAAAGCATGTCAGAAGAATAAGGTGCAAAATCTGAAAATCCAAATTTAGGAATCTCAGTCAATATTAAAGACTGAAAAAAAAAATAAGTCAATGCCCTTGGTTATAGCTTATGCACTTTAGTCTTGTGACATTCCTAATATAGTTGAAAGGAGCATGCATAGCCAGGACACAAAATAAATCAAATTATTAAATAGGTTTATGTGAAATTAAACTGTTAGCCTTTGCTTAATACATGTGATTCACAAGATTGATTTTATTAGCCTTTTTTTTCCTCCTCATAGTTGTTGCATTCTTTTTATTCAGTGTTTTTTTACCTCTCTTACAGTATGCCTTCTATTTAGTCCTCAGGAAATTAGGGTCTTTGGGGAAGTGTAATTCATTTCTACTTGAGCTAGCTCAGTTGAAATTGCTCACATTCAACCTCGTGCAGCATTTTTCCATACAGATATCAAAACAAAACTGCCAAGAAATGGCACATTCCACTGAAAGGAGACTGAGAGAACATGCCTTTATCACAACTAACCTACAAGATTCCCCTCCGAAATTCCAGCAGAGCTTACAATAAATTCCCACATAGGTGCTTCCCAAGAGACTGGTCTAGTCACGAGGGTCCTCTGGCCAACTGGTGTTTGGCAAACACGCCGAGGGCACGCGCTGCTCTCCCCTACGTTAACTACCTTTGTTACAAATGGGACTCAATTCACGCTGTCGGAAGCGGTAGCATCCCTTTCTATGTATGACCGCTTTTTTCTTGTTTTCTTTATCCAAAGCTGCAGTGTACTATGAGATTAAATTGAAGGTTTGATTAAGGTGAATTAATTATATAATTATATATCAGAAAAACCCTACAGAGAAAACATTATACTTCAGTATATCTGTTTTGCTGACACCATTTTGTGTGAGAAAAATCACCCGTGTCATCCCAATTTACTTAAGGGCTGTGCAAAACAGTAACATACGAGACCAAAAATAACCAAAAATTCTTTCTTTAAAATTCCCTGAAATGAACTGAAGTTTCCATGTTTACTGAGAGACAGAATTCCTCAAGGACATGGTTCAGAGAATTACCCTGATAAAACAGATATGAATTACAGAGAGAAGCATATGTGCGGGAAAAAAGGAATATTTTATGTGTAACTAAGCACAAGAAATGGTAAAAAATAAAAACCAGTAACAAGAAACTATTTCCAAATTTGTTATGTATGCATACAACATATAGCCTAATGCAAAGTTATATGTTGCAGTTATTTAATATCTTTCTTCAAAGGTTTTGCTAATATATCAGTGACTGAACATCTAAAGGGGAAAAAAATATTTCTCTTTATAGTTTTAGATAATTGTCCCTGAAAAAAACCCAAACCTTTAATTACAACTCAGATGAAGAAAGCTTGATTTGTGTGCTGTGCCCAAATGCTGAGGAGTCGGATGTAAAATATTTGTAATATTTAGGGAACCCTGAGTTTTACATAAAAGTAAACAGCATTGCCTGAAGGCACAATTTCCAGCAACACAATAAAATGTGCAGTGAATTTATGGCGGCCATCCATTAGCTCTTACCAAGGCAACGTCGCCCATATCTGTCGTCCATCATTATAATAGAGGGTTAATGCACCGAATTTACATAAAAAAGTCATATTGTCTGCATGAATTATTTACACTCTCAGCTGTTTTTACAGCTTGGTTTCAAGCTGGATTCTGGGAGAGATTCTGCCAGTAAATTACTCTGTGGAGACCTGACTGTATAACTACAAACAGAGCTTGCAATGAAAAGAAAAGAAAATGGGAATGCACAAGTCAGTAGTTGGGATGGGAGTACGAGCTGTGGGCTTTTTCTTTCACGTGCACAGAGGAAGAGGTAGGGCAGGCAAATGTCAAGAACGCTCACCCGAGAAGTTCGGTACGTGCGACTGTGTTAGCACCTTTCTTTTTCCCAGCTGCACGCATCAAGGCAGTTCTGTTGTAAGTACGCTTAATTCCCGGTCACATAGTCACAGATCAGCATCCTTGGTCTCTGTACCAATTCGAACACAAAACTTTTCCCTGCTTTTCCTTTACGTTAACACGTGCAATTTTAAAACATCGGGGAAAAAAAACCCCAACATTTTCTCTGGCATGGACTAAGCACATTCTGTGTCCTCCTTCACACCAGAAAGCCAAAGTTCCTGGCAAAACATACAGTAGAAAATCTTCAGGGATTTCAGCAAAATTTTGTACTTTCACAGACAGTTGGGCCTAACAATTTCAAACCTCTTAGTTTTTCCAGGTATGCTGAAAACTAGGGTCCATGACACAAGCCCACGATCTACGCACAAGCCCTAGAGTGATGCTATCAAGTGAAAACTTCAGTATTTGAACAGAGGTTCTTCTCAGTTTGATCAGATTTTAGCACATGTGCACAACCCCAAGGAAAGGCAAAAGAAAAAACAAAATCTAAACCCCAAAAAAACTCTTTGAAAGCTTGGGAAACAAGTCCCTTGCAGAAGGGTCCGCTCACAGACACGCTGTAGTCCTGCACAGACGTTTCAGCAGGGTTCCTAGAAGTAAATCCACAGAGCTACGGACCCGACGACAGAGCAGGGGGCTCCCTCCTGCTGAAGTTTACAGCAAGGATGATACCTTCTGTCACAACGGTGACAAGATAACTAAAGGTCCCTACAGAAGTGTGCTCATTTGCTATTAATTTCCTCAAGATTTTACCATTGAAACCTTTGGCCCCTTTCTCAACAGTAACACCACCTTGCTAAGCACACGTATTTTGAAGTACCCTAAAGGTTCTACTCTTTCTAAATTAAAACACCGTTTTCCTTTATTTAGAAACAAAATACAGCACCCCCTTTCTCCTGGCAGGTCTGTGCCTCTTCCCCAAGGGCAAGCACTGATCATGCCCAGAGGGATCTGGTAGCAGCCTGCACTGGGAAGGCAGAGGACAACACTTGGTTGGAGAAGTGTGGGCTGAGAAGCCTGAGCAAGGTACGGGGTCTGTCTGAGGGTCCCTTTTCACTGGGCAAAGAAACAAGTACAGAAGGTTAAAGAACGGTAACGCAGAAAGGCTTGTATGACCACCCAGTTCAGACGTGTTTCTGACTAAGGGACCCATTCCTGGAGAATGTCCCTGTCTCTGGGGCCTTCTGCTGCTTGCTCACGCTTTCTACAGCAAAGACTTTTTTTCTTCCCATCCTAGTTACCTCATTTTAGCTTTGGGCTGCAACTTCCTCTCAGGTAACTCTGGACCTTGGATCCTCTTCTCCTTCCTGTATTTTGCTGCAGCAGCACGTGGACAGAACTACTGCCATCACATCCTTCAAAGACTGTTCCATAGACATAAGGCAGAACTTACTGAACTTTGTGTCAAAGCCAACGAAGCTACAAGGCCTACACGGGATTTACTCCAACTGCTGAGCCAAAAGGGGAACCACAGAAGAACCTTCTGCATTCCCTAGGGGGGCGATGCATCTCTCCGGGGTGCACGATGTCTGATATAGCCAACGGCTTCACAGTTCTTAGCAGGCCTTTGCTGTTCACAGTCTCCGAAGAGCAACAAGATAGCCTTTGCCCATCCTCATTTTGTTGTTGTTTGCCCTTCCGTTCTGATTCGTTCCTACATATCAGTTCCTTCTGCCTTTGTATCCATAATTAACTTGACAACAGCTCTCTGATAACAGTGTACCTGCGACTCAGGTGTGCCTCCCTGATCGCAGCAGGCCACCTAATTGGAAAACAAATGGAACTCATGTTTTTAAGATTTATTTTTTTTTCCCCTCTCTTTTACAAAAGGGAGTGGACATAGATTAAAAAATAAGGAACAGCTGTGCTCCTTCAGGGTCTATTTTTGCTAAGCCAAGAGACCCCAGACTTCTGCTTGTGATGAAATGCAGTCACAGAGAGCAGAGGGGCTGCCCCAGGACACGGGGACACTCAGCACTGTCTTGCTACAAGAATGACTTAAGAGACCTGCCCATTATATTCACGGAATGACACAGTGGGAACTGGATAAGCAGTGACATCCAGCAAGCTCTGGACCATGGTTATTTGGCAGCGGCCAGTGAACTTCACCTAAAACTATTAAAGCTACAGGATCAGGGAGGGTTTATTATTATGAAATCTTTCTCCTTGAAAAATGGAATTTCAGATGTTATTTTGTGATTTATTTGAGCTGGCTTGTTTGCAAGTCATTCTGTGGTTGATCAAAACTAGGATTATCCAGTCCAGGTCTACTACGAATTTCCACAAGCTTTACCTGGTTTCTTGCTCTGCTATTCCATAATAATCAAATACCATAGTTACCATGGCAACTGGCTGATGCAAGTGATATTAACTACAATTTTCCTGTTTCCTCTACAGCATATCACACATTTGGTATGAGTCTGACTTTAGATCCTGCTGTTGAGGTCAGAAATCACCCTCCAAACTCATGCAAGGTAGAGTCTGTGACCCTGTTAAGTGGAACCACGGCACACTCCCAAGTCCCAGCTGATGTCCCCACCGGAGCACCCCTGCTGTACTGTCACACCAAGCCCATCGCTCCAATATCCATTTTTTCCCCCTGAAGGACATTCAGAGGCAGGCTCTGTGGCCCAGCCATGCTGTAAGAAAGCTCTGTACAACAGCAGCATGTGGTACCACCAAATTATGAATAGACCAGACCAGTATTGGTAATTCTTCCTCCCGATTGTTTACACCCTTTAAATATTTGCAGACTTATCATGCACCATCCTCAGCTGCAGGTGAGCCAAGCTATACATATTTATCTCACTTAATCTTCCCTCATAAATCAATCTCTCCAGTCAATCTCTCCACTCCCTAATTATTTTTGTTGCTCTTCTCTGAACTCCCTCCAATATGTCAATCAATACCTTCCTGGTAATGAAGTGCTCTGTAAGGAGCACAGTATTCTAGAGGCAGCTGTTCTGAAGCTGTATACAGTGCAACGATGCAACCAATATGGATTTTCAGTCTTCACGGGAAGGATGATCTCATGGTAAGGACACTAGGCTTGGGGTTTGGAAACCTGCGCTCATGTTCCTGCTCCAAGAGACCGTGTGACCTTGGTCAAGTCACTTAGTCTGTTCTTTAGTTAAGCATCTGTAAACACTGTGGTGTTTGGTACACACAGTGAAAGATGATGGTACGTGTGGCCGGATAAGGATCTGGCTATGTAGACAGGAAACACTAATAATCAAATAGCAGTTTTCTGGTGTAGTTAATTTGCTATTGATAAGGAAGTACATCTAGCCGTTCCTTGGTACGGTGGTGTTGAACACCACCAGACAGTGGTGTACTGGCCATGTGGCTTGCCAGTTATTGTACCTGTGACTTTTAGCATTTGCTATATTCTGACCACATTCTTTTGGTTTACTTTTAGCTAGTCTCATTTATTGCATGTTCATTCGAACATCAGGACAGGCTCCAGCTGCATCTTCCAAAAAAAAAGTAATTTGAAATCCCAGAACTTCTGTTCTCTAACAGTTGAGTTGTTTATTTCCTGCATAGGGTACAGAAGGATGCAAATTGCTGTGTCTTATTACAGCTGTCAGTACATTGCTGTACCCCCATATCAGGTCCACAGTGGGGGTTAATCTGCTGCCTCAAGGCACCACGTAAGCAGTATCATGCAAGAGTGTGCAACTACTACATGCAGAAGGCCCTCATTTCCCACGTCCGGCACCTCGCACAGTTGACTTCCACAGAACAAGCACGGAAGCCTACCTGGATTGATCACTCCGGTCTTACGCCAGTATAAAAGCAGGACCAGACTCTTGGAAATGGTTCACCCCGTTACTTTTCCATAAATTGCAGAAACATTGTGTACCATGAAGCGTATAGAGAAGTGCAACTAATGCATGATTAAAACTTCTCTAACTAAATTATACTAAGTTTTTATTTTAAGAATCTCATGTTCTTTTCCTTTCTCTTTTAGAGAAGAAGGAGTACCAAAATAACTGAAGAAAGCAAAAGAAGTCTGAGGATTGCAGTTATTATTCATCAGGCTCCCAGAAATGCATTATAATGTACTATAGGCTGTAAGACTAAAAATTATTCCCCACTGAAATGGTATTCACACAGCTTCTGCTGTACTGAGGCGTACATCGTAATATAATCATAATAACTAAAGTAAGTTTCCCTTGGGGATTATACCTCTGTGTGATTTAATCCTTAAATTTGTTTTGCTTTCATCCCCAGGAGAAGAGAGATTTCAGTTATAAAGTATTCTTCCTAGAAATATCAGACACTGCACATGCATTCATAATCTGCACTTACATTTGCAAAGCCCAGGCCAGGGGGTAAGCAGAATTGGAAGCATAAGTGTTACCATTTCGCTTGAAGAAACATGGTTTATTTTTTCCCAAAAAGAAGGGCATAGCAGAGGGACGAGTCCTGCTCATCCGGGGAAGTTCCCCATATAACTCTCCCCTCATGTAACAGAGGAAGTGATTTGCTTTCAAGTAAGGGCTGTCACTCAGAATGCCTGAGAAGTAAAGATCGGAGAGAAAGGTTTTGCATGATAACAAATAAAGTGTGGAATGAAATGGAAACTTAGCATAAAAAACTCCAGGAGTTTCTGTGTAATTCTGGGTCTTAAAGACAGTGTAGGCACTTCAGAGGGTAGGTCACAGTGACTCTCAACATGACACGGATATCTGAGGTCCAGGTGTTCCATTACATTTTGCAGCCCAATTTTGAGGTGGACTTCCAGAAGAACTATATATCTAAAGCTTGAAGCACAACTTCCTAAATCGCTTTGCCTTTGCAATACTGACTAGTATAACAGCGAAATGTCTGCAAAAAAAGAAAATCTTGAACTAGGCTTCTTAATGATTTTGATACTTTGAAAATTTGTCTTTAGTTATCTTATTTCAACTAACTGACATCTGTTTTGTGATCCAGGTATGCAGAAATCAGAACACACCAGTTACACGTACTGTCCAGTCCTATAGAGACAGAAAGCAAACAGACACTTCCAGGGACTTGCTTGTCCTTCTAATGCATGTGAGAGACTGCGAAAGAGAAAGTATTTATCGGCCCTGAGGAACACCACTTTAGACCATTTGTGATGGTGAATGCTGACACGAGCTGCAGGCCTTGGGCTTTTGATACGCTACCCATCCACTTCCTGATTTTTTTTCTTTCATCTGCAGAATAACTCTGGACTTCTGTCTTTAAAAATCAAAGCTTTCATGTCTTTGTCCTAGGCAGTACCTACAACATGGGATACCCATGTAAGATGGGACGGCATTTCAGCTCGTATCTACACACGTCCGGTGTTTTCTGGTGTACCTACACCCAGGTTTCTGATCTGTTAACAACAAAGAGCCAAAAGTGACTTCAGCAGATTTGACTTAAAGCCTCAGTCATAAGCCCCAAAGGCTGAACACCAAAAAGCTCTATCACTGCAGAAGCTGCCTAACAAAATCTATACTACAGAAACAGCTTGAAAATAGCAGTTTAATATGCACAATGGTCTAATAACAGTTACATCTGGTAAATGATATTCTAGCCCCGTATGTAGTAATTGTTTTCACAAAGTGTGACAAGAAAAGCAGCCAGCAGCATATTGGTAATGCAAGTCAAACTATGATCTGTTTATTCCATTGTTAAGACTGTTGTTAAACACACTAGTCCTTTACTGAGTGATTTTACCCAATAACAGTAATTTTGTCAACAGATTAATCATTATTCAGTCATCAGCTGATCACCACGCTTCCCCCCCCACCCCGTACACAAGTTTGTTCACAATACATTTTCATAACACTGAAATGGAATGTGAATTCTTCTGCTGGGATAGAGTGTGCTCACCTTTATAAAACATTCCTTCACAAGCCGGTTGCGCTTGGGATACACAAACCAAAAGGAAAGTATAGCCTACTGCAGAAAACTTCATTTGCATCACACTAATCTTTATATATTTAGTCATTTTCAAAAAGGTGCTCCTGAAGCACAGACAAGTTAGATCACAAATCAAGGCTTACCCGTCAACAGCTTTCATCTATAGGAAACTATAGGAAAAGTTTACATTCTGTTACAGCTTTATCACCTTATGGAAAAATTACTAAAATAATTTTCTTCCCATGACAGTCTTCAGGGAAACTGCTCCAAATACTAATTTGAGAAATACAATTGTTAATTAGCCACTTTCAGTAGACAGCAAACCACTACGCTCCTTTTTAAAACATCTACAAGGGAACAAAAAATGCAGTTGTCTAGTGGAAATAATAAATGTCCTGCTGTTTGAGCAATTAAAAAATAGCCTGGGGGGGGAAAAAAAAAGAAAGACCCAGTTTGAATCATAAATACACTATTAAAGATGAATTACATATATGATGGGTATGCATAGCTACATACAATCATCAGTGGCAGCTGATATGTAACACATCCAACGTAGCATGCAGACCTAACGTTTGACATACAGGAATGACTTGTCTAGGATGATGCTCGTGGAAGGGGTAGCAGCAATGCTCAGAGAATAAACGTCCCCTTGATCTTTAAATGGTCAATTGTTTATACTACACCTTCAAAATCAATTGGCAATCGCCAAGGTATTCCCGGTTCTACTGAAAACAATGTGGAAGCAAAACCATTCCCATAATCTCTGAAGTCAGGACATAAAGGGACTCCTCCCTGCCTTTTTCTCTTTTAATTTGGCTGCAAAGCATCAGGAGCAAGGGCAAGCTTGAAATCTCTGCAGTTGTTTGTCACTCCCAGAAGCACCCCCGACTCTTCAGGCTGGATGTCAAAGCTATGCCAGAAGCTTATGAAGCCCTGGAAGAAAGAGGTCACAGCAGGAAAATAGGTCCCAGCCAGTTTCTCCAAGGCAGTTAATCAGATTGTACTTGTAGGAACATCAAACCAAGCATGTGCTTCTACTTCCTCATTGTGATGGGTTTAGAGTTAAGTAAGATGGAATGGGAGGAGACCTTTCGACATGAAAATCACCTGGCAGGAAGTCAGAGTTGTGCACAGAGATCCACTGACTTCCCAGACCCCACCTTCAGGGTGCAGTGCGTTGCAGGGGAGCAGGTATCGGTCTAGCAATCACAGACTCCCACAGGGCCTCCGGCAGAGCTTAAAAGCTCAGACATATGTTGATAGAGCTGTATGGGACTGACTTCTCCAGGGAGGCAAAGCAAAGGACAAATGCCTTCTCTTTAGAGCGTTTTAAACAGGCTTCTTACACAGATAGCTCACTAGCACCTACTGGCTTTACAGCAATGCACCTGTGTAATTGCACGCACCGTCATCTCCTGGGTTTAAGTGTGACAGTCTGGGGGCACACTGCCCAAGGACTGGGGTCTAGCATCACCGAAAAAAGTTCTACAGCATCATGTTTTCCCATATTTGTCTGGGCTGTCTTAGAATTCACTGCTCAGAGGATGTCATTTTGTGATACTGTCTTGGGGTATGTATGTTTAAGAACATAGATATAATGTCACACCAAGACAGCCTTTGGCAGCCTGTAAAAACCAACCTGAGACGAGATGATATCGTGTCACAGCTGCATAGTACCAGTCAATATGACAAGTAGCCCGAAACCATACATCTGCTATGGTAACGCTTTTAGTGGCCAAACGATAAGTGCTTCCCCCAACTCATAGCTGCTGCTTCTTGCGGCCAAGTGACAGCGAAACCCTCCCAGCTCGTGCTCACGGGCTGCCCCTCTGCCCCATGTGCCAGTATGACCACTTGCCAAGGCTCCTGCGGCATTCACAGGGCACACGCACGGCTCCGGTAGGACTCATGTTAATATACACCAAGGAAGAACATCACATCGCCAGCCACATGCAACCTGACGTTCTAAAGCACCAGAGTAAGACTGTAATAAGCAAACAGTTACTACACTATTTCTAACTGGTTTTCTTCAGTCAATACCTATGTAGGAATTTTCAGAAAAATCCACAAGTGAAACATTTGAGCAAACATTGCTAATATTTTTTAGTGTGAAAGACACCACAGAAATGAATCACAACTTCAAAGGAGAAAATAAGAAAGCTTTTAAATAAATTGTGAGGCAGTCTTATTGCGATTTGAGGAGAAAGTATCCTTTGTGGTTCTAACACTTCTGGAATTCTTAAAGATCAACTCAATTTTGCCAGCACTGTGCCCAGCCTGGTCCGTCTTTGTGACTAGGATTCTGAGGCACAAACACTTCAACGGAGAACTAAAACTAAAGGTCTGGTTACAGCCATAGCTTTGAGGAAATTACTCTTTCTGTAACAGGTTATGGGGCTATTCTAAGGTGATGCACAGTATGAAGTTACTACACTGTAGCCGTGTTATTTATTAATAGCACAGCCGTATTGATCCCATAAAGCTTTCTTTAAGTATAGGGTGATTTGAATTAATAGCCTTTACCTTGTGCTAGGGGCCATGCAGACACGCTATAAATCAGACAGTCCCTGCCCCAAAGTGCTCACAAACCAGATTAGAACAAGATGCAGCAGGTGGAGGAGACAAACTTGAGGGGAGGGAGGAGGAGGAAGTGGAAAAGCAAGCACCATTATGCACATTAAGCAGAACTCTCTGCTCAGCAACAGCTAGGCATTGCCAGCTGGCAGGGATCTGCAGGCATCAAAGATGAGTCTTCAGAGGGCCTTAAAGAAGGTTAAGGAAGTGACTGTTTTAAGGGAGTTTCCCTTATGTATGTATAAGAAATAGCCTGCAGGGAAAGCACATGGTGCTTGTGGGTGAAGCAGACTAGTAGACAGCTCTATCTTCCAAAGGGCTGGATGCTACTGCTGGTCTAATGGTGCCTGATTTTCTTCCAGTCACTCAGATACACCGCTCGGTCTCTGAATTTCTACCCAGAACATTTAGAAGACAGTGAAATAGACTTTAAAGGTGCTAATGATGTAATTATAAAAACACACAGAAGATATCTCAGCATTTCAAGATAAATTCAAGCCAAGTGCACTGCCAACGTGCCACACTCCGTGCTCCCCCTTTGAAATAAATGGCTTCACGCACTTCAAAGAGGGCTTTGTTTCACTTGTTTAGCACAAGATGCAAATACATTGTCAGAGCAGAAGAGAAAATGCATTTTGCACCATGAGGAGCAAAAAGACCCAACCAGCCGCTCAAATGAGAATGATCTCAGGTTTGGGAGGCACAGCAGGCAGGGGAGGCACTAGATTTCTTCTATTTTATTCCATTTTTAATTCAAATTATTTTAAAAATCAAATCTCCCTGCAACAAGAGTAGTAGAGAGATTTTTCTCAGAGCTTCCCTTGCACATACAAAGCCAGGGTAGGAGAACTGAACACAGAAAGGGGAGCGTGGCCATGACAGTCTTCAATTCACTGCGAAAGAGCTCAGATACTTTTGTTTGTCTAGGAAAAAACTGGCACTTTTTTTAACAGCTCACACAACTGACACATGGGAGAGAATCTTCTAATGCTCCCTGGGAAAAGGATCACCAGATGCTTTCTTCCCCTCTGAGTATTGTTCCAGGAGAGGTAACATTTGGAAGGGCAGCGTCTGCCCTGAGCCTGGCGTGAGCAGGTCCGATAGAGAACTCGTTTCCATAACGCTGAAGATGCTAGCACTGTTCAGGTCCCTTACACCAAGTCTCAAGTAGACATACTTCTCCTGGCCCTCCCTTCTCAATGTAGGAGAGAACGGAGAAGGATCACCTCAAATCCATGCCAGAGGAGATTATTTTATCTGGCAGAAATTAACCATTACCTCAGAACTCTACAATTAGCTTAAGAAGTGTTTCTAAGAAGGAAACCAATCAGCTTGCTCATTAGCAAGCTTGCTTGCCCCTCATCAGCTATTATCTACTGAGCAGAGACCTCAGCCTTGACTAGGCTAGAACTGCAAATAAGCATTCACTCTGATGCCGATCAGAGCGGGGAGAGATGATGCGACAGACCCCTTAAAGGATGTCGTACTCTCGAGGCTGGTCTGTGCTCTCCTTCATGGTGGGCTGCTGCAAGAGGCCAATGCAAAGGGGCTGGGAGAAAAGCAAACCAAAATTCACCTTCTTACTTCTCCCAGCTACTAAGAAATTGTTGTCTTTGGAAAAAAAAAAATCTTTCTGTTCTGATTGTGGTCCTGTTCCAGCAGGAGTCACCTGGGAATTACACCAGAATCCTACAGGAGTGTGATAATATGGGAATTTCTAGGGAAGCTGCACAGTGGAGACTCTTGAGAAAGACGTGGCTTTGAATGATGAACCTAATGCAGGAAAGAAAGAAAAATTTGTGCACGTTTGAGCAGGATATCCACTGACACCAAGAAAAAAGTCAGAGGCTGGGTTTTCCCTTTACTTGCCAGTTCTGCAGGGCACGCAAGAAAGATCCTGAAAGACACTTCACACTTGGAAGAAGTTATGCCATCCTGAAATCGGTTCACTCCTGACCTGGCATCCATTTCCAGCCACCTACATCTGTCAGGGTCTCTTCATAAGGCAGGTATTTGAAAATGTTATTAACTTTCCTGAGCAAAGCAGAGTAGCTTGCAGGATTCCAAAAATTTTAATCCAGGGCTGTCTGAAGAGAAACTGGAAGGGGGTTGAGGCCTTTCATCTCAAATTTAATAAGGTAGTGGCTAGGGTTGGCACTGCCTATCCTCTCTGTGCTCTCCAGGCATTTCACTCCACACCTACAATTTACTGGAGTCTTTCCACAGGCTTTGCCTTTCCCAGGCACACAGGTGGTATAACTGAGAGGACAAAGGAAAAGAACTTGGTATTGTTTTGGAAACACTCCCAGTCCAAACAGCAGTTTCATTCCCCAGCTGCCCTCCACATGATGTAATGGCCATTGCATATGCATGACAATTGTGTCCAGAACCTCTCAGGAGCACCACGCCTGGGCTGCGCTCTCCTCACATGCACTCAGTCTCAGGAATGTTTTAACAGCAATAACTTTCCTCCACCTGCTCAAACTTGGCACCCTCCTCTCCTCCATCCCAAAACAGGACAGGGAAGCTCTCGTGTATTTCTTCCCAGACATTATCTGGCTCAGCACAGCGATGACAGAACTGACTAAAGCTTCATTATGAAATATGGAAACATTTCAAACCTCCTGCTCCAACTTTAATTTGTGCATTATACTGCTGCGAGTACTCCGTTTATCATAATGGAGTCCTTTATTTATTGGTTCATTCAAAAATAAAATTATGAAAATGGATTTAAAGAGAAAAATATGTTTAACAAGAAGAACTGTCTCTGCAGTCCTCTTCTCTGTGCTGGAAGGAAAGGCTGAGATTCCGGCACGAGGTGGGAAGCTCAATAGCTGCGCTCCAGTGCGGCTGCCGGAAAGAATATACTCAAGAACAGAACAGAACCTTAACATGACACCACATTTCTTCCAGCCAAAAGCTTCCTGTGCATAATCCTGCGTGGCAGGTAAATTCTGCAAGTCCAGCTCCCGAACCTGTATCTGGTGACTCACAGAGACCCCACAGAAACTTCCACAGAACGCGTTCCTAACCTCAGAGGGTAACCCAAAGCAAAACAGGAGCTAAACCCCACCGGGACAGAGCATCGCTCGGCAGCTGATCTGGGGGAAACACAGCTTTTCCTCTTTGCTTCTTTTTATCAATTTTTAAGTCACTCTAATGGATGTTGAAAGATGCATCAGGTGCCAGCCTGACAACTCCAGATCTAAAATTGCCTCTTTGCCCACAGGGAAACCGGCAGCACAGACACCCTGCGTGACCGTGTCCTTCTGTCCCAGGGGACAAGAAGGAGCATGGTCTCCCTGGCCCTCATGCCTCCGTGGAGGCTGCCAGAGACCAGCCGTGGTTGTGAGTGATGATGTCAGTCGTGCACTCTTCCGAAAAGGAGCAGCTTGAGAGATGCTATTTTGATAGCCTCTGAAAGAACACCTTAACTGAAAATACAATACACCTTGATTGAACAAGTAAAAAATTCCCCGGCCAGAAAGAGGGGTCTGGATGATTTGCCTGCATGTACTGCTCTGCCGCTCAGAGTTTTCATATCCATTTCACACTGGCTTACAAGCTAAAGGCCCTCATCTCTGTGCCCGTTCCTTTCAGGACTTGTTAAAAATTGCTTTCTTGAGAGGAAAACCAAGAATGGAAGTTCTAACTTTGGTTTCTTCATTTAGAAGGTGACATACCTTGTTTGATCTTATCTTCTGTTGTAGTCTAATACACTCAGTCTTAGCTTCTATGAACTATTTCTCACAATTCACACCCTCACTTGCGATTCTAGACACTGTTGATCTTGCAACTGTTCTGTACCACAGCGGATCAGTCTAAAGAGGTATGGCTGAGACCTCAAAGTTTGGAAATAAAGTAACAGCAGATGTGAAACTGGCATCCGAATGGCGCAAGGTCAACATCACTGCTCACTTTCCCAAAGCCACGTCAAAAGGTTTTAGAGAGATGACTAAAGGTTCCCTCATCCCCTGTTTCCTTTTACCTGTAAGCTGAGTCCTGGCCCAGAAAGTCAGTGGTTTCTGCAAACAGGAGAGAACACAGATAGGATGGCTGCAGGAAACTCAAGTTCCCAAGTAGAGCCTCCATGGCAGGAAACTGAGGCCAGCTACGCATTTGTCAAGTGGATGCTTTCTTTAGCAATAGATAATTTATGAATATTTTTGGCTTCCTGATCTGCGTTTCTTGAATAAATAAGGTTGTGGCCTTTGTCAGTAGGAATAAAAGGGAAAGTTCCCTACCGTATATTCTGAAAGGTAGCGTGACCTTGAGGACAATTTATTTCAAGGGGAAAAGCACAGTCAGACTCCTCACAGAATGCTCAGAGAAGCAGACCCTGCTCGTTCCCCAAATGTATTCAGAACAGAGGCAAACACTTCTCACTGCAATTCAAGGCTGCCTGAGTTTTCACCTGTAGATATGCAGATAAACTTATATCATCGGCTTCCAGGTTTCTGTGGGCTGGTATGTCAGCAACAGCTACAGTGATTTAGTGCAACAGCTCCAAATGGATTAAATCACAGAGTCATTTGAATTTTACCCAGGCTTGTCACACAAATCTCAGAAACCACTGTCTTGCATAAAAACTTCCTCTTGATACTCCTGAGGAGTCATGACATCAACCAAAAATTAAGTGGAAAATGAGAAACAAAGATTTCTTGCATGGAAAACAGAGGCAGCACAAACAGCACATTTGACTGAAAAATCTTAATTGCATTATGGTAGCAACTTCCTGTATTTTATTAAGTATATTTTTTCCCATTTTTGATACATTATCATGCCCCTTCCAGTGTATTTTTTAAAACAAAGTCAGTTTTTATTTGATTTCCACTCAAATTGAATATTCTTCAAATATTCCAGCCTTCAAAAGGAATGTTACTGTAGAGTAAGTTCTGGAATACTTTAGTAAGGACAATACCACCAGAATGTTCCCTGTGTGCACAGCCAAGTATCTTTTCTATTTAAAATCCTCCTCAAAGAGTGGCATAGCAAAAAGAAATTTGCTACTGACTTCACTGAAGCTCAATTTCACTTTCTACGTTGAGTGATAAAAATGATTTGTGATTTTATGGTCCCCAAAATTTAACTATACCTTGCATTTATTTCAGCATTGCCTGTGTAAGGATATTTGAATCAACTCTGTAAAAGGACAGTTGTGATTTCCTTAAAAACCTATTAAAATGACTCCTAGCAATGGAGTATCTGATGCATGCACTTTTTTTTTTTCCCCCCATCTCTGCTTGTAGGATTGAGACACATCTACCTACAAACTGTTTAGTACTTCTAATGATGTTACAACACCCTCTGTGGATTGTACTCACTCTCTGGTCCACAAGTAAAGTTGCACATTTGGATCACACGAGTCGCCCAACATCATTCCTGATCCCTAGTTCTCTGTATGTTACCATGCATCAAAGGCTTTCAAGGCTCAAATTCTTCCTGAAAAAGATATTTCTGATACCAAGATTCTCACAAGTGCAGCGGAGGTAATGATCCCCTGACCTTCTCTCCTAGGACCACTGGTCCTAAACCAACAGCTACGTAAGTTTAGCCACACTACAAATCCATTCCTTAAGCAACTGCTCTCCGTACACAGAACCTCTTTAGTTTGGGTGCAACAACACACAGTTTAGTGTGTTTGCCTTAGCAGGAGACATGGAATAAAGCTCGACTAAATACAGTTTAGCAGAGGCTAGTATCATCACTCTAACCACATGCACACGGGCTAGGTCCACTCACGTACCATTGTATTCCAGGCTTTATCTTCAGTCCTATCGTGCACCCCAGAAGGACTAAGAAGAGCTAACAGCAGCTCCCAGAACAGCTTAGCCAAACTCAGGACAAAGATTTAAAGCTGCTAAATACAGTTGCTTTTATTCCAGTGAGGCCAACTGGGGAGAAGAAACTCAGGTGCAGACAACTTGACTTAATTTCACAGTGAAGGCAAGTCCTCAAAGAAATGATGCTCAGGTGTTTCCCTCACGTTGCACCAGTCGGGAGGCTATTCAAAGGCTCTTTGCACTTAGACTGACCTTAGAAAATTAGCAGCACACTAAGCACACATGATCAGATATTTGCCTATAGTGCACATACGCTGGAATAATCATGTAATCTCTTTTCTTTGGTTTTTGAGGCAGATATGACTATACCCGAAGGAGATACTGATCTGTCTACCTAACAATCACAAATACCTTATAAAATATGTCTGAAATTAATCCATTGTGAAGGTAAGAAGGGAAAACATAAATATCCTCATTAACTCATACATACATACACAAAACTTTACATAACATACGGAGTAATTGGAAAGATGCCCGCAGACGTAATTGCATTTCTGTGTGAAGAGCAGTTACACTCTCTCATCTCTGCTTTCCCCATTCATTTTAGTAATTACATGGAGAGAAGCAGCTAACACGCTTGTAATTAAAACCAGCAGTGAAGGATTTTTAGGTGTTTTGATACAAGAGAATTGACATGGAAAGCAAGCAGAGCTAGCAGGAGGGGATTACTACAGTCCCATTAAACAACTCAGCCCCAGGAAAAGTCTGTGCCAGAGTGCCCACACCATGCTCCTGAGTGCAGCGTACGGGTGCAGGCAACGGCAGTAAAAGTCCAGGTCACACCCCCCCTCCACATTCAGTGTTTGCTAAAAGATATTGAATCACAAGAGCTAGAGCTGCTTTTTGCTGCTGGAGACCTCTTGGTTCTGTTCGCTAAATTCACAGAGTGGAAAACAGCCACTTTGCACAATCTACATTGCTTCATGTTCTATCCACTTCATTTGGCATTTTATTGGCAAAGGCTGTAACAGTTATTTCAGTTTGGTGGGTGGAGTTGCTATGAAAACTCCAGGTCTTCTCATTTGATGATGAATATTCATGAATCAAGCAATCTGTACCAGGCAGACTTTGTTGCCCTTTCTTTCCCTTCCCTACTACCCAAGGAGTAGCTGTGCAGCATGTTCTATCTGATGTGTAAATAATATTCTCTTTCATTTTAAAATGAAAACTGGACAATGTCTGTGCTTAAGCTGGAAGGCCCTTGTATTGGACTAAAGTATGGCACGCTTGCAGCCCAAGTATCAAGAACTCACATGAACAACTAGATGGATGGCAGGAAGTGGGAACAGTAATTGAGGAGCCAGATCTTTCCCTGGGACCTTCTGCCTCAACATAGTCCAGAAACTAGCTTTTGAAAATGTGCTGTCTGGGGCAATTTACAAAAAAATCCCAAGATTTTTCCTCTAGGCTGTTCCTATGGTCATCTGAGCATCTTTGCAGCTTCCTGCCAACTAAACAGGCAGGGAAAGACCTAAATCACATTGACACTTGTTCTGTTAGGAAGAACAGGAGCATTCATTCCAGAAGAGACACACTTGACCAATAAAAGCTGTCAGTGATATTATGCAGGTGATAACAGAAGTATTGTCCTGTGGTAAGTCACAAATGCAGGATGAACCCCATGATAGGTGAATGATGCTCGAGTATTCTTTGTGAAGTCTGTAAAATAATCTGTAAAATACCCAGCTGTATACAAAGCACCCAATAGATAGAATTCCCCATTTTGTGTTCAGAGTTGCTATCACGAAGGGCAAGGGACCAACATCACTTTCTCTAGTATACCACACCATTTTGTAGGCTGGATTTTAGAGTTCAAATATATTCTACTTGTAAAGGAAGAAGCATTCCACAGTACAGCATGTCAAAGAAATGCGGCACAGCAGTTTGCACCTCATGAAATGACACGATGCACTGTACATAATGTACTTGCATGTCAGTCCTGCAAAATTGTACCTCTAGTATTCTCATAGAGGAACGTCACTCACCTACTGATAGCTGTACAAAACTCTGCCATGTGGATCAGAGGGCGCATGCCAGGACAGAGACACTGAAAAGTTTTTTATCAAAATAGTTATATTAAGATAGATCTGTATTAAACCTGAACTGTAATTAACCCTTTAATGCTGCCCTGATGATCTGTCCAGCTAAACTGACCTTCATGGCCTTGGGAACAAAAGACATGTCCTGAGAGAACATTTGTCAGGAGGGACATGTTGAACAGCATGATGAAGTCCTTACCTCAGTTAAATACACTGAGACAAACTGAAGCTTATAAATACATCCAGTTTACCTGGTCAGCACAGCCCAGAGCAGTGGTCTTGGCTAGTATTCTTCCCATACAACTTTGTCAGAATCACTCTCCTTCCCTGAACTCTCAACTACAACACATTTTGTACTTTGGACTGACCGCAGAGCAATCAGACCGACCATGTAGTGCTGGAAGGTTTTGGAGTGTGTATGGGGGTGGGGTTTCCACAGGTTCTTCTTAACTAAGAAAAGCTTAGGTTGCTGCCAACATCTACAGAGGCTGGCTCTGATGATCCATATGTGGCACCAAGGCATCTGTAAGTGCACATATGGATCACATCAGTGCAGGGTGGATCAAACCCACGGCTCCGTTTTCACCTGCTAGAAGTACCTGGTTGACCTGGATGCCCTTCAGCTGAATCCTCTCAGGGACTGAGAACAAGAACCCTTTAAAAAGATTTCTTTTAGTTGCCATCCACAGCCTGGCCATCTTTTCTGTCTTCTCAGTATGGCTTGTTGCATCCAGAAAGTTTCAGCCTGTTCTCTGACTGTGGAATGATGCAAGCTGACTTGTCTCTTCATCTGGGCTAGCTGGGGCTTGAGCAAAGCACCAACCACTCTAAGGAAAGAGTAACCAATAAGCTTCTCTTTCTATTAAAAGTGATCTTTGATAACCTGTTTTATGGTTCTCTTGCTGCCTTGCAAAAAGTTTGAATAACTACCACAGCAGACTTACATAATTAAAACAGCTAATGATCCATTTGCCTATGTTTTTAATCATGAACTCTCAGAAACAGGATTTCTATGAATACAGAGCTGCATCATCCTCATGGAGTACAAGATTTCACTTTGCATACTGAACTAGTTCACCCCCAAATTGTAGCACAAAAGGGAGAGAAGTCCCCATGGCTTCAGCATGCCAGCACTGCCGAGAATGTTCACAAGAGAGCGTGCACCATACTGTATCGCTGAACGCACTGGCGGTGGGTGGCATGGGCTGGAGCTCCTGCCCCAGCAGGAATGCCTTCACACACAGTTCTATGCAGCTACACAGGTGGGTAACATTTTAGCATAGCAAGTGTCTTTTAGCTGGAGAAGCAGCTCTTACATGGCCTCTGGCGGATTCAGTAAAAGATCAGTTGGACCAAAAACGTCCCATGTTCTTTAAGTCACTCATCCCCTTCAGATTTCTTTCACAGGAGATGGCCAACGATCGCTGAGCTGTTTTTGCCATAGGCTTCCTCACAATGGTTCAGAGCTGCCCAAAGGGTCACAAACGAGCATCTTGCAACTCAAGAGCAAGGACCCAGCCCTACTCTGAGTTCCTTGCCCCCAGCAAGGATCCATTTCTCCACCAGCTCCTCACCTTCTTTGCTCTCCATTCAGCTTTCTTAGCTCTTCTTGCAAAACTAATACTGATGGGATCCCAGGAAAATATTTTGTGGCCAGGACCACAGCAAGCATGAGAAGGAGAACAAGATGTGAGGACACAGTGAGAGCCATGTGAGACTTGCTTTTGTAGGCTACACCGTATGAGGCCCAGTGCCCACTCCCAGCTTTTTTCTTGCCAGTTCTACAAGGTCAGAATAAATATTCCACCCAGCACTTGCTATCTGGATACACAGTAGGGGACTGCTGAGGTACACCCAAAGCAGAGGCACTCAACAATTATTCCTTAAAGAGCAGCTAAAGAGGTGTATTTGAAGGCCTGGCCAGATGAGAGGAACAAATTGAAAGCAGGATAAGAATATGGGAATTCCCACAGCTGCAGTAGGTATAGAAAACCCACAGAAAGGCCTATAAACACCAGAGAAAGATAACAAAAGGTGAGGTAATATGTGCTTTAGCAAATGTGGCTTCAGTGACCATTTTCCTTCACCAGATTTGTGGCTCGTTTACCTCTAGTTCTTTCACTAAAATATGTAATTGGCAGTTGAATTAAAAAGACAAGAAAAGTGTATGCCACGGCAGAGCCTCAGGGTGCTCTAGCCTGTGCACTAACAAGGTCAGGGAGCGTATTTATTGTACTATTCGACAGAGAAAATACAGGGAAAACTACCCTACACCACACACAGCGCATCAGACGGGACGCAGTGCCTCCCGCCACACGCTTGCTCAGATGCGCACAGCCCAGCCGCTGCAGGCCTGCTTGGTCACGGTCGGGAAAGAAGGGTGCGCTCGGACCCCTCAAGAGCAGTTCCAGCTTCTAACTTAGACTTTTCTGAAAGAACCTTGAAAATATTCATGAAAGAAAGGATTTTTGTCCTTTGTTGCCCTTTTTGGTGCTCTGCCCAGAACTGGGCAGCTGTCTCTGCTGATGGGATTGGGAGAACAAACAGCCCCCAGTGAGCACGGCTTCCCAGCCCCGTCCTGCAGAAAATGGCGAGGCCAGCAGCTGCCCTCGTGCTGCTGCAGGAGCTTCACTCGCCCTCTGCAAAGCCACCACAGCTGCGAGGAAGAGGCAGGAAACCTCAGCAACGGTGCTCTGTCCTTGCAGACCCTGAGCTTCGACCCACAGACACTGCCAAGGGCCGGCAAAGCCGGGGAGACAACCCATGCCGTGCCGTACTCGGAACGGCACCCGGTGTGTATAGCCCAGCTGCCCAGCCCTGGCGTGGGACCTGACCGGGTATCGCCCCGACAGAGCGCCTCCCCTTCGTCCCTGTCTCCCCTCACTGCTTCTGCCCTGTTCCCCCCTAGACAAAACCGCCGCTGGGGACAAAGTCCCCTGCAGTTCTCAGACTGGAGTTGCTGGTGGAGTTTAAATCCAGGAAGAAGGATTCAAGGAAGGATTCAGGGAAGAAGGGTCAGATCACAGCTCACTAACGCATTGCCACTGAGACAAAGGAGTGCATTTTTATTTTTTTTTTTCTTTTGCTGCAGCATCCTGCTGCACAGAAGTGCTGTGCTAATTTCCTTGGCCTACACAGGAGTCAGGCTGCTACAAGCTTATTTTGGCCTCTTGCCACTGCAGAGTGTGAAAGAGTGACTGAAACGAGCAGCATACAAGTCAAATGTGGGTAAACATGAGGCAGAGAGAAATCCTCGTTTGCATCACGGGCCGATAGATGGACACTAGAAAAACATGCAAATCTTGAAATGAAATGTTGTATCTGAAAGGAAGAACGTGCCTTGGGGCTGTGAGAGTAGCCGACCTTCCCGGGCACATGGGCCCGGCAGACTCAGTCGAGGCAAAAGTTGGTGCAGTCGTTATGCGTGTGAAATGATGCTCTTAGTGCTGAGAAAGCCGAAGACACTGGGGGGAGGATGGCTTGTTATTTTATAATTCAGGCGATAAATACCCAGTAAGGAACTTATGAGTTTGGCTTGAAAGAGACCACTATGGTGATGGGATGCTCCCTGGGCTTTCTTTGCCAAACAAATTTTAAATCAGAAATTTGGGTTGTTGTTTCTTTCTCTCCAACAATGGAGAAAGAAAGAGGGTTTTTTTTCCTTCATTTTCAGTCTCCCTCCAACCACGCTGTAGTGCAATCTACCTGTCTACGCTGCTGAATTTTCCGTTCTTAAGGACTGTCCACTCAAGACCAGTGGTGACTGGGTGGGGCAAAATTATTTGTGCACTATTTACTTGAATTTAAAGATCGGTTTTGCAGTACGATCTAGTCTGTAGTTTTGGGGCATATTTGTTTTCTGTGGGCATCTGAGCCAAGATCTGCAAAAGAGATTTTCATATATTTTAAGTGCGAATGCATGAGTAAGAGAATGAATTCATGTACTGTCACCAAGTTCTGAGCTGAGTATTTGGCAAAGAATTGGCATTTGAACTTCATATTGTGCTGCTGATTTGCATTCCTCTGTCCAGTCATGGAACAGGCATGCTCTACAAAAGTTAAATAATTAATATAAAGTACATTTCAAAAGTTCACGTAAAAAATTTACTATGAAGTATTCACAAACTGTTTTTACAATACAGAAATATCAGGTGGGAATCTCATGAATAAATCTAAATAATGAGGGCATTTGAAATCTAACATTTACTTGGCAATATTTAAAAAAAAAAAAAAGGAAGAAAAGAGTGAGAGACGGAGAGAAAATACGGCAAAAAGTGAAGAGCTGTGATTACTTGTTTTGGTGCAGTGAAAACAAGCGCCCCACGGCTCTGACTCGAGCCTCACACACACCATTGCAGATCGGCGTCTGCTCTGCGCACACGCATCCATACACGTAGAGGCAGGCATCACCGTTTCTCAACGCTCATTAGTTCCCCGTGTCAGCAGCCAGCTCTCAGCAGGTTCCCTGACAGCACCATGGAAAACGCCAGCTTCGAAGCAGCGGGCCTCGCAGGACCTCAGCACCAGCTGCGAGCACCCTCCCTCCTCCGCAGGCCTGTGCTCTCCCTGGCCGCCATGTCTCCTCTCCTCGGCTCCGTCGTCCCCCCGACTGCTGCGACAAGGCACGGCTGCTGCCCTGCCGCTGGCTGCCACGGCCTCGCTGGGCTCCCTCCTTGCCAGGCCAGGGCAGGAGGCCTGGGAGGGAGAGCTGGCCCCGGGGCCGCACAGCGGCTGTCGGCGGCCGCGCAGAGCAGGAGATCGACCACGGGAGAGAGGGAAACGTCTCTCAGGGAGGGATGAGCCTCCTCGGGGCGGGCAGAGAGGCACGCTGGCCTAAGCCAGAGCAGCGAGCAGTCCGGCACCAGCCCTTAACCATGGACTCAGAGTTGTAAACCCGCCAGGGACGAGGGTGCCGAGCGCCTCTGGAAGCCAGGCCCAGCCTTTCGGTTTCCGACACCGTGCTGGGTGGCCAGTGCTCTGCGTGCGCTGACCACTGCTGCCGCCATGGAGTGAACGGGCCCCAGGCTTCCCACAGCTCACAAGACTTAGAAATGTCTGCTGTGTTATGACAATGTAGTTGCTGTTGAAAGAGAAATAATGTAAGAGTAGAGGACAGAGAAGAGCTCTGCCCAAGGCAGCATGAAAATAAGCAATAGCAGGTCTCTCTGATGAGTTTCTCCAGTGTGCCCTGCCCCTCTCAGGAGACACATCAAAGGGAGACGGGGAAATCAGTCCACAGCAGCGAGCCTGCTGGAGCCCGCTTGCTCAGCACAGGCAAAATTAATTAAGAGGGAGGGAGAAAAAGAGCCAATACGAGTCTGATTCTGTCAGGGAGCACAGCACTGACAAACAGCAAACGCTAATTCAGGAGTTTTCCATCTCTCTCACATGTGCTAGTGGGAAAGAGGAGCACAATTCAGATTTGAAATAGACTGGATTTGGACACCTCTGACACATCGCACGATGCCACATCTACCAGTGTTTCTTGGAAGCCTACCAAAACTAAAGGCAGCTCTAGAGAAAGTCAGCCCCTGTAATACAAGGTTTAAGGAAAACACATCAATGTGTCGGTGATTGCTGTTACAGACAACAAAGCAAAGGTGAGGTCTCACACACAACATGAGAAGCCACAAATAGGGACCTCTTACCCTGCTATCAGTGAGCATCTCATCAGAACAAGACAAACATAACCAACAAACAATCCAGGAGAAATCAATTCAATTTTATTTGACATTAGAAGCACTAAGACTTATTAATACGGCTTTTCTGTGTACTGAACACTACAGGGTTGGAAACATGAGACCCACACTAGCAGGAGGAAAGAAAATATCAAATGGAAAACTCTTAAAATGCAGGATTTCCAGGCATTCAGGTGCTGTAGTAGGGACTCCCTGGCAATGCTCATAAATTAATTAGATTAAAGATGTAAAGCCATCACTCTGGTGGTACCATTGCTCTACTATTTTTTCTTGCTCATAATTCAAAAAGGAGATGAAGCATCTGAGCCCAGTTTGGGACTAATAATTTCTAAATAAAAGATAAATATGTCAAGGTTTCATAAATAGAAAGGAGAGCATGGCACTATAAATAAGCTTTAATATTTGTTTTATTGTAAAGTTTATCTGGTCGAGCTCCTGCCTTTTTACAGAATGCTCCTATTACTATTATACATCTGGGTGCATTAAAAAATTCCACTGGAAAAGAGACTTGCTTTATGTCCCAAAGAACTCCTGAACCACTCTCTGCAGCCCTGCGGCACAGCTCCACTGAGCCAACTGCCCGCGAACATTTAGCAAACAGCCATTGTGCTGCATCTGTTCTGAGCGGTTTTTTTGGACTACACAACAGGTATGTTAATCTGTGTGTGTTGCCTTCTTTGTCTGGGGTTTTTTTTTTTCCTGTTCATGGATATCACGACCGTAGTCCTGAAATCTGTACAATACAGTTAGCCTGAAGAGCTCTCGTGACACCTTCTAAACTCATGGCCAACGATGCGCGAGAACAATATCCCAACAGCTGGCAATCCTTGACTACCAAGCACAAAAAGGCATTGCCTAAGAAACTGGTCCACCAGTGCTATGCTTTCTAGGGGCAGACAAATGACTATCAGGCTACCATCTGCCCAGTAGTTAAGCGAAGTAATGCCTGTTGCGTCTAGAGTGTAAAAGGTGCTTTGTTCGAGTCAAATAGATTCATATATCAGCAAGATACATTAATAACTGATAACATATAAATATCCAGTGCATTTAATACTATCAAACTAATTAAGTGTTGGTTTGCCAGGAATAAAGGCGAGGTTTAAAAATCCAAGATGACATGATTACCACTGAGACATTCCTGCTTATCCTGAACACAGGCTAAAAGCATAGGTGACTGAGACAAGTCACCAGGCTGGAAGCCAAACTTATTTCATGCACTAAATTTGCAATGAAAATTCTAATGAAGCCATCTTGACAAGCTAAAACAAGTGCTGCTCTGGCCAGAGGTCTCCAGCTTACTCTGAGGTAGATTTGGAAGCATTAAGTTGCTGAAGGGTCACTCAGGGCATGCAGCACATGTTGCTGCTAAAGCTAGCATTGCAAAAATGTCAAGACTGCCACAAAAACTTGGCAGTCTAGATGAAAAAAAAAAAAAAAAATCGCTTGCCACCCTTACTGTAATTGTACTGAAGTGCTTATTAAACACATGTACCTGCTCCACTCAGGCAGAGAAGTTCTTCTATGAGCCTGCAAAACTGCATGTACTAACCTTTCATGCTGTGTGAGAGAGCTGGTGTTAAATAGGGTCAGAACTACACTTGCTCTGGGGAGAAGAAAGGCTCACTTTGAAGACAGGCTGGTTACCCTGTTTTTCTTCCTACACCACAGCTTTCAGATTGCAGCTAGAACTTGAAGGGAGTTGTTCCCACAAGCTCTCCAGCCCAATGTCTCCACCCGAGAGGCTTGAGTAAATAGCAGAAGCTCTGGATATGAATCAGATGGAAAAGATTCAGCCCTCTCTGCTAGGTCTGAGTTCAAAGGCATCCATGGCTGAACAGCTAAATCAAGATCACTATCTGCATCTGAGGGCAGAATGGAGCGTTCAGTAATAATCAACTGCTCACCCTTACACGCTCATTTCTAGATGTAGTGTAGCAGGTTGTAAGTGGAATCCAGCTGAAGAAGTCCACGTAGCATTGTACATAATGCTGAGAGAGGAGGGGAAGTCTGTTTTAGGAGACCTTCTTTCCTCCGTTTCCTTTCTGTTCTTCTTCAACTGGCTCCAGCTGAAATCTTAGACCTGACCTCTCAGTATCCGTGCTCAGCCTCGCTGCCAGAGGAAGACCACAGATGCCGCAGAATGTATCACGGAGCAGAGAGCTCAGCCTACGGCACTGAGGTCCATGACAGACCTCCTCCTCCTTGTACGTGCTAAGACCCAGGGCAGCCTGTCATCACGAACAGCGTGCATGATCCGTTCTCTGTACGCACACATCAGACCTGAGTTTTGTTACATGACACAGTGCTCCAACACACAGGTTACATCTACGCAGCTGTTGGCACCTGCGCAGGTACGCTCAAGTAAATTCAAGGAAATGTACCCACGCTGCAGCTACATCTTGCTGCACTGGATGGAAAGCAAGTCGTGCCATCATGAGCTTATGTATAAATGGCCAGAAGTCAGGGACAAAGAGGATGCACAAAGGGAAGGATGTGTCCGCAGACACCACCACAGACAGTGCCAGCGCTGGGTTGAGAACACAGGTGCCTCTGAAGACCTACTGTTCAGTGACAAATCTGTTCGCCTGTGCCACTTCTGCAGGTCATAGCATCCACGTCTGTGTTCCCTTGTGTATGCAGGCACAGTCCTAACTCCTCACCAGAAGGGTACCCCACTTGTTAGCTGATGCTGGAATACAGCCGGAGCCCACAGCTAGGGTGTGCCTGTACCTCCCTCTGTGAAGTTGCCTGGTTTATTATCTGTAGAACAGCGCACCTGGGAAGATGAGCCAAATAAGTACTAGATATAATCAGATACTTTCTGTCTTCAGGTGCCACCCATGTGCACACCTTCCCTAAAAGCTGTGGAGTGAACCTGCTAACGATTCTATTAATAACGAGCAGTAGAAGTAGGTGAACTGGATGAACTTGTGTGAAAGCAAAACCCCAGAGGTAGATCAGTTGCTCTGTTCAAAGCAAACAGATAACTATCCCAGGCTGCAGGCAACTCTCCCCCTTTCCCACCTCCTCCTTTGGGACATCTCCAGGCATGTCCAGGGTGGTGCAGCCTGGCAAACAGACATTTAATCAGTGATTTATACATTTAAAAAAAGAATCACAAAGCCACCAATGACCCTGGGAAATGCTGAGTGCCAGAACATCCTCTGAGGACTCTCCTTCGTATTCATCTTCACCGTACACGACACTAGTAATGCACAAAAGTAAAACTGTTTGTTGCTCAGGGGGTTATGTCACCCTGCTTTTCACCTGCTATCTGAAGTCCCAATCTACCTGCAGTATCACAGCCAGCTGACTGCGATATCACACAGAGGGGACTGGCTTCAACTGAGAGTAAGAGCAGCAGCGCCAAAGACACACATAGCCTACTTGCAGGCAACGCTAGTCATTGACCACAAGAGAAGATCACGCTGCAGAGCGTCCACCATTCCCCGGGGCCCTTTCGCTTCTGATGCAAAGCCTGAGTTTCGTGTCAGTGCAGTGAAGAGCAAGGGACAGACTCTGGCGTGTAGGTTTGTTAGTTGGTGACTGTGCCATTCCCAGGCAGCTCTTGTTGAGATCAAACAATGCACAACCACACGCAAGCTGGCAGTCAGAATAATGGCAGATGGGAGGCTCTCAGACAGACATTTCTGTACCCTTGACAGGAATTTAAATCCGCTGCCTTGGGGATTATGATTGTCAAGGAGCCACTGCTTAGCATTAGTGTGATGAGTACAGCACTGCCAGGGAGATGGCCTCGGGACCACAAGGACCGAGGAAGGACAGTCTCCTCAGCAAGATTTCAGGTAGTCTGAGCTACTGGTATGCTTCTGAGATGCATACAGTTTGCCTGCCTCTCCTCCCTTCTGCAGATCTCAGGACAGGACTCAAAGGCACGGGCAGGGCTGCCTGACGAAAATGTGGCATAACCTCTAGTACTGCAAGGAATGATTATGATGAGGTGCCTGATCTGAAATACACTTGCACAAAGACCCTGCAAACAGCCTCTTATGCAACAACAAATTCAAGTGCTTGAAACCTAGTAGAAGCAACAGGCTTTTTTTTGTCCTCTGGTATTTAGAATGCCTTTCTGTGCAGCTTTTTGCTTGGCTGCATAAATCCAACACAAAGCGCAAAGTTCTGCAATATCCTAGAATTTTATCGAAAGGACCAGTTCCTTGACAGGAGCTGGTCAAACATAATACTGGGAACATGTCATAGCATGAGAAAAGGTTTCAGAGCCAGCTGACATACTTAGTCCTCGCTGAACATAAACAAGGATTCCCATTCTTCTTCCCTCTCATCTAGAACAGATTAAGGACTCCTTATAGCTTTTTTCTGAAGTCCTCATGAAATGCAGATGCTACACCAGGGTCTCTCACTGAGATTCTTATGTCAAACATGTTTAAAAAGGACAAATATTATACATGGCATATATAAAGTAATTTAATTACATAGCTTTATTAATAATGTCAGTGACAATAACCCCTTCAAGATTATGAGAATATTTTTCTTTCCAAGCAGGAGAAAAAAGAACCTGCTGCAATACTGGATGTTGAGGCCAGGGCATTGAAATGGAAAGGATAAATGATGCATCATCAGAGATACTGTTCTATTGAAAGGCATTTTCATTCTCCAAATGGAGCTTTGGATTAAAATTCCAGATTCACCTGGTAATAAATCATGTTGTTTAAAGACAAATATTACACCTTTTGCAAACTCTGAAGGGAAAGGAAGTAAGGCTGGACAGGCAGACCCCTACTGAGTGCTGCTCTGGCTCTGTGCCATTTGCTGACTGACACCTGATAATTATCTTTGATTTAATGTCACTTAATGTTCTTCCTCCTCCCCTCCCCGCACTCCCTCTCCCCACCTTGGTTATTCTCCTCCTGTATTGACATATGTTAGGAAAAGGAGGGTCTTGGAAGAAAAGGCAAAAAGGAATAAGCTGCTTCCGTAAGCTACAGAGAAAAATGTCAATTTTATTTATTCCTTCAAAATGTTAAACAATCTGCCAGCTAAGAAACCTATAATTAAAGCTTTAAACCTCAGAGAAGAGTGTAAAACATGGATAAAATGACTAGCCTTAGATATAAATGAATTGACATAGATTTTTTTTTTTTTTCACCTGCAGAGCAGCGGCACTGATCATTCCTAAAGATACGTTCTGGAATCAAGAAAATCAAGGCTTTTCTTGATTTTCAGTATAAGGAACATCAGGTATTTAATTGCCTTGAATAAGTACCGAAGCTTCCGGAAGAAGGAGAGGCAATGAGGAAGGCAAAGGGTTTTCCTATTATTTTCTCAGAGTGTGGCGTACACTTTTTCCCCTTCTTCTCAGGAGTTCAGGTCTCTCCATGTTTCCTCTAATGAGAGGTGCGTTTATAAGTTAATATTCCTTATGCTTAAAATCAAGAAAAGCCTCAGGTCTATCTGCTCCCTGTCTGAGTCACGGAACCAATGGAAAGCAACCACCAGGTCACTAACTGTTGTAACTTGGCATCTGACAGGGTCTCCAAGACCCCAAACGCCCCAGTCTCTCTCTACAAATGTGATAGCCACTTTTTAGCAGACTAACTTTTGCCCTGATTTTATTTTTTTTTTTCCTTTTTGGCTTGTATTTCAGAAAATGCTGTGTCTCATACCAAACAGTCCAATTAGCTGGTTTGGAGGTTGTAAAATAATTTTGAGGTATTACACATTCGTAATTGCAGTAGATTCTCTGGAGGGGAAAAAACCCCATCATTCTAATTTACTGAATTTTTAGTATGCAGATGGATTCTGGCCAAAAAGGATCCCACGGCAAATCCAGTTGGGGGTCTCAGAGGGAGTTTTTTTTATTTTGTATGGTTCTCTATGTGAAATAAGAGAGCGTTCATTTCAGATTAACGTCCATATCACAGAGTCTTTTAGATTCTGGAGTTTTCTGCCTATCATTATGGGTAAAAATTTCAACAGCTTTTAAAACAGTTAGCAGCCTAAAGCCTGTTTCAAGAGGGATTTTGCAGTCAACAGCAAGAATTTTTGAAAGCACCTGTGCAAGGTAAAGGTCCAATTGCCATTGCCGTTCGGCGGGGCTTTGGGTGCTCTGCCACTTAGCTGGCTTCCCAGGTCCTACTCCAGAGTCACGGATAAGAAGTAATGAAAAATCTTAAACCAATGCAATAAATATTATTATTGCTGTTTAGTACATACATATAGGGGTAACCAGAGAGAGGAGAGCAAAATTCATAGAAATGTAGCTTAAAAATAAGTTCCTTTGCTTTGGGAACTCTCAGACAACACAAAGAAAATTAATGTAAAACCAGAGCTGCATTTCCTCTGTGAAAAAGGGACAGATTAAGGTACCATTCAGAGTATTTATATACTATTAAGTGCGTTAGGAAAGGAAGGCAGGAGAGACCAGCATAAAGCCATGTAGAGGGATCCCTTAATACTGCAGTAAAGCAAACTGAAATTTGATTTCTCCCTTGGTACACAAACCTTCTTCTCCTTCCTTTCCCAGTCTCCTACCCTTAACTAACAGCAGCTTCACCCGGGGAAATGTTTGCGTTACTGCGATGAAGATGCTGAGCTCTCGCACTGGGAGGTGACACTCAATAAGGTTGAGCAGCCTCAGTCCTCACACACCCCTCTTATGGTACAGCTGGCAACAGCACTCACAGTGCTTCCTCCACCGATACCAAGCTCTTCAAAACAGGGTTTCTGCTCAGTACAGGGTTTAGCATTCCCCTCTTCTGTTAGGAAATGATAGCTTCTGACTCCGTTATCAGGGTTTTCCTGATCTCACCATTACACCACAACTCTGTCTTCCTGTGCCAAAGCCCACGTGGTGACGTGGTGCCGTCCTATGGCCCATTTATCTCTCATGCTATTCCAAAAAGTGTCCAGAAAAAATATTTTCTTGTGTCCGTGCACCAAAAAAAGTGGAAGGCACGCCTGATTCTTCCTTTGCATGAGGATATGTATTCACTGATGGCGTCTTTTATAAACACATCATGTATTCCACCTAAAGGTGCTGTGTGCTCCGAAAAAGCCAAATATATTAGCATTCTTCAACCATAACTTTTGAAGTCGGCATTTGACTATTTTTGCATTTCTTCCAGGTTGTAGTTAGAGAACTCCTAATTCTATGGGGAAAGCAAAGACTATAAAATGCCAGAGCTCCACTCTGCTGAAATAACATTAGCAAAATATCAAGTCCTTTATGATGTCATGAGGGATTCCTTAATGTGACTATAGCCTCCTAATGACATCATAAAAAACAACTGCAACATCAGAAAACAGCCAAGGGTCATCAATCAGCCCATCCTCTCTCCTACTCACCAGGGGCAGCAGCCCAACTTGCTCCTATCTGCTTTTTACGAGCAGTGCTGTCCGCTGAATAGCACACAGAGAAGAGACTAATAATCATACGAATATCAGGGAGAGCGGTCAATCATCACCTGAAATGTTCAGTACACCTGAGGGAAATTTGGGTGCTGTAGCCTGAAGAGTCTGCAAGTTTAGCATGTATAAGAGATGACATTACTCCCTTAGAGGTGACCTGGCGCTCTCCGGGCAACAGGCAACGCCAGTTAGCAATTCAATCATTTTTAAAATGTGGGGAGAATGGGACTAAAAAATTAATTCTTTGGTTGCTCTCTTCGTCCTCTAGCCATGAGCGAAAGCTTTTTCCATGTTGCCCAGATACACATCTGCATGTCCCACATGTACAAAGACCACACTGAAAGAAGGCTTTGCATCCTCAAACTGAAACAGGTGATAGTCTCAACGAGATGCAGTGACTGCCAAATCCTCTGGCAAGAATGGAAACAGCCTCCTCCACAGTTGAAAATGCAATGCCTCAGAGTTAAAACCTCATTATACTCTCTTAGGAACTTGGAAGCTTTCCAGGGTTGGGGACATCTCGAGGAGTTTCCCAGACTCTCAGAAAATAAATAAATAAAGTGACAGATACCGTGGTCTCTAGATGTTTCACAGTCACTCTTGGAAGGTGTTTAAAATGGAGCTTCTGCCAGCATAGTGCTGACCAAAGAAAAGGGCTTTTTCTCCTAGCTAAGAAGGGAAAGGATCTGGTTCCTTACCTTGTTCCTCACAAATGTTTACGCAGTGTGCTCCTGAGTGGGTAGGCTGTGGTCAGGGCACCCGACAGTGGGCTGTAGAAAATCCTACCTAGGCATCCTCAAGCGTGACTACTGTTAAGAAATTGTGACTTTTACAGGCATGGATCCTAAGAGGTAACCAAGAATAGGGGCACGCTGTGCTAAGCACTGAACAAACAGAGCAACAGAGCGCGCTACCTGATTAGACAGAAGACCTTCTATAGCTGGGAAAAGGGGTAAAATAACCCAGCAGAACAGACAAGCTGATGGAAACAAAGAGTATAACATTGCCATAATTTAAGTAAAGGAGAAGATTCAGTATGACATAAATAAATAGGAAGGGTAGGACAGGACAGGAGAACCAAGAAGGGGAAGAGGTGCACAAGTGGAATGAAACTGAAGAGGTGTGCAAGGGAAGGAGGAAGAGGAGTGACACAAAACTAACTGGCACAAGGTAGTAACAGTCCAATGTGCAGAAAATCTTTGAGATGACTACAAGTCCTGCCTTGGCTTATGGTCTGGAGCCCCTGACCTAGCTCTGCTCTCAAGTTTTACAACAGGACCAAGCAGGCAGGAGGGGAACTGGTATGTGCACGTGCAACCTGGTTAGACATCTTCCCAGCTTCGTCTATCAGGGATACACAGTACGGGCTCCTCCACACACAAGAGCTTCCCTCTCCTATACAGACTCCTGAGTCTTGTTCTCCAATAAAAAGCAGAATTGCAGCTCCCCAGAACAGTCCTATTCAATTCCCCCATACGTTACCCACAAGGGGAAAGTATGACTGTCAGCTGGATTACCCTGTGTTCCTAGCTGGGTTAAGAAAAAGCGGTCAGGAAGCTTTTCATACTCTAACTATAATCTACTCAGATGGTAACTACGCCCTATAGGAGTGTTCCTGAACTATTAACCAGGATTACCCATTACTGTAGCACACACTGTATTGCAGACTTCTCTCCTGTAATCTCCTAGGCAATCTATGAGAGAGAAATAGATTCTAAGCCACCAGAACACGGCTGATTTACTTCCCTTTCCAGCATTGCCAAAGATTCAAATGTTTCACAAAGAGTTTGGCATTGCAATCCCCAAATTTGCTAACAACTACTGTGTTAAATTTTCAATTCAGCTAGCTCAGCCCCTTGGGCAACATTTTAGGGTATTATTTCCTGCCTTGTTTAGGACCACACTGATGGTTTTCAACACCTCTATCTGAAGTAACTCTGGATGAATTCTTTTCATGGCATTTGTAAATTAGCAATACTTTACTATTAGGATTATCTTCATGTGAGAGAGAAAGCAGTAAACTAGCAAAAGCAGAGAAGTGCCTTCCTGCTTCATATGGGGCACAAAAGATACAAACTTCCTTGCTTAAAAGCAGTATGCCACTTCACGTTCCATGCAGTCATGACTATATCAAACAGTACTTTATCACTTCCATTCCCAAATCATCAGAATAATTTTTTAAAAAAATCTGCATGCTTATTCTAGTCAAAACTAGATAGTACAAACTGACATCACCTCAGAGGGCACTCCGCTGTTCAGAGCAGCTTTGAGCTACTCTGTGTCTGCTGGAAGGGCATTCTGCAGTTCTCCTGTGAAACATCTTGCAAGGAGAAAAAGTCTGTGACGGGATGATGCAGGTTAATGCGTGCACAGAAAGAGACTGTTTCAGAATGTGCGCTGATCTGCCTGATCCTGTACCACCATGACGCAAGCTGGACCGACCCTCAGAATTCTAAAGTATAAGCTAGTGAAAAATCAACTGCTTCTCATGTTGTTATCTAACCCCCACAGTCTCCAGATTCTCTGCCCATTAGGCCTTGCTTTTTATTTTCTAATATTCAGCAGCTGCTCATACTGATACCCAGAGTGAACTTTTTTCTTTTCTGAAATATGTAGCTGCTATTTCAAGAAAAAGCCATGGAGCAGAATAGGTTTCAGAATGGAAAACCAAAATGATATGCAACTATGTGGAACAGTTAACCACCTTGGCAGTACTAGTAACAGAGAACACCAGACTCAGAAGTCACGAAAACTTTCCTTCATCAATCCCCACATTTGGAGGTATCGGGAAGAGGAATTTGTTACAGCTCTAAAATTAACTGAAACTGGAAGTTGTCTCTTGGCTTAACAGTGAAAGTGCACTTCAGCTCTCTATGACTCTGAACCCTTTCAAGGCCATGCAGGGTAGAACCATCACCGGCTTTGTGTTTTACCTGCTCCTCCAAGCAGCTGCAGGGAGAAATCTATTTTCATATATGATTTCTGCTTTGAAGGTTGAGTTTTGACTTTACTTCAGGGTTCCAGTGTCTCAAATCAGCCTATGGAGAAGCACACAGCACCCTTCTGCCCACCTTTCCACATCCTTCAGTAGGTGCAGGCATGATCTTAGGAACAAACAACAAGGCAACAGCTCAAAGACTGGCCGCTCGGGGGCCAAGTCAATTAAATCAATAGAAATGAAAGTCATCTAATTACCGGGTGAGGGAGCAGCAACCCCACTACCTTTTCCTGAAGCTTAGAAGTCTCAGTTGCTCTGAGAGGCTCATATCAGCTTCCGTGCTCCTTGTAGTGCTCTGCTGGCTACCATCCGATGAGTCCCTGTCCATGCCGATTGCCCACCCTCGGCGCACGCTGGGCCAGTCATTTCTGTTTACCCATTAGCTAACAGATATTAGACCACCCTCCCCTTTTGTTTCACAACACGAGGTAAAAACAAGTTGTGTATTTTTTAAACACTGTTGAGGAGGCTGGAGGGAGCAAGCCTCTGACAGAGGTGTGCAGACCGGGACAGTGACAATGGCAGCGGCGTGGCTGATGCACGTTCACACTCTCAGAGCACAGTGATTCCTGAAAACAGCAGTTCAAGTCCAAATCATGCTTAGAGTATCCACCCGAGGGCAGCTGCCGTGACTTGCAGCTATACCCTGCTCAGGACGCCCCAGTGGCATTTCCTGCAGCGGGCAGCAGACCACGCTGCCTGCGTCCCTTTTTTCAGCCCAAGCAAATTCTGTGGTCAGAGGATCCCCAGTGCGTGTCTCCGGAGAAAGTGGTCTCCATGGAGCCAACTGAACATGGGCTAACCACTCATTAGCCAAGTCCAAGGGACTGGCTGATCCCTGACTATAAATTTTGTCGCTTTATTTTTTTATGCCTTGCCGTTAGCATCCTCTTCGTTTCAGTCTTGTAGGACCAATGCAGCTGCCAACTCACAAAGCTTGATGAGGTCAAATCCTTTCAGTACTGCTGCTGCACAAACTCTCTTCCTCAGGGTTTCCTTCAGTTTCTCCTTCTTTTGTTCCAAACAGCAGTCCTACGCTGAACGGTGCTCCCAGTTCATTAATTTAAGGACACCAGAGCCCAAGCAGATCACTTACAAGTCAGCATGAGATACAGAGAAAAGGAGGAGGCAGCGCTGCTGGCATTTTGGATAAACAAGACATTCAATAATTTTAATCTCAGTCTAACTCTACTATTTCCAGATTACATAATCCCGACTCTTGAAAGAGGGTTATTTGAGCAGACTGTCACATTAAATAAACACATTTGCCGCGTATGTTAATTGCAGTAGAAAGCTGTTAAGCAAATAAGCTTGTTGCACCAAAATGTTATTCTTTTAGCAGGTCTGTTCCTTTCATGGATCTCCAATTCACAAGCCATGCTCTTTCGGAATGCACATTTCAGTTTAAGGCAAAGAAATGTGTTCACTGAACTGATCAATTTTTTTATCATGTTGACTTTTGGTTAAATTTTAAGGCATGCTATGCCGCAGAAGTAAATTCTTTTAAGCAGCTTTATTTCTACAGCAAGATTTCAATGGAAAGATTTGAAGCTATATGTGAAGAAGGACTAATAAAAAAAATATATTTTCTTAACAGATATTAGCATTAACAAATCCTGCAGCATACTACTCGACACTCCACTCCAATATTACCCATTTACTAAGATCCTTTAATCACTTATTTCAGGGTCTATAGTCTGTGGAAAAGCACCTGTGTCACAATCTAAGCACTGATCATATTAATTGTTACTATTCCTTACGTAACAAAATCCCCTTAGCTGCATGTTATTCTTTAAAAAAATCTGGGTTTTTGATCATGTATTTCTGATTCAGTGAAAAGGGGAGAATATATTATATACAGGGAGGGAACACTGGTATCACGGTGCTTCTAAATTTACAGATTTTAGTTTCTTTAGGCAAGTGAAGGAGGCTGAAACGAAGGAGAAGCCTACGCAAACCAGAACACACGCAATCTTCTGACAATCCCTGAGTCTGCATCTTTCTTTTGTGGAATCTAGGAACAGCTGGCTCATTTCACAGGCAAGGTAGGAGCATCACTGGTGGAAACAGAGAGCAGATTGGAAATGGACGGGTTCTGAAACGGTCATCGGCCTCTCTTCCTTCAAGGGGTAGAGAATATCAGCTTTTCACGTACAAACCTACACACTAATTAACAATTCAAGGCATACATTTCCAAGCCAAGAGCCACTCTGGGGTGGCTGATGGCAGTTTTCAAGGGGAAAAGGAAGTTCCTTTAATAAGCTCTGATTTTTGAAAAGACAAATCTGATCTTTGTATGCCTAAATTTGCACATTCAAACTCATGCCCAAATTTTAAAAATAAATAAGAAATGTGTCCAAACACATGTTCCTGGGATTCTTCGCGGGATCAGAAAAAAAATTCAGAGGTGTACGCATGTGCACCATGCATCCAGACACATAAGAAATTACATGGCATTCTTACCTGTAATAGGTGCCAAAGCATTCGCGATCCATATTCACCAAAGTTTTGTTCCATCTGTCACCCCAGCAAAATTCTCTTAATTCTGTTTTTGGTAAACTTATGCATCCATGTCATTTCACTTGCTTATCAGGATCTCAGTCACACTTGTGCAGGGCTGTCAACCATATCCCGAAGGCACAGGAGTGCTTGAGGTATTCCTGCAATTAGAGGGGAAAAAAATAATCTACTGGTGATGCATAAAATCTCAAATTTAATTCAGTCTCTCAGAGAGTAACCAGGAAGACCATTCTGACAACAGTAACCACTCCGCTAATGTCAGCAGACCTGACTCAGGGAAAAGATGAGCTAAGTGAGGCCAGGTCAAATTCACATAATTACTTTTCAGAGCAGAAACACATTTCAAAAAGCATATGCAAGCAGTTTTAATTTCTCCTTTTGACCATTTCCATGTATTAGCAATGTACATTTGCACTCCATGTAAAGTCAAGATAAACTGAATATAAAGAAACTACCCAAAGCAATCTCCTTTCACAAGCAACCTGAAGGAAAATGTTTCCTTAAAGTGCCTCTAAATGAGCAACATTGAGAAAATAAAGAACATTATGATCTGCAAAAGCTGTGTGCTTGCTAGCCATATACTGCTTAAGCACAGCATTCATAAAAGGGAAGCATAAAAAAAAAAAAACCCCAAACAGCTTTAGGGAGTGCTGGAGCCAAGATAGAGGGAATAAAAACGGACTAAACTTGCAGGTGAGGAAAACAGAGACTCAGGAAGGTACATGAGTTTCAGAAATTCATCAAGGCGTCTTAGCAGGACAGCACTGTGTAGGCGACCTGTATGGTATCAGCCAAAGCATGAAATGAACTAAGACTCAGTTCTGTCAAGTGAGTCTCTCTGTAGCTGATCTTATCTTAGCTAGAAGTTTTCCTCTTACATAAAACTTGGCAAACTAGACGGCTAATCCCACTAACATACCATGAGAAAGACTGGGAGATTGTTATCCATGATGAGCACTATCTACCTCGGGCTATAGAGCTTCATCTAAGTTCATCTTCTCACAACTCTAAGTCTGGCCTTTGCATCAAAACCATGGGTCAGTTATGGTCCTCTGGCATCTTGCGGTATAACCTCAAGCAACCAGGTCAAACTTCAGAGTTGGTCCTGCTTTGAGTGTGTGGGGGGGTTAAACCAAATGCATCTAGAGGTCTCTTCCAAAATGAATTAACCTGGTTTTCCATGATTCCAAGGTGGTTGAACACAGATGTTGCCGAAAAAAGGATGGACCAATTTGTGCTCCTTGCTCAAGGGGCAGTTTCCTCATGAACCGAGCTAGTTATTAACTGATATCCAAAGGAGATTTGATCACTAATAAAATTTAATAATTTAACTGATGCAATTACATGTGCAACTAACAGCTGATCTCTTTAGAATCCAATAGTATACTGTTCCAATAGTAGACTATCTTCTCCATATAGTTCCATAGCCACGGTCCCATTCAGCATCAAGCGACTAGGGTTTAATTGCAAAACCCTCTTAGTCTGCCTCAAGCAACATGCTCAGAAACACGCTAAAGCCTTGTCCTGCACTGCCAACCGTAGCACTGGCAAGGTACCGTCTTCACATGTAGCACCACTGTCTGCTTCTCAGCCAAAGGGACATAATCTCTTACAGGTCACTAACTATGCATCCAGGAAGCTGAGGGAGACAAGTGAAGCCAGGTTCCTTGTAAACTGGTTGGCAGACTCCCGTTTCAGTTATCTGCATTTTACCTTGGAACACCAAACCAGGTTGCAGGGGCCTCCAGTTCAGTTAGGAAAGGATTTGCTGTAACGAGGGATGCCTGAGTACGAAGCTTCATTATTTGTTAGGTGTGGTAAGATTTGTGGGGATGTCTCCCTGGCTACCTTTCTCTCAGTCTTTCTTCAGCTGCGTTGAACATTGTTTCAAATGCATAATTTAAAAATGAAAAATGCCAGGCAAGCTCTATTAAATAGTCTTCAGAAAGTTTTTCAACCCTTCCCACCTCTACCTTATCCTGTATTTTAAACTCCACATAGAACTCGCTGTCAAATGTCCGGTGGGACTCTGCTCAGTACTGTGCAGAGAGCCTGCCTAGTTACACTTGTATGTAAACCCTATCATTTCACACAACAGTTCCCAGGAAATTGGTTTTTTGAGGTCATTCTTACACTATTTTCATTCCATACATAAAACTCAAGTTAATTATATCTAGGTCTGTGGCTCTTGCCTTAACAAGGCCCAGTGACTCAGATCTTGGCTGGATGGTGCTTGAATTTTTGCTCGTGCTCCAGACCCCAGATAAGTACGTGTAGCTAGTAGAGCCGCCTGTGCGAAGTGCTGAGTGAACTCACGTCTCAGGTACTACTTACACTAGACCATTATAGTAGCACATCTACTAGCAATAGGAGCAGATGTGTAGAACAGAGCACCTGGCGATGAGGACCTGACAGCAACATTATAAACATTTGAGGGTTTGGGGGTTTTTGTCTGTTTGTTTTAAACTTTGGACTGGCTCTAGTGTGATCCCCCATGGGCCAGATACCATTTGCAGCTGTAGCTCATCGTGAGCACTCCTGGAGTGCACCTTCCATTTTAGGGTTATCGGAAAGGAATCCAGATCACGCACACCAAGACCACCTCAAGATGAATACCAAGACACAGCAAGTGCAGCCAGCCAGCACATCTCAGTTAAAAGCCTGCCGCTGATCCCAGCTAAAACACTAACGTTGATGCAGCATCAGAGACCAACAGCTTTTGCACCTAAATAAATTGCAAACGTGGTTTTGTATGCTTCTAGGGCCTGTCCTCTGACAGCACTTTAACATCTGGATCATCCAAAAAAGGCTTCCACAGCTACAAACTACCGTAACGCCAGGGGTACTGCACACTGTGTAACTGGACGTTAAGGTGAGTAGCTTGCTACCTGAAGCTTTCTCATTGCAATAGTTCCATCTTCCTGCTCAGACAATGTATTACTTGGAGGTTGGAAAGGGCTCATCACAACTTCCTAAGTAGAAGGAAACTAGGATGAAAAGAATCTTCCCACAAATCAATAAACTAAAATCCTACTGGCAATACTACTGCTTACCAGAGTTCACAAGGCAAAGAGATATCTGAAAAAGCTGAAAGGACGTGAACAAGGGGTAATGCATATCCAGAAGAGAAAAAAAACCCCACAACGCTAAAACGTGGAAGAGTATCTGAATATGAATTCCTGGTGAGAAACACATTTTTATTTATAGGAATAATATGTTGCAAAATCTTCCATATTCTTCAGAGCTTGTTTCCAGAGCAGCATGTGAGGCTGAGCATCATTAAAAGTTTCTGCTGGCAGTGGGGCATCTCCTGTTGAGGTGCAAAATATAAATTGGTCCGTGACAGTAAGAGAGGCAGCAGGAAGTGAAACACACACTGCTGGGTGTTTCAAAATTCACAAGTCCTGCAGTCCTCTCTCTTCTTGACTCGTACCATCTTTTTAGGGCTTTTCCCTCTGACTTCTCATTAGGTTAACCTGTTATTTGTGTTCAGAATCAAAGAAGGAAAACCGAACAATAAGAACACAAAATACTTTATGCTCTCGTGCATATGTAGGACTGCAGAGGGTGCCAAGTCCTTGCATGCACCAGGTGAGCAGAACTAAGGCTGGACTCTGAATTTCCTACTTGCACAAGCCCTGCCAGCTGCTTCTGCTCTACCTACAAGCAAAAAGCACAATCCTCCATCCACTGCACCAGAGATCAGAGAAGCACAGCTGTATGTGGTTAGACAGGATTTAAAGTCTACAAGTATATGTTAGACAAATATGTATTTCAGAGATTTTTTTTCTCTCTGCTGCCACAAAAGGTTATTGCTGACAGCTGTATATGAGAAATTATAGTGTGTGTAGCAATCTTAAGGACACCACATGAAATTGCATTACAGCTGTGATGGCAAAAAAAGTGACTATTTTTTTTTGATGGAGCCTATTACATAGGACTTCAAGTCATGTAAAAAAAAAAAATACTGGCAGTCTTAGATTTTCCTACTGCTTGAACTGGTAAAAATCTAGCCAAACTAAAAGAACCAAGATGACAACTGCAGTGATCCTGAAATTCTGTCCTGCGAGGGAAAGTTGCATGCTCTTGTAATGCCTGTTCTAATGCCCTTAACCCTTAGTTCAGCTTCTACGGCAGGTGAAAACATGGGACGTGGTTAATTCTGGTTTCCTCGCTTTTAATTAAGTTAGATCCTCATGTGACTTGTTGATAGAACTGAATGATACGATCAAGAGGTAACACTCCCTACACATCAACTGGGAATATTTATTCTTGGGAAAATGCCTTCCGTTAGAAAAAGAAGCGTATATTGTGGGTCAAGAGAGAGATTCTACTCAGATGAGCTGGGTTTTGTTTCCCGCTCACATGAAGATTCTCTGCATGCTCTTGAGTAAGTCGCTTGAGCTCCAGGTGTCTCAGTTTCCCATTCCTCATTCACTTTGTCAAGCTCTCACTTTGGGCAAACACGGCACCCACTTGACTACGCCTCAAGGCACTACTGTAATAGAAAATAAATATTAATAACAATAAAGAGTGCTTGGACATGCAAGGCTAACTGTGGCCTGCCTCTGGCTGTCATGAATATGAACTTTGCAAATCTGTCCACAGAAACTACAGTTGTATAAAACCGTCATAACCGCCACACGCATTTACCGAAGACACAGTCACGCAGCAGCAACTCCATCACTTTTCCAGACTTAGCACTACTGTCCCGACTCGGCAAGGCGATGGCTCCTCATGCACTTTGTTTCGTATGTTAAAAAAACGGCAAACGCTGCGGTATAAAAGCTAATGGGAATGTCTCGGTCAATGTATCCGTTTATGTCAAACAAAACCCACTGAATTCATGCCAAATGTAAAGTCAAATGTTTTAATGGGGATATTAATAATCTGTGAATACAAGTAAAAGCTAATGACATTTGCTTTTTATTGGTGTCAGTAATCAGTATTCTCTATATGCAGATGGCAAAAGCCTGATAAGCCTTTATTTGATTATTAGTGAATCTAGATTGGATATGGGCATCTTATTCAAAGGAGTATATAAAATTGTTGATACTGTCTGCCCTTTTCTCCCTATAAACATTTGTCAATTTACTCACCATCTGCTCGTCTGTGTATACACATGCCCAGGCTAATGTTAGCTGAGGTTGCAATATAGCTGTGTTAAATAATTTTATCTGATTTGTTGGATGATGGTATTTCTAATGGAAAACAACATGGTAATTTCAGAATGTTACTGATTAGATGAAAATGATATTGCATCAAAGTTACTTCCTTAATTTATTCTGAAAAAAACAAGAAGGATTTCTCTATTAAGATGCTTAATTAAAATCTATCTCTCTCCATACAAAATCTATACTTCAGGTCCCGCATGTCATGTCTGAAAAGAACAAAGGCTGATTAGCATCTTTTACACTCTGCTTTTCTTTTTGTCACTTACACATTCATCGCAGCAATTCCAGCCAGGTTTAGAAGGTCTGAGAGACAGGGTGCTATTACACGGACTGGCTGAGCGCAGGCAGAAGAACAAAAGAATGCAGCTGAGCTTTTTAGGTTTATGGAGAAAACGGGGGGAGTGGTCGGAGTCCAGATGGGACTGGGGGTGGGGTGTGATAGGGAACGGTTTCTGCTTCGAGGGAATCGGTGAGAAACGCATGACATAAATAATGTCACAGGAACTAATGCTAAAGTCAAACTGCTCCAGCGCTCTTCAGGGTTCCCTCCCGAACTCGGAAATAAAACAGTAAAAAAGGCCATCTGAGCACCAGCGATACGGCACCACACACACACACACACACATGTGCAGAGACCCAGACACACACACAAACTGAGGCACTCTCACAGGCTGGTAAGAACAACAAGGGGAAAAAAAAAAATTCCATTTCTTTCTCAGTGAAGCAGTGAATTACATGTTGCTGAGTTGTAAAAAAAAAAAAAAAAAAGCCTTCCTAGCTTTTAGTGCCTCTTTCTGTAACCTATTACCTACGGAGAACTCTGAGATCTCTGAACATGAGAACTTTCCATCTGTCCTGTTCCTGAGAAATGCAGTTTCCATCAGCCCAGATATCTGCCTCATTGGATGTGGTGCGTCAGCTGCAAACCAAGATGATGTTGGTTTAAAATAAGAAAGGCATATACTATAAAATTCTTAAAATATTCTTTTATAGCATAGCCTGAACAAGAGAAGGAAGTCCTAGCAATACTACATACTGTTATTTGTATGAGTGGAAAGGAAAATAATGAGGTGATTAGCTGCAAGTTGGGCAGAACATCTCGTGAAAACCTGACATTCACTCTTATAGAAGGTTTAATTCTGTCCTTGCTTACATTTGTCTGCAGTGGGAAAAGCCTTCTTGTAATCCACAACATTTGCAGTGCTGTACAGTGAGACCCATGCTCAGCTCCTCTGCTACACCTCAGCAGATTCTAGGACGTAACTGGTGGTTGGGTTTGGGAGCAACGCACATGAAACCCCCTCCCTCATATAATCCCTAGCAAATCTTCTGACAAGATGCCTCTTACTACCCCCAGGGCATCCTGAACATATTTGAGTACCACAGTCTCCCTCTCTGAGAAACACATCTGCCAGCTCTCCAGCAGGAAATGTTAGATGAATTTGGGGAATATTTTGGTAGATGGAGAAGAACTAGAAAAATGTGCATTTTGCTTGCCTGGGGTCAGCTGGCTTTCTCTCAAGCCTGCTTCCAACATTCATAGAATCCCAGACTGGTTCGGGTTGGAAGGGACCCCAGAGCCCATCCAGTTCCCACCCCCTGCCATGGGCAGGGACACCCTCCCCTAGCCCAGGTTGCCCAAAGCCCCATCCAACCTGGCCTTGAACACTGCCAGGGAGCCAGGGGCAGCCACAGCTTCTCTGGGCAACCTGTGCCAGTGTCTCACCACCCTCATCGTAAAAAAAGTCTTCCTAACATCTAATCTAAATCTTCCCTCCTTCAGTTTAAAGCCATTACCCCTTGTCCTGTCACTCCATGCCCTTGGAAACAGCCCCTCTCCACCTTTCTTGTGAGCCCCTTCAGGCATTGGAAGGCTGCTGGAAGGTCTCCTTGGAGCCTCTTCTTCTCCAGGCTGAACAACCCCAGCTCTCTCTGCCTGTCTCCATAGCAGAGGTGCTCCAGCCCTCGGATCAGCTTTGTGGCCTCCTCTGGACTCGCTCCAAGACATGTCATGTGGACAAGGCATGGACTTGTTCCTGGCATGTCACACAGGAGCCGGGAGCATGGAAGATTTTTCTCTTGAGCGCTGCAGGTGAGCACAAAGAAATTACTTTCCTCTGCTCTCCCCATCAAAAACAGATTGCAGGGGGGGAGGGAAAATAACAGCAAAGCAGTGTCCCCCTTGTAGTGCCCGTTTTCTTTAGATTTACTAGTGTAAATGTGCTCCAGAGTCAGTGGTCCTTAGAGGCTGGGCTCAAGTCAGGCACAGTGCCGGATGCTGTTCTGACAGGTGCTTAGACAGGCAGAGAAGATCCAAAGACAGGAGAAGCAAGGCGTGGGATTAGCTTTCGCTAATTTGCGTTAGCATTACTTTGACCCAGAACTGTGATCAGCAGCCAAGCTGTTCATAAATCCAGCCAAGCTCCTTTTATTAACTTTCCAAAGGAGCTGAAAATATCCTTGGTATGCAGCTTTGGGTGCAACACAGATCGTCCCAAGCATCCATCAACTCACTTTATTAAGCGAAAGCATCAGGCAACAGACTTCAGCTCTCTTTTTAGATCAAACTAAAATATATACATGAGATGGTTCACTTAAGGTGTTACCTCTTCTTCTTCTTCTCACTTAGCGCTTGGGAGATGTGTGAAGAACAGCTGAGCAGGCTACAGAGCTTCTCCCGGTTCCTAGGCTTTGCAGAGCACAGAAAGCTTCCTGCTCTGCACATCACCGCAGAGGAAACAAGTGCACGGTGCTGCCTGAGAACAGAGAGGTGAGAAGAACCAGCACAGAGCAAAGCAGGGGGGACACAGGGTTTAGGTACAGACAACTGGAGGGATGAGAACAAACCAGATGTCCAGAGGAATGGCAGAAGACAGACATCAGGAGATGGTTTTCTGACGACCACTCCCTATGGACTACCCATTTTGAGACAAAAATAATAATCAAGAAAGTCCCATATACACCTGAATGTGTAAGGCCACCCAGTATCAGCCCCAGAAATTGTGTTCTCCAAAGTCCTCTATCCTCAAAATATCTGCAAATAAAGATAATAGCATAATTATATATAAATATATATAAGCATATATATTAAAAAAATATATGAGCATAATAATATAGTATAATCCCCACCAACTGTGCTGTGGTCACTCACAAAAACCCCAAAGAAGTGCCAACATTTCCACAGACACCTTCCACTCTTGGAAATTAACCACTTCTAAGAGGCTGTGCTACAGCCGTCACTTCGAACTCTGATACAAACTGACTTTGGTGGGGATTACAGCAACGTGAGCGTAGTTTCTATAGTCTGCTGCCCTACAAACTGCCGCCTTTAAAGACATGATGGATCCAGCACGCGATATCACTCCTGTTCTCTGAAACTTAGACACCCTGACAAGAATAAAACTATGACAGTAATACGGCGTCAGCACAAAGACAGGCGAGACCTTGCATGGTGTTCGTGACCTTATTAGTAGAGTAACACCAGGGCCAACTCACACAGGACACAAGGCAAGGGGAAGGAAAGAAGCCGTCAGAGGAAGCAAGGCTGTAGTCGCAGTACTGGTAGCACTACTTTCCCCTTTTTTCTTCTCTAAGACTTTGGCATCTTTACAAGGAACCCGACTCCCAGAGCTTGCACACGTCTAATTTGAAATCACGGAAGTATCTTCAACAGACACAGTGGAGAGACAGGCAGTTGAGTATTTTTTCTTTCATCACGGAAGGATTCCCCGCTGGTTGTAATCCAGGTCCATAAACTTGCAACTTAAGTCAGTCTGAACGCTGTGATCCCAGCCTCATTTATTTCTGCTAAATTCGACCATACGTACACATCCACTTGTGTTCTTACCTACTGTGCAAGGGCAAGAATTATGCGAGATTCACTTGGTTAAATTTCAACGTCGTGATGTGATGATACAAGGCAAGAGCTCTAACACAAGAGACACCAAAAACAAAACTGGACAAAGCTCCACCCGGAACAGAATGAGCCTGAACTGGTCCCCAGGGAATAAGCTGAACTACTTAACAGATCTTTTTTGTCTCTTAACTTACACGATGAAACTTCCAGTTAGTATTTGAGCAAAGTACAACAACAGTCAAAATCTTCTTCTGACAAACACGGAACTCTGAAATTCAAGAAATGTACACAGTAATGTAAATATCATTTAATGCTTGTTTCTTAAAAAAGCAAAGTGAAAACGAAAAAGTAAATGTCTTCAAGCTGAAATAAATGCAACGCCAAGTTTATCTGACCGTACAGTCCCTTATAGACAATAATTTAATTTAGCAACGTGACATCTAATATTGCTGCACTACATTTTTTAACACACACGCATGTAAAGATCAGAACATCTGTTGTCTGATAACTCATTGATCAATTAATTGGTTTGTGTTTAGCAAAATGGCTGTTTCTCAGTGGGGACTAACCATACGTCAGCTATGAACTTTAAAGTAAACCCAATTATTAGTTAACGGTAAAGAAATGATCTGTAAGGCATCTTAAAGAACGCAAATCTTTCATTATAAACTGCTGGAGGGAAATGCACAAATAGAAAGACGGCAGCGGGCGAAGTTTTCTCGCAAAGAGAAGAAAAATATGTACAAACCTACCTTTCCCTCCACCTTCGCAGCAGTAACAGGATATTGAAGAGACAGACTTCGGATTTTTTTCTTGTCTCATCGCTAGGAAGGATACCCTGCTGGGTGTAACCAGGATCCATAAACTCGGGGCTTCGGTCAGCGTGAACGCCGAGGTCCCAGGACTGGCCTTGCTTAGTGTCAGACCTGCACCCTTGGTACCCCGTGCCAAGGCACTGCACGTCAGCCTGGGGTGCTGATTCACATTTCTAGTTTCATTAACTTCACACCACTATAAAGTAGTGAGGCATTCAGGTAAATTTAAGCCACTTACATTACATTTCAGTAAATACGGAGCGGACGACTTAAAGCTGTAGGGCCAGGTGTTGCACAGAAAAGCACTGAGAAAAGTACTCTCATACCTCACAGCTTTCATTTCTCTTTATCCTTATCTCACAGGCACTGTCTGAAATTAAGCCTGTCTGATAGAACTCCCTAGCTTCCGTAAAAATTTTCTTTATTATAAGCAATCAAGCTGAAATTTTCATGTAGTTTGACAATATTTTACCTGCGTAGTTGCATCTCTGAGAATTCAAGTTCCCTTCTTTATTTGCCACATACGCATCACTGTGGTAATTCCTCTTCCATACATTGATGATTTTCTTTTACACATTTGTCGTTCGTACGTTAAGTACGTCAAAATGTCATTAAATGCCAGGGCAGGAGCAACAAGATAGCTATATGTACTTAGTCTGGGTGATTAATACTGAATGTAATCTTGCTCATAATATACTTGTCTATAATTTTACCTGTAAGTTATTACAAACGGTCTGAATATTTTCACTTCAAATTACCCCGAAGATGTCATAGTGTTTGCTGACTTCTAATACGTCTTTCCATCTGTCACCATTTGTCAGCGCTGCCTAGGCCATTAAACACCCATCCATACAAAAAGAATCCCCCCTTAAAACAGCAAATGCTTTTAAAGTTGAAATGGCGCAGTCAGGCTGCTAACCTGAAGACCTCCAAGTGTGGGACAGATTTCTTGGCGTAGAGGCATCGGACATGACGATGGAACGAGAAGAATAATGCTTACAGTACGAGCAATTCCCAGTGGTGCCAACTGCACGCGCTTTCGTGACAACGTGCCCGGCGCCCTTGGTGCAAGGAGCTCTGCAGCCTTTCCGCCGTGCTCTGACTGAGAGCGCTTCTCCAGGCGATACGCTGGCTCACCTCCAGCACATCTTCATACCAACTCAGTTGCTGTCTCGATTGCTCGTTTTTAAGCGCACCGGCTAAGCTTGTTAAGGAAGGCACCAGGTTTTCTTTGTTTATAGACAAAATTTAGCATAATTTGGCTTCTGAGGGAATTAAAAGAAATCAAAGTTTGCCTGATTCAGTTTGTAAGTTATAGCGCTTTCCATAATACAATACTCTACAGCAGTGCTTTTGGGAAATACTCACAAGTTTTCATTTTTCCGCTTTTGTATTTCTGGCTGTCTGCAGTTTGCAACGCATCCCCTCTTCAGATGTATTAAGGCTACTTAGTGACTTTTGCTGGCTTTGTGCGGCGTTACGTTTGAGTGCTCTGTGGTTTATTTGCTTACTTGGAAAACACTAAACAACCGACAAAATTTAAGAATACTTAAAAATAGTATAAATTTTTACAAGTGTACATTGTAGAAATTAATTCTGTCTTGCTATTTGGCTGCAAATGAAACCAAGAATTGTAGTTATGACATGGGGTTTCCATGCCCACATAAGTCTTTTTCAACCTTCATATCATTTATGCAAATTTGTAGTTGTGAAATTGTGCTTAAAACAAAACACAAACAAACAAACAAAACCAAAAAACCAAAAAACCCCCCCACCAACCCCAAAACCCAGAAGACCCACCAGTGGGACCTCTAGCACAGTCTGATCCTTCTCCTGTTCTCTAAGATCATAACTCTTAGGCTTTTGATTCCCTTAGTCTTGAAACTATAAAAATCTTATTTCTCTAAGCTCTTTTGTTGTTAGCCACACAGGCCATAGTGTCATTTTCGTTCACATCATTCTGTAGGGAAGCAAGAGGAAATGAACCAGACAGAACACAGCTATAAATAAGATCCAGCTACTCCGTTCCAAGTGCAGATTCAACCGCATTCTTTTAAAACCACAAGAATACAGCTTGGGAATTATGGGAAGTTTTCTTCTTACTGGAGTCCTGAGATCAGCTTTCATGCAGTGGCCACTCTTTATTATCGACTTATGTGAAAAAAAGACGCATTTGCTTAAAACTAGCTCTATGAGTGCAAACAACAGAGCAGGCTCACGTTGCACGTACACATTAGCTCATGCTTATGAGAAAGAGAAGTCAAGAATCGCAGAATTCTTAAATACAAAGGATTCCACTTAGAATTACTTCTTAATATCAAGAGTCTTTAGGCTAAAGAGGAAAATCTCACAACAAATGGATTACCATTGGTTTCTTACAGGCTTGCTGTGCAATACAATGGATTATTTGCTTTACAGCAAGATAATGACATATAATACTGGTTACCTTTTTGTGGGGGATTCTGAAAAAAAAAACCAACCCACCCCAAAAACCCGCACCAGAAATGCGCAAAGCCCATGGGCAGTTTTGCTGGGCTGACAAAGCACTGCAAACGCTAGCTTTACGTAAATCCTTAGGAACAAACCAGGTCTACTGGTGCTCTGCCAGAGACACGCGGGCAGCAGCTTTTATCCTTCTCTCCAGCAGCCTGACACGAGGGAGCCAGTTTCACCCGAACTCGGCTGTCTGCGGCAGCAGAGATGAGGTGCTTATGCCCCAGCACGTCTAAGCCGCTGGAGAAAACACAGCGGCAGCAGTTGTTGGGAGAGGGAGCAGGAGAACTGCTGGGGGAAATCACAGGGCATGCAAGGAAACTTTGCAAGAGCTGCACGTCCAAGGAGGGAGACAGGGAGCAGCTTCAGCAGTTTCATGACTCAACACATGTTCTTTGGGACGACGCATAGATAAAAACTCACTTGACAAATGCTGGCAAGCTTGGGAAGTTGCCTATCGCTACACAAGGGTATGGAATGCAGGTAGTTTTCCACGGGTTACTCTGAAACCTAGCAGCTAATGGTTATGGCTATCTCCTCTATTCCCCTTGCTATATAAAGGAGCGAGATAGCAATTAACACAAAACTACAGATAAACATGACTAGAGAGGTGATACAGACAAATGCTGGAAAGAGTCAGTTGAAAATCTTCTCTGAAATAGAAAATGTGTCAAAAAGAATCCTCTTGTTTCTGCCTACATACGTACAGCTCCAGGATGAACAGAGGAAAGACTTAAGCATAAGAAACCAAGACCGGCAGCCTGGCATCAGGCTGCAGCCCCAGCCTGGGTCCTGCCTCGCCAGCTGCTCCCTGCAGACACCCGGTGCAGACCCAAAGACAAGGCATTCATGGCACAAGCCACCCCACGGCATCCTGTCTTACGGCCACCAATAATTTCAGGGACTTTCAGAGTCAGAGGTAGCGTATGGAACATGCCGATACCTGCCAAAGGACCTGTATTTCATGAGTCTGTTTAAGTCCCTTATCGATCCTATTCACACTTCTGCTATCTGTGATATCCAATTAATTCACGATTAATTAAAAAACCCCAACGCACCACTTATGGATGAAAATGTAATTAGGTGCTTCCAGCCCTAATATCCCGAGAAACAGTGAATAACATTTCACTAGTCACAACATCACGCGTGAGTTTTGAGAGTCTCTAGTACTGCCTCGCCCCTTTTCGCAAGCAAGTAATTCTTACTCTGTCCATCACCATCCTGTAGGAAGGCAGTCTCTATCTGATCATCCACGTCAGACCTCTCTACAGCTTTTCTGGTTTTCTTCCTATTCTTTTTGAGACTAAATATGGCATTCATAATGGGGGTACCACACGTTGATTTTTCTAGTGGCGCAATTATTTTTTCCATTTTCTTCTTTATTTTCTGCCTCACATCTAATGGTTTATATCCCTTTAAAATGTTACCACTGTGTACGTGTAGTGAATCTGCGTATGTGACCGACAGCTACGGATACTCCAGGGAACATATCGACTGCACCAGCTGAGCGCACAACCGTCGCCTTACGGGCAGCCAGGGCCGCCCGAGGAAGCCGGGTAAGTTACGTGCGTCATTGTGCTGAAAGTAAGCGAACGGGTTCCTGCGTTCTGAAAATCCGGTTGGAGAACTGTGCTCTTCAGAGCAGTACTGAACTTCTTGGCCACAAGCATACACACTGTAGCCGAAAGGCTATTGAGACACAGATCATTCAGGTTCAGAACACTGGGACGACAGGAAAGCCTCATAAATCAGACATGGATTTATTTCAGACAGTGTCTTCTTCCTTGGGGATTGCAGTTGTGCTTCAATCCTGCCTGACTCTTCCACACAGAAAGAAAGTTTCCCATGCAGATGTTTTGTCTTTGCAGAAACTATCGGTGCCAGTGAGCATCACCTGGGAGTGCCCCTTACCAAGCAAACCATTTTTCATAGTAAGACAGGAAACCACTACCCAAATCCTCAATGTGTACTTTGTACGCAAGTCCTAAATGCAAAATTACGTTTGTTAATTTTTGATGAAATGTTCATCTCCCTTCAACCTATTTCACAGTGACTAGATGATACTGAACGGAAAGCAGAGGCAACCACCGAAAACGAGAGCTTGTGCAAAACTACTACAAAAATGTTCGGAAAGCTGCACAGAAAAGTACATTTTGATTGCTGTTGGTCTCAAAGTTTTTAAGCACACGGATGTCTGTAGAGCTTGCGAGTGAATATTCCCTCAGAAATTTCTAAGTTTCAGTGTATTTTCAGCAGCGTGGCTCTTTTTTTTCTGTATGTGTATTGATATTTTCAGCTGATACCCCTGTAAAACAGAATTTATGAAGAATATGCAAAGAGCTTGTCCTGACAGTCCTATTCACATTTGTGAAGTGATGATGTTGGAGCCAAGCGCCATGAAGACTCTATGATTTGATAATTAATGCAACCCATGGATTTGCTAAAGTATAACCGATGCTGTATTTTACTAACCTGTCCTTCATCCTTTGAATTAGGGCAACCGGATACATCTTTAAGTTATAAGGAGTAGGTCGTGCTTAAATAAAGCATTAATGAAAATGAGAATTTAACGATCTAGGGAGAAATGTGACAGTGCAGCTAAAACCACAGGGAAGCAACAATAGAAACCCTGAGTATCTCACCTGTAATTAAAGTGCTGATAAGCCCAGGTATCGCTGCTCATTAATATTCAACTGTAAAAATAGAAGACGAAGAGGCAAACATGGAATAACAGTATTGGGTCCGTCCTCTCTCCATACACGCTGCTTCTCACTTCCCACGTGGGACAACAGCATCTCAGACCAAGGCCAAGCCAAGCGCCACGCTGCAGGCTGACACAGACGAGCCAAAGTGGCCGTGCTTTGTGGAAGTCGAGGGAGGGGAATTTTCTGCTCTTCCTAATTTATTCTGTGCTGAGAAGCTGGTAGAGAAGGATGAGACTTTTGTCATATCATGCATCACTGATAGACACTCCAGAGATGAACGATATTAAAAAACCCCAAGAACTGCTTGTTGCCCAAGGCATGTGCTAGCTTGTTGCCAGTTTATGTTTCACGCATAATAGCTCTGTTAGCTCCAGCAACCTGAAACTAAAGCAATGAAACGCACTCTGCAAGATACCTTTGGGACCCTCATAACGCTCCAGGAATGGGGAACCTTTTTGAGACCCATCACTGGCAATCCACTTCGACCCATTAAGGCACGCATTCCACCACTGCCGCGAGTGGTGCCAAGCCTTGGCGATGGGGGGAGGGTTGTTTCTACAGCGTAAAGTTGGATTGTACTAGGTGTCTGAGACTGCGGTAATCTTTGTAAGAAGGGTAAGCATCCAGGGGTCACACTGGTGTATCTGGCTGAGTGTGGATGCAAAAGCCAAGCCTCAGACAGCAGTCCCTCAGAGCAGCGGTGTTGGCACTTTGTCCCAGCGTCACGGCACTGCCAGCCTGCTCTGGCTCCACACCGAAAACAGCTCCCAGCCCGTGCAGGCTTGGACATATTTTCTTCACTGAATGAACCTCCTCCCCTCGCCTGACTGCGTGGCCCTGGTTGAAAGGAACAGATAGCATTCCTTGCCATGCAAGGGAAGCGTGGCAGGTCTTTTGACAAACAGAGGAGGAGACCTTGCAACCATTCGCCAAGTGTGTAAGCCAACCACATGGCTCATCACATCAAGAAAGCTCACGCAAATGTTACATCCCTTTTCTGAAAAACTTGCTTAGTCTGGAAAGAGAAACACGACTTGACTCCAACTCAGATAGACGAGCCAGGACTTACATCCTCCTGAGATGGCTGCCTCTATCCACATCTTCAAACACAACCAGACTTTTTGGCATTTATAAATCCAGCTACCACCTGACCCCTCTCTTTACAACATTAGTAGAGGAGATGATTAGTTAATGGTAGTGGTAGGTCCAACTATCTCAAAGAGATAATCATGCTGTTACTTGAATCCTAAGCCTATATACTTTTTCTAAGCAACAATCAAGTATTAATTCAAGAAACCAGCATGACTGGCTGCCTGGGGCAATGAGCAATGATGTTGCTATTATGATGTTTCATGCAAAAAAAGATTAGGAGAAAGGAATTTGAAAAATATGACTCTGCATATTCGTCCACTTCTGACTGCTGAATGAACGCTTATCTAACTTTAAAACTTCCCCGATTTTGGCAAAACATACAAGCAGTATGCAAAATATTTGTGAAGGAGGAAGCCCAATCAGACTGAATAGACAGAGAGAACAAAAGGGGCAGAGCCAAGAGCCTTTCTCACACTTAGTACAATACACCTGGTAGCAGCCTACTTGGCAACGCCCCTCGCACGCATACCCTCAGAGTGCGACGCGCAGCAGCACCAAAACCCCCTTTCCAGCAAGCAATGGGGAGCATCCTGCAGTGAGGACAGGGAGGTGCCCTACACTGCTGCAAGCTCATACCTGCATATGTTGAAATTAAGCCCACTGCTTCACACAAAATGCTGGAGAGCACTCCGCTGAGGAATGCTAGGGATATTCAGCAAAAACTTATCCGCTGTAGCACAGGACATCTGCATAGATTTGTTTCTTATTATCTTGAATGGTATTGGCAAATACAGAGTTAACGCATTTCTGCTAAATATATCTGCAGTTGTTGGAATATCAGCTTCTAAGAAAATTACAAGTTTAAGTTTTCAGTTAAACCAAAGTTAGAATTTAATTAACATACCAGTAGAATATTCAAAGATGATGTCACCTCATCATTCACTCTGCACTTGGAGGCATAAAGGAAGATCCTCTGACTTGACTCACAAGCAACCTAGAAATACCACGATTGCAATCTCTAACGTGCTGGAAAATGCTAACATATGAAAGGCCAACCCGTGCTTTTAAGAGAGTTTTGTTTCTACTGGTTTTAAGCTCTATTTTCACTCCCTGAATGTGTAACTGATTGTGCATACATAGAAAATATAACTCAGCGCTGACAAAAAAGGCTTAATTATTTAATCTCGAAATTTTAACTGCCTATAGAGGAATAATGGAAAACAATGTCAAATATTCACTACCACACTATTTCATTGGTGGTCTTTGCCAGGAGAGTTAAATGATATTTTTCCCCCTGTGATTTCTCTACACTGTCTCCCTGAATCGTCTAGTCAAGTCAGTGTGTGTGGGCTGTGACCTCTTAGTTCTCTGCAGACCACAAGATCATGACCCTACGAAAATTGTTTCTCTTCCTTCTGCCACTGTGAATCATATCCTTAGATTAGTGGAGAAGAAGTTTTAAAGAGAGTTATCATCATTTTTGGGAAACCAATTCATTGATCAACTCAAACCAGAAAAGGCAGTTTGCCTATCATTAGCTTGGATCTATATATTGTAAAGATCTTTTTCTGCTCTAAATGGCAAACTGAAAAGAAAGGTTAAATGTTGGCTTGCTTTTACCAGACAGTTCTGCACATCACCTCACGTGGCAAGTGGCCACTGACAAAAGACAGCAGTAGCTTTAGATGTCAGCATCTAGAAGACATCTACTAACACAGAAGACTCAATTGTTGAGAAAAATCATAGAATCATTGAACAGCTCAAGTTGGAAGAGACCTTGAAAGATCATCTGGTCCAATCTTTTGTGGGGAAGGAAGGCTAGATGAGATTATCTAGCACCCTGTCCAATTGCATCTTGAAAAACTCCAGTGATGGGGACTCCACCATGTCCCTGGGGAGGTTGTTCCAGTGATTAATTGTTCTCACTGTAAAAAATGTCTGTCTTACATCAAGATGAAACCTCTCCCAGTGCAACTTATACCTGTTGCCCCTTGTCCTCTTCATGTGGCTCCTTGCAAAGAGAGAGCCTCTGTCCTCTCTGTAGCTGCCGTTTAAGTACTGGAAAACTGCGATGAGGTCCCTCTGAGCCTTCTCTTCCATAGGTTGAAAAGGTCTAAATCTTTCAATCTTTCTTTACAGGGCACCTTCTCCAGCCCTTTGATCATCTTCGTGAACTCTCCGTGGACCCTCTCCAATCTGTCTGTGCCTTTTTTTGAATTGTGGGCACCAGAACTGGATACAGTATTCCAGGTGCAGCCTGACAAGTGCTGAGTAGAGTGGGATGATCACGTCTCTATTTCTGCCAGTCACGTCCCTGGAGATGCAGCCCAGGATCTGATTTGCCTTTGTTGCTGCAGTGGCGCACTGCTGAATCACGTTCAGCTTGTCCACCCTGCTTGTCAGCAGACACCCAGGTCCCTTTCAGCAAGGCTGCTCCCTAGCCACGCAGACCTTAGCCTGTACTGGGCGCTCTGGTTACTTCATCCCAGGTGCAAGACTTTGCACTTGTCTTTGTGAAACTTCATACTGTTCCTGCCAGCCCACTCCTCCAGCCTGTCCGGGTCCCTCTGTAAGACGGCTGGCCCTCCCTTCTGACACGTCTACCTCACCACCCAGTTTAGTATCATCTTTTGCTACAGTAAAACGAACAAGAGCAAGAGTCCCATGGTGGTCTTATACTGCTGTCTCCACACAGAACGACGAATGAGTTCACGGCTTAGAGGAGAAGTTGACCTAAACATAACCACCACACCTGGAACCCAATCGCCCACACGATGGCATTCCCAGGACTTGCCGCGGCCCTGGCAATTGTCTTGGCTGCCTGTCCCTCCCCACGGCCCAGCTGCATTCCACTGGTTCATGCAATACAGCAGCTAATGAAACGTCTACAAGCACGGCTGTGCTGTGGCATGAATCTCACCCATCAGTGGCATGATGCAGGTCCTCTTCTGTATAGATGTGTCACGTGCTTCAATTTTTCTGCTGGCTTTGTTGTTAACAATTTGGAAAACTGTTGCTGGGGAACCATCTGCCATCTCCCACCATCACAGCTTTGAAGAGTACTACGTCGCCTTTATCACGTGAGGCTTCATCAGATGATGTCCTAGCTGATGCCGGGAGAGCCCCATCTGCTTGTCTCAACCCAATAAAGTTCCAAAGTAGGTTTTAAAGGTTACAAAAATCTAAGAAGTGTAGGCAGATTCACAACCTCCACAAAAAAAAAGTTAGCTCATGTCCTCTGTTCCCTGTCCTATCACAGTACTGTCCTGGAAGGGTAACCAAAAGGTAAAAAACTTCAATTCAGAAAAACCCATAGGCAACTGTGATGCCTCAGGACTATGGAGAGATTAGGAGAAACATTTAGACCAGAGTTCTGCAATGACCAACATCACATACCTTTGGATTCTAGTGTCTTTTCTCCTTCTTCTCGCTCTTCTTTCTAAATACTAGTGGCAATCTGAAAAAAAAACCAACCCCAATCACAAAACCTACTCATAATTTGTGCAGTTTTCAAGTTATCTTGCATTTTAAGTAATAAAATAACATTTTACATCCCACAACTCTCCAGCAAAAAACACCTAAGATTCTCCATTAATGTTAACACAGCTATATTTAGAGGATTCGCCCCAAAACCTTTGACTATATTCTGAAGGGAAAACTGGTATTATCAAGCACTGGTTTTATCTTTATTAGCTTTTTCTTTACTAGATCTACCCTCTTTTTTTTTTTCAGCTCCACTTCAGTGACCATATATAATCACAGAAATTTATTTTACATCCAGCCTTTATATCATTCCAGGGCCCCTTTGGGCTGCTTCTAGTACCTCCCTGCTCACTGTTCCAGAATATATTATAAAAGCAATTTTGGCCAACTGCTCCCACAAGAGTGGGCCCTTGTCAATGTATTGCATTGATCTAGCCGAATGAAGGAAGGGGAGTCTGTTTGTGTTTCCCTCAAGCCTGATGCACAATGCCACCTCAAAGAAATTGCTTTCAAGTGCTTTATTTTGAATATGGTAACACAACTTCTCTTTTCAGTTGGGTTTTGTTGGTTTGTTTTTTTTTTTCCATATAAAGTTATAAAGATTTCCTTTGGAAGATTAAAAAACAAAGTCTGAAAGAATTAAATTGATTAGAACTGGCTCTCGAATGATCTGGTAAGGGCTCTTCTAACTCAAATTTTATTTGCTGTGGCATCACCAGTTAATATGCAGAGCACAGTTTCGGCTCATCCTTTCGTACGCACTACAAAGTGCACACAGTTTGCACAGTTGCACCAGGAATAGAACGTATGCACCTACAAATAACACAATGCTTGTGCAAAACGTCAAGTCAATCAGGCTCATCCATGATACTAAATGCATAAAGAAGATACCAGCTGAATTTAGTTTGCTCTCTGTGGCACACAGATTAACACGCTGGTGACCACTTCAGTACTACAGCAGCTACTTTAATACTGCAGCATCCCAGATTTCAGTGTGCATACTGTGATTTTGCAGTAGAAATCAAGAAATCAGCTTAAAATAAGCATCTAGTATGACTGGAAAAAAGGTTGAAATACAGAAATGCACTGATGTCAGGTCAAGAGACTTAAGAACTACGACACCAGTTAATTAAATGTTAAGTTCAGTGGTGGTAATTTGGGGTTTTCCCCCTCTTTTTGTTTCACAGAACATCATTATTCTATTACAGAAAATGGTTTCCTTTTAGCAACCACCCTTGCGCGCAGCAGGTTAGTCTCTACCTGGTTGATAAAATATTTCATAATTTATAAGGGTTTTTTGGTGGTTTTTTTTTTTCCGCGTTTATGGGGCTTTAATGCCCCTACTTCCACCTGCAAGAAGCCAGGTACCTTCCTCATATTCCTGAGAGTGCTGTAAAATCCAACTGTACGGAAAGGAGGCTTCTATCAAAAGCTAGATTGTAAAATATAATGCAGACAGATTAGAAACACGCAGCTTGTAGTTATACCTACAACAATAACTTACAACAGATATTGCAGAATACACAGAAATCAGATAATAACTGAGTGGTTATCCTTATATGGGAAATTACGTTACGTGGATCTTTCTTTGTCCCCCAAACTATTTTGAGCTAAAAAATACACTTAATGAGAAACACGGGATGTAGGATTAGAGTGCGTTACAACACGATGATTGGACGTCGCATCCTCACAATTTTGTTTCTCATTTTCATTCTTAATTACTTTGTTTTCTTTCTGGCTTTACTTTCTCCCTTCCTGCATGCCAACTGATGACAAATCTCACCATTTCTGGGCCAAAGGGGTAACACAGCTGCACAGGAGCCATGAGAGTATTTTCAAATGTATACCGTGCCGTCATGCCTCCACGCCGTCTCATCCTTGGTAACAGCAGAGGCGAGCTTGCAGCACGGAGCACAGGGAGAACGCTGCCTCTGGCATAGTCCACAGGAGTTGGGAATGTCGAGGAAAGATTATTGTAGCAGGACAGGCAAGCTCTCTTCTCCAGTGTTAGAAATAAATGGTGAAACTGCATTATGAGCTTTGCATTACTTTTATAAAGCTGCCTTTGAGAGGACCACTGAAATTGAGGAGTGCTGCTGTCAAGGTTTTGCCCAGGAGGTTCTGAATCGCAGGGGGATTATGGTTTGGTTAATGCACAAAAGAAGTCAACAGGGATTTCCTATTAGCAAGGAAAAGAACTGCGGTGCTCAGAATGCTATGATAGTACTTCAAACATTGTCTCAGACTTCTCCTGTGCTTTCATTTCCCCTCCCCGGCATTTGGAAGCAAGAGAGAAGAAAGGCTAGCAAGTCGACCTTCAGGTGCCAGCAAAAGAATTCTGGGGCAGAGACATAAATACTTGTTCTGGGACAACTCCTCAGAGCTCCAGGTTTCTTTCAATAACAACAAGGGAATTTTTTTCTTATTGATTGCTTTTTGCAATCGAGCTTACCAAATAGAACTTCCCTCAAATGATTTTTCCAACTAATCTGATCGAAAACTAACCTTATTATATTTATCGACAGAACATTGAAATAAATATTATAGGTCTACGGGGAATGTTTCAGCTCATTGATTTTTATTTTTTTTAAGGAAATAACAAACACACCATATTCCCCTTGGCATATTATGCTGGGAATAATCTGAAAAAATGCTTACGTCGTTCAGAATGCATCTAAAAAAAAAAACTTCTTCCAGTCCCCAAAGAGCAGGCACCCTTTCCAATAAATCTGATCTTGAGCAAACAAGCAATTTGCAATTTTGTTTGCAGAATTCTCCTTTCGTGCTTGTTCAGGAAATTAAAAGAAACCAGTCCATGCTTTTATCTGCAGGAGTGAGAAGATGTGAAGTTTGGGGGAATGTAATTTGTTTGTTAGGGAACGGGTAGGGCTTAGAATTGGCTATTGGTAGTTGAATACATTTCACTGAATCTTACTCCTAGTAGAGTGCTTCTTCCAAGGCTTGTAGTCGAAACACTAGCCTAGCCAGCATCCTTATTGCTCATAACTCTGCCCCGGAACCATACAGCAGGATCATTCATTTGGCAGAGAGTGGGATGAGTGATAGGTAAACTAAGAGAGTTTTGGGGCCGAGGAGGAGGAGGGTACAATGGAAAAGTGCTGAGGGTCCTTGCATGTAGGGGAAGAAACTATTCAAAAAATTAAGCATAGGTCTGAAGAAAAATGCATGAAGCTGAGCAGAATTTTGCTCGGTTTTGCTAAATACAGTACTTGGTGTGAAAAAACTTTTCGGAAATAAGGCAACACTCAGATGCTTAAATGAGATTGTCTCTCTTCAACAGCATGAACTGAAGAGCCACCACACACAAAGAGCCAAATTGCCTCTTTTGCAAGATTCGTAGGCAACACACCAGTGTTCAGTCAAACAACCTCCTAGGGCAGGTTCTCTGACTTCCTAAAGACAATAATTTGAAATAATATGAGATGATAAATGCAAATGTATTACAGGGCAATGCCACGAAGCTCCCCAAAACACTGTCACTTTCATTATCCGAACAGCCTGACGTTACCTATTTCACTATGAGGACCTAAAAAGACACTAATTTTTTTAGAGGTTTTAAAACCTAAACCTAGACCTCGGAACAGAAACAAACAGAAACCACCCAACCCAACCAACCAAAGGATACTACAGCTAAAGTCTATACCACACGTGAAAGCACACTGCAGAAAGCTACAACCTGCATCTCTATTTTATTTACCTTCGGGGGTCCCTCACCGAGTCAAAAGCATTGCTGAAATTGTGTGGAAGCTTTCTATGATTAGAAGACCAATGCCTAGTTTGACCAGGGATAGAATATGATTATACTCCTCCCACAGGACCAAGCATGAACCTCATCTGTATATGGCTTCTAGCTAGAGAGCATTGCTACTGAAAGTAACTTATTCCTTGCCAGGGGTTATATCCAGCGTCTTTTCTGTGGACATTATGTATAGAGACTTTGTAGGCTACGGAAAAAAGAGACATGTGAAGCCTCCTGGACAGTATCTGTCCATGAAGAACTACAGGATTCTTTTCAGCTCTGTTCACTGTTAGAGCTTTGCTTACTTATTGAGCACACGGACTCAGCATTCCTGCCATTACGAATTGTTTTGTACAAGTTTTGCAGCACTAATGGTTTCTTCCCAGCATACCGTGTTTTGCCTAACCTTGGAGAGCATTTATGAATTCGCGCTATGACTGTGTTCTACGTAGATTAAGCCACTGCTTTTGACGCATTTTTTCCTACTGTCATTGTACAACTATTCAAAAGAATAAACACTTATTAAGAAAGGAAACCAAAAAGTACCTCTTATCGGCAGAGCTGGTTGTCATTTGGTGTTCGCGGTTCCTGGTTACCGACCAGCTGTCCCTCACTGGAGATGCATATGGTTTTCCCAAATATTGGTGAAGGCTATTTTAATGGTCCCAGTGCAAATGTTTTGGAAACAACCATGAGCAAAGTTTCTTTCTGCTCAGTATGTGTGTACACACACACGGACAGAGGAATGCCCTTTATTTCTCAAACATTTCCATTTAAGACAGCACAGTTTCTTTGCACTACGTTATTTGTACTTCAGAATGTGGAGGGTTAGTATAGGAAGAAATTGAGGGCTGTTTCCAAACTGCTTCTGAAACCCTTTTCTGATCCCTAAGTAAAGGATCACAGTCCTTCTCACGAGCAGTATTCAAACTTGCGTCATCAAAACTTTTGAACATATATTGACTATCAGCGCATAACAGTATAAAGTATCCTTTGTAAAACCAGAAATCCTCCAGGATCTGTGCATGACCTTTTAACATCGATATTTAGTGGGAAATATGGAATAGAATAGTTGCAGCTGGAAGGGGCCTACAGTGATCATCTACCCCAGCAGTAAGCTGCTCTGATCACACGCTTAAGGGAAAGTGGTATAACGAAGATAGACTTTGGGCCTTGCACACTGCCACCTCGTGGTAAGTCAGACCCACATTCTAGAACTACATGAGCCCCAACACTAAACATCCTCTTAAAACTCGAATATGAAAAGGCAACAATATTTTCTGGCATCACCTCCTAGAAACACCAATGAGCCAAAATAAGCAGGTAAGTTATACAAACCCCAGTGTTGCTCTCTACTTTAAAGGAACTGCTCTTGTTGTTGCATCACGTAGTGGCTGCCTCAAAAGACCACCTCACAAATTTCAGGCTTCTCCATACACAGACAGCATCTGTTCCACTGAGGGTCTATAAACTCCTACAGCACCATTCATGACGGAGTCATTAAGAGGGCTGTATACTGAAAGGTTGATCATCATTTCAAAAGCCATTTTAGATAAAGCTGAATTGAAGAAAGGCAGTCAAATGACTTTTCCAAATTCCCAGATGGGTAGAAATGGAAATAGGAACCACTGGAGCTGACTGTGGTAACATTTACACCAGGCAAACCTGCATTAACTACAGTGAATTTGAAATCTTCACACTGGAATAAGGACAAGATGCTTGCTTGTAAGGAAGAAAAAGAGCAGGAATACCTTTAGGAAATTGAAAGCCAAGCATTGCTACCTCTCCCTGCACATGTTGAAGTCCTTCCGACGTAGCGCTAACACCCTTTTGCTTGCCGGCACGGCTCGTCAGCAAAAGCACTGTCCCTGCAGCGAAGGGTTGGGTTAGTCTGGTGGCTAACCCATTCTCCTGCTCTGCAGTAGCAGCTTCGGAGGAACACTGTGCAGAGATGCAGTACAGTGGCGTCTCAAGCATTTACGTTGCCTCTGTAAATTGGGGACAGAGGAAATACGCATGTTTTACCCGCACGATGCTGTGCTTTGTACCGTACCAAGTCAGAGAAATCAGGATGTGGATTCCACTCTGCTTAGCTCCTCAGACCATACTCTGCACCACTGCATCACGTGTATTGATTAACGCAGCCCCTTTGTACATAGGTAAATAACAGATGTCGATGATGACGTTGTGGTGATATCTTGGAGAGGAGCTCTTAAAATCTGTGAAAATATGAAGTACAGAGACTAAAACTAATCAAGTAGATTGGAGAACTGTTCAAAAGGAGTCTGTCCTAACACCAGTGCCGGTAGGTATAACAGCAAAATCAGGAAATAAGTAAGAATGGATGTACCAAGCCAAACTACAGCTGCCTACATCTCATGATTACACGTCTAACAGATACTAACAGACACATGCAATAACCACAGAAACATTGCTTTCCCTAAATACTTCCTGATCTCCAGCAACCTGGTGCCGTTCCTATCCTTCAGGAATTGGTCCATTCATTTTTGAAAACACGTGGACGTCGAATTGGGGTAAAAGACAACAGTGGGCTAGGTCGCCATTTGGTGTGAATTGGCACAATTCCACGAACTCCACTGGAGATACACGGGTCTGCAGCAGGTAGCGAACTGGGTCAGTGCGTTCAACACAGAGAATTTGCACTTTGTGTGTTTAAGACAGACCAACATCTGGGCAACAACATCCATTCGTGTATGTATTTACCCAAGTTTTTCCGTAGTGTCTTGCTCCTCTACATCTCAAAGGTAATTCACAAGAATTGTTCAAATTTTAAAAAAGACGGCTATTGCCACTTATTTATATTTTGAAAATGTAGCATTGAGGACAAGTCAAATATTTTTTGCAATACTTTTTCTAATAGTAGTTTTGGGGTGATGTGAATTTCTACTTGCACATGGACTTAATCACACTGCTGCACATTTTGCTTTCTAGAACCTTGGATAATTGGCAGCACAAGGCAACCCTTTACAATGCAATACGTTATGCAGGGCCACCATACTGTGAGACCACAGAGTTGATAACTCACCTACCAGGAGTTGACAGACTACACTGAAAATTGGAGGTGGGGAGGGGGGGAAGAAAGAAAGAAAGAGGGGGAGGGAGACAGAGAAATACATTTTTAAAGATAACCTGGAGGCAAATATAATATTTATACTTATTTATCCTCACAGCACAATCATAAGCCCCAAAACATGTCTAATGAGGTGGAATTGCAAAATGGCCATGAGTCCTACTTACTTGGCTTCTCAGTGGTCTCTTAGCAGTCACATGGATCTATATTTTTCAACTATGTGACTGCTGCAGGCAAAACTCCTATAAGTCAGAGTGAGAGTCACAGCAAGTCCTTAACTCCCAGTGGTATTCATCCACAAAAATGCCAACCTAGGAAAAATAAGAAGACAGACAAAAAAAGTTGCAGGGGCAATTAAGCACTGCAGACAACTGTACTTAAAGCTTGGTTCACGTTTGCAGGGCATCCTCTGCTCAGGTGAACTTTCATTCACAGCTTTCGTCAACTCTTTGAATGGCCTCAACTCTTCAAGCCTTCAGAAAGAATCAGAAGTATGAAAGAAATCAAAACATGCCAGAGAGTTCTTCAGTGTCATCACAGAGGAACAAGCCCCAGCCTGGCCAATATCGTGTCTTCCACCTGTCATTTAGCAGATTCCAGCTTTATTTCAAGCCCTTTTAGAAAGTATCCCATACTTTCCGATAAGAACTCTACATTTTTCTACTGATGTAATCTAATTTGTATATTAAACCAGCTGCTGAATTAGAATTGTTAGAGGTGACCAGGTTAACCATCACAGTTTGCAAAAGATGGTCCGAGACTCCTAATGTGCTGAAAAACTTTCCTTTTGTCTGAATGTACTGATTCTTGTGTTCCTTCTTAACTGTCCACTTTTTAGATGTCAGATTTGCAGCACTTTAGAACCAAAAAAAAACCCTTCCCACCAAAAAAAATATCAAGCTACCTATAAGGCATTTTTGGCATGACAGAAGTATGAGGGTCTGAGCCGAGCCAGCTAACCACCACTTATTTACTTGGACACCAAAACATTCTGCTGTGGTTCTGAGAAGCTGTGGCCTCCAGCGAGAGCAGAGCAAACTGCAGTTGCTTCAGAACATCTGGAGATGACAGACATGTCCAACTACCTCAACATAGGCACTGGAATTGGGGAAGTTTGGCTCAAAGATCAGTTCTGTAGATTAAATTAGCTCCGTAGTGATTACTTCTTCCCTCTCTAAACATCTAAGAAATTCTAAAAATTCTCACCTATTTTTAAATGAGTTTTCAGCCATGTTTTGGCTTGGCAATTCAGATACTCCACGCGCAGGTACCACCCAGCTGGTGAGGTGCTGGGTACATACGTGCATTACCAAAACAAACTTCCAAATGAGGAAGCAGAGTCAGAAAAAAGGGCTAGCAACTTTGAGGATACTGTAATATGGCCATAGTAATAAATCACTTATAGTCCCCAAAAAAACCACACTGTGCAAGCTGAGAAGCATAAGGGGAAAATTTAAACCCGCAGCTGAAGTTACCAACAGTTTTAGCTGAGTATGTTCAGAAGTGAGTATCAAGTCTGATCCTGCCATGACATCTGAGAAGTCCCACAGGGCAACAGTTCTGACAAACTGTCAGAGCCACGAACACCCCCAATTCCAGCTGAAGCACCACAGGCGCTAAGCACCCGTGCACGCAAAAGTAGCACTTCTCTGTCTCTGCACCAAGGGCTTCATGCGACTCATTTTCCTCACAGCATTGCGATCTTCGTCGCAGGTTCAGATATACAAAAAAATAGAAACTAATACCTACTGAAGGCCGTAGAAGACAGCGTGAAGCTACTTTTTAAACTGTTTTATGAATGACTCATTCACGTTTACTTGGAATAGAGAGCCTGAGATGACAGAAACAGAACCCCAAGAGGTATCATGCCATAATGCTTTGCACTGAAAAGATGCATTCTAACCTCCATTCATACCTGGTGTCACAATTAGATTTTGTAATCGGTACGTCTAATATCTTCTAAACTTCCTCTGACATTGCAGATTTCCCTCTGTAGTTTCCCATGCAATTTATCAGCCTTTTCAAAAAGACAGTAAGAATGAACTTTATGCTTTCTCTTTGGAAAGCAACAAAAGTGTTCTCCTCCTCTTCGAGCATTATTTTTTAGATATTTATGTAATTAAAAAATAAAGGTAACAGAGAACTTAGATTATTCTGATACAGAGGTGATTTGGTGTTGGCTTGAGTTCCTGTGAGGTACAAGATGACCTGCTGTGTAATATCACAGTCTGAAACTGGGTGCTGGTTTACAACGTTTAGAATTAAAGAAATACTTAACTGTTTCATGGGATGTGACAAATCAGCCTTTTTACATTTATTTGTGATCTCCTGCAGCAAAACAGAGTACTGCAAGTCTGGATCCAATAATTTAGCTTAATCTGCTTGATTCACTCACTGTGTCTTTCACTTCTAAGACATAATTTCAAATCTAGCCCAGACCAAAATGACAGAAAATCTTTGTGATCTGAGTCACGGGAAAGGTCACAGTTAAAGAATTTCCTAAGCTTTAGTCTGATTTTAACCACAGCAGCCCGTAATGTGGAATAAGTAACGGTCACCCTACCTACAGCCATGAAATCTCCTCGTAACCCTTCACCTTCCTATGCAACACAACGTTACTGACTGGGATCCCAAAAATCCTCCAGCGAAGAAAAAAACTGCGCAGCCCCACTACAGACACAAGCCTGCTTGTTCTCAGACGCCTTTTCCGCTGGCCCCATGACAACCGCATGGTTCGGTGGGGTTAGATGTTGCTCGTCCGCTGTTTCCGATGCACTCCGGAGGCTCTCGTGTACTTAACCGGTGACATTACCGCCTGCGTCTGGGGAGCTGACCTTTTCAAGGCGGAATGGCTGGCAGCTGTGACACAGGTTACATCTCTTCAGTGCAAAGACTGTGACAGTCACTTGACCCTCCTTAGCAGTAAGCGAACGCATTGTCTGCGGACAGAAAGGGGAGAATGAAGCCTATCTGCTTTATGGATTCCTCACCCCGTATACGCTGAGCCATTTATCTTCGCCTCTGTGCCCCACGTACAGTCATATTTATGTACCTGTGGGGGCTGTAAGGAGCTTATTTATTATTTGTTTTCATTTAATGATCTCTGTCATTCTCCCCTAGGAATACCCGTACGCACTATGCAAATCATATTAAGCCCCTGGCAATAGTGAAAATGCCTTGAGCAGTAATATCTGGTACATTAGCTCTTTGAATGTAGGCAACGTGGTTACTGAACTACGTCCTCCCCTGCACTCCCCCCCTCAGCCGCCTTCATTTGCTGATAGTGTCATTCCCCTCCCTGACTTACAGTATCTGCCAGGAATTAGTCAGGGCTTTCTCCAGGCTCCCTTTCCCCCTCACCGGAGCACCGAGGCCAGCGGTTTCCGAAGGGTGGTCTGCGAACCCCGTGTCTCTACAGAAAGCAGGCTGTTTGGCACGCTCGGAGCTCACACTGCTCCGGAGAAGAAAAGCAAATCAAACGCTTCTCTAGCAACTGTCTCTAATTTAGGCAATGACTTCGACTGGATGATACGGGCGTTGTATGATCAAATATCTGAGGCGAGATGGTGAAAGAAGAGGCCAACAAATCGTATTTAATCCCCGTGATGAAAGAGCATCCATGACATGGAGAGAAGGTGTGAGAATGGACAAGAATTCCTTCTCTCCACCCACAGCGCTGCAGAAACTTAGGGACAGTGGATTGACCCTGAGACCTAGAAACGTGTGTTTCTTCGCAATGACTTCCTCCAGAACATTTGCCAGTTCACTTAGCCTTTCTAAATCACATTTTCATATCTGTAATACAGGGATAAAAATCATGAGTCACCACTGTAAAAATCAGGGAGGTCGGAATTGCAAACAAAAACACGATCATAGTAAGAATCACTGCTTTTGCTAAGGGAAAAATTTGATGTTTCTCATAACCCCTTGTCACAAGCTCTATAGTGCCCAGAGTGTGACTGCCTTGCTAAAAGTCAGGTCTAATAAGTCAAACGGCACTTTCAAATGCATTATTTTGAAAATATATACTACATTTCAACTTATCCTTCATTATCCTTATCCCTGTCTCCTTTTAGCTCTCTGCTTTGCTGCTTTGCTATTCTAGTCCACATGATCTGCACTTTGATTAATTAATTTATTCTGATTATTTAACTCCTTTTTCATTTTTCCATATTATTCTTCCTTGATTTTTCCTCCCTTATCTCCCTGTCAGTCTTCTCTTTGTATCTCTTTCTATTTCTGCTCTCAAGTAATTGTTTTTCTTTTCATCTCTGCTTCTTCCATTTATTATCTTCATATATGGAAAAATATACACTAATACCTCCAGGGAAAATAATCCACAATGCAGACACTCAGTGAGAGAGAGAGAGAGGAGATCCAAAGAAGCTGCAGTGCTGAAAGAGATCTAGCAGAGACAGCAAACTGAAGATTAGATATGGTTTTGCAAGAAGATACGGCTACAGAAAAGGCTAATGAAACCTTGTCAACATATGCAGAGACATCACCTTGTCCTAAAGACCAGAGAGATTTAAATCGGGCCTTAGAGGGATTTCTCGTTAGCTCATACGGAATACTGCATTAGGTTGTACGTAATTTGTTGCCTTAGCAATACACCCGCCTATCCAGGTGTTTATATAGACTCTATCACCAATATTCCCTACAGAACGGACAACAACCTAAAGGGAATTCAAAGGGGATCGACAGAAAAACCACAGGAAGCTGAGAGGACAACTGCAAAACATGATGGAAAATGCTGAATTGCACTCCCAGCTTGGGCAGGAAGGCGTTAAAGAGCTTGCAAAAAACCTGGCAAACACAGAACATATCTGATTATCAAGGAAGGAGAAATGCATTTTCACACCATGCACAAAGAGATGAAACGAGAACAGTATAACCTAGGTTAAATTTAATGAAAAACTTGAGGCTGTGCAAGAGTCTCTCAGGTGAGAGGCTTGTACGAGCCATCACTTGGGACTTTAATGGCAAGGCACAGATTTCATTTTTTAATTGTTCCAAACCGTGTGCTGAGATGCTACGCTTCAAGAAACGTTTCTGTTAGAAACAGTAACTTTTAGTTTAACCTGCGTCCACATATTAGAATCTCTCTCTAAAACATTTACGTCACCAAGTGCCTCATTTCAGTGACCTTCTTCCAGGTTCACTGTCACAGAAATCAGCACAGGATGAAACCATGGAAGTTATCTTCCATTCAGCAGTAGTAATGTCGTTTGAGAGGTACGTTCAACCTTGGAGCACAACGAGCTTTATCTGCTGCTTGGCCATGCTGTAAGTCAGTGTTAATAAAAACATACTATAAATAATTAACAGTAATTTAAATATTCATATGTTGTTGGGGGCAAGGCCTTTTATCAGACAGTTGAAGATACATGAGTGAACCATGATGTATTTCACCAACGTTAACTTCATCCTAAAAATGCTATCCTAGTGCATAGAGTAATAAGATATCAGAATGGCCATCAGACAGTTTGCCAATATATAACTGCAATATTCTTACTTGATAAACTACAGTTTCAGAAATGGTTGATTCATATAAGCAAGCTTTAAAAAATATTGGAAGCATTCATTTAATTTGACTAATGCTCATATTGTGCATTTATATCCTTTTTATATCTATGTATCTCTAAAGCATTCTTTGTTTTTTTTTTTTTATCCAGGAGAGGGATTTTTCTTCCGCAGCATTGGAAATGTCACCTCGAATTGTCACTTGAAGGTAGAATTGCTCCTGAGCCAAATGATACTGTATATAACTGCAAACGTCCCCCTCAGGTGACTTTAGGAGCTACAGTTTCCTCTTCTGTAAGCGTTCAGATATGTAGCTTTGCCTCCGGAGCTGAACAGAAAGCCAGTATGGAGGGTAGGCTCTCCCACCCATATGCACGTGTAACTTGATATTAACATGATCCACATCCACGCAGTGATAAAACTAAACAAAAAAAATCTTAGTCTAAATGTAGAAGTGATGCTGGAAAAAGCTCTACGAACGTCCCTCTGCGTGTAGCCTTACTAAGAGACGCCTCTCCCCGGGTGAGTACGCTATACTGACAATGAATTGGATTCAGTGGTGCTATTAACCCCCTACTATGAAAATGCAATATGAAAACATTCCTAAGTGCTTTGAAAAAAACCACAATGAGCTAGTAATTTGTTTTAAAAAATCTGAAATACAGAAAGCAAAATTTTATAAATGTGAAAAGTCAATGTTCCAATAGCATTGTTAGCTCATTTGCATTTCTCATCTGTAATATTGACTACTCAAGCTTTTCTCATTAAATGAACGGTCTGCTGCCTTTCAGTTCATGCCAAATTTATTTACTACAGCATACAAGACAGACTTAGTAGTTTAAGAAAGGAGGCATGGTTAGCTGGCCCACCCTGTGATACCATTGAATACTTGGCTTTTGAAAAAAAAAAACCCATATAAACAGAAAACCAAACTCAGTTACTGAAAGAAATCATGTACTGAAAAAATAATTTCTTCATAATACAGTTGAGGAGGATGAGCAGTTACAAGCGCAAGCAGGTTTCTAACAAGAAAATTGATCACAAATACCATCTCTAATTGATTTGGCATGAGTGGTCCAGCAGAGTTCAGCAACGCTGCTCCAGCCCTTGGCATCCGATGGCCACGTCTCCATGTCCTGGTCCTCCACGTGAGGACTTAGGGGCAAATGAAAAAGTCTGCAGTTCTCACTTCATTTCAGGAGGGACTTTACCTACCGCTTTAAAGTACATCCTGTTTGCTTTAATAAGACGTTAAATACCTGCTTGCTGTCAGTGCAGGTAGGGCTGCCCAGCGTCCAAGAAGAGGTAAAACGTGACTTGATGTAGTTTATCTATTTGACGTTTTCAGAACAAAGGACTTCTGCTAAGCTTTTCAAAACAGCTCGTATCAGGAAGCTTTGGGTTCGCTCCTCTCTCACATTTTTTTCCACGGTAAGACCCCAAGTGCTACGACCTTCTGCGCAGAACACAAAGCATTGTTCTTGCAGTTCAACTGCAAGGGTGCAACACTGACAAACAGCATTCAAAGCATCCTCCAGTAATTGGTTTTTTCCCCCCATTATCCCGCGAGTAAACCAACAGCAGAGCTCAGACAGAGCGTGCAGAAGGAAGAGCTCACCGTAGAACAGCTGTCTCCACTCGTGTGTACCTGGGTTCATCCCGACAATTTGGCACCGCTTTGTACAAACACTGACTAGGGACATCAGCTGCTGTTCAGGAATGGAGACAAATCTTTTCTCCCTTTCATTCTTGTTCATACATTTCCACCAATATTATTTGTTCTGAATTAATCCACAGCTAAGCAACAACTTAACGAAGGAACAACACACCAAATAGCAGATTTTACACTTACTTCCTAATCTGCATTCTGTTTTCCATTGTGTGTAACAAGTGTGTATGCATTCCCTGTTTGGAGTGGACGATGAGTCTATGGTTTGCACAAAAGAGAGAGAAAATCCAGATTTAATTGCTGAGTTTGCTACACTAGTGGGCAAAATACTGTCCCAGACAGCCCACCCATATAACATGAACAGTAACTCAACTGACAAAGTTGAATTTGTAAAGCGTATAAATACAGGAATGTCATTTTTGTATTAAAAACAAAAGCAAGAAAGGAGGATAACATTACTTCTCTTGAATGGTTACAAGATATTTGTTACCAGAGCTTATGCTGGAAGGTCACAGCTATCCCCTGAGACGTTGCCTTTCACTGAACTAATTTTTAAAAAGTAGGTGGGTTCAAGAACCACTTTTTAAAATCAGGTGAGGAGTATTTCCAAGCTCATCTCCTGAACCCATGACACACCCTTTAAGTCACCTTCCTGGTATTCAAAACCTCTGCTAAGTCTGCCCTGTTGTAATTACCGGGCAGCCACTGCCTCAGGATAAATCTAATAGACTTTTTGGCACTGTCAGATTAAAACTTACCTATCAACTCACTGCAGTGCTTCAGCTCTCCCTAAATCTGTACTTGGGAGAGAATTTATGACCAGGAATCGCATTTTGCAAAATGATTAAAGTTACCAAACATCCATAAAAAGTTGCAGTTGCAGATATCATTTTTTTGAAAGTCTGCTTAATTTATGAGAGGTGGAAGGTTTATTGTCATTTAGAGTCCACAGTGATGCAGCAATTTAGCATTCTGCTGAAGCTGTGCACAGCTGCTGTCTCATTTATGATTTTTACATGTTTTTCAATTGCCATGTTTGTAACTGGGGGCGTCCGCATACTGGGAAGGGGGGAGGGGGCGACAGACTCTCCTGATTGTTCCCTACCCTACTGCTAAAACACGAAGCAGGTCATGTTCCTTCCAACAAGATTGCGGACTATGCAGTGAGCTTCGGCACTTACTCTTCAGCACTTATTCTAAATTCTCTCCTCTCCAAAAGCCCCCCCCCAAGTTCTGCAGTACGATAAAATTAAGCACAGATGTAAACTCCTCTGCTGCCAGTCTGGCACTGGAGGTCCTACATGCTGCAAGGACAATGAACCGCCACGTTAACTCAACTGAGAAGTGTTTTCGTCGGCCCAATCCCAGCACTGGGACTCGCTGGCAGACAGAAGCCGGTGACCCGCACGTCTGGAAAGTAGGGTCCTTTAGCCTTGCAGGAGGCTCCTGACAGAAGACATCCTCTAATTCTGCCCCGCGTTGGTGTTCTTACGTTCATTACAGGCAGCAAAGACGGTTTCCGTCATCAGCTTACGGTCAATTGCCCATCATTATGAAGTAACAGATGAAGTGCTTCTCTGGATTAAATCCATGTTAAATCCACACTGTGATTGCAGGTTCTCTGTGCAGGGAGAACTACAAGCTTCTTAAAAGGACAACCTCTATCTCTTTAAGAGCTACAATATAGCATCAGAAGCCTTATGCAACTTAAATTACATTTCTTTCAGTCATCCTGACAATCTTCCTCATGGCTTCGGACTTCTTCCCCTTGGACCGCTTCCTGTCTTCTTCACTCACTTCTCAGTCCACTTCCACCTAGGTATGTACACCTTGAAGCCTGTCAGATAGAAGCACTCCATGAAGCTTATCACAGGATCAGAGAATGGGTGAGGTTGGAAGGGACCTCTGGAGGTCATCTGGTCCAAACTCCTTACTCAAGCAGGGCCACCTAGAGCCAGTTGCCCAAGACCACGTCCAGACAGCTTTTGAATATCCCCAAGAATGGAGACTGCATGACCTCCCTGGGCACTCTGTGCCAGTGCTCGGTCACCCTCACAGTAAAAAAGTGCTTCCTTGTGTTCAAATGGAGCCTCTCGTGTTTCAGTTTGTGCCCGTTGCCTCTGGTCCTGTCAACGGGCATCACTGAAAAGAGTCTTGGCCTGTCTTCTCCACATCCTCCCTTCAGACACTTATACATTGATAAGATGCCCCCCCAGCATCTGCAGCTTAACAAAGACTCTGCAATGCCATCGGGTGAAAAGCAATACTTGTCCTGTTCATTCCCACCTACTGCTTGGTGTGAACAGGTAACCCAGCACAGTACCAGGTAACGGAGCGGCACCTTTCCGTGTTTAGAGATGTACGTATCAAAAGCTAAGAAGCTCTTAGTATCGCCTACAGCTCAAGCTTTTGATTCTGCGTGCAGGTCGGTGCCTTCCCCGCTGTGAGGCAAATTCACCCTGACCCTTCAATAAACTTTGAGAGAGACCTGGAGAATTTTGATTAAACAGCAATTAAAGCTACCAACACTATGTTAAAGAAAGCCAACGACAATTGAAATTGAGTCAGTGTAAATGCTGGACATGGAATATGTGCAAATGCCCATTTGGAAAATGTTTATTTATTATCTATTGCTTTAGGAGATTTACTCTCATTTGCAAATTGAGTCAGTTGTAGACATGAGACTGGACATAAGGCGCCCTGATCACCATCCAGGTCCTTCCAGCTGCTCTCCATGCAGTTTGCAGCTTCCTAACAACTGAGGTTCTGACAAGCACCAGCACTGCCACGTGCTGATCAAAACTGAATCACTGAGGTTTCCAAGGTCAAACTAGTGCAATGCACAGATCTCCAAGCTGAGAGGTGTGCAGCGGAGTATAGGGATGCCTCACCTATCTGCCTATCCTACTATCAATAATTCCTTTATCTTATTTTTTGTCAGTTCATGTTTTCATTTTTCATTTTACCAAGCTAAACTTGTGTTTATAACTGAAAACTAATTAAAGACATTTTGATTTATCTCTGCAAGAAATTCAGTCTCTCCCCCTTGAGCACTGTAATTTTCCAGCTTAATTGAATCCTACATTGTGTTTATGATGTAATTTTAAGAATCCCTAAAAACAAACTTGAAAGGCTTTTTTCATTAGTTCTGAATTTCTTTTGCAACAGGCAGTGTTTTATCTATGGAGAAAGCTGGAGTTCCTGTCAATTGTAATAAAATCCAAATGCTTCTTAATAACTGGAGTGAAGTCAAAAGGAGCCACAACAATGAGGAATTAGAGATTAGCAGCAGTAATCATGGACTAATTGAAACAATAACCTATTAACTGGTGTCTTGGCGGTCCTTGCAGAAACAGGAAGCTGTGTGTAACTGAAGCTGGCATTACTAAGCATATAGACTTGTTCTCCTTAATGAAATCCTTGTATTGCCAGGAAGAGACCTCACGCTTTCCCTGTCTGCGAGAACAGAAAACGGTAATCGCTGGCATTTAGTTAAGTTTCACAATCAGGAGCACATTTCATGCTAAAGAACTACAAATTAATTATCTTTTTTAAAAAAATACAGTTTAGCTCTGCAGCTTTAGCATTAACAGCCAGAGAGATGTAAACTCTTGCTCTGTAAGCAAATCGTGGTGTTGTCTGAGTTTGTTTCCAAAGTAGGTAGATATCATATCGTGACGATATGGCATGTGAACATTAACACGTCGGTTTCAGCAAAGCAGCTAGCAGGAGTGTTTGGAAAGGTCACTCCTTTCAAGGATGCCCAACAGTAGCGGTCCTTTCGGGGTTACAGCACAGGGGACTTCATCGTATGAGGGAAGCTGGTGTCATTGTGGAACGTCCACCGCAATGCAAGAACGTTTCTGTCGCTTGACGGAAACTGAGCATCTGCCCTTCTCTCGTTCCCCGAGAAAGGAGGAGGCAGATGTTTGATGAGCAGATACGGGCAGTGCCCTTAGCCACGTCAGCAATCCATAGCCAGATAATTCACTGCAAAACACTTACCTACCTGTGCGAAACATCGTACCCGTTTGCTAATGCAGCGGATACTGGAGTAGAAAGACCCGGCAGAATTGAACCCTTCAAAAAGAAACAATCCTTGGAAACAAACGGTGAGGGAAATTGTGAACATTCACCTCAATAATTCTGGAAAGGGACCCAGCATCAGCACAAGCCGTCCTGCAGCATAACCGTGCCCAAGTTGACAGGCTAGCAGCCTAAAATCTGTAGACCAGAGCAGTATATGATGTAAATGTTGTCCATCATAAAAATCAATGATTCTTTTGCTAAGTGGTCAATATTTATTTAGCTTTAGCATTGTTTAATTCAATGCATCAATTAAAGATAGTGTAATGTCTGATTTGGTCCCAAGCTGCTGTTTCTGTTTGTCGTTACCTCATCTGTTTGATATCACTCATGTCTTTAAGTCTCTGCTCTTTTGTCCCCTTGCATAACTCAAGGACAGGAGTAATTGACATGAAACTTTTAAAAATTAATTTCACCGCATACGCCACTAACAGAGAGTGCAAGTCCTCAGAATCATTTATAACTTCATGGTGATTGGCCCTGACAAAACAATACCTTAAAAACTCACGAAAGTAAATTATGGTCCAGGCAAATGGCTGAATGCGAGCTGGGCCCAAGGCTTGGAGCGCAGCCAGGCAAAAACAAAGTAATGCGCTTTTGATATTAATAACAGAGATGATATTGATCTGTAAGCCAGTGTCACTTCTACGCTCAGGCAAGGAGATTGCTTCAGGCATTTAGTCCACTGAAAGCCACTTTCCATATAGGCCATTTAATTCTGGGAGTCTTTAATTATATGAAATGGAACCCAGTTAAAGGGCCAGATACCTATTTACTCATCTTAGATATGGGCTGTGATTCAGGAAGCTGTCAAAAAGGTATATAACTCAATTCTTAGATTTCAAAACGCAGCCGTCTTTTTATATGTTTATTTCATCTGTGGATTTCTTTGGCTCAGAGCCCGCTGGGAATTTGTAGGTACACGGACTCAAATTATAGGATGATATTTTTCAAAAGACCTGAAGCTAATATTCCAAATTTTTTTAAAATTTATTTTTATAATTTTTTTACACAACAAAAGCAGCAACTCAGATAAGAGAGTCAACGTGTCTTACCAAAACGCAGGATGCACTAGAAAAGAGATAGTATAGATCGACAGTTTGAAATCTAACCCCTGGATGCAGCAAACTTGACTGCCGTATCTGTCATACAGGGGACTGCATTCCCAGGGACAGACAGATACGTCACAGGAAAACAAAAAATTTCAAAATTTCCCTTAGTAAAGACAATCTACAACCTTATTCCAACAGACCACAGTGCTTGACAGAAAGCTCTTTAAACCTTTTTTCTTGCAGCGTCTAGCACGTCCAGTACAAACATTTCCTTGAGAACCAGTTAAGTCTCATCCAGCAGCAGGCAACGCAGTGTGGAGCACGGCTGGGCAGAGACAGCCGCTTGCGTCGGTGGGCTTTGCCATTAGCTTTTCTCCTCGTCACAAAGCAGAAAATTGCCTGGTGTTTTATTCCCCTCTCAGTTCCCGTATTACACCCCGCCATGGAAACTCACCTGTACAAGGCCCAAATCTCTGGGCTTCGAGCGAGGATTTAATGCCGCGGAAATACGGAAGCGAAGTGTCTCACACTAACCCAAGCACAGGCTGCAAAACGCCTGCCCATCAGCCAACCTCTGCTGTTCCAGCCTTGCCCTTCCGCCACAACCACATTAGCTTTAATTAAAATAACAATCAACGTAATTTACCTGAGAAGACGGAAGACTTGTACTCCTATTAACAGATAGTTCATTCCATCTCTAAACAGACACTGAGCTCCGAAGCTCAGAAGCAGCAACAATCGACATATTAAGCACGTGACAGCGTTTCACAAAAGCAGGGCAAGGCAGAAAGGGAAGCGGGGGTCAGCAGCGCTCACCTACCCTTCTCCACCTGGAGATCCCGAATCAATACGAGGAAGTGAAGAGAGACCCGGTGCTCAATGCCAAAGTGTCGGCCAAGTTGTCGTGCTGTTAAACAATCCATCGACTCCTGTATAACGCACGTAACTTCTGTCGAGCTACGGGGAACAAGTTTGTTTGGGTTTGTTATGGATGTGAAACGAATGGAATCCTAAACACAGCTGTAGCATTGCAGCAGTTCTGTGCACAAAAATACGTGACATTGCAAAGCCCACGCTCTTCACCATTGTCTTGCTTGATGCCATTTACGCCTGAGGATGTCAATAAAGAGGGTACTTGATCCTCATCATTTTAGAGTCAGATTTTGTGTAATCACGCATCACAAAGCAGCTTAAAAGAGTAGGAGAAAAACTCATCTAAAATAGAGGTTTCAGAAGCTGTACCAGCAGCAAAATATGAGAGTAGATCCAAACTGCATTCAAGGTGAACAAGCTGAGCTCTTAAAACTTGACAGACCCCTCTGACGGTGGGAAAAATAGTTTAATAAAGATTTACATTGCCGCTGACTTTCAGTGGATGACGATACTTTTGTTTAACAAAAAAGAGAAAGAGTAAAACAAAACACCCACACCCCATTACGCCGCTTTTTACAGCACCTCCTCGTGAAAAGGTCAGAGTAGACCTAGAGAAGTACAACAACAAAGTGAGCAAAGATGTTCAAGCGGTATGGAAAAGGACCTCCCTTCTTTATGAGATTAAATAAATTAGGATGATTAGCTTGCAGAAATAAGCAACTGAGGACAATGACAGTAGTCTGCAAACCAGTTTGGGGAAAATTAATGATTATTTACCGTTACCCCAACACAAAAGCTAGGTGTCTTCCCCCCCTACCCAACTGAAATGGTCGGGGAGAGCATTTGTGAGAAGGAACATAATTACTTTGTGAAACTCATTGCCACGTGCTGTCACGGAAGCAGTAATTATAACGAGCTACTACGAAGGGATTAGCCAAACCCATGCTATTTTCCACATACAACTTGATGCTAGGGAGCTCGCCAAACCAGAATGTATAAGAGGGAAAAGACCACTTTATAACTAAAATCATGCAATCGTTTAGGTTGGAAAGGACCTAAAAAGCCAAGCTTATTTCAAAGTCAGATCGTTTTGTGCAGGCCTTTGTAGAGGCAGGATAGCCTTGCCCAATCTTGTCCTGCTTCTAATACACGGCCCTAGCATCTGCTGGCTGCCAACGGCCAAAGCGAGATACCAGCTGAGACGGCCTCTGCCTACTGCACCGGTCACGCAGGACACAGGGTCGCTGAATCACAACGTTCTACTAACTAACAAGAGGGATGTGTGGTAGCCTCTCATAATTTAATATTGCTCATAACATGTTTTGAGGATGAAAAGATGAAAACTTGCTTGGCAGTAATTCCAAGGCAGTAGCTGAACAGTATGTATGTCATCATTGCAAAGACTTTCACACTTCTCATTGACACTCTGTGGTCTCAAAATGGCAAAGGATTACCAAAACTACTCACTTTAGACAGCAGAACTCATTAACCTTAAGAATTCAAACTTCTTTTACGTCCCAAATGAGAAGAGTTTAAGAAAAAAATCCACGTTATCGCTAGTCTTTGTATCACAAAAATACAGTTCTCTCCGTCGTAAGCAGCTGCTGTCGCTCATACGGCTGTCTGAGGCAGACTGTGCTGCGTAGAACATTTCTCCTATAACTTTCAACAGTTTGGCTGTTGGGCTGATTCTAAGTGGAAATCTTTTAGCTCCTCAATCAGCGTGGAGGGTAAGTTCAGCTCTTGAAGATGGGGAAAATAAGCGTCCACCAGCTGACACGTTAAGAGACTTAAAATTATAAATCGTGCCATGTGGTGGTGGAATATTATTGTCAGTTTGTATATAGCTGGGGTCAGAAAGAAGACGACAACAGCAATCAGGATCACCAAGAAATGACTAATTGTTTTTGTTGGTAAATTCAGACATTAGAGAGGCTGCAATAAAAGGAAGCCTATTGATTTGTCCGGAGGGCACCCCTGCTGCATTTCTCAAATGAATATATTGGTACAAAATGAGCAAAACACCAGAAGACAAAATGTGTCTGAAAACAGTAAAGAACAAAACCGCTGTATTGCAAATGCTACCAGCCGAGCATTCACAAACATACTGTCTGCAGACAACATTCCTTCAATTTAATAAGAGTAGTTGGGAAGGAAAAAGGTAAAAAGGATTTGGTGCTATGCCAGCGTACATTTTTTTCTCTGTAATCTGTCATGTTTCTCTCTTAATTTCTGTAAATAAACAAGACTGGCCATCTGCCTACTTTGAGTGAGGTGTTTGCGTGCCCTCTTACAGTCTCTCCCAGTTTTTAACTGGAAACCTCCCAAACGAAAGAGTTAACCCACTTTCTATATTAAATATTTACATAAAAATGTTCAGGAAGGTGTGTGTAAATTATAAATAATGTAAGGCAGGACTGGTCTTGGTTAGAGCTAAGAGACCCAAATTGTATCATCATAATACATTATTCACATATAATGCATCTATTCTCCTCCATTAGTGTTACTAGAAAAGGCCCCTGAGTGCTTAACTTGAATTTGGAAGAGTGTAATAAATGTGAGATAAACAAATAGCAGTGGGGATGCATCTGTAGTTAAACAAGTGTAAATTAGAGCTCAGCCTAATTCCGCCAAACTACACGTAGGACAAACATGACACTCTCCAGGAACAACAGATCACTTACAAACTGCAAAAAACCGACACAATAAATCCCAATTATTTGATATAGTACCTCCTCTGCCCCCCCCCCCCCAGGTTTCCATGGAGAACAGTATTCTGCCGAATATTCCCCAGTAAAGTTACACTTAAATAACCTTCGCATTGTGACAGAAAATGACAAATGTAGAAAATACGCATTTAAAATCACACTTCCTCCTAATGCCCAGTATGTGTGCACCTCTTTTGGACACAAGAACAGAAACATGCTCCAAGTCCTCTTCTACTGCCGGCCTGTGCTATGCAGCTCATACCGTATAAGTGTATTTTAAAATAAGTGACTTATAAAAATGCTCTTGGTCATCCTTTTTAATATAAACCACAAATATATGGATGAAACCGTGAAATTACCGTGAGTGGGCTACAGTGCAAGCTCAGGAAAGCCATCCCTCCTGCTGTCCCACGTTCTCTCTTCAACTAGAGAGCTTTTTTTCCCCAGGCCCCCACAAATACCATCAGCTGCTGATTACCGAGAGCTTGAGAAGTGATTTATTAATTTCCCACTTGCTTTCAGCTTTGGAACATGACTGTACTCAACAGCAGTCACCCAACTCCTTGGGCTAGTTTTGCCAGGTGTTTCCTGGCCGGTGCCTCGAGCCTCTCTCTCTCTTTTTCACACGGGTTTCTATTACGGCAACGCACAGAATTGTTTCAGTAGTTCTTGGGGCAATTTTTTACTTTTTTGGTATTTCCCCGGAAGTGAAATAAATAAATGCCCCCTTCCTCTCAACAACACAAATATTTCTGCCTGTTTGGAGTTCTGACTCATTTCTCTGGGCAACATGTAACTTATATGCGAAAGCAGCTCGGCATACGGAGGCAAGCAGGCGCAGGGGAGTACCTGCTGATAGACGGAGAGCTTCCGTGGCCCGTGACTCGTGTTCTGCTGACTAACCCAGCAGAAGCCTACCTCCACAGCGAGGGTGGCAAAGTCCCTTCATTCAAGGCAGTCACCTTCTCGCTCCAAGTGATTTCAACAGAGACGCCTTTCCATTTTTTACGTATTCCCCCACAATATCCAACTGCCCACAAGAAGACCATTAAGCCAATGCTGGACGTTACGTTTGAGAGGGACATCATTCAAAGTGTCCTCTGCTTCCACCCGTAGCTCCTTTTAACATGTCTTTTACAAACCACGTACGCATCTTTTTTCGTTGGAGTAGGCTGGGAGGAAGGAAGAGGATTCTGATAGACTAAGCAATATTTTCCTCAGACGTGCAAGCTGCTGCTGGCCTAATAGCAGGGCAGCTGTGTGGTGGCACGCTTACTCGTTGCAAATGGTGACTCAAACGTCTAACCTGAAAAATCAGTACGCGTAGTACTGGTGAAAAACAAACGATACGTCACAAAGCCTGAACGGTCACAGTGCTAGAGGGGAAAATAAAATTGCTTGAGACCAGTTTCCTGATTTGGTATAGGCCAAAGAGCTGGAAAAGAACCACTCTTCGCAGGCACTACGAAGAATGTGATGAGCAAACACTACTACAGCAACATCATCCTGTGACTACAAAAGGATATTTTGGGGTCAGAAACAGAGATCTTGCTTCTGCCACTACCCCACGATGGAATCTCAGGTGCTGCTGATTCCTTAGGTGTGAAGAGAGAGAGTTTCCTAGGCCTGGGAAGTGTTTAAGAGATCTTCAGGTGAAAATGGGACTGCGAGCACAGAGAATATTCTCATTAGTAATTAGCAGTACACATCTGTGGAATTGCAATGCAGTATGCTCAGTCCAGCAGGTCCTAGAACACCACGCTGTGGTGCATAAAGTTAATATTTAGGCTTAAATGCCTCTCAGAAAGGCTTCATAAACAATACTCATTGAAACGAGAAAGTCAACCGCTATGCGAATGGTGTTACTGCTGTTCTGCGGAGGTTTTTTTACCTGTTTATTCCTGCTAACTATGGAGGTTCAAGTTCAAGAAGCAAGCGCCTTCTCTGAACTGCAACTTACTTACAGCTTGAATGACTTTTATTTGCCAAGGAATTTTGCTGTGAGGATGAGTTTTACGGCAGCGGCACAGTCCTTTTGCTTCCTTCCTGTAGAACTTAGAGACCTTTGCTAAAATAATCAAATCGATTATTAGTGCAAGTAGGACAGGAGTAAAATAGTTGTCTGGTTAGTGACATGTCTTGAACAAATAACATTTCCAGCACAAGGGAATTTTCACTCTCCGAAGGTGAGTTGGGGAAACACACATTTACTAAAGAATCTTCAGTGGGAATTTTTAATAGGATTCATAAGTTGCGCTGTAAGCAATTAATAGGTCTTGTGCTAACAAACTGCAGTGATGAACGTGCAGCTGACAAGCAAGAATTTCCCAGGACATCGGAAGAGTAAAAAAAATTCAATAAATTAGGAAAATGCACATGAGGAACGTTCTGAAGTCATACTCTGAATATAGGAGGCCTCTAGATATTAAAGTCTACACCCATCCAATAGGGAAGGCTTTATACGTCACAGAAAATCCTCAGAGCCAAGAAATGGCTCTAGAATTCCTCAACAAAATTTAAAAACATTGATGTCACCTGAACAAAAGAGCAATAATAATAATAATAATAAGCTAATTAAAGCTTCCCAAACAGCTACTGCAGAACTATATGAGGACTCAGTCTCACAAATTTTTTTGGTGTTACAAATTGTTTCGCTAGGTATTTTTAAGCTGTATGTTCCTCAGATGAAGGGAGTCAGACATGCATACCTTAGGGGACCCAAACTTCAAGTGGGCAATGTGTAAGTTAATTTAAATATTAAATATAACAACTTTATGATATCCTAGAATACACCCCAGGCAAAACCTACAGAAAACCACCCCAGAATCACTACAGAAAGTGGATTTCAAATAGCAAACATTTTTTTCCCCTTAGTAAGGTATTTCTCCTCCTCCATTCATTAACAGCCAATTAGCTCCCAAGCCCTTTCCCCAGTGCTGAGGGTTTCTTTTCAACAAAACAAAACAGTATTACAAAACAAAATAACAAAGAACCTTAACCCCAAACAAAACCCTCAGTGTAATTACTTAATATAGAGACAGATTCACAGAAAAGCTGAAAGCCCAGCAACAGCAACAGAGAAATCCCCATATGCACTACTAAGACTTACAAGAGCTGTTGTAAGCCGAGAATTGCAGCCTTACAGCCCAGAACAGATTACTTTACATGATGATGATGACGACGACGACGACGATGACTATCACACAGATGTATTTGGCAGTACAAGGACCTGGCAGATCCACGGTCGTAGCTTCACCTGCTATTCCAGAGGCTTTCCCTGGCATTCATGTGCCGATTGAAAAGTGTGCATGAAATCAATGCACGTATGTTTGCCAACATGTGACAGTGTGTGTGCAGCTACAGGCACGCTACCAAACCCCTCATTTACTAATATAGTTTAGTCACTTAACAAATTAAGCAGTATTTTCTCTATCAGCATGTTTTCTAAATATGGAACTCTGTGTTGTTTGCTTCAGTCTTTATCATGAGATCTCGGTCTCTCTCTTGCTTAGAATTTCATAAACAAATAACTGGAATTACTTAGAAACAGCCTGATTTAATAAGACATGAGGATGACTATAAAGCCACTCTAGTTCTATTATCACACTAAAATCCACTAAATTATTCACCAAAGATAATTACATTAAGTGAATTTGTAAAGTTGCATAAAATAAAAAGGGAAGGAAGAACCAGACAGATCTGAGGACCTCATATTTTAATAGAATTTCCCCTGAAAAAGACTAGGTTAATTTCATTAAAATGCTTCATTTTGTTTATGTCCTTTAAATTTACAACACCCATCATTAGCAAATATGCTTTTTTGGCCTCTTTCCATAAACAATTCACTAGAAATAGAACTGTCTGGTTTAAGCCCAAATGCTCCCTTACAATATTTGCATCCCAGTCTCCCACTGGGGCAGCACGCGGTATTCGGATCTTGAATGCTGACTAAAAATAAATGGTGAAACAACCGACTTGTTTTCCTAGCTTTTGAAAAGTGCTGTGTAAAGAACAGCCTGAAGTGTGAAAAATGATGTGATTTTCACAATTACTGCATCGCAGGCAGATGAGGGTGTTAACTAACGATACCAAGAAAAAGCATTTTTTTCCCCCCAGAATTTCAAGAGGAATAATATTACTTGTGGGTATATTTATATGCTTATTTAATGTGATAGTGTCCCTTTAAGTAAGCTTGTCACAGAAGATTTATTTTTTGTCCCTATTGTCTAAGAGTATAGCGTAAGGAGTACAAAAGGTCCACTGCCCAGGATACAGACCCTAGAGGCTTAGGCTAACAAAGCAGCTGACAAGGAGAGACTGGGTGACACAATGAATGAAGTGTTCACGAGATCCTTTTGTTACAGATAGCAAAAATATAAAAACAAACAATATTCGATTCAAAGCAATTAGGAATAACGTTAGCATCAAAAATACTGAAACTGTAGTGCACTGGAAAAGGTAGTGGATATCAACTCTTTAATTATTTCCAAATACTTTATCATCTATCTAGATGTAATAACTCAATTTTATGCCACTTTCATGGAAATCTATTTCATTATTTTCTTACTTTTTTTAGTTTTTCCATCGGTCTGTTCCATTTAATGAATACATGGATTTTGAATATTAGGTGAATAGTCCCTGCAACTGAACACAAAAGGGAAATGATGCAGATAGCATTATGGTCCTGCTTCTTCTTGCATTAGGTTGGAAATGATATGCAGTAAGGATTATGCTTTGTTTAAAGCCAAGCCTCTGCCTCTAAAAGAATACATTATACAAATCTTCTAATGTTGTTGAAATTCCCCAAAACTTGATTGTGTCAGACATAATGTGGCAATGAGGTTCTTATCCCTACCTTATGCCGAATAAATATCTAATATCAGAGAGTATAACCTTGGAAAAGTATACGCTAGGGAACATCCCTCCCGTCAATAATTCATAGTGCTGGTGGTGGGAAGGTACATTCGGCTAGCCCCGAACATTATACGGAATACATTAATGCCCACGCAGCCACAGCTCGGAGGAGAGGCGGTGGGGGAAGGGGACCGCACCAGAGGGGACCGACTTTCCTTTCAGGCCCATTAAAAAATAACCCTTGGAATTATTCAAAGTAGCACTCTACCCACGAAAAAGCAAACCAAACAAGGCCCCCTCCTCGACAAGTCCATCGTCAGAATTATTCGAGGGAGAGAGCATGTGTAACACCCATCCTTACACACGCGCGTGCTACAGAGATTTGTCTTACATTGGCGAACCGTAAGAAACACAGGGTTAGCTTCCCTCGGTCGGCGCAGCCGGAATTACGCTGCCGAGAAACCGGAGTAATGCGCTGATGGACGAGGCCCCCAGGAGTCCACGTATTCCTTCTACTAATGGTAACCCCCAAATCAATACATTCAGGTTCAGTGATGTTTCTATAGGCAAAAGTACAGATGCCATTCAAACGAGCTCGAAATAAATAAAATAATTTTCTGATATCATGTACCTGCCTTAAAGACGATTGCTATTTCAAAGACAAAATGAGAGTAGATTTTAATACAGTTTGGGGTCTTTTGCATTCCTATTTGCTCTTTAAGTGTTACAGTTTAAATGATTTAGGAACCAGAAGAATAACTAAGGAACCCAACAGTCATTATCTCAAATAATGAGACTTTTTAATGCAAAATCAATGTTTGTTATAATGAAAATAGATGCCTCAGCTCCTGCAGGGTGATACATACAATTCTTTTTTGCTGTTAAACAGAACGCGATTGCTTATTTTCACCAACACGACGAACATTTTTATTCCGTAGTAAAAATAAAATGTCAGAATTTATTTACTGTTATTAAGGACATATATTTAACCAGAAGCTCCCATCACGTGACTGGGAATAATTTTCTGCGAACTTTCAGAAGCTTGAGGAAGAAATGCAAAATTTCCAACAAGTAATGAAAAAGCTCACTCTGGGAAAAAATTGTCTGGTTGCATTCCAGCTTCTGTTCAGATGGTTGACCAAACTCTTCATTTGTTATGTCAAATGAACCAAATTCAAAAGCTAATAAAAAATATCTTAAGCAGCCTTAATGAAGGAAAATAAAACACTTCTTCCATAACAACATATCACAACTGTTATCAATGCTGAGCAAATTATTATTACGATTATGATTGATTATTATGATTTAGAGTCAATGCATGTATTTATGGTCATTTTTGATCTCCGAACATTAGCAAAAGCATTCACATTACCACTTCGGAGCCATATTCTAGTAAGCGTCCAGACGATCTAGAAGAACACAGAGAAGCTCATGGGCTTAAATGCTTCGTTTGAAACACTCTGTGTATTGCTCAACAGTCACATTTGGCTTGGTTTTTCATGCAATGCCTAAAAGGTGTAAAATCAGAACACGAAAAAGAAGAAAACGAGCAGCAAAGCTGCCAATATCCTTTAAAATGATTTCTCGGGTTCTTCTTTCAGGAACAGGTGAAGAACAAGTTCTCACTAGAATGGAGCTACACCTGGCAGCAGATCTGCCGAGGAATCTTCAAGAACTAATCAGCAAGAGGTTCGGGGCCTGTGAGGGGTTTATGAGCTCAATTTGCGTTGATTATTTGGGTGCTGCTATCTCGAATAATACGGTTTTTTGGCAGCTGCAATCAGTAAAGGGTGCCTTTTGCAGAAATGACAGCGGAAAAGCCTATCATTCGGACGTCTGTGCATCAGAGGAATTTCTTGTAGCGATCCAAACGCTTCAGAAAAATGCAGTCTGTCTTGACCGGGTGCCCAGGCGGGTCCCGGGAGCCTTGACAGCATATACATTAAACACAGACAAAGGAGGGCGAGCTACGGCAGGTCGCTCTGGGCTGCGTCCCATCAGCCTTTGTCATCGGCTGCTTTTACGTTATGTACCGTAATCTGCTCGTGTGGCACGCCGCTGTTTGAAACAGTTGTACTCTTATTTGGGAAGCTTTAACTGAAGAAACTTTTAAGGATAATCGGTGTGAAAACACCGCAAATCCTGCTTTTCAGTAACAATAAATGTGAAGAAAACAGGCACATTTATTCCAAACCGTTAGCAGTTTGGAAGCAATAATACTCATCAACCAGTTCAGCCTTGGTTCCAAGCCAGTCACTTAATGGTGAAGACCCAACAACTAGAATTATACAAAAGAGTTTCCACAAGCACTTTGTTTTTCCTCATGTGATTGGATAAAGCTGTGCCTTTCCTTTTTACTAATGTTCATTCTTCATGAACATTGGGGAAATGGAACCGAGTGGATCACTTGTTAACGAAAACCAAATTACGATCCACACAGAGGCATTTGTGGAAAGCAATGTTAAGAGTTCTGTGAGCAAGAAACTCTTACTGGGAACTATTTTGTGCTCATTCAGTAAAACACAGCGATAATTTTATGACGGATAATAATTTCAGTCACTACTAAACTTTACAGGTGAAACTTGATGGTTCATTCTCAAGGTTGATAAATATTAGCAAAATATTTTCAAGGAAGAGTGTTACTTCTGTATCATTTTGAGTAAATCATGATCTGCTCATAGGTATGATGCAGAGCGAAGTAAAGCCTAAATTCTTTGAGTTAATTACTCACTGTGATCTATTTTTTCATTTTCAAAGTAACTGTGATTGACACAAAATAGAGAACAGTCATTTTTGCCTACAATGGCAGAATTCAGATCTTTAAAACATATAACTAACCAAGAAATGCAGTTTTATGTAGGGAATTTCCCTAATTTACACGTTCTTTGTAACAAAACATACAGGGCCTCACATTATGGAATCTGTAGGCATTTGCATGAACTGTTCCGCTGTGGTGCATGCTCATATGTGCCTTTCCGAAACAGCTTTCAGAATTGAAAAGAATTTTATTTACAGCATACCAGCTACCTGTGTTGCACTACATCTGCCTTAATTATTACATAAAGAATATGAAATATTTAAATGTCTCTGTGCCATATGAGAGATTCATTAACAAATGACATACGCAGAAAAATTAACCCCATTCAAGTGTTTAGGAAAGCGTGGGGTCTTCCGGAAAGCGTCACAGACTTCTGCAGTATTTCAGAAGACTTACAGCAACTGTCCTCAACAGCCAGCTGCTTCCTGACTAAATATCTAAAATACCCTAAGAGTATTTCTTCAAAAGATGAACGACACTAAAGTTTCAGGATGGGGCTACTTTCAGTGAAGGAGTTTGCCCTGATATGATTCATATTTGTTGTTGAAATCACACACTTCGGTAAGAAATGGGATGAACCGAAAGTTGTAACCAGGAGTCGTATTTGCAATACAATTTCTGGTACATGAATATATTCGCTTCGGAGGTAATACCGAGGCAGCTTTCAACAGAGCTTAGAACAAACATATATATGAAAACCTGAGCCTTTCTTGAAACCTTAACTGTAGCGGAACAGCTTTTAGGCTCTTCTTTCTTTCTCTTTAGCATTTAGGAGTTTGAAAATCCGTAATGCATCTTTTTCAACATGCAGGTGTATTCACTGTCAGCTAAACTGCAGGCTCAATCAGCATACATAAACTCTGCCCCTAAGCAGTCTGTACTGGTTTATACAGAGATTAGGATTGCTTTGAATTACACATGCAATCAGGACATTTCATAGAGCAAATTGTGGTCATTTTGACAACTATACAGCAAGCTTAATTTCAGGCCCAAGTCTATATGATATTCAGAGATACAATGAGGTAATTTAACATTTTAAAAGGGGAGTATGTAGTATAAATTAGTAGAAAAATCATGACACTTACAAACTTGTTCTAAAGACGTATTGTTCCTTTTTCTTCAGAAAAACCCCCACCAGTTTCTATTAAGAATAAATTAACCACTAAAGAATTCCATTGATGGCCAATTCATACTGGAAATCTATTTTAAACTTGGGAAAGAAAGGAAGGGAAAAGAGGGCAGAAAAGAGGGAGGGAGAGAAGGATGCCAACGCACGCAGAACGCCTGCAGAAATACTGTACTTCTGGCGTGCAGTCTGCAGAGCGGCAGCCCACCCGACAGCAAACTGCCCTTTGCAGAGGATATCAGCTATTCTTGTAACAGCCAGCTCTTCCGAAAAACCAGTCCTCACTGTAAATATACATATGTGTGTGTATATACATATATCTACACACACACCTACCTATGACTTAAGAAACCTGTTCTGGGTTTGGAGGCATGGGAATCCTAAGCACGGAGGGGATCTCATAGGAGGGCTTGCTCCTGCCCCGTGAACCGGGCTATGAAAGCTGCAGCGATGAGCAGAATATCGAGCAGATATCTCTACAGATCCACATGTTGCTTATGCCTTTTATCCCAAAGTATCCTGCTATGTAATAAAAAAAATAAATGAATAATCTGACATGCATTCGAACTCTGATTTCTTTGAAACAATTTCTTCCCCTCTGTAAACTTTGAAGGAGTACCTACGCAACTTTATGTGCTTTCACTACTCTCTTCATAGGCTTCACCAACTTCTTCAGAATAAAAACATCTCTTCTTCAGTCAGGGACTCCATAAAGCACTCGAACCAAGCGTGTGTGCGCGCGCGTGCGCGCCCATTTACCGAATCAGGTATTCTGATGGCAAATGGCTAGAAGCTGAATTCACACAAACTGAATTCTTAGCTGATACGGTAAAAATTCCACCTGTAATACCTTACACAGGCATGGAAGATTTCTTTGCGTCGTTTTTCCCCTCCAGCTGAGTGAAGAGAACTGTTATAGTTCAAACTTATACTAACCAAGGGAAATTCTTAGACGTGTGTGTAAGAACTGGCTTGAGTGGTCCCAGCAGTTCATCCTGCTCTTAACCTTCAAGAATCTGCATAGCCCTACCTCAGCTCCCAGCTTAACATGCACCACAGAAGCTCTTTTTGGTCAAAAGATACTTTTGGGCTGAAATGAAGTTACACACTAGCAGCTGGTGCACTCTGTAGGTGTGATTTTTGCCTTCAAAAAGCTGGAAGTCCTCTGAATATTTGATTAGTACCATAAATACCAGATCAGTAAGAGATGAAATGCCAAGAGAAGAATAGCCAAGATAGGAAATATTGCCTACGGGGACTTACCATGGCCTTTAGCAAAGATAATGCTGCTCTCAATTACACAACTCTCATACTAGAAGCCTCAATGTTTTTTCACTAATTTCTGCTACAGTCTGTCATGCAGTATACGGTCTCCTTTCAATTAAAGATTTGCGTTAAAACGCATAAAAACTAAACTTGTTTTATAAAACTTGTTATTTGGAATTACGGAGGGGTTTTTTTCACATTTTGATTGATAGCAACATCATCAGCCTAGTCTAATTTATCACTCATCATTTTATACTACTGCCAAAAAGGGTTAAAAGCCCTCCCTTTCCAAGCATTAGTACCTGACCTTTACATGGCTAATTTTACTACCGTGACGGAATTTTTAGATTTCTGTATTCCTTAAAATGCACCATGATAGTTGCTGGAATCTTCTAATTTCTTCAAACTGTCTTCCCAATTATTTATTTAAGAGCTGTGTAGATAAGCTCTCCATTCTCACCTAGATCAGTGATAAGAAAGGAAATGGCCTTTTTAGAGTGTCTCTGCTTTTTAAAGCAGATAGAAATAATAAGGTTGACAAAGGAAAAAGGAAAATTGAGCATTATGAGGGCAATAACTTAGAAAGTGTCAGATTCAGAATAATTGAATTCAATGACATTTAATGCTATGGAAAACAATAGCAGCAGCCCAGCCGCCCATCTGATTCATGTCTAGTTCATGTTTAACAAAACAAGGCTAAGGGTCAGGCAGTCACGAGTCCCATAAATAACCTGTTAATGGGATTTCCAAACAAGCTGTCCTCAAAATGGTTTTTCGTCTCACAGAAAGAATATTAAAATGCAAATGGATTCGGGCTGTGTCCTCATAAACAACCATGTTCATTTAACCTCCGACCTCAGCGTTTAACTGCCCATTCCAGCAATTTGTACAGTATTAGCCACAGCACGCCACTCCAAAGTGCTAACTTTGAGAAGAGAGGACTAAATGAATGGGTTACTAGCTGCGATGCTCAGTTAATCATGTCAAAATGACTTTATAGGCATAAAACTATTCTTTTAAAACTTCCCTTTAGTTAGTCGACGTTTTTGCTACGGGAAGAAAAACCAAGCAAAAAAAAAAAAAAAAAGACAAGCAAGTGCCAAGAAAGGTATTTTGAAACATTCCTGACCGCACTGTGCTGTGTGCCAGCTCAACCGAAGAGCAGCGAGAGTATTTCAGCAGAGGCTGCCGTACGGTGTCCCCTGCCTTCCCTCACCCTCCCAACCGGCTGGAAGCCCTGCCTTCGCCTGCCCTGCCTTCGCCTGCCCTGCCTTCGCCTGCCCGCTCCCATCGGCTAGCGGCCAGGACCGCTCACAGTTCTACAGTGCTAAGTCCAGACTTTCCTGGCCCTTTTCTGTACCAGGATGTTCCAGGCATTCACTGCAGCATCTTCAAATTAAAGTACGAAGGTTGCTCTTAACGACTGGGTTTTAAAGGAAGTCTTTTTTGCAAGCGGATGGCTTCTGAGAAAGGGCAGGGGAAGAGCCCCCCTGCACTGAACGGTACGGTACGGGTGGGAAAGGACTAGTTGGGACGTCGGAGCACTCTCACCCGACAGGGTGTCTGTATTTTTTCATCACAGAACTACCATTCCGAAGCATTCATAGCACTTCAGAGTTTATTAAATAGACTTATTAAAACTTCTAGAGAAAACTGCCACAATTGAGCCTGGATCTCAAAGTCATCTCAAAGTTTTGTCGCACAGCTCGGTAAGGAGGAGGAAACAATCGGGACCAAGAGCTTTTAGAAAGTAATCATTATTTTCATGGTTTCTAACATTGGAGCACGCCTGTACTCTCAGTTCATTACTCAAATGGGCCGATTTTTCGCATCAACTTTGGATTCAGAGTTTTTCTCAATAAGTAAATTCCTTCCTGTAAACAGCTCTTTGGGGGCAGTTTCAGGCACCGCTCACTGCAGCCAAGTGATTTGTCTGATTTCACTCACACTGATTGGCAGTAAAGTCTCTGCATATTCAGTATCAAGATTACACTCTACACACTAACGGAAAGATCCTCAACCTCTGTTAACGATCTCCAGATACAGAGGGGCTACTGTACTCCAGTTAAAAAAATAAAATAAAATCGGATTATTCCTCTTGTCTGATTTTCTGTGACCCCTCACAGTACGGAGAACAGAGTCTGCGCACTGAGCAGACCACAATTAAAATAATGTACATTATACTGCTGTGATACACAAGAATCAAAACACGTTTTTGTTTGAATTTAGTATTAATCCTATAACACATTGGCTTGTATTTTGTGAAAGCTTACTGTAATTTGTCAAAGGGAAACATCTTCAGAGACATTCATAGCAGTTTAGCTTTCAGATGAGTCATTTTTCAAAAGCTGCTTCTCCACTGTGTCCACGCAGCCACCATGAAGTTCCGGTACTTTATTCTGAATTTCACAGATAGCCAGAAATTGATTTGGATGACACATTCAAGAAGGACACAACTGTCCAAATCTTAGCAGAATTAGGTGAGATAAAGACGGACACAGAATTATCAGAGACACCAAACACATTTCATCTGCGGAGAGACTAAACTGAGAAGCCTTTTCACTTTGGAAAGGAGGCAACATAGAAGAAACATGATATTACCACAGGTATATAAAGTCGTGAATGTCGGGTACAAAGTCAGTAGATAAAGAGTATTCATTTTTTTTTCTTCTGAAACAAGACACAGGAGGCATAAGTAAACATATTAAAAACTCAAGTGGTTAAGAGATATTTCTATCACTCAGGTTCTCTCATTTCTGACAGGCACTAAAGCAAGTTCCTTGCATTTTTTGTATCGAGCTACTTTACTCCTTTCTGAGGAAGGTGGTTCTTTCTCTCCCACTTTTTCTCTGCTCTAGATCTTTTGTCTCTTGCATGCTCATTTTTTCTTCTCCTTCTCCTTTCTCTTTTGGTAAAGTTTTATTAATGGTCCTACAGGCTCCAACTGACTTGACTGGTTTTGAACCTAATGCTTCGTCTGCTTTTTTGCTCTATACCTCATCTCTTATTAGCTTGCAATTTTATTTTTCCGTATTAAACTCTGAAGGAAAAAGGAGAAGAGAAAGGTGGAGGAGGAAAAAAAAAATGTAAAAGCAATAAATGAATGTATCTCCTTATACATACCTCAGAGAAGTACCATAGTGCATTACATGTTCTATTCTCAGAGCACACTTTGGAGAGATTATTTTAAATTACCAGAGTTTTTGCGCTCTTAAGACGATTCCTTTCGTTGTACAGAAAAATAGTACTGAATTCATTGTTCTGCCAATACAGCTTTGGTTAAATAATTCAAATACCCCCCAAAAACCATTCTTAGGCAAATATCCTCAGAAAAAAAGTTTTTATCTGTATTTGAGTTTTATTTGTACTTGAATTCCAGTTTTATTTAGTGTTTTCAATATGTCTGAATTAAAAGAGAAGCAACATGGTAAAAAATGCAAGGAGAATAATAAATTACTTTCTTGGCAACACAAGAACAAATTTTTAAAGTATTAAGTCATGCCGTTATCAAGAGGAACATTTTTATATAAAGGAGAGCGAAAAATGAGAAATCTATTTAAACATCAAAACAGGATACATCCAGGTGTTTTCCTTTGTCTTTGTTATCGGTATCAATTAGATTCACCTTCACTTGCAGATATGAAGGGGTAATTAGTGTTTGATTACTGACAATTTATAGTTTCAAGAACAGATTTTTTTACCTTGCTCATCGACAGGAAAAGATCATAATACATTTCTGCAAGAAACCCACAACACTATTTCTAAAGAAAAGTCTCCAGCTTTACTGAGATGTCAAGCCATCCTGTATCAAACAGAAACCCCCATATTTTATACACTCTTTCAGCTTTTTGGCTTTCTATAGTATTTCCTGCCAAGTTTTCAAGTTAAGGAAATGAAAAAAAATGTATTTTCTGTAACTATGTGTTGTGATTTTTATTTTCTAAATTGTGTGATGAATTTATTTTCTGTTGAGATGGATGAAATAGGATTAGGCTGTAAGATATCAGAGCCATTATCATCAACGTCTTAGAACCAAACTCGATGGCCCATGGAATAAGTAAAGCAGAATCCGTATCCCAAAAACGTGCATAAATCCCCAAAGTCTAAATCTAAAAACATTTTTGTCTGGGTTTGTTTTAGAAAAGAAATTACAAGATGCAGCGCAATGTCCGTCTGCTTCTAAGACATCAGAAGCACTTGATCTTGACAGAATTGACAAATTCAAGTTTTCTGTCAGGAAACCTGTTTCAGCCGCCTTCAGGAGCTGATATATTTACTTTCATAAATTCCCACTCCTCCTCCTGCCCCCACGAGAAGGTTACCTTGCAGGTGTGACTCAGTCAATGCATTCCCTCCTTCACCATAAGACATCGCTGTGCACAGCCCAGGTCTAAGTCTGCACTAGAGTGTTAACTCCGGAAATACCCCAGCTGCTGCTGAAGCATCCCTCTACGATGCAGCAAGACTTCTTCAGCACAGAAAAAGAAACGCTGTCCCAATCCGTTTCTCAGTAATACCATGAAAAGATCTCAGCAGATCTCCTTCCTGACATCTCACCACGCAGCTTTCATCATTCACGACTTTTACCAAGCACAGCGCACACGACAATAAGAGAGAGACGAGAGGAAAGGAAGGAGTAAGTGGGAAAATATTTTACATCCTGCGCTTTTGATTTTTTTCCCCAGATTCTTCAAATATAAAATTTGCATGCCAAGATCTGAAGGTGATCCACAGACTCAGATGGCAGCACTAGTAGCTGGTTTATCAAATGTAGGAATGGCTAGGTCAACTGCACAGAGTCTTGGGTTCAAAAGGAGGTTTTTCCTGCATATTACTGACAGCATAAAAGCTGTACCTCATGGATTCACTTCTGATGTATTTTTTCTACGCTAAAAGCCTAAATGTATTTTTAAATCCAACACCAATTTCATGCATCTTAAAGGCAAAAAAACCCCGCACGGGAAAGCCACGCAAATACTATCACATCTAAGAACGACATTACAATGCTCATCTCCTAAACGTGGGGGAAGGTAGATTTGTCCCACTATTTCACTGATACGCATTTGGAAAAAAAAAAAAATGTTTTCAGAAAAATCTAACTTTGGCCATGAGAGTCTTTACAGAGGCCTTGGACTGTTCAGTTGCTCTACCGACACAACGTGTATTAAAGATTCGTGTTTAGTTAGCTGCAACATTGCCTTCCAGAGGACCATTCCTCAAAAGTTAAATCTAAGCCCAGAAAAGTTAGAGCTGGAAACTTTTTTTTTTCTGTAACAGGCTGAAAGCAGAGTCATTAATGCTGCGATCGGTCTAATCCAGAGCATTTGTCGCTGCTAATTATTACGGACAAGCCTCTTTATTGAACCACATCCTCTTATCGACATTAGGATGCATGAGCCGAGGCTGTTGTTTTAAACGCACTCATTAACCACACAAATCAGCCCTGTTGACAGAGCGCTTTTGAATTAAGCTTCAGACTGTAGTCATTGGACAAGGAGCAATTTATAATGCCATTAGCAACACTTGCGAAGGTTACAGGCATCAAAAATTGTTCAGCCGTAATTATTCTTAATGGATACAAGGAATAAACTGACGCAGGACAGCTTTTTCATTAGCTTTCAATCAAGGCTGATGGCTTTGAGAAATGTACAGTAAGTGCGTTTTGGGGAGAAATAATGATGTTGCAGCACCTTTCATTGGAAAATGCTCTCAGTTCAGAACTTAACTTTTAATAACCTTAATTTGATATAATTAAAAAATCTGATTTGCTTTGAAGATCTTGCAATGAATTGTTTTGGCTGCTGTTTAACCCTTTTTCAAGTATTCATCCCAAACATGTTAAAAAATAAAAATAAAAATCTTCAGATACTTTGCATTCTCAGGGAAAGCATTAGACTTTCGATTTCTTGCACCCCTAGGAACTAGTACAGATTTTTAAAGTGAACTCGGAGCACTTAAAGAATTAAGGGAATTTTACAAAGTTTATCTACCCACAAAGAAGTACTAGCACATACACAACATTCCCCATAAAATTCAGCCGCAGATTCCCAGACAGGCGATCTAGCAGTTTTGTTAACCTACAAAGCAATAAATCCTGAAACCTTGTGCTCACTGCTCTTCCAGAGACATCAGGACAAACATACACATGTACATCCAGCTCTAACCTTCATCCACTAGCACCTACTCTTCACCCCCTGTCAACCAGACTTCCACTTCAGTGCTTCTTACTGTTGTTTTACTCATATCATCATAATTTTGAGTCTCTTGCTCACTCGTATTAGGAAACAACCAGGATCATAACAGTATTGTAACAAAACAACTTTTTTGGCCAGAGGAAATACATAGAGACGAGATGTCAAATCTCAAATCACAAGCAAAATTCTTGCATGGCAGACTCTCTAGGACTGATTAGATGCTGTTTAATGTGAGTTCCTACTAAAGCTCTTCGCATTTACTGCTTACTGTCCCCAGCAGTATGATCACTTCTGACACAAATGTGCACTGGAGGGTAGAAGAGGTGATACGTTCAGGGATCTAAGGAGCGGGGAAGAGGAAAAAAGCAGAACGTAGTTCCATGTTGCAGAAGAATAAATTGCTCAGAATCTAATAAAATGGTTCACGCTATTTACAGAGGTCATGTGTACGATGGCATCAACCGCCCAATCTTGGGTTCAGAGCACTCTGAGGGGACAAGTCCTTCCTTCCTCCCTTGGCCCTACCCTTCCCCATGTTGGGCCACCCCTGCTGACACCATCCCACACTTACCCTACCAACCCCCAAGTCCCCATTTTCTTTCCCCTAGACTTGCAAGATTGAAGATGGTTTATGCTTAACCCAGTGAACCTCTTTTCCAATGCCACACACATGCTCTCACTGGTTACTTCCCAAACCACTCTTTATGCAAAGACAGATGAATTTCTAAGAGCAACACTGAGATTAGATGCAAACCTTACTGCATATATAGTTAAAGACTGGCAATGATCTGACTTCCATTCTCTATTTTTAGAACAATCCATCTTACTTTTTAATGACTGACCTTGAAATTATTCCTCAAGGACACTACGGGAGTTTGTTTCTGTCGCCTTAGTTCAGATATCGGACTCTATGCAGAGCAGTTCCAATCACAGTCACAAATACTATAATTTTGATGCTTAGCAACATGGTTTTGGCAGCTGTCTCTCTACTAAGAAATCATTTAAGTAAAATGCCATGGTTAATGGCATTAAATCAAGGTAGAAGGAGCTAAATTCTCCAATTTTTTAATATATACACATGTATACTGACACACATATATTATCAAAAGGAAGTCTTGATAAATGAAGCACTGGCCCTGCCATCCGCACTTGGCATCTAGATTGCAGATTGATTACCGTGCGGAATGAACCAGAATATGCAGAGACTCCAAACCAAACTGTCCTGGGTTTGGCTGGGATATAGTTAATTTTCTTCCTAGTAGCTGGTATAGTGCTGCGTTTTGGATTTAGCATGACAATAATGTTGATAGCACACTGATGTTTTAGTTGTTGCTAAGCAGCATTTGCAATTAAGTAAAGGACTTTTCAGCTTCCCAGGTCCTGCCAGCGATGAGGCATGAGCCTTCCGCAGGAGGTGCACCAGAAGCTGGGAGGGGACAGAGCCAGGACAGCTGACCCAAACTGACCAAAGGGATATTCCATACCGTATGACGTCTGCTCAGCAATAAAAACTAAGAGAACGGAGGAGGAGGAGGAGGGGGCATTCATTATTTATGACATTTGTCTTCTGGAGCAACTGCTACGCCTACTGAAGCCCTGCTTCCCGAGAAGTGGCTGGACATCGACTGCTGATGGGAAGAAGAGAATAAATCTTTTGGTTTTCCTTTGCTTCTGCTCACAACCTTCGCTTTTGCTTTATTAAACTGTCTTTATCTTGACCTACGAGTTTTTTCCATCTTATTTTTTTCCCTCCCTGTCCATTTGAGGAGGGGAGTGACAGAGCAGCTTGGTGGGCACCTGGCAATCAGCCAAGGTCAATCCACCATACAAACAAAAAAATAAACTATTTGCCCCACAAAGCTACAGCAAGGAGCATGAACATCACGCTTCTACTCCATTTATGTATCATCCAAACTTTTTCTAAATATGCTTAGTAAGAAATTTAGAAAGCTAAGGACTGCACCCTGATATCAAAGATTCTTCTTTTTGCTTCTCACTGACACATCACTGTCACCTCTCAAAAAACTCAAACCCACACCACCAAGAGGGTATAAAATGTTGTCTCAATTGGTTGTATTTTACTGAATCTTGTCAGCTGGATAAAAATTGCAGTGGGGAAACCAGGCTCACAGCAAAGTGTATCTGGATCTGATTTGCCTCATTATTTCATCTCTGGTGTCAAGGAGTTAAAACTGTTTACTCCAACAGTAATTTAGTATTTCCTAATGATCTGGAAATACAGATTTGTAAGGAATTTAATTCAAGATTAACATTTTCAACCAGTGCTTTCGCAAACTGAACCCTTGAGAAAACTGGCATTTGACAATCTAATGGTAAATAACCAAATTATGCTGAGTGCGCAGTTATTCTTGACCAGTTGACTTTTCAAGGTGAGGAACAATAGGCCTCCGAAGTAATTGGAGCTTGGAACTTCATTCAAATTTCTCTATGGATTACTTGTTGCTCACTTTACCCACGAATAATCTAGCCTCTCTTTCCTCAGATTTAATCATCTTGCTTGTCTTTGAACCCTCAATTTTTGTCCAAGAATTGAAAGAAAAAGATAGTAAGTATTTTAACACGTAACCACCTCTACACATACCCTATAGACACCACATCCTTATCAGGTAATAAAGAGGAATTCCCTACACACATACACTATTTCTACATGAAATTCTCCTCAAGCCATAAATTTGCCTCAGCATCAACGCACACACGTGAGCTGGACCTTTTTATAATAAATCATTTACAGAATCCACAGCTTGTGTCATCCTGCAAGTTCCATGGAAACCACACTCCACAGTCCAGAATGGGACCCCAAGGTGGTATATTCTAAGCTATACGATCATATTCGTACATGCTTAATTACAGTCCACGTGATCAGTCACCACTATTCCACCATGCTGTGCTAGATAAAAGCAAACTACTGTATGAAGCTGAACATTTAACTGGTTATTTGGAAAGAGATGTCATGGAAGAATTATGGTAATATTGTTTATTCAGCACTACAGTCAGATGCTAATAGCAAAAGGGGAAAGACAACTTTCCAAAAAGCAATAGTAGCTAACTGAATTTCTACCCAATTGCTGAAACTTGGGAGTGGGGGGAGGAGGGAATGGTAAAAAAACCAAATCAGCATTTCATCAGATTTGCACACCAAAGTGTTAACAAGTTATCACGAAAACTGATTTTTCTGCAGAAAAATCTATTTGCTAATTAACTACCTGGCCTTCATAATGACTTAACACATTACAGCTCTTCTGAAAATATTGGTTCAGTTTTTTAGCAAATTGAAATTTAAGCTCAGGACATGGTCTCATCCATCATAGCAGTATGAATCAGGAGGGGCTTTTTTTTGTTTTGGATGCGTTTTTTTGTCTCCTTTCTTTTTTTTCTTTTTTAAAAGAGCGTTACTATGAATGCAGTAATCAAAATTACTCAATCTCTAGCTCAAATCTCTAGTTACATTTTCAGAAGATTCAACTAAAATAAAACAACTTTTGATTAATAATAGAATAACTTCCAAGTATGATTCAGAAATTAACATTTAAATTAACATATAACACTTGCAGTGTATTTGTCCTGCTTCTTGAAAACATGTATTTGCACTCAGAACTGTGAAAAATTCTATAGGAACTGGCATGGAAGCTTGCACAGGGTTTTTTGGGGTTGTTTTTTTTGGGGGGTGGGGTGGGCAGTGATATGACGGGTTTTTTCATTGTTTTGGTTTGTTTGTTTTTAGCTGTTTTTGCATTTTGGGGCAGCAAGGGTTTACCCCAAAACTGGGATAAAATTGATAGGCAAAGCCTGTAGGTCAGCTGCCAGCTGAAATCCTATCGATATCAGCAATCAACCTCTGTTCTAAAATTCTTAACATCTTGAAGCATAAGCAACACTACAGTAGTTCAGAAAATGGGAAGGTCACCACAGAAGTGTTCAGAAAAGGTTATGAAACAGCTCTACCCTGTATTCCAGTGGTACCATTCAGCTCATCTGGGCTGCTCTAGAGGGATGGAGGTAGCTGGAGAGATGTCTCAACTGGGAAGAACATAAATTTCTTCCCAGCTCTTTTGGTGATTAAGGTGTCATCGGTCATGTTTCTCACACAAACAAATGAACTAAGAGGTGAGATTTAAGTCATTAATAGTAAATTTGACCAACACCGCAGACACTTCAAGAGAGCTCAGCAGAGGACCAGCGGTGTCGGAAGCAGGCAGAATGAGACAATACTGGTTACTTCAGCATTAGAGCAAAGCATGTCTTTTGGCCTCCAGGAAACAAAGGGCTTAGAGAACAGAGGCAGAAGATCTTAAAATTCTGAGTCAGAAAAGGTTCAGCAGAAGGACATACTTCTGAGCGGGGGGTGGAGGGGAATCCTTTGAGATCCTGATTTTAGGATGCGGTAAGTCCAGGGACCTTTAAAACAGTGAAGTGTACTTAAAGATACTGAAATTCCCTGCCGATACAGAGAAAGAACATGCTCATACGCAAGCTAGGAGGCTACAGAGAAAGGGTCTAATCTGCAACATTAGAAAGAGTTTAGATGACAAAGGCAGAACTTTTAATACCAGCTGTAATCTCACCTCCCAGCCTCTGTCTAAGCAGTAGTGAAGAGTGCAGTACCAGCCAGCAAGGTGATTTTGTCAGGTAGATTACACAGTTACAACTTAAGAACAGCCCTCATCTCTCCACTCTATTCAACAAGAGTGCACTGCTTTCTGATATTAGCAAAATGACCGACCAAATTGTATGCACGTTAGCCATTATTAGCCCAGAGAGCAAGCTAAGAGCCCTCTACATCTCTACAGGACCTGAACATTTCCCTCTGGTTATCCGATTCTCCCTTGCCAGACTACTTTCTGTTAAGGATGTTTTACTGTCATTAATTTTCACAAAAGGGGCTGTAGTACATTCAGACTTCGTAACTCACCTGTGACAACAGACGACATCCAGCATTTTTACATTTGTGGAATCTGGTGTTCCTGAATCCCAGTCCAGTGCCCATGCACTGAATATTGATCCTGGCGGATGGAGCAGCATTGCTTGGGGCCGCATATACAACAAACAGGAAAAAAAAAAAAGGCCCTGAAGAAAGAGGTGGTGTGAAAGAAGGTGGGATCAGCTAATGATGAAGGAAACGAAAGAGGGAATGAAGCAAGCCGACATCCAGGTTTGGGATCATCGTGCCTGCATGGTACGTTAGTAACTCATTTAAAACATGTACCTTCACATATGTATAATTCATTTCAGCCAGTCTGTCAAAAATTTCAAATGCCACAGACTAAGGATTTCTCTAAGCATTTTTGTGAAGAATTTCACAACAAAATCCCTTATTCATGGAGACAGAACTTTTGTCCTGAGATTTCATGGAAAAATTGCAGTTATGTCTGGGAAAGTAAAAACCAAAAAAAGCATAGACCATCTCGTATCAGAGAACAAGCTGCTAGATGTGTTCTCCCTAAGACCGGAGTGAGAACATGATTCCACCCCTCCGTGCAAAGTAAGCTATTCCTGTTATTAAAACGTAAGAACTTCAGACTGCATAAAGAAGAATTCCTAGCATCTGCTGTAATCTCAGCTATCAGCCTCTGCCAAAAGAGTAGTGAAGTGAGTGACACCAGGAAGCAGGCTGATGTTCTCAGGTAGGAAAGCAAGTAAAGCTCTTGAACTGATCTTGGGAGAGAAGGGGAATTAAAAATTCATATAAATGCCTGAACTTATAGAACATCACAGACCTTACTCCTCTAATGTTGGTCTCTCTCACCTGAATCGTCTCACCCGCCAGTAAACGCACATTGCTTTTCCTCCCTTCTGATCATTCCCATGAAGTATCTCCAAAATCTTTCATTCACCTAACATACATTAACATACAGACACTTGAAGACTACGGTGCAGCAGCCTACACTGTAAAAAACCTAAAGTGCACAGTACAGCAAATAATAAAATATTACACCCAGTCTGGCTGTTTACCTCTCCACCTAGAAGACTCTACAGGTTTTCAATGAGTGGAAGGAATATTTAATAACTAACCTTGTTCCTGTAGACATCAAAAGCTTATTATGCAGCCTAACCGTTCACATATTTAGTGACTGGCTTGCATGAGTCAGATATGTCCCTTGTATGAGGACGCAAACCTACATTCAACAATTATTACTTGACAGGAGTACTCTCTGCTCCTCTCAGTCCAGCATGGAACTACGGAAAGCTTTCCTTTGCTTTCCCGATCAAGAATCATGCACTTGTACGTAACTTCGATGTTATTCCATGTGGCCCTTCTTCCAACCTAGATGATGTCACGTCGGCCCGTTAAGGCGTCAGAACAATACTCATGACAGGCCTTTCCATTCTTGCTGTGGTCTCAAAAGACTGCTCTTTTCCTGTTATGCTGTTAAAATAATATTTGTGACAGCAGGAATTCTGTACTTGTGCTCTCCAGTGACTCACGGTTTCAGTTACTCCCACAGACAACACACTTGACATAAATGTGGTTGCACTCTGCAGCATACCTGAAGTTCCACTGTGCACAGAGAGAACAATTCCTTCCTGAGCGTATTGCCAAGAAGGCACCACTAAACAGTCCTGTTCCTGACAACAGATTTCATCGATTAAAATCATTATCGACCATTCTATTATTGGCTTGTACATTATTCAAAATTCATTGTGTAAGCTTAAGAGATTAAGACTAGTAACTGTTGTCTTGTCTTTGTGTCAACCTAGCCAAGGATACTACCCAACCAGAATGGTTGATGCTAGGCTTACTATGCTCAGGGTAACTCTCAGATATCGATTTGCCTAGAACTGCTGCAAAAGTAGTTGGTTAGCCAACAGCTCCCCTAATATCAGCAAATGCACTGAAGCCGACAAGCCTGGCTGGCTAGTCTACTGCAAACTTGAAGGCTGCAGGAGAGGAAAGAAATACAATCCACTTGCCCTGGGGGATATCAGAGGTCCTGGGTTGCAGTCTTAAACACATCATTAAGTCCTGAGCCTTCTGAAGACAAGCACACGTCACTGGTTGGGAGTATCCCCTAGTCTGTAGTCTTTGCTGCCAACTATCAGAACTAAGGAGTGTATTTTTTTTCCTAGAAGCTCAGAGTGACAGTTCAGTAAGATACAGAAAGAATAAAATATATGGAATCAAGCACATCATCTATCAGCTTAAGTACGTCCTTGCAAAGATGTACCCACATAAACCTGGCTCTTACTTGCATAATCAACAATGGTTTGTGTTGTGGGTTTTTTTTAAAGAAATACTTTCCAGAGACTGCTTCACAACCTTTTAAATCCATTTTTATACCAATTAAAACAGTCAAATCTAGAGGATTCATCCTTTTACTGCCATGCGTTCATGTTAGCTAGCCTGTTCTCTCACGCCTTACCCTCTTTTCCACCATCACCATCCTACTCAGCCGCCTGGAAAAATGGCTTCTGCTACCCATCCCTCTTTTGCACGTTAATTAAAAGCCAACATGTAGCAACAGGATTGCTATGAATCATTGCCCTGGTTGAGCTCGTCTGGTAAAACTGAAGATGACCCTCAGTGGAAGAGCCAAATGGTGAGGTTTTAATTTAGCGAGTTCTTCTCAGGTTTATGCTATTATTTAAAATATTTCTTATTTTAGTAAAATAAATTCTGAAGTCCAGTTACAATAACAACATCATGTCTGACTCTAATGCTATCCTCAGCTCCAAACAATGGACGGGATAGAGGTCCTGCTCCAGTCTATTAGAAGAATATCATGACCATTAAAAGGCAAGTAGAGATTTGTATCACTCAGTTGTTCAGTGTCATTATTCCCATCTTCACAGCGGAGAAGCAGCATATTTCTTTTAAGTAAAATATTGCTGGGAACTCACTGCTTCAGCAATTACCTCTGAAACACATTGTTTTCTCAAAGCCATTAACATGTCAGATCATGGCAGTGCTTGACATCCAAACACGCCTTGGAGGGCTGCAATTCAATTTAAGGATCACCTCCTCTGAACAGGCCAACCTGCAAATTTCACGAAAACCGAGAGAAATTCTCAGGGCACACTTTGATCATGCTGCTTCCTAAATTAAAAACAAAACTGTAAGTGTTAAACATCTTTAACAAGACATTAAACCTCAGCCATAATCCAGGAAGGGTCCCTTAATGAGTAATGACATATGTTGTGAAGGCAGTTATCTCCTGATGTTCAACACTGAAACAGTACGATGGAATGGCACAGTGTTCAAAAGGGATGTATCATCACTAATGAGAGGATAATTTGAAGCTGCTCTTCTGAGAACCCCAGAGGAGACTTTCCATTGCCGCAGGATGACGAAGGATGCAGTGCTCCATCTTATCACATACTTTAAAGAGGAATGGGAAGTGACAATGTGATAGAACAAAAGCTGAGATAGAAAATGGGCTAGGTCATTTGGAGAGTCCCCAAAAGGGCTACCTTCCTTTGCTCCCCAAAGTAAGGCTTAGTGCAAATTAGTCATATCTCTTTACCCCTCTTCCCTTCACCCAACTGACCACTAATAGTGTACCAGACACAGTAGAGCGCTGACCTAAAAGGGATTAGCCCAGGCCTGCTGTGCAACAAACAAAATATTGCAAAAGAAGATGAGATAGGGGAGGAGTCCGAGAAGTGACAAGTGAGGGCCATGCTCAAAAGCAGGAAAGGAATCCAACTCCTTTTTTACTGAAAAAATAGAAAACTCAAAATTAGGTTTTGAAGTTCTTCCCCTCATTTCGTAGCACTATCTTCTTCTAACGTGTTATAGCTAGTCATTGTGTTGGGAAGACTATCATCTCTGCAGGGAAACACAGGGTGAAAGAGAGGGGCCTTGCAGGTAACAAGCAGAGCTTAATGGAAGGAAGACAGGAGCCACGCACAAGAACAAACAGAATTTGGGGACAGGGAGAAAAGAAATTCCAGTCACGGATAGCCTTGGCTTTGTTGGCAAGGACTTTTGTGGGGTTGGGGAGAGCAGGGAGTTCAAGAAGATTCAGCTGTTAAGTTTGCCCTCTCATTCCCAGAGGCGTGCCGAGCCAGGGGGAAGCACGGTGAGGTGCGACTTAGTCATGCCATGGCCTCGAGATGAACTGCTGCACATTCAGGCAGTTTATTTATTCCGTGTGCTTCTCCCTTCTGTAAGCTGTGACTGAACAGTAGCAATGACTTTTCCAGGTGCTACAAATATTCAGGGCTAATGACTGTAAGGTATCCTATAGATTATTTTTATTTATCTTTGCCACCCCCCACGCTCCTTCGCCCACCTCAGGAGATGAAGGTGTCTGTCTGTTCTTGACTATTTGATGTAATGGGAAATTCCACTTCCACGGTTTGAGCACAAAACCTCTGTTTTCAAACACTGAAAACAATCTCCTCCAATTTTTTTTTTTTTTGTGGGGGTGGGTTTTGCGTGTGTTAACAACAAAACCAAAAATACCTCAAACAAACAACTCCATGAAGCCAAGAAAATTAGCTCATTAGAAATGCTCCAGCATCACTTGGGTCTGACGTAAAACCACAAAGCTGAAGAAATCCGTTAAGGCCGTGCTACACACTCAGTCCCGCTGTTGTGCACCATTCCGGGGGAACCTTGCTCGTAGCTGCGACACCAAGCACGTGCACAGCACTGCAAGAGCATGGAAAATGGAAACTGGCGCTATTGCGTAGAATTTTCTAACCTGCACTCATTTAAGATAAAACCTTCCTTAAATTATCTTCCAGCTCTTCCTATTGAGTTTGAACACCAATTTAAATATCAAGCCACAGGATTTAGTTGAGAATAACGGCTTTCCTCATTTACATACATAGGTACCCCGATAACTGAAGGACTATGTGTCAGGAACTGGGCCACGGTTTAAACAACCAAAGGCCGTTAAAAAACCCCAAATACACACCAACATTCCAAAGCTCAGGAGCATAAACAGAGCTCTTTACGGAGGATGAAGATGGAGCGTGTGCAAAGATGGTGAGAATGTAGAAAGAGAAGGCCTGGGTTTTATTTTTGTATTTATTTTTTAAAAGAAAAATAATATAAAATAGTCTGAGTTCTTCCTTTCAGTTTAAATAATTGTCTTGAAAATAGGAAGAGAGAGTAGACACCCTCGCAACAGCTCATCTCGTCTGTGCTCCACATCGCTACCTTCAGAAGAAAGAAACTTAAATAATATTCAGGTTGTAACAAAGATGCGCTGCTCTGAAAATGGAAACCAACAGTCCCAGAAACAAAGGGCAAAACGCCTAACTCCCCGTTTCCTGATTTGTCAGATACAACTTCAGCATCGCAAGCACAAAGGTAGAGCAAAAGGGAGGGAGTTTATTTCAGAGATTTATCTTGCAGAGAAAAATGAGCAGTTTGTGAAGAAAGAAAATAATAACGAAATAAAAAGGTATAAGAATTTCACAAGAAATGTACATATTTGCTGTGCTTACTGAACACATGCGATAGGCTTGGTTCTGGTTCACACACGGCTTGCCAATTGTTTATGGTGGGATTTGCCATTTAGACAGAGACACTCTTTACGAGCAGAATTAACAGGGGAAAAGACAATGGACCTGATTAATTTTGCACACCATTTCTTCATGTGAAAAGCTGTTAGTTAAAGTCCACAGAACCAATTGATCCCCACACATTCTATTACTAGAGTTTTTACAGAATTCTAATGAGTTTATCTCCTGACCGAAGGGACTAGCAGTCACGAAAGCAGCACGCTGCTGGCATCTCTTCGGTCACCGATTCCTTGCTCTGCCAGACACTTTTGCATACAGAGGAGAGAGGTCAAAATGGGCTTTCTGCTCTCACCGTCTGAGGGAAGGCAGAGGAGCCAGCTGTGCTCCTCTAATGGTGAAGGAACACAACGCTGAGGGGATTCAACTGAAAACAACAGGCACGCAAGTCAAAGCCTGCCTGCGATTTTATTGGTACTCATGCAAAATTGTCATTTCTTGTCACGCCTTTTATACTTGGGTGGGGGTTTTTTGTGTGGTGTTTTGGTGTTGTGGTTGGTTTTAAGGCTTATCTTCAGCGATTTGAAAGGACAGCTGTTGGGCACCACTTGTAAATGCTTCTTGCCTTACTAAAAAAAACCCGATTTGGTGACAGAGTAGTACTTAATAATCATCGATATGAAATGTGTAACTCAGCCCTCCTCCCTTGACCCTTCCCCTCATGTAAAGACACATGCAAATGAAGTGAGTAACAATCAATTTGCAATGTTGCCGTTTGCTGAAGCAGGCATTACTGGTTCGTACCTGATTGTTCCTGCATCTAAATCAAGGGAACTGCATCCAGAGACAATGATGACTTGACGCTGTGGTGCAAGACAGGCATTAGAGCTTGGGTGAGGCTGTATTGTATTTCCTAATTACATTTGTTACTTCTGCAGCATTTGTTACTTCTGCAGAACTTTTCCCAAATTCTTTCCCACCTTCTAATATTTGGTAGCCTGGAGGCTTCTTGAGCCAAAGGTCATGCGAGAAGTTCTATAGCTCTCTGTTAATTTTGTGCACGGTAAATAATAGCTTCATCTGGCACCCTCCAAATTGTTCAACTGAAAGAAACAGTGAATAATCAATCTTTTTTTAGCCTCTCTCTGCCACTCTATCACATTTCCTCTGATGTCTTCTCCTAGCCCACTCTATCGTTTCTCATACAGACACAGTGTAAGGCCCCTACGTATTGCTGGTGTCATTCCCCTGTTCATTTCCAGTTCTGGAGAGTCATAGAATGGTTTGGGTTGGAAGGGACCTCAAAGACCTTCTAGTTCCAACCCCCCTGCCACAGGCAGGGACACCCTCCCCTAGCCCAGGTTGCCCAAAGCCCCATCCAACCTGGCCTTCAACACTGCCAGGGAGCCAGGGGCAGCCACAGCTTCTCTGGGCAACCTGTGCCAGGGCCTCACCCCCCTCATAGCGAAGAATTTCTTCCTAATGTATCTAATCTAAATCTACCCTCTTTTAGTTTGACCCCATTACCCCTTGTCCTATCACTACACTCCCTGATGAACAGTCCCCCCCCCAGCTTTCCTGTCGGCCCCTTTGGAGACTGGAATGCTGCAATTAGGTCTCCTTGGAACCTTCTCTGAACCACCCCAGCTCTCTCCGCCTGTCCCCATAGCAGAGGTGCTCCAGCCCTCGGATCAGCTTTGTGGTGGCCTCTGGTCTCGCTCCAACAGCTCCATGTCTGTCTTGTCCTGGGGACCCCAGAGCTGGACGCAGTACTCCTTTTTAGACAGGGGCTCTAGAACTGCATAGTATTTACTGTGCAGGAGGCCACAGACTTATACACTGTTACAGCAACCCCTTTCCAGTTCCCTGTTTGTTTCCCACTAGTTTCAAGCATCCAGATTCCTCTTTTTTTTGGCTACTGTCAAGTTCCAGTTTGACATTTTCACAGATGCACCTACGACAGCTTCAACATCTCATTCCTCATCCTCAGAGCACAACATTTTTATGTGGCATTAGTATTGTTTTTTTTCTTAAATGCATCACTTTGCATTTATTTACATTTAATTGCATTTGCCGTTTTAATGCCTACCCAGTCTCATAAGGCCTGTTTGCAATTCTTCACGGTTATTTCACTTCTCTTTACTTGAATAACTTGGTAGATCAAAAGAAATGTTTTTCAGGAGTTGTTCAGAGGAATCTGGTTGCCAAAGGCAGAACCTCCACCACCCTTTCAGTCATCTTTCCTGACTTTTCTAGTCTTCCTTAACCTCCTATTCTCCTCAGAACCCCGCCCCCCCCCCCACTCAAGAGGCCTAATCTAACAGCGTAGAGATGAATGTGTAAACCTTCAGTGCCCTTCACGTAATCACCATTTCAGGAAGCTTTTTGCTAGATTGCCAGTCTGTGCTTTTTCCTCGAAGAAAGGCGGCAACCTTACGGCCAGCTGTAATGCAGTGCTATCTCAGAAACTTCTGATGCAGGACTCAACAACTTTCTACCAAACTCACTAGCGTTGCTCACGTGCAGATTCCAAACCACCAGGTTAACAGCCAAGAATCACTACGCTTCCATATTAAAACAACAGCGTTCTTGTATTATAAAAGTAAATGCAATCATACGGAAAGTCAGTGGCACCATTTGGAAGAGAATCCAGAGCAGCAAATTTCCAGTCCCACCTCCTGCCTTCTCCAAAAGGCCAAGGAGGGTACATCTGTGACTCTGTGTGTCCCAGCCTAGTGCATCACCTCTACCATCCATCTCAAAACTGAGCATGATACTGCAGACAACTAGGATTATAGATTAACTTCATGGATTAATTGATGGAGAAAGTATCAAGAAAGCAAATATGAAGAACTCCTATTTCTCTCATGTGTGGAATTCCAGAAAGCATGTCACATTCTCCTTATCTGACAGGTCAGGAAGGCTCATTCATTAATGAAGACTAAGAGCACCTCATTTATTTTCAGTCTTCTAAACCTCTGCATGCAAAAAGGGCGAGTTGTCGGGTTTCCCCCCCCCCGCCTTTTTTTTTCTTTCTTTCCCTTCTTAAATATCTAGACAGAGCTCCTAAAATTGAACTGGAAGCAAATCTGTGAGATGATCTCCAGTTAACCATTTCAAGTAAAACATGATTTTGACACAAACTTGTGAGAACATTAACTATCACAAAGAATCTACCAGGCGTTCCAAAATCGCAGGAAAATATGGAAGTGAATGAGACTAGGACAGTTTAAATGAAAGACATCTTGGTTCCCTTCTCCCATTCCAGAATAAACCCATATCTCACTTTTCTTACTGAAGTCTGGCATGGTGTAAAAACCAAACTCCGTATTTATTGTGTATCATCGCTTAAATCAGTTATTGTGCATTCCCAATTAAAACTACAACAGGACAAAGCCCAAATGATAAATTCTACCAGAGTCAGAGGTCTCCATCTCTCTCCATAGGACTAACGTGCATTAAAGCTTCCCAGAGTTACATTAATTCATCTAGTATTTTTCTAGGACAACATGAGGCCGCCCATACAAGAAATAAATATGACTGAGTTAAAAATTGCAATACCGAGGATTTGGGATGATTATGTCAAATTCAAACTCCAAACTCAAATTACTGACCAAAAGGTCTCCACCTCTGTTTTGGGGGGGGGGGGGGGGGGGTGTTTTGGGGATTTTTTTTTGTGGTCGCCTGATTCCCCAGTTTCCTAGATGACCGCCCTACTTTAAGCAGGGGAGAGCAACCTCTTTTTCACTGCGCGGTGTACAGCATTCACCCCCCCTCCCGAGTGGAGAAACAGCAGGGGGGCTTAAACATGCACAGGGGCAGAAAAAAGGACAAGAAAACCGTCTTTGTTCCAGGCAGACAGTATGAGGTCACGTTACTATGGCAGCATGAACCATTTCCCCTCATTCTAGCTAGTAGTTCAACTTTGCCCATAGTTTATTCCCTGGGAAGCCTAATCCAGAGTTCAGGTTTGTGTATGCGGGGTTAGAGGTCAACAGCGATATGACAATGGCCTAGTCAAAAGAAAAGCAAGCTATGATATAGCAGAATCAAAGAGTCGGTTCACCAGTCGCTGGGGGCTGGCTCGGACAGAGAGGTTAGAATTCATCCTCTCACTTCAGCCTAAAGTTCCTGATGTAGCTATCTTGTGCTCAGCATACAGAAAGCCTGAGTGGGGAACAAGGAAGATGACGCTGGAGCAAACAGTAAAAGATGAGAAGACAGCGCAGAAAATCTTGTGGATCACGTGCCCAGTGCTGTGTTCTATTTACTAGCTAAATTACCGTTACATTTACAGGCGTCTTAGATTAATGCAGTCATTTCTCCTGCATCGTTCCTTACATTTGTGAGCAACGTACTACTGGGATGTAACTCCTCCGCACAGAGGCTGCCAGAAGAGAAGCAGGAGTTTCTGAATAAACACGTGTACGTGTACGCATGCACCTGTATGTAAATTCTCCAATAAAATGGGACAGTTGTAGACTCTAAAATATTTTTAAAAGAGCAAGAGGTAGAACATGCATGTGAGGTAAAACACTCATTTCATAGACCTTAAAAGAAAATGAAGAATTATGATCGGTTTTCTTTCAACTCCGTATGCCCAGGAACTCAAGTTTCTATTTCGTTTACAGTATTCTTTTCTCATACAACTTCTATTTTGCTTTAGAAATTCTAAGGTATCTCATGTCCCGGGAACAGGTTTCGGAAAAATGAGTCCATAAGTAATGTTTCCTTAAGCAAATAACCAAGAAAAGGAGAAAAGCAGAGATCGACGCACACACCCAACAGGCGGCTGTGTCATATTTGTTCCTGTCACCGTGGTCCTATGCTACTTGCTGGATTGGAATTGCTTTATTAAAATGTCCTTTCTTAAACCTCAGTATTTAAGTGTTTCTTTATGGATTATTTGCACTTAGATAAGGAAAATAACTGTTTGGTTCTGAAAGAACAGAATCTTTTTCAGGAGAAAAGTGGCTTAAATTTAAAAGCCACTTACCATCAAAGTGTGCCGCTCCTCTTAAATTGAAAAATTAGCTTAGTAAAAGCCACAGTATTTTTGTGCAGAATTTTCCTGACAATCTCCCATGAAAAACAAATGCCATTTTAACAGCTTTGTTCAACGCAAGGGCCAGGCAGCTGGATTCTAGCTCTCAGGTCTCCATGTGGTTCTACACTCCACAGCATCTTCACTGCACATTCACGTAGTACAAGGAGAATACAACACAAAAAAGGGGGACATGAGAATAAGCCCCCAAAGGCTACTGGTTCAGTGCCTGGGGTGAATTATTCTTTAATCTGTGAGAGTTGTTCAGTTGTCAGAATGAAACCACAACCAAAGGGAGCTGCCTGCTCTTCGGGTTTTTTTTTTTAATTTGTCCCACATTTGCACAAACCCCACAGCCACGGCATGTCCTGCCCTTGCTCCTTTCCATTCCTGCGTCCTACCTACAGGTGGCAGTTGGGAAATGTGAAGGGAACATGACAATGGGAATTACCAGAAATATATCCCGTCCAGAGTCGACAGATAGGTGGGACCAGTTCCCACAGACTGGTGGCCCCGTTCCTCCAGATCCACCGCAAGAGCTGTGCTTGTATTTCCACCAGCAAGAAGTGAACGTGGCACCCAACAGTAAGAGGCAGGGAGGGATAAGGTTGAAGTTCAAACTGCATTTGTTGCATTGCTCAGTTGGAACCTGCACATTATGCTTGTGTTAGCAATTCTGCCTCTCACAAAGTGAGCCCTTGGGATGGGGAAGAAAGGAAAGGACCTGGCAGTCCAGGGAAAAAGACAGAGACGCAAAAAAGTAAAGAAATTCACTATTAAAACAGGCAAGAACAAACATCGGTGAGATTAAGGTTGCTCCAGTTTCACTGGTCTTTATACTACAAGCCTGAGAAATATTTATGAGGAAATCTGGAATTCCAATAGCAGCACAGGAATTGCAAATGATTCAGGGAAAGCAACATGTAAGACATCAAAGTGGATAGCTGTTTTCTAAATACTCACAGGCATTAGTCCAAACCAAGACTTACTTTTCTCTTATGCAGGGCCACAAATATTTTCATCATCCAACTAAAAGGTCTGAAACTACTTTTAAATCCAGCAGCACGACACTGAACACTTGATACCATGATAGCGTATCCTTAACTAATGGCCCATGGGCAGTACTCTATTTCTGGACAAGGGGGAATTGCCGCTACCTTACACTAAGAAGCATTTCCACTTAAGGAGGAAAGTAACGTAAAAGAAATTAAATACAGTAAACAGCTGCTGTTGCAAAGCACTAAATTTGTTAAAATAAGACCCTGCAGAACTGTCCGCTTATGGTGAAACGTTGATTTAAAAGACCACTCCAGTCTCACTGGAGCTCAGATATTTAAGCGATATTCAGGCCTTTCAGCACTCATATTACAAGGTCTTCTTCCACCCTTCCCCCAAATATTCTTCCTTTGATATGTGACAATAAGGCTCGCATACACGAAGGTATTCATTCTGTAGTTTGAGTTAAGCCATTTAACCTCCACCAAAATCCCATCAAGAAAAATCAATCCAGACTGGGCTTTATACCACGGCAACTAAAACACGATTGGTACCCGAGCTAGACAGCCTAAAGTTATACCAGGTACATCTACATCATCCTGTAATCATTTCTGTGACCGCAGGGTAGACATCTGTAGCCTCTGGAGATTCACTGTCAGGGCCTCAGGAAAAATCTGTCCAACGCTTTTCTGTAACAGATGAATGCAGATCGCAGTGAGGGACTTTCCCAGAGAGAACGGTGCAAGTGAGTAAACTGACATAGTTCCTGGAAAAACCGAACATGTACACCTTATTTCCTTCTCTGTAATCTGAAAACTGATTTGCCTTCTCCTCTTAGAAAGGGAGTTGGCAGCCAGAGAGATTTACAGATGTAATTCCTCTTGCCCTGCACAAGGTAGGATGCAATGGGATGAAAGGATCTTGTAGCCTATCCCACAGGAAGCAACACAATTCAAAAAGGAAAATGGAAACGCATCCCTGTTTCAAGCTACAGGATTGATATTCTCATTTACAGTACAGTTCCCCAAGTTGAGTCTGTTTTGCCCGTGACGGTAATTGCTGAGTGATCTCCTCCCCTCTGCTACCAAAACCTTGCCACGCAAACCCAACGCACTGCTTAAGGATGTTTTATCAGTTTCTGTCGTTACTAAATGCACAGCAGAACGATTCAATTGGCTGAAACACTTTCTAACTAAGTTTTAAATCTCTCTCTGGTCAGGCCATAAAACAAAGATAATTGACGTAAGTCTGGGGCCAAATTATCTTCAGAAGGATCAGATTTATTTACTGAACGTGCCAGATGGACAGAGGTCAGCCAGAAGCATTTATTGATTAGCCATTGACGGCCCTGTGTCACCCTTGTGCGCCATATATTGCTGAGGTTTACTTGGTCAACGTGCATCTCAGCTATTGTCTCCCACAAGTGAGCAGCACAATGGCTTTTGGGGAGGAGCAGGTCTGGAGAATACCAAAGACAGAAAAAGTCTCCATGACAAAGGGCCTAGGGCAACTGTGCTCAACTCCTAGACTGAGAGAAGCCGAGATAACCCTCTAATCCCGAACAGAGCACGTCTGCCACCCAAACTGAGTTCCACAAACACTTCTGTACAAATAAAGCACCATCCTTCCCTTTGCCATCAGAGGTCACGGGTGTTATTTTGTCTGGCGTTGGCTGGGAGTAGTAGTTCTTTTCATCATGATCGTTCTTTTCCACTGCAGGATGAGTCTGCTGTTTTCATAGCACTGAGAAGGATATACTTTCAGTTTCTTTCGAATTTTGAGGAATACAGGATGTAGAAGCGAAATGGTACTCTAAGAGCCTGCTTTCATCTTTTTGTTGCATTTTGAAGTGGGTTTGGTACATGGTATTTTTAAAAGTGAATTATGGCAAACTGATCCCTTCTTAAGGATGGGCAAAGCATGCCCTTTACCTGAAGGTGTGTTAAGCGATTGAGGTGAGAGAAGAACCTGTTTTAGCTGTTTCTACAAACCCAACAAAATCTTAAATTCTCTGCTAGCTTTGATATAATTAATGAAGGAATCTCCTCTATTCCAGTGGGCACTCCTCAGTCACATTTCTGTGTTACAGACCCACACAGAAAGACTTAGTTACACAATAATATTAAGTGTTCCACTTTAAAATCTAAACTTTCATGTTCTAAGGCTATTGTCTGCATCTCTCAGGTGGCCTGACTATTAACCACCTGTAAAAGCTGCATATCAGATGTATTCTATTTAATGAATTAGGACTTAAGCAGGACTGTCAGAGGGGAAGCTCAAACACCCCTAAGTTTTTTTATTAGCAGTAAGAACCTTTTTCCTAGAGAAATAGGGGTTTTTTTTCTTTTTCTTTAAAAACCCCCAAACACACACAAAACCAAAACACACGCAAAAAGAAGTGTCATCCATGCTTTCACCACCTGCAGGCTGTCCTGACAACTGACCAAGAGTCTGAGGGTTGTATTTAATTTGCATAAATCAGAGCTGATTACAGTTACTTCCCTCATTAATACACTGAGTACTGATTAATAACGGGTAATACACAAAACGTACTGATGCATTTGTATGGGTCTGAACGCATGCTTGATGCCAAAAATGTTTCTGAAAACAAAAGAACACACGAAGGACAACCAATCTACATCATAATGCAGTCTTTGTTCTGAAAGGAAGAGAAAGACCTGATAGTTTCTTCAGTTCCTACGGGACGGGATGTATCTTCATTTCAAACCCCGGGGGCAGGGTGGAGAGATGTGAGCTACTTTCGGTCTCTGGTTCCATACAGATGCTTCAGGCAAAACTCTTGACACTCCTCACTGCTCTACGCACAGCTCCTGCGACCTGCAGCTCCTGCGCTAACTGCTGGGTTGCATTCAGCAAGAAAAAACTGCCAAGTATAAGAGGAGTAAACTGTTTTCCTCCTGCCTATATGGGACAGATGCAAGCAGCACAGCTCTCATTTCAATACGACAATACACTTTATCTACCAGCATATTCATTGCTTACATAGATGCGACTTATTCACAGGGAAAATTGATTTATCTATCAGATAATTAGCAAACTTCAATAATTGCAAAAACCTCTTAGCAATCAGTTGACATTTAATTAACATACAATAACTGTCTTATTAAATCTCCATTAAATATCTGTTGGAGTTAATTAAAACCCATATGTAGGATTCCACAATTCCTGGGGAAACAACATTATAGTTCAGCAATAAGAAGCCTGGAACTAAGTTGCTTGCTTCTTTCTCTTGCGCTGACTTGCTCTAGTTTAAGGTCAGGCCAGTACTATGTTTCACATTCTAACACTTTATGATTCTGTAAAAACATGACATGAAAATCAGGAATGAAAAAACCCACGAAATGCTCTCAGATTGTCAGCTGGACTCAGCTGCAAACCTTTTTTTCTTACACGCATGTGTGAAGTTCATGTGGGGGCTTTGGCTTACCTCAATTCCTTCAGCTGATCTTGTGGTGAATGCCTGGGCCAAGTTCTCCTCAAATCAAGCAAAAATCTCACTGACTTCATTGGGAATTTTGCATGAGTAATGGTTGAGTATACACTAAGTAGGAGTTTCAGGAATTTTGCCCGATACCTGTGAAACATGAATCTGGCCTAAGCGTTTCTGAGGAGTTTTGGAATTCAGAAACATAAGGATGAAAAAACTGGAATGGAAAAGCCAGAGGCGGCTCTGGCTCTGAAGGCTGATCTTCACAGGAAGCTACACACGTGCTCACAGAGCAGATAAACACAGTAAGAAAGGAGGACGTCAAGTCCCATAGCACTTCACATAAGAAATTTGGGACTCATTTTCTCACCATATTTACAGAGAGAAGCACATCCGGTGCTGCTCAAAGAAACCCAGTGCTCACAATTTCTGAGCTGCCGTGGGCCTGCTCTTTTCCTGATCTGAGTCACTGTCTGCAAGGAGTCAAATGAAGCTCAATGTTACACAGTCTAACGTAACCTGTTACGACACCGATACGCAGCACGCCGTGGCCCGATTTGCCTCGACACAGTGTGACAAAGACGCAGGTAGCGATGATGACCAATCTCCCTAATTTCCTGCAGTATCCTCAATGAGAAGTAAAAAATAGAAAGGAAGAATTCCATAGGCTGTTATCCATCCATCCACCCATCCATCCACTCGTGCCTTTGATGACACCAGCTTGTAAAGAGAAAGCTTCACAACAGAGCATGGCATCTTGCACAAGGGAGCAGGGAAGCATGCTTTACGCATTCTTGAGTTTTCATTGAACTACGCACATAAAACCCTTCCGCAGGTCTACGTTAGATTACACGCACCACACTACGTCAGGTCATGCGTACACGTGCAAAACCTGATACCTCCATACTCAACAAAGACAATATTGTCTGGGTCTAAACATGTGCTTTGGCACGTGGGTATCTGGTATTTCGATTACAGATCAATAAAAAGAAACCCCCAAAATCAATGATGCCTTCCATATACTTCACATACATACTGAACGCATGGGTAATTCCAGAAGCATCGTGTCATTTAGCAGTTAAAACTGATTCTTTATTGCTGCTGCTGCATGAGGAGATATATAAGCACATTCTGGAAAATATATAAAATGACACAATCCCCAGAGTTCAGTCTACAAAAATACAACTCCTCGCAGCACAGGAGAAAAGAGATACTACTTACGAGCAAGACGCGAGCCTCTGGAGGCTAGAAGACAGCATAATAACGCTGTCTGGACTAGTCAAAGAGATCAGCGAACTTGTAACTTGGGCAACAAGTCTAGAATGGCTCTTGTGTTACAACGGATCTTTAAAAACGATGCTAAACTTTCATGTAGAGGGACAAATGAGGAATAACCCTCCATGCTCTTTTGTATGTCATTCTAATGAGATTATCTGGAACTATGGCTTGGTCTAAATTTGTCCCCTTGCTCACTGAGACTTACTTTGCTGGCTGCTGCTAAGGTAGAAGCAGCATCTTCTGTATGATCAGATAGACAAAGGATGGATGATACAAAGAACTTTCAAAACGCTGGGCAGAATAAATTCTGCTTGGGTTTTGCTTCTACTCAACCCATTCAAGGATGCTCATAAAATTTAAAAAAAACCAAACAACACAAAAACCAAACTAGCATTTCCTTTTGCAAGAGACAAAAGGGCAAACATTTAGCACTACTGTTTCACCTGCAGCACATGAGCAAGTATGAGATCCTTTCAAATGGAAATCAAAACTGTGCAATAGCACTCTCGTTTGCCCACGTTGATGTTAAGTCAAAGTCAGAATAAAGTCAGATCAGAGAAAACATCAACAATAAGAATTCGGAAATCTACCTCCTTGTTGTTGACCTAGCTGTGTAGTATTCAGGACTTCTCTTCTACATACAGTAATTTTCTGAACACCTAAGCATATGTATAAAAGTGAAATCAAATGACTGCCTCAGACTTGACAGAACTGCTGAACTAAGAACCACGCATTGTCCTCTATTAAAGGGCATCACCTTGAGAAGATAAAGCTTTGTAAACGTTGCTCTAAAAGTTAGTATTCTCTGCTATTGGCTATTATATATATATTTATAGAGGTAGTAATAACGATCTTCAAAGAATGACGTTGCCTAACCACATTTTATGCGACCTTTACAAAACCCAGCAATCAGTACTCTTCGCAGAAGTACAGATTTATCCCTATCTAAGGTACTAATGTATATCTAAAAAGGGATCCTGTTTTTGAGAATACCAAAATAGATACTAAAAAGGAAAACAAACCTCTAATCAGACAGAAAATACTGGTCTAAGAGCGAGGGGCAATACTCACAGTAATCTAGGGACATTCAGGTTATAATGAGAGCACATGATGCATTATTTGTGACTTAACTTATTTTAGTCTGAGGTCCCTGAATAATTAACCTGCTTTGTTTCAATTCATTTAAATGTCCATATCCTACTGCTTATGAAATTGGAATGTGTTCTAGGAAATAAACAGTCACATTGCTTCCAGAGCTGTACAGAGACACAGAGACCGATATGCAAAATGTTATTCATGATGATTCTTAGGATTCAAGTATTTTTCTCAAAATAAAACATTGTTTTGGTAAAAAAACCCTAAATTTGAGAGCAAGCGTCTTATCCTAATTACAAAAGAATACAATTTGATGTTTTTATACTGATACTGTATCCAATTTATTGTTTATAAAAATCTCAAATAAAACAGATTAAGTTATTTTATAAAATGATCTCTATTTAGAAATTGAATAAGTGGTTTATAATGAATAAATTATTGTACAATATCAAATCACAATTATATAAAGATTTGAGTGCAGCTCATAATACTGTAATTCATGATCACTGATAACACGCAACTGTTACTATGCTTATGTGAACACAAACTAACGTAAAGGGTATATGTTTACACAATCAACTCTTCCAGTTGCACCATGAAGGATATTGAAAATTTCTAGTATTTCACTTGATGTTACTATCCTATTTTATTTTAAACCATGCCTTGCTAATTCTCCTATTTTTCCCCATGGCAGCATCTCTGCAATACAAACCTGTTTCCCTAACTATTAAGAAATATTATTGTAGCTGGAAATACATCTGTCATTTTACAAATCTTTTTCAAAGGAAGAAATAACAGGTTGTCTCAGTGAAAGAAAATAACATAGAAACAAAAATAGTATGCTCTTTGCTCCCACAGGGACAAACCAAGTAATATTTACCTCTGGCGTGATAAACAAAAGATCAGAAAGGATTAGAACTAATGGCTCCGTAAATAGTATATTCATAAGAGAGGAATCCTGCTAGAATCGCAAGAAAATTGTATCCACTTTCAGCTGCCAATTTTTGAGGAACATCCTGATTTTTTAACTCTGTATTTATGGAACAGTGTATGATGGCAGCAACTCTGCCATCACCATCATCATCTTTTTACATTATCACCAGAATTTCTCCTGAAGAATTATTAACAGTCTCCTGCGCAGAAGCAACTAAGGCGGATTCCGCAGAGGTCATTTTCAATGACAGCTACGGTTTTGAGAGCAGAGTAAAAGCACATCCAGCAAAAGAGCCCGCCTTCCAAAAAGAACACACAAGCATCCTTACGTAGCGCCCAAGTCAAGGGGACCTTGGACAGAGAAGACTAAATACCCATTTCTCAATATCCATTTCTTATGTGGGTCAAAGGCAGGATAAGAATACCTAGAGCAGAGCGTAGGCAAGTCAATACTCGACGGATGTATCAGAATGCTTGAGAATCAAAGACGCGTGCCTGTTGGATATAGCTTGTCCATCTGAGCATGTTATCTTCTAGTAAGGAGTACACCAGGTAGGTTACACCAAACTACCCCGTGCTTACAAACGATGGCTCATCATTTGCAGGTCAGCAACTGTCAACGCAATTTTACCCTGCTGATTTCTACTGCTCATTTATTCAACACCTTGGCTAGTTTATGCTGTTACAGTGATTGCAGGACCCTTCTGGCCAATAACAGTGAGCTGCCCTAAATATCCTAATTTCTGCCCCAAATATCCTAATTTCTGCCCCAAATATCCTAATTTCTGCCCCAAATCCTAATTTCTGCCCTGTCTACTTACATTAGGAAAGACCACTCACGCCTGATGCTGCCGTAACCTGTAGAACGCACATCCAGCAAATGGCCTACTACTGTGCAACTCACTGCAAGCACACACCGAAAATAGCTACGGTTGTGCTAAAAGAACCAGGATCTTAAAGATGAAATATGTTTAGAATAAAGAAGGAATGCACAACAATGTTTGCATCCAGACTAGCTATTTGTATGAATGGCTCTTAATTAGTAATAGTGATAAACTGGCTAAATAAAGACATATCCAGAGTATGAAGTATACAGAAAAGTGCTACGCACTCGGGGACAGACAGGAAGTAACTTGCAGGGAAGAAGCATTTGTGTATTCATCTCCAAACTTAACCGCCACCATAATTTTTTAGTTTCACGTTGCGTAAAGCTGAAGAGAGATCTTCTACAGTGAGATCTTCTACAGAGCATTTGCTTGGACTCCTTCTGCAGCCCATGCCTGGCACATGATGCATAAGAATTTTCATCATGGTAGGCCTTCCTATTTTTTAGCTTCTTATTTAATACACATGCTGCGACAACATATTTCTCAGCAAAAAATTACAGACAAACTTCATCGCTTTGTAAGAAACCTGCGCAAATCTCACAAGGGAACCGATCGGTCAGCAGTATTAGCGCTCCTAGTCAAAAAGGAGTCTAGAAATACCAAGAAATCCCGTCTTTCTGACTAACAGAATCCTCACAGGAAGTTCATAGAGGTTGGTGAGGTGCTCTGCCTGGCTGTGCCACTATTCCTTGACTACCAGTCTCACGGCTGAGGTGAACTGGGACCCATCTGCTAGGAGCGCTCACAGCAGAGCTCTGGGGAAATCCCATGCAATACTTCCTTGGTGTCACCACCCTGGCGTGATCTCACTCTGCCGGTCTGGTATCGCAGAAGTACAACACAAACTCCACTTGCTAAGGTCCTGTGACACACTGGAATGGAAGAGATGCTTCCTTAGCTGACTTTCATTAATTGCATGTTTTTTAAATTTAAATGGAAGAGACAGCAACTGAACATAAAAACAGGGCACATTCTCAGTTCTAGTACATGTATGTCCTTTCACAAATTTAAGAACAAGAAGTTAACAAAATTCAGGACAGAAAATGTTTGTTCTTGAATTACAATAACCCCAAATTAAACTTACGGCACAGCAAAAAACCAGCCTAAAGTCTATCTAACCAAGCCTGACTTGGCTAAAAGGGCGAGCATCAGGGAGGTCAAGGCGAGAATGGACTTTAAACACCTGCAGATACTCAGCGATAAACGGAAAAAATCTCCTGAAGTTCTGCCTTATATTTATTTGAAGATAAACTCGCAGCACCGTATTTCTGAAGATTTTGTTCTCAGAAAATCTCTCAGGCGAGTATTCTCCGTGAAGTAACACGTTGGTGTTACAAACATGCACGACTGCTGACAACTGCACTGATGCTACACAGGCCACCCTTCCACCCACCCCAACCTGAAAACTCACTGGGGCGTGAATATGCCCCTTACACACGAGCAGTTCTCGTGAGTACAGTGTATTTCACTTTTCTCCACTTAGTGGACTATTTAAGAAAAGTAAGTTGAGTGGTCTTAGTTTCTTTCCTTTCCTGCAATGGCAGATGATTAATAAACAGATGTACTCAAAACCAAATGAAAAAATATGCAGTTGTGTAAAAACCTTACAACATGGCTTTGCGTTCATCACAGATGGACACAAGGTCTTCTCACAGCACTTGCAATATAATTAGCATTCAACAATAAAGGAGGAAATTCCCCAAATAAAGGATGCAAAGATTACAATCTAAATACAATGTTGTTAGTTGAGAGAAATGAATGTAGAGTAGTGAATGTTCAAAATTGTGTTGAATTAGATAAGCAAATCCCATGTAGACTTTGTTAATGATTCATAATCAGCTAATAAGCTCATCTCTAGTAGAATAATGATCCATGGACCTGTTAGCTCATTTATCACTATGTTTTACAACACCGGCAAAGAAACTAATTAAATCCCAGCATCATTACACAGAATTCCTTTTAATAGAGATACAATGATGCACTAGAGGCTACAGATTACACTGCAAATTGTACCAAGAGATTCCGGACAGCGAGTTTTAATTAACATGTTAGCAAGAAGCTGCTCACTTAAATAATAACTAACTAGGAAACATCTGCACACTCAAAAACGTTGTAGGAAGGAGAGAGTAAGGAAAGGAGCATTATGTGAGGTATTCAAAGTGCAGGCTTTTTCTATCCACAGAAAAAAGCTGCTGCTGTTTGCTGACTGCGTTTGTTATCCAACACAAATCAGAAGGCAGAACTCTGGCTCCAGATCGGTGTGGAAGATGCTGGTAGGGGCACGTGTATCAGATTATCAGGGGAAAAACGAAAGAAGAACGTCTGTGCAGCAGTACCACCAGGCCAGTGCAGCTGGGGCATCTCCCAGCACACGGCAAGAGTTCATCAGGCAGAGTACAATAAGTTTTCTCATTTTGCTCGTTATGGGAGAGAAGACAGATGGGTGACTGCCCAGAAGAACTGTTCCCTGTTATGCAAGCAAGAGAAAAGCATACTTTTCTGAAGAAATAAAATAGCGAAATAAAGAGTGAAATGACTGAATAGCCCACCAATACTGGTATTCAAAGGGAAGACAACCCTATAGTGGGAAAACAACAGAAAGCAATCCCTACCATTCCCTTTTCACCTGAACATCCCAACCTAGAGTAAGAAGCACACACAAATTCTGCAGAAGCCGTGTTTGCAAGTATCTTTCAAATGCACACGTAAAGGAATACGCAGCCCCAAAACGGTGAGTAGATGCTACGGCTATTGAGAAAGTAATCAAAAAGGCACAACTCTGTAGCAAAATGCCCCAGGCTTTGTTGGTTTTACCTTTTTTATTTCTGAGGATAGCGATTAATCAGAGAAGCACAGAGACACGTCTGAAAATGTTTAACAGGTAAGGTAAACCAAACAGTATTGTGATAAGTTTGTCACGTGGGACAACGAGTCCCACTGAAAACACAGCTCTCCAGAAGAAACGCTGATCAGAGAATAAGCAACCAAGATGGATTGGAGAGAACATCTTTCGTATCTTACTGACTACATCTGTCACTTCATAGGATACGGGTGGTGTGTGCCCGTGTGCCAGAACCCATATTCTCTCTTTAATAAAAACCCTAAAAATAAACACTGTACCATTTTACTACAGGGGTATGGGCTCTATCACAGCCTGTGTTCCCACACAACTTAGCAGTGGGTTTGATAAAATCACGAAGCTTACCTTGCCTTTGTCTCTTTAACTCTAAAAGCCATGTTCCTCTGGTTTGGAGCTACCTGTTAGACTCCTTCCTGTCTGCTAAACTGACTACACCTAAACTGACTGCAGGTCCCTCGGCAGCATCATCCCCTTTCGGCTCACCCGTTTATCCTCACTCTCAGATCAAGGCTCATTAGATCAAGATGAACAAACTATCAGTCTCATTCTTCTTTCCTCAGTGTAATTGAGAGGGATTCTGTCAAAGCTCAGCGTGCAATCTTCCACTCTATCGATACCACTGTGGCTTTGACATTTCATACAGTCTGCTTCCAACGTACCTCCGAAATTCTACCGCATCAGCCAACGTAATTTTAGGCCAAAGACAAAAATAATGCGTTTGTAGATAACCGAGCATAAATTCAACTCTTTTGCTATAGAAATGGTTGTTCGGACTTCCAAATGGGAATACATTCTTTTTAATTTAACCATAAACCATTCTTCATATTTAGCAAAAGGAGAACGCTTGGGCAACTGCAAAATCCATGTGGATTTCACCTGCTGCACAGATTATCCTAAGCACTATTATTCCGAAAACCTTTGAAACAAATCTAGTGAAATCCCTAAAAGAATAATAATAAACTGTTATGAAATAATCCCAGCTGGTTCCACAGAAAGTGACAGGCTGCTTGAACTGAGCAGGATAATTCTTTACCTTCTATGACTTGGAATTTTTCTAAGTAAAAATACTATGAAGATAATATACTAACAACAGAAGACATAACCAGTTTCTCCAGAATAAATCTAGACATTTAGTAAAATTAAACCAAATGCTCCCTTTCACTGACAATAGTAATTAACTAAAATAAAAACATCAATAAACGTCGACTTACACTTGGTCTTGTGCTCTGTCACAAAAGCCACGATAATCAGGATCACGTTGCAAAGTTCTATGCTCACAGCAGACTTCTCCCTCGTTTTGCACAGTCACTTCCACACTTTTTCTTTTTTTTTTTTTTTTAAAACGGAAACCTTGGCATAATGCTAGGGTGCTACGGTGCAAACCCAGAATCTTTCTGGCTTGTTGTAAATCTGAACCCGATACAGCACGGGAGTCCGTCCCAAGGGTATGGCTGCAGCAGTACCCAGGGAAATGCTGAGCACCCGCTCCCGGTGCTGTGCGGGAGTGGTAATTCACCTCATCCCTGCCAATACCCGCACCGCAACGGTAACTGTGCAAATGTCGCCACAGGTGATGTGACTAACGGAGACGTACATGTCGTCAGCGAAACTCCTCATTTTTTGATGCCCCTTCGTGCTTATGCTTGCAATCTTTTCAAACCTGCTCCACAGGCTGGTATTTTAAGGACTTTTCCAGTCATCATGGATTTTACTGAGATTTCAAGAGTCCACAGAGTTCTTGAAATTATTTAAGTGCCAACACAGAATCTACTGTTTATCAGTCACCCGAGGTCAACTTAATTTTGAAATGTTAAGCTTCTCCAGTTTTCTCCCTCTCAATGAAGTTCTCCTTTACCAGGCACCACAACAATAAAACATCTTGACATCACTTAAATCTAGAATGGGTAAAACAGTCACTTAAAAAAAATGTTTCAGTATTTTAAAATAGATCCTTAAAAATCTTTTTTTTTCCTTAAAAATACTGTTATGTAAAGTTAAATCAGAAATTACAATAATTTACATAAAGACCTTGCATGTAACTAAATGACATTTCAATAAGTAAATAATATGTTGTATCAATGTATCATTTTAATGAGCTAAAGGGTACTAGTTTGGTTTTTTTTTTAATTGTGTGAGGAAGCAAGCAAAAATTACCTTTACTTTAGAGGCCAACTCAAGTGTTACAAACATATCAGAATGTTATGTATCTTCTATGCGATTTTCATTGCCAATTCTTCAGGGGTTTGGCATCAATAAAGGCTTTTGGTTTAATTACTTTTGATTTCAGCTAAGTGAAAAGAAGCAAAGAGATTTTTCTATCTGAAGAAATTGCACAAAGTTGAGGAACTTTCCACAAATTGAGAAAGCAAGAAATCTGGTTTTCCGCTTTGTGTAGGTGTGTGTAATTTGCAATTCCGAGAGGATCTGGTCTGCTAATTCTAAATTAGCATGGGCCAGATTTTGAAGACCGTTTAAGTAACTATAGTTGCAGGTATCTACAGGGATTTTTTGAGAACTGCTAAATGGGTACTGGCCTAGCAGTTCAGGTATGTTACGCCTAAACTGATCTAACTACAGGTTGCTGTTAAAACAGATTGTCCTGCTCTCCCTGGACTCAGAATTTGTGTTGTCTTGTTTTCCTCGCCATGCATCAAACTGCACGATGACATGATCAACTGGACTGTCTCACAGGAAAATAATCCCAGGATTCAACCCAGAAAGGGCTGAAAACCTTTGGCTACATCTGGCAGAGAACTGGAAAACTTAAGTGGCAGCAGCATGCCACTAGATTTGCTTGCACGCTGCAGACCACCTCCCAGACTGCGACTGCAAGAGCGAAAAGAAAAATACAGGTACACGTGCTGGGTAAATTGTCCCACTCCTTTTGGAAACCTACTTTAAGATAGAATGTCGTACCTTCAGGAGGTATCCTTCCTGTTCTAACCACGTGTAGCCCAGAAATCCACCTGAGAGCACATGCCGAATTTTCAGATGTCCAAATCAGGAGAGAGAAACTCCATTCCAGTTATCTATAAACCTGCACTATTATGACCAAGGAAAAAACTACTTTTTTCCAGTTAATATTTCCTATTTTATAAATGAACACAGTTTGAAAAATGTCTAAAAAAATAAAGAGCTTGGCAGTGTCGCTTTTTCTTTTCACAGTTGAATTAATGGGAAACAAAGAGCAAATAGGAAAAATCTGGTTCTGAGTTGGGTCTGTTCTAAAATTAGTTCTCAAAGGACTTTCACAGGAATTTATTCCTTAAGAATGTAGCATCCAAAGAAACCGTCCATCAGTGCAATTGGTCACTCCAGCACGATCACCAACTTCTCCTCATTGATTTCTCTGAGATTTTTATTGTCTAACGAAATGTAATTAAAGACTCTGATGGTGCCAATTAAAGACTTGAAGGAACGGAAGTTGGTGTTCACGTTATTGCATGGTGAAACGCAGAGATGCTGTAAACATACATTAGCCATTACAGATCTCATGAGTCCCTGAAAACAACTCATTAGTGTCCTTAGACATGACAGATAAGTACAGTAAATGAGATAAATCTATCAATATATTCATTGTGTGCAAAACCAGGGCTTCCAACATCGTGTTCCAGAGTGACAATCAGAAGGTTAAAGACACCTTCTGCAAGAAATAAAGGTAAGATGCAGAGCATCTAGCCAGAGTGTAGAAAGATGCGGTGTGAGAAAGTAACAAAGACATCAGACATTTCATTTACACATCGGGTAGTTTCATCTGAAGTTCAGTTGCTACGAACTGCCACAGTTGTTCAGCCAAGGCTAAATTTTATAAACCGTACTGATTTAACTCAAACCGCTGTAATTTACAAAGTTATTTCAGAACTGAGGGCTCTCAGTTTGTGGAATTCGACGCAGGCTCCTGGTTACCTATATAAAACCTCGGCAGATAAAGAGCCAGACACATGTCCAGGCATGATAAGGCCTATCACAGTGCACCGGTCGGACCGCTGCACGCTGCTAAAGATGTCAGTGTTAGACCAAGTACCACTTTCCAACGTGAGATACTGCAGCTCGAACCACGACCAACCACATTCAGAGTACAGACACATACTTTCTCATGTGAGCATCTTTACTCGCCAGCTATTTTTTCATTCTTTCTCCCAACTTCTCTGGGCCTATGCTAGTTTCATGAACTCTTTTAACGAAAGCCTGTAATTAGATCCTTTTCTTGTACATCTGCTCCTTACCACCAATTTCTGTATCTTTTTAACATTACACATTCACCTTTTCATATCCACCTTTCAGAGTTCTCACCTGGGAGCAACAGCTTTGCACATCATTGTGGGAAAACTCTACAAAGTCTTCTGCTGAAGTGCAGCACAATCAGAAAAGCAAAACAATTGTTGGGATCCATCCAGAATGAGACAGAAATCAACAGTGCAAATATTAACGCCTCACCCAGAATATTGGTTTCATTTTTGTTTGCTTTATGTCAGAAATAACACAGCAGGAAGAGAAAGAATTCAAAGATAGGTCACAAAAATGGTGCCAAGCTAGCAGGAATTTAACTACAAGGCATAATTAGAAACTGGATCTGCTTAGTTCAGAAGGAAAAAGATTTCATGCAGTCATACAAACCAACAAACTGCATAGGGAGTAAAACAAGAGTTCCCACTTATTGCATCTGGGAATACAAGGACATGATAAATCTGAAAAGTAACTAGTACCTTTAATGCAATCTTTAAAAAAAAAAGGGGGGGTGGGAAATGAATGAAATTGCACATACAATTCAGTAAGAAATAACACAAGAGATATTGCTATAGATAAAGAAAACATCTGCAAATCATGGGCTGGTAGCACCAGTGACATTGTGATGACTCAGACAAATGATTGTTCTAGAACTTTGAGACAGAGGAGAATCTGTCCTCTAAACTCTTCTACCTGTTCAGTGCAGGAAAGGGTATAGCAATTCCACAGGTGTAGGATGCATGTGCCGTAGTCCTCTCTGTAAGGATAAAGACGATGATCTCCACCGACCTGGTGCATCAGGCTGGTACCAAGTCTGTAATCACTGACAGCACAAACGAGACTTTTCCTCCGGGTTCCCGTGACTGCAAGAAAGCCACGTGATGGGTGTTTCTGTGCACATCCGTTAGCTTCTCCTCTGCGTTCAAACGGGAAAGCAGAAATTGGATTTTTGCCATTCTTTGTACAGCGGGATCTATTTTAAACACATAACGTGGCTTATAAGACATTTTAAAAGTACCACCCCCATGTTTCAGAACGGTCTTATTTAATGTGGGTGCAGACAACTTCTACATCTTGTCCACCACGAAGTCTCTCGCAACAGCAGGGGTTCTGGCAACAGTCAGCTTACCATAGTACAAGAGGCAAGTCCCGATTCGAAAGCAAAGATGCAGTCATTCTACATCATTTTAACGCTCTGTACTCCAGCGGTAATAGAACAAAAAGCGTTCAAGGAATGCTGTGACCTTACTGCCCCCTATTCTGAAGCTTAGAAAATTACAACTTTCCCTGAACTATACATTCTAAATGGTTTAGCAGGGACAGGAAAGAATTCCCCTGGAAAGGAAATAACAGTGGAGATGTGGTTTCTCCTAGTTCCACAAAATTGTCCTTCCTACATACTCTCTGTATTCCCTGATGTGGAGGCTTGTGGCCACTTTATGCAGAAAGCACTGTGGGGAATGAGCTCATTTTTATCCTGAACTAGTCTTTGTAACTCTTTGGAAAACTAGGTTAGCATCACCCAAACACAACCAACTAAATAGACTCAAGATGCACAGGGTATATCACTTTGTATCACACTGGGGTATTTTTCTCTTCTTGACACACAGAAAATATTATATAGTCATTCACGCAACGAGGACCTCAGGAAAAAGTCCAAGGATTATACATTTTCCCATAGTTGCCTTTTTCCCTCTGCTGTAAATATCTGCTGGCACATCAGTTGCATCTGTTATTTCCTTTTTTCTACCACTGTTGGCCCACTCACCATCATGAGTGTCACCAAAAGGTAACAGGTTAGTACACACTGCGGCAGAGGTAGCATCTGAGTACTCTACGCATTTAAAGAATTGAGGGTGCTCAGCAATTTACAGAGCAAGAACAGGACTCAAGATCTCAAGGTCCATAGCTATTTCAATTCCCCTGACAGCTTATCGGACTCTACCTGTGAACTCATTTGTTTATTCTATTTGTTATTATAGGAAACAATAAACCCAAATTTAGCTGTTGTTTATGTTCAAACTCTGATGTTACGCACACAGAGCTACCAGAGGAGAAGGATCTTAGTTTTATTAAAAATATCCTTTTGGGTTTGGGGGGTTTTTTTGGCCTACATTGCAGTAAACAACTGGGGGGTGGAGGGAAAGGAAAACAAACCAAACAGTCCCTTCCCAAAAAAAAGCATTTCAGTCTAGCATCCACCTCTTAGATCTGTCCATAACAGAATCCACAACCTCCAAACAGTGAGCGTGAAATAAATGAACAATACCAAAACACTCCCTGGCATCTGCTCGGACCCCAGCTGCACAAGTTCCAGCACCAGGAGAATACCCGTAAGCAGCAGCATTTGATTACGCAGAATAACCTCGGCGTTACGGGGTTATTTCTTTGTAAGTGTATTCGGTACGTGCATTTCCTTTAAGGTATTTCAGACTCCGACATGGCAATTCTTCACCCTTCTTTTTCTTTTTCTTTCTGTCCAAATTGCACCAAGTGGAATGACATCAATGTTGTTGATTCTACGGGCAGTTAACCCCACCACAGTTGCATTTACTTCCATAAATTCATGCCAGCAGCAACTGATTTTACACTCACCTTGAATTGTGACTTACTTTTAAAATTTACCTTTTGAGTAAAATGTGATTTTTTTTCTCAAAATCTCAGCTAATTTTTTAGTACAGAAACTCTCTTCTTTCATCAAAAAAGTCTTAAATTTTAAGTACAACTCACATCAGAAACAATCCTAGTGCACAATCCTGATTCACAATTAAGTGAATTAATGCCAAGTTGATTAGAATGCTTGTAAGAATGCATAATTTTGCGGATGAACAATGACAGATACATTACTTTCTTTTTTAACTATTAAACATCTTTACTCTTTCCTCCAGAAGTTTTCCTTGTTTTCTGTTTTAGAGTTTTTCCTCCTAGTGCAAATATCCCTCCCCTTCCACGCTCCCAGTCTCACATATTTTGCCTACATTCCTTACACGCAAAAATTTCTATGCCCATTATCCCATGAGCAAGAACTTCCCAAATAAAGTAAAGCACGAACAAATTACTTTTCGTATATCAAAACGCATTAGGCAGACACCACAGCCTCTTTGTTGGATTTTGAAGGGGATTCTGGAGGAACAATGAAGCTTAGGTTTTGAGCAAAGGTAATTTCGGAAGGTGGAATCACAGCTTAAGAAACTCTCCAGAGAATTTTCTTGATGCAAAGCCAACAAGACTTTGTGATAATTTCTTAGGAACTGGCCTCATTCCAAGTTGGATTTTAAACACAGATTATAAAGCAAACACCATCCCCCACAAGTATTAAGAAAGAAGAAAATAACAGAATGGGGGCTGCAGAAATGGTCTCTATTGTGGGACCAAAACCCGTCAATCAAGCAGGTTGACAGGCATCAGAGATTGACAGACAGGCCCTCTCTCTTGACTTCAGTTATCTGGGGGAATGGGAAAAGTGTCTGCAAGAACATGTTAAATTGCCAAAGTCATTACCAGTCACCAATTACCAAAGAAAAGATAACAAGGTGTATTTTAGAAAAATCGATGCAACAACATGCATTTCAATAAAGCGAGTTTTTCAGAACTTTAGAAAACAAAATGAACTATTTAGGGAATACATGATGGTTTTTTCATAGAATACCAAGCACTTTACTATGCCAGCAGGCTTTGGAGATTCATCGCTATTCTCTCTATATTTTGTATTGGGGCCAGAGGTCAACCAACAAATATTTCCCTTTGTCTCTTCTTAGGCTTAACCTAAAGAACAAAAGTAAGCTCTGTATCCCAATGATTAAATCTAGGTTCTGTGCTTGGCAAACTATAGTCCAAAAGCCATTTTGGTTCCCAAGTGCCCTTATTCTAGTTGCAGAAGTAAATTCTATTATATGTTAATAAGTCACAAAAAAGACCAAAGGACCTTGATATTTACTGCCAGATTTCATTTTTTTTCATTCACCCAGGCTGAAAAGACCCCTTACGAATTGTGTCGGACCCACTGCAAGATCTTCCAACAGGCTGCCTAAGCTTGGAATATCACATTTTTCTCACATCGCTCCCTTCAAAATTTTTCTGTAGTCGTGACCTAAGTCAAGTGAAGTGAAATTTCTTCTGACAGAAAAATTAAGAAGCCTGCAACTAAGGCTGTGAGAAAATAAAGTCTTTGCTGCAATGGAAGGAGGCAGCCCCCTTGTTTCTGTTTCCTTCCTTCCACCAGCACATCCAAGAGAAAAAGCAAACCAACCCTTTTCAACATAAATAAAAGTGTTCACTTATCATGAATTAAAGTGTACTTGCGTTCA